>NC_135332.1:94944672-95584036 GCF_023851605.1 Tamandua tetradactyla
AGAACATCCCAGATCGGGGATATAGTGCTGTAGCTGTTCACTTCCGGGTGGTACCTGCATATTTTGCAGAACCATCTGTAAACCAGACCTGAGTTTTCTCTTCTTCAGTCAACTGACTACAAGGAACTCCCCAAGAGATGGCAGCTCTGGTCTGGGAAAGAGAAGGTAATGTGGCAAGAGTGGGGGCCATGGGCATTTGAGCTACTTTCTCATGTAATTTACTTGTACCTTCAGGACCTGCTCTGACCCTATCTCTCATATACCATTTCCATTTTATGATGAACAGCTCCTGTGCATGCCCAACTTTATGGCTTAGTGGGTCAAACAACACCCAGCTCATGACTGGCAACTCAGGTCTCATGGTAACTTGGTGGCCCATGGTTAAGCATTCAGTCTCTATTAAGGCCCAGTAGCAATCTAAAAGCTGTTTCTCAAAAGGAGAAGAGTTATCTGCAGTGGATAGTAAGGCTTTGCTCCATAATCCTAAGGGTTTGCATTGTCATTCTATAGGGGCCTGCCAAAGGCTCCAGACAGCATCCCTATTTGTCACTGACATATCCAGCACCATTGAATCTGCTGGATCATATGGCCAAAGTGGCAGAGCAGCTTGCACAGCAGCCTGGGCATGTTGCAGAGCCTCCTTTTGTTCCAGTTCCCTCTCAAAATTAGCAGCTTTTCTAGTCACTCAGTAAATGGGCCAGAATAGCATACCCAAATAAGGAAATGCTGTCTCCAAAATCCAAAGAGGCCAACTACATGTTGTGCCTCTTTTTTTGTCATAGGAGGGGCCAGATGCAATAGCTTATCCTTCACCTTAGAAGGGATATCTCAACTTGTCCCACACCAATGGATACCTAGAAATTTCACTGAGGTGGAAGGCCACTGTATTTTTGTTGGATTTATCTCCCACCCCCTGACAACTCAAATGTCTTAAAAATAAGTCTAGAGTAGTTGCTACATCTTGCTCACTAAGTCCAATCAGCATGATATCATCAATATAATGGACCAGTGTTATGTCTTTGGGAGGGAGAAACAATCAAGGTACCTGTGGACAAGATTGTGGCATAGGCTTGGAGAGTTTATATCCCTGAGGCAAGACAGTGAAGGTACACTGCTGGCCTTGCCAGCAGAATGAAAACTGCTTCTGGTGGTCCTTACCGACAGCTATTGAGAAAAAAGCATTTGCCAAATCAATAGCTGCATACCAGGTACAATTTGGTACCTGGTACAAAAGATATGATACTATGTCTGAAACAGCAGCTGCAATTGGAGTCACCACCTGGTTAAATTTACAATTACCCACTGTCATCCTCCAAGTCCCATCTGTTGTCTGCACACATCAAATAGGAGAGTTGAATGGGGATGTGTTGATAATCACCACCCCTGCATCCTTCAAGTCCTTAAGAGTGGTACTAATCTCTGCAATCCCTCCAGGAATCCAGTATTGCTTCTAATTCACTATTTTGCTAGGTAGGGCAGTTTTGTGGCTTCCATTGGCCTTTCCTACCATAATAGCCCTCACTCCACAAGTCAGAGAACCAACATGGGGATTCTCCTAGTTGCTGAGTACATCAATTCCAATTATGCACTCTGGAACTGGGGAAATGACCACAGAATGGGTCCAGGACCCACTGGGCCCACTGTAAGACAGACCTGAGCTAAAATTCCATCTATCACCTGACTTCCACAAGCCCCTACTCTGACTGGTGGGCCAGAATGATGTTTTGGGTCTCTTGGAATTAGTGTCACTTCTGAGGCAATATCTAATAATCCCTGAAATAGCCGATCTTTTCCTTTTCCCCATTGCTCAGTCAGCCTGGTAAAAGGCCATAGGTCTCCTTGGAGGAGGCTAGAAGGAAGGTTAACCATGTAAATTTGTGGCAGTGTGAAAGGGTCCTTCCCCAAGGTTACCTGACCCTTCCCTCATTCAAGGGGCTCTGGGTGTGTAAACTGTCTCAAATCTGGGAATTGGTAAAGGGGCTGTGACTCTGTTTTTGTAATTCAAGTTAGACTTCTGTTCACTTAACCTAGAATTTTTCTGCTTAAATAGCTCAAAAAAGAATTTAGTAGACTTCCCATCTATTTTACTTCCAGGTATTCCATGATATACCAGCCAACCACACAAGTCTCTGTGAGTCAGATTATTTTGACGGCTTCTTTGAGTCTGCTACCCATTATGGTGTCCAAGCCCACCTTGTCTATGGTGACTAACTGTCGATACATGGTTTCTGTCAACTTGGGATCCAGTCATCCCCATTCTGTTTAAGGTTTCCAGCTCAGTGACAGCAATTCACACAGTAATATCTGACCTGCAGAGAAGGGCAACTACAGAGCTCTTCAGGGATGATGGAGCTAGTCTCATGAATTTATTTCTCAAGGTTCTCATGAAAGATGTGTGCTCTGTACATTCCTGGGGTGTGTGAGTAGGGTTCCATGATAAATCCACTCTAACATTCCAGTCTCTCTAAGCCTCTGGATCCCCTCATCTACATTATACCAGGGCAGTTCTGGCATTTCAACTTCAGGTAATGTTGGCCACCTTTTGATCCATGTTTCAGCCAACCATCCACACCATTAATGCCCTTTCTAGCCCCTTGAGCTACAACATTAAATGCAGAATCTCTGCTTAGTGGGTCCATATCAATAAATTTAGCTTTATCTAACTTTATATTCCACCATTATCCCACACACTTAATATCCATCCCCATACATATTCCTCTGATTACTATCTATATAGATTGGAAAACTCATGCAGTTCTTTTGCAGTATAGCATGCCTCCTCACGGATCACACTTTGTATCTCACATTTTGGAGTGTGTTGGGACTTTAGTTATAGGTCTTGAAGAAAATAAGAGTGATGCAGGTGGACCATAAAAAGAAACAGACGTGTCTTTCAAGCCAGTTACCTCAGGGAATTCCATTGTAGTTTCAACTGGTGAAACAGGGTTAGTTGCTCCAGACAGAGGAGTAAGGGCTGCTTCTCCAGGGAAGGTGGTTATAGGGTTAGCAGGCAGTGAAGGGTTAATCTTATTAGGTGGAGGTTGTATGATAGACTCCTCTGGGCAGACTGGAGATCAGAAAGCTGTTTTCTCAAGGCAGGCTAGAGGTTAGGAAGCTTTTTCCTCAGGGCAATCCATGACAGGTCTATCTAGCAAAGGCTCAGAGGATTCCAGTGATTCCATTTTCTCACCACCATCATTATCAAGCCATATATCTCCATCCCATGTTTCAGAATCCCATTATTTTCCAATCAAAGCCCTTACTTTAATAGCAGATACACTGCAAGGTTGAGATTTTAGCTTATGTTGTAAATCTGCTACTCACACAACGAGGCTTTGTGTCTGGTTTTCAGAAATCTCAAGTCTGTGACCACTGGAAATCAGATTTCCTTTCAGTGAAAAGATGGAAACTTTTACATCATTTGTAAGGCATTTAAGCTGCAAATCTGAAGCCATCAGCTCATCCATTTCCCTCATCTATCTATCCAGCATGTCTAATAACAACCAGCCAACATCAGTATACCTCTTAATTCCACAAAACTCCATCAAGGTGTCAAAAACATTCTCACCGAGAGCTTTGCCTCATATAAGAATATAATTAGCAGAATCTAATGGTGATATTTTGAGTATCTCTTTTGCCAACTCACCCCATGGGCTGTCAGTGCCATCTTAATTATTGGAAACAGAGTCATTAGTGCCTCTTAGTCTAGTCAGAGTAGAAAATCAATTGCAAAAACTCATTTTTAGGACTCTGTTTAAAAAGAACCACTCCTGGTACCAAGCTGTATTAGTCAGCGTTCTCTAGAGAAACAGATTCAACAGGATAGATCTGTAAATATGAGATTTATAAAGGTGTCTCATACAACTGTGGGCATGGAAAAGTCCAAAATGTATAGGGCAGGCTGTGAAGCTGGTGGCTCCAATGAAGGGTTGAGATGAACTCCACAGGAGAGGCTCACTGGCTGAAAAAGCAGTGAAAAGGTATCTCTTCTTGAAAAGTCTTCAGCTGACTGGATTATCTCTTGTGGGAGGCATGCCTTAATAGAACACAGATGCAGTCAGCCACAGATGCAATCAACTGTCTTATGATTTAATATACCAGTCTTGTAGTTTATCAACCAGCCATGAAATATCCTTGCAGCAATGGTGTGGCCAGTGCTTGCCTGACCAGACAACTGGGCACAATCACTTGGCCAAGTTGACACCAGAACCTAACCATCATACATAGTAAGCTTATTCATTCAACTATGGGTCAATCCATTAGAGAAAATAAAATAATTTTAATAATCATCATCATCACCATCAAACATATATTGCCCCAAATGAAATAACCCAATACAAAGAAATGATTGTCTCTTTCTAAATGTCAGATGGCATTTAAAGGAAACAAAGTTTGATCCCAGTGGTATTTCAAGAAAGAAGACTTTCAACTCCTCTTCGGGAATTATACATTTGTAGCAATAAATTATTATACTTCACATAAATTTGCCTAACTCTATTTAAAGAAGGCTTCTCTAAAATACAGTATAGTCGTTTGGAGTCCAGCTGATCCCAGTCCACTGGCTTCAGCATCCAGCTCTGGGCCTACCCTCTGTATAGCTTTAGACATGTTTCTTAACCTCTCTGTTTCCACATTTCTAAATGTGGCGATCTCAGTTTGCTTGAGCAGCTGTCACAGATACCACAAACTGGTTTGGGCTTACATGATGAGAATTTATTGGGTCACAGTTTTGAGGCCAGAAGAAATACAAAATCCATATTTGGGCACGGCTTGCTTTCTCCTTGAAGTCTGATATTCTACCAGCAGTCTCCAAGGGTTCCTTGGCTTTCCCATCACATAGTGATGACCTCTCTTTTCTCTCTCATTTCCCACTGACTTCCTGCTTCTCCCTGGACCTTCTTATAAGACCTCCAGTAATCCAGAGTTAAGACCCACCCTGATTCACTCACCACACCTTAATTAAAAATAACATTGCAAAAGCTCCTATTTACGATGGGACCACATTCACAGGAATGGCATTAAGATAAAGAACATGTGTTTGCACATAATTCAACCTACCACAGAAGCTAATAGTTGAAATTTGCTCATAAGTTTGTTTTTGAGGATTACATGAGTGAATACATACCAAGTGCTTAGAATAGTACCTAGTACATAATAAGCACTATACATTTTTACTATTGCATTATCATTATTGCCCCCAAACTAAACATATAAACCTATTACCATATTATTTCATGCAACTAATGCTGTAAAGATTCCCCAATAGATATTAATAATAAGTAATATTTTAAATAACACATTATTAAAGTATTGAATCTACACTGTTCTCTAAGTTAAAAGATAAAACATAAACGAGATTTTAAAAACATGCATAAAGCTGTTAACTCTTACTATCAAAGAAATTAAAATTAGAACAACTAGATACCAGATAGAAATGAGCTATCAGCTTAACAAAGTTTTAACATGTTTGTAATATCAATAATGGGCAATATAAGGAAATGAAGAAATGGACACAATAAAAATTTTTAGATAAAACATTTTTTGTAATTAACAAAATTTAAAATGTCTTACCCTTATTCCCAGGAATGCCATTTCTCTGAATTAGCTTAATTAAATAATTAAATATTAACTGGATGACTATGCAAAACTGTAATTTACTGCTGTTTAAATTATAGAAAATTATGAAAATGTCCGAAGGTCTGTCATCGAGAGGTTGTTATGGTATATCAATTCAATGCAATAATTTACAGCAACTACAAATGATAAACTAAATCAATATTTATTGACATAGAAATTTGCTCATGCCATATTGCTGTAGTGTAAAACTTGGGCTAAAAAACAGAAGTCTAAACCACTTGTATAATGCACCTGAAATGATTTATTGAATAGTCTCCGTTACTTAGGTTGGGAAATAGCTTTAGGAGTGCCTGGCTTCATAGCTCCTTGCAATTGTCCTGCTGATTTTTCTATTCCCCTAGTATTTTGATCAGAAGTTCTCATTTTCAGATGATGTTCAATTAAATCCAAACCTACCCCAGTTTAAGCCTGCAATTTTATATTCTATTCACAATTCTGCATCCTCTCCATCACAGCTCAGACTCTAGTTTAATGAATATTTTAGAGATTTTCCATCTCTAAAATCCATAGGGGATGGGTCAAGATCTGACTGTAGATGTCTCCTCCCCTTCCCTTGTGAGGACTCGTCACCCTGCTAAGAGGATAGGATGGGAAAGTCCACAATGAGATATGCAGAGACCTTCAATAACCAGTCATTCCAGAAGGGTGAGGAGGCACACCTCAGGTGCTGTGGCTTCCACATATTGGGAGTCTCTGTACTGGAGATGGTAGTTTTCTTGGGTCAATATTAAGCTCCACCTGTCTTCTTTCAGCATCCGGCTTTGTTCCATGCCTCCTACCTTGCTTCCAGCCTCTTCTTTAACTTCACACTCCTTCCTTCAGATGTGGAAGCACAAGGACCACTGAGATCAACTCCCAAGCCCTTCCAAGAGTCATGGGAGTATGGGATGGAGCCCCTCATCTTCAAATTTTTTCAAGGACACAATCTCCCATCTTCAAAAACCTCCTGAGAAGCATGTGGCATCCCTACATTCAGTTATACCTCTCACCTCCAAAAATCCTCCTTCCAGGAACAGTACAGAGTGAACCTTCACCTCAAAAGGCACCCACTCAAGGAATCAGATGCCTGCCTCTTCTTGCAGCCCAATTTAGTCCCTGCAGTCATCCCCCTGAAGGAGGCCCACCCTTGTTTAGTGAAGACGTGCTCCCCCCTTCAGGGGGAGGGGAAGAGAGGCCTGCAGCCACCAACTTCCCACAGGGCCAAGAGCACTGATGACAATAGACTTCTTCTACCATCCTTTCT
The DNA here is from genome assembly GCF_023851605.1 of Tamandua tetradactyla. NCBI lineage: Eukaryota > Metazoa > Chordata > Mammalia > Pilosa > Myrmecophagidae > Tamandua > Tamandua tetradactyla. The sequence goes on from NC_135332.1 coordinate 94,951,553, forward strand.
TCATCTAGGACAGGTAGGGGATGTCGGGATCATGGCTCATTAGAGTAGGGTCTTGTCTACTGCTGTCATGGTCAGGGACATGTGTCAACTTGGCCAAGTGGTGGTACCTGTTTGTCCGGTTGGGCAAGTGCTGGCCTGTCTGTTGAGATGAGGACATTTCATAGAATTAGATCATGATCATGTCAGCTGCATCCACAGCTGATTCCATTTGTAATCAGCCAAGGGGAGTGTCTTCTGCAATGAGTGATGCTTAATCTAATCACAGGAAGCCTTTTAAAGAGGATTCAGAAGAGACAGGTTGTCTTCCTACTTCGGCTGGTGAGCCTCTCCTGTGGAGTTCATCCAGACCCTCCATTGGAGTCGTCAGCTTCACAGCCTGCCCTGCGGATTTTGGACTCTGTATTCCTGTGGTCACGTAAGACACTTTTATAAATTTTATATTTGCAAGTGTTCCCTGTTGATTCTGTTTGTCTAGAGAACCCTAACTAATATATTTTGGTACCAAAGAGTGGGATTTTGCTGCGGTTTGCAGATACTAAATATGTTGGAATGGTTTTTTGAATGGCTACGGGGAAGAGAATGATGGAGAAGTCCTGGAGTGCTTGAAGAGACTGTTGATATAAAGGGAACCACTGCTAATCTGGACAAAGGGACAAATTGGAGTTTGCAGAGTGATAACTATAGAAGCTTGGGTCTGAAGCCAAGAAACCTCAGCCAGGAGAGTGGACCCACCATATACATGGAGAGGGTGAGTTTACCCTGAAGGGCAAGGATGAGCCTCTCACCTTGTTGCAGTGGAAGAGTCATGCAGTCTCAGGCCTTGGAGAAGGTAGAGCACGCTCTTTGGGGGACCGGGGAGACCCTGGCTGCCACCACGTGGAGGGGTTGAGTGTGTGCCCCAGAAATGGCAGAGAGCCCAGGGGTGGCCCTGATGCCTGGAGAGAGTGGAGCCAAGAAAAAGGTGGCCTCCTCAATGTTCCCCGAGGTTGATTTGGAAAGAGGCGGGCCGTTGCATAGGCCCTTGGAAAGGGTGGGACTGCCACTTTCTAAAGCCGAAGGATAAATGACTTTCAGACTTTGAAATCCAATGGTGTTTGCCCTGCAGATTTTCCTTCCACTTTCTCCCTATGGATCCTGTGACTGTCCTCGTTTGCATATTGGCATCAGATAACTTGTTTTGAGATTCGCAGGTCCACAGCCAGAAGAGAATTTTTGCACCTGTTTAAGTTGATGTGAGTGGTTGCCAAGTTGACAAGGGGTGGGCATGTGGTAGTCAGATTCAGTTGTCAACTTGGCCAGGTGAAGCCATCTAGTTCTGCTGCTGTGGACATGAGCCAGTGGTATATGAACCCATCTGATGCTGATTTACATCTGCAGTGGGCTAGGAGGCATGCCTGCTGCAATGAATGATGTTTGACTTAATTGGCTGGTGCTTAAATGAGAGAATACAACGCAGCACAGCCTAAGCAGCTCAGCATACCTCATCTCAGCACTCACACCTCAGCCCAGGCCTTTGGAGATGCAGAGAAATCACCCTGGGGAAAGTTGTTGGAACCCGGGGGCCTGTAGAGAAGGCCAGCAGAGACCATCCTGTGCCTTCCCACGTAAGCAAGAACCTCAGATGAAAGTTATCTGCCTTTCCTCTGAAGAATTAATGAAATAAATCCCCTTTTATTAAAAGCCAATCCATCTCTGGTGTGTTGCATCCCAGCAGCTAGCAAACTAGAACAACTGCCTTTTAAGGATATCTAATGAGTGTCTTAGTGGCGGGGTGGCTTTCTTTACCATGAGGGAAAATTTAGGACCCAGTGTCTTCAGTGGTGGATGCTGGTCACCATTTCTGGGGCAACAGACAAGTCACACACAGCAGCTTGCTACATATGAAGTAGTTATCTTTGGGCTGTGGGACTGGGGTGAAGATGAGTGCTTCAATTATTTACTTCATGGACTGCTGTAATATCTGTTGCCCTGTTGAGGTTGAAGAATATGTGTTGCTTTTACAATCAGAGAAGCTATCAAGCTCCTCCAGAACAGCCACTAGGGGAGTAGAAACGATACAGAACACCTCCCGGAGCCATGATAGAGATCAAGAAGACAGCGTACCCCATTCTGGAACGGCTGACTGGCTGGGAGAACCTGCTCCAGTGAGATCGCCGAGGGGTGCCGGCTTCCCCGGGCGGGGGCGGCAAACGGCTGGAGTCACTCCCTTCCTCCTTCCCAGGCCAGCTGGGAGAATTGGACAGGTGGTCCCCTCAAGCCGTGGTGGCTGGCGCACCCCCCCCCACGCGTGGCCCCCCAGACCAACTGAGAGAATTGGATCGGAGATCCCCAGGCTGCGGAGAACGGTGACCAGGGTCCCTTCCAAACATGTGGCTTCCCGGTCCAGCTGGGAACAGTGCACTCTCCCAGGCCGCGGCGGCTGGTGCCCTCCTGCCATGCTTGGCACCCCGGGCCGGCTAGGAGATTCGGACGGGCGCTCTCATGGGCTGCGGTGGCCGGCGGCCCTCGCCGCGTTCGGATCCCCGGGCCGGCTGGCACTCTTCCAAGCCACTTCAGCTGGCGAACCTCACCCAGGGCGAGAGTTTTCCAAAGTTAAAGGACCCACAGCGCCTTTTACTGGTGGGACCCGCAGACAAATGAGTGCCACGAGCACCACCTACTGGGCAGGATAAGAAAAACAGAACCCAGAGATTTCACAGAAAAAGCTTTCAACCTGTTGGGTCCAACACCCAGGGAAATCTGACTAAATGCCCAGACGCCAGCAGAAGATAACGGATCATGCTCAGAAAATTGAAAATATGGCCCAGTCAAAGGAACAAACCAATAGTTCAAATGAGATACAGGAGCTGAGACAACTAATGCTGAACATACAAACAGAAATGGAAAACCTCTTCAAAAACGAAATCGATAAATTGAGGGAGGACATGAAGAAGACATGGGCTGAACAAAAAGAAGAAATAGAAAAACTGAAAAAACAAATCACAGAACTTATGGAAGTGAAGGATAAAGTAGAAAAGATGGAAAAAACAATGGATACCTACAATGATACATTTAAAGAGACAGAAGATAGAATTAGTGATTTGGAGGATGGAACATCTGAATTCCAAAAAGAAACAGAAACTATAGGGAAAAGAATGGAAAATTTTGAGCAGGGGATCAGGGAACTGAATGACAATATGAAGCACACAAATATACATGTTGTGGGTGTCCCAGAAGGAGAAGAGAAGGGAAAAGGAGGAGAAAAACTAATGGAAGAAATTATCACTGAAAATTTCCCAACTCTTATGAAAGACCTAAAATTACAGATCCAAGAAGTGCAGCGCACCCCAAAGAGATTAGACCCAAATAGGCGTTCTCCAAGACACTTACTAGTTAGAATGTCAGAGGTCAAAGAGAAAGAGAGGATCTTGAAAGCAGCAAGAGAAAAACAATCCATCACATACAAGGGAAACCCAATAAGACTATGTGTAGATTTCTCAGCAGAAACCATGGAAGCTAGAAGACAGTGGGATGATATATTTAAATTACTAAAAGAGAAAAACTGCCAACCAAGACTTCTATATCCAGAAAAATTGTCCTTCAAAAATGAGGGAAAACATTTTCAGACAAAAAGTCACTGATAGAATTTGTGACCAAGAGACCAGCTCTGCAAGAAATACTAAAGGGAGCACTAGAGTCAGATACGAAAAGACAGAAGAGAGAGGTATGGAGAAGAGTGTAGAAAGAAGGAAAATCAGATATGATGTACATAATACAAAAGACAAAATGGTAGAGGAAAATATTATCCAAACAGTAATAACACTAAATGTTAATGGACTGAATTCCCCAATCAAAAGGCATAGACTGGCAGAATGGATTAAAAAACAGGATCCTTCTATATGCTGTCTACAGGAAACACGTCTTGGACCCAAAGATAAACATAGGTTGAAAGTGAAAGGTTGGGAAAAGATATTTCATGCAAATAACAACCAGAAAATAGCAGGAGTAGCTATACTAATATCCAACAAATTAGACTTCAAATGTAAAACAGTTAAAAGAGACAAAGAAGGACACTATATACTAATAAAAGGAACAATTAAACAAGAAGACATAACAATCATAAATATTTATGCACCAAACCAGAATGCCCCAAAATACGTGAGGAATACACTGCAAATACTGAAAAGGGAAATAGACACATATACCATAATAGTTGGAGACTTCAATTCACCACTCTCATCAATGGACAGAACATCTAGACAGAGGATCAATAAAGAAATAGAGAATCTGAATATTACTATAAATGAGCTAGACTTAACAGACATTTATAGGACATTACATCCCACAACAGCAGGATACACCTTTTTCTCAAGTGCTCATGGATCATTCTCAAAGATAGACCATATGCTGGGTCACAAAGCAAGTCTTAACAAATTTAAAAAGATTGAAATCATACACAACACTTTCTCGGATCATAAAGGAATGAAGTTGGAAATCAATAATAGGCGGAGTGCCAGAAAATTCACAAATACATGGAGGCTCAAGACTGCTTAATGAATAGGTTTAGCAAATTAAGTTTGGCTTGATCTGCAAGATTTCTCATGGTTTGGGGGAAGCCATTAGTCAACAATGACTATTTTTTCCAGATAGTATAACCACTAACTAAAAATTTCTGAAGTCTTTTAGCCAGAATACATTTAAAAAATTTACAATTCAATGATAAGACACATGCAAAAACAACTAGAAATAGACAACGAAAAAAATGTTTATACTTTACAAAAGAAGATATATAAATGGGCAATAATCACATGAAATGATATTCAACATCATTATTCATCAGGGAAATGCAAATAAAAATCACAGTGAAATAATACTATATATACTTCTTTAGCATGATAAAGTTAAAAAAGACAGATAGTACCAAGCATTGACAATTCTCAAATATTGCTGATAATTAAGCACACCTTTATCATCTGTCCCAGTCATTCCACTCTGTTATATATCCAAGAGAAATTAAAACTTATGTCTATGAAAATATTTATGCAGAGATGTTCATAAGAGTTTTATTCAGCCCAAACCTGAAAATAACCCCAAGAGCCATCAACAGGTGAAAAGATGAAGAAATTGGATTATTGTCAAAACTCATCAAATATAGACATAAAGAGGGAGCACTTTATTATATGTAAACTAGTCCTCAATAAAGTTAATTTAAAAAAAAAAAAAAGAAAAGAAACATGGCTACTGGAACACAGCTCTAGATTTTCAGGCAATTCCCTCCAGCCTCTCCATTACATCTTGAATAACAAGGTGATATCTACTTAATGCGTAAGAATAACCTCCAGTATAACATCTGGACTCTGTTTGGAATCTCTCAGCCATTGACACTTTGTCTCATTTCTCTCTTCCTCTTTTTGGTCCAGAAGTTTTTCTCAATCCCTTGATGCTGAGTCTCAGGTCATTCTAGGATTTCTGTCCCACGTTGCCAGGAGGGTCCACACCCCTGGGAGTCATGTCCCACGTAGACAAGTGTTTCCCACCTACTTTAAATGTGGATTCGTTATGCATCCAAGTGCTAACAAATATAATTGTAGTTACTGAATCATTATCTAAATGCTTTCTAACTTTCTGATATACCATGATATGTTGTGATGAAGCCAGAAGCAATGATCTGTAACTGCTGTAACTCACTGAACTGCAACCCAGATGACTTGTTTCTTTAATGGTGATGCTATATTTTATAACTGCATGATCTTTACCCTGTAACTGGGCAGTAAGCAGATAACACGTCGCTGGCCCAGCATGCACCCCCTTTTCTTGTTTTGCAACCCTGAAGTCCAAAAGTCCAGTGAATAGCCCCTCAATATTTATTAACAAAGTAACATGAGTAACCCCAAATTGACTAAGCCAGTTCTAATCAGAGTTGGTCCACACCTGACATGCATGAGAGCCCAAACCTTAACCTTCAAATGAGCTAAGCACATACTCAATCCTCACATACTCAAAGATTAGACTATCTCTAACCTATCTATACCTGCATGCCTTTGTTTGAGTGCTATAAAGCATTGAAAGAAACTGGGGAAGTCTATTTTCTAAATAGACTTTTTTTTCTTCTACAAACCCAGTGTCACTTAACTGACAATGGTATGCATCAGGCAAGGACTCACTTTTGAGTGACAACATGTACTTTGAAAGACATTCATCGAGAAACTGCTGTGACCAAGTTCTGGGGTAACCACAGAGCCCACCTCATACAGCCATGACCCAGATTTAAAGAAAAGAAAAGCTATCAAAAAACTTTTAAAGGAAAACAAAAGCTTTAAAATAATGGAAAAGTTTTATTAGGAACAAAAAATGTCTGGTGGATCTTCATTTGTCTACCGCATGCAATCCAAACTCCTCTGGGTATGAGTCAATGATCCTGATGCAACTTTCCTCCCCCATTTCCAATTCCTCTCAATTGGACATCCCATAATCCAAATGCACAGCATCATACACCATTCCTGGAAAAAGAAAAAGCTATACATCTCCATGTTTCCTTTTTTTAATTGCCAATGTTATTTCATCTTCCTGCATTGTCCCTAACTATCTTGTCATTATGTGAACTCAAAACTCAGGTTATATAGCATCAAGTATTTATTTGGTCTTCAAAATTTAGCTTAAATGGCACCATCTCGGATACTTCCCTGACATTCCTAGGAAAAATTCGTCTCTTCTTATTCCATGCTTTTATAACACAATATGCATATATGCCTATTTTAGTTTCTGTCTACATTTTATTGTAGTTCATTTATAATTCTTTACTTCAAATAAATCTGCCCATACTTCACTGCCCTACTAAATTTTGAGTTTCATACAACTTTGAATTCTCGACACTTAGTATATGGAACAAAATCATTGAACTTTTTATCTTCAGAAGTTCTTCAAACTGGTCCAGATGGGAAAAGGCCTAGAAATGGTGCTCTTTGTAATATGAAATACTAATTTATACTATTAAACTTAAAATTAAATATGACATTTTATCCGAACCATCTTATGGTTAACACTGACAAACAGTACTGTGTTAAAGATTCTAAAACAAAATAATAGAAGAAAAATGGAAAATTGAGAAAAATAAATTTAGAAAATTTTCCTCTAATTTGGAAAAAAAATAATTTAATCTCAACAGGAGAACACACATGCGTCAAATTTGAAAACTAGAGCTGTGAGACAGTTCAATTTACTTAAAAATCATAGTCTAAATGTAAGCAAGGCAAATAAAATACAATGTCACACAATGGTTTTCATGAACTGATATTAAATAATAATAAAAAAATCAATAGCCAGCATTTACAAATTATAGCTGTCATAATTAGCTCACTTATGTATCTGCTACTGCCTCTAATAATGTTCATGGATAATAATTTTTATGAGAGATATTTTTCCACTTTGGAATTTCATGCTAAAAAGAACTATGTCATCTCTCTTAGACAGACAGGAAGCTGATATAATTAAAATAAAGATGATCTTTCAATGAGAAAACTGAAAGATTTCATCTCTCCATATCAGAACTTGCCAGAATGTAGTCATGTCCACGACTGGAATGCACTATAATAGTGAGCATTTAACATGAATGAAGCCCCTGTTAACCTTAAGAAAGTCAAGCACATATTCAGTTCACAAAGTCGTAAGGGCAGACAGGGAATTAGGAGAGGTGGCAGAGCTAAGTTGATGCTCCAGCAGCACAGAAATGCTTGGATAGACTTTCAGGCTAATTTTTAACACAAGTTCATACACAATTAGCTGACGCCCCTCAAGCTTTGTGTTTAGCGAAACAGAGTAAAATCTGGGTCAGTTCCTAGCCACACAGCTTTAATGAATTCAACCTGGTCCAACAATGAAAAATAAGCTTCTGTTTAAACATTATCTTATAACAAGTTAGCATGAGGAATGGATAAGAGCTTATTCCCTGAGGATGGGCTTCCTGGTGGTTGAATCTGAATGTCCATTCTTCAGCTGTTGTAATTTAAAGGAATTGCCTAACCTCCCTGTGTCTCCGTTTCTTCATCTAAAAATGGAGGTCATAATAGTAGCTTTATCAGGATCTTACTGTCAGTAGTAGATGAGCTAATACATTGAGAGTGCTTGAGTATCTCAGCATCTTTCAGCCACTAGTGGAGATGATGGTGGGCCATCACAGTAGTAAGAATAGCCAGTAGAAATTTTAATGATTACTCTTCCTGGTAGTAATAATAATAGTGGTAACAGTTCAAGTGAGTTGGTTGATTCAATCCTAAAACTAGCCAAGGCAAAAGTGATGAGTCATTATTTCCCAGATTAGGTCGTAAAAGAATGCAACTTGCATTCTTTGTATGTCTCTGTCACTGTCTTACTCTCTCTCTTTCTCTCTTTCTCCCTCCCTCCCTCTCTCTTGCTCTCTCTGAGGACCTAAGCTCCCAGGTAGAGAGGCTCAGGTTTCAAGGAACTGAGGGAGGCCTCAGCCAACAGCCAACCAGGACCTGAGAGCCAAGAAGAGGATCCTTCCAGCTGAGCCTTGAGAAGAGGGAGTTTTGGGGAGCCAGAGGGGCAGTGGAGCCCCCCAGATTCCCAACTCACAGAAACAGCAAGGTCACAAACACTGCTGTTTTAAGTCACTAAGTTTTGAGGGGATTTATTGGCAGCAAGAAATAACTAAGACACAAGACAAAGATAACAGTCAATGGCAATCAGTTACACTAAATAACAATTTATAAATGTCAAATGTTAAATTACAATATTTTATGTTAGGTTTCTAGATGGATTCGCACCCAGTTTTTTTAGCAACAAAACATGCCAAACAACAAAAATAACAAACAGGATCACCCCTAGCATTATCAGCAGGTGAAGTATTACTAATATTTAACCCTATGTTGGGTTGAATAGTACAATCTTCTAACTAAAATGGATTGTATGCCCAAGACAGTACTGAGATTTATATTAATTAGAATGCCTAATGATTAAATGTTTAGCTTCTCATCTTTGAGCACCAGATTTGTTAATATATTCCTTATATTAGTATTTTCATAAATTACACATTCAGAATGTTGAGGCCTTTCTCAGTAGCCCTCCAATATATTCATAAATATAAAATATATAAGAGCATTATTTCACAAATTATTTTATAGTGCTAGATCCTGAATAAGATGAACCCCTGGCCTTAAATCATTCATGATTTATCATGTATCTAATTTATTTTTAAAAGAAACATCTCCCAAATTCACCTCAATGATTTCATATTTACTTTTCTATTTCTAAAAGCATTAGAACCCAAAGGTGGCACTACATTGTGACCCAAACATAAGCAGACTTCAGTTTTCCTTTTGAGAGTGAGAGAGGCAAATAAATTTCTTCTAAGCTGTCCAGCACCTCTTAAAAGAAGTGGAAATGGAGGTTTATGGAGATTAAAATGTAATCAAATCAGCATCATTTAAAAAGTTACAATAATTCATACAGCTTTTCAGTTTACTGACATTTCATGAAATTTCGTTCGAAAACAGGACTCCATTGCCCTCAGTCCCCACAAAAACAAAAAATGTTAGGAAGCATATTTTTCTTGAGTAATGCCTGAATTAATCTCCTCAGTGGATTACAGCTTTCCAGTTCTCCAAATCCATGGCTACAGTTGCCTCTTTCAACCAAGTTCTTTCTCCCTGAGGGACCGTGCATTATACTCCTATTTTCTTTCTGTACCTTATAGGCCTTTGGCAGAGTTTAAATAATGGCATATCCCTATATTAACCATGGTTCTAATTCTTCCTGTGTGGTATTAGGTCCCCCTAATTTTTCATCTTCTCTAGAATGCCCCATTTCCCACACCATCTCATAACCTCCAGTGTGTCTGTCTCCTGAGATTTATGACCCAAGCATCACTTGAACATGAAGAAATATGAATGTGCAAATCTTCAGCAAGGGAAGAAAAGGATCATTCTATACACCTTGGGAGGAGATAAGATTAATTTCTATTTCAGCTAAAGACACTGGGATCATTAACTGATGTGCCCTGGGTTCTATGAATAATCTGTTGATCAGAGACAGACAAAGGCTTCTAAAGTGCCCTCTAAGTTGTACAACAACGGTGACTCCGCTACTAACTGAAGAGTAGCAAGACATATCTGGGCTGTCAATTTGCAACATTAATTGAGTCACTAGATATTAAATAAATATTTGCCAGCTTTAGAGATTGCATCTTAATACTGAAAAAGAAGGAACATTGAATAACTTGAATCTCTTTCCTCTATTCCACATTTCTGATGTGAAGAATTGGAAGACTTTGTGTTCACAGTGGACATCGTCCTTCTGTTTGCTAATGTGGGTCCTGGTAGAGGAAGTGGTGATTGCCATCCAGATTAAAGTGGATCGGAGCCAGGTGGGCGCACAGAGCCGGCGACAGAAGCCAGGGGCACTGCTCCACGGAAAACTGAATCTGCCATCGCGGAAACCTGAACCCACCATCGCTACCTGCGCTCAGCTGCACCGTCCGCAAGAAGAGCTGAAAGTTTGTATGGGAACCGGGGTGAAGCAAGGGTGATTAAAAAACAAACAGCCACAGGATTCACAAAGGAATTGAGGAATCGGACAAAAACAACGTGAAGCAGGGGGGTCCCAACCCAAGTGCGGAGAACTATGTCCCTTCCTCAAAGGGCTTCTTTCCTGGCTCATGGGATGGACAGCTGGACTTGACAACTCATTTCAGTCCTAAACAACCTTCTAAAATGTGTGTAGGAAGGAGTGCTGCTGATTTTCATGATCAAGACACGAAAAATAAGCAGAATATCTTATTTAAAGACCTCACGTGATTTAAAAGTTCCTATTGTATCTTTCAAGTTCATTTAGATTTCATTATAAAAATTAGAACTCCTTTTATTTTTACACACACCCCTTTCCCCCCCTCCCCGTACCCATCCTGGATACTGCTAGTCTGTATCTGCAAATTTGCTATTTCTGTTATCTCTTATAAAATATATCATACAATTTTGTCCTTATGTGTCTTGTTTTACTTCACTGAACTTAATAATATTTCCAAGGTCCTTGCAGGTTGCGCATATCTCATAACTTTTAATGTGGCCGAATAACATTCCATTCTGTGTCATGTACCACATTTTGTATATCTGTTCATCTGTTGATGAGCCTATGGGTTGTTTCAAGTTTTGGGCCAGTAAATAATGGCTGCTATAATAATGGCACACTGGTGTACATGCATCAACTTGAGACCCTGTTTTCATCCTTATTGGGTATATACTGGAAGTAGAAAGACCAAGTCATGTGATAATTCCATATTTAACTTTTTGGAGAGCTGCCATATTGTTTGCCACAGCGGATGCACCATTTTACTTTCCTGCCAACAATATACTAGAGTTCCAATTTTCCCTAATCCCCCCCAACACTTGTTAATTTTTGTAATATTATCCATACTTGTAGCTATAACCTGGTAACTTGTGTGTTTTTTTAACTTTTTAATTTGAAATAATTTCAAATTTCAGGACAGTTGTAAAAAGAATATAAACCCCGTAGAAAGAACTTCAATATACCCCACCCAACCCACAGATGCCCAGAGCCACCAATTTTAACATTTTGCCACTTTTGCCTAAACATTTTCTACCTATCTATCTATCCATCTGTCTTCTGAATATTTGAGAGCAGGCTGCATACATTATATTCCTGAATGCATAATACTTGAGAAAATTTCTCTCTGGTCCTACTTTTCTAAATTTCTAAATTAAAGTTCTTGACTATTTTATATACCATGGATAAATTTAGCCAAAACCTTGAAAAACTTACAATTTAAAACAAAGCATAAGGAATTCTTTTAAAATACTTTAAACATTTTGGTATTACTGTTAATAACATTGCTTTATATTATTCATTGATACTAATTATCTTTGAATTATTCATTGATACTAATAATGTGATACAAAAAGGTAAATTTGCTTCAAGAAATATCTACAGATGATTGTATAAAAATATCCCCCAAAATTATAAACTATGGCACTCTAGGTAGGCCTGAGATTTAAAAAGACAATCTTTTTGAGACAGATGGTCTATAATTAAAAAATTATTATATTTTTAACGCTTTTTTTTTTTCATGGGCAGGCACCAGGTATTGAAAACCAGGTTTCTGGCATGGCAGGTGAGTACTTTACCTGCTGGATCACTGTGGCCCGCCCTATTTTTAAAGTTTTTTGTTGTTAAATATAACATATGTACAAAGAAAAAAAAGAAAAAGAAATGATTTACAAAGTACACTTCATCAAGTAGATGCAGAACAGATTTCAAAGTTTGTTATGGGTTACCATTCCACTATTTCAGGATTTTTTTCTTCTAGCTGCTCCAAAACACTGAGGCTAGAAAAAGTACTTTCTTTTCTTTTTTTGTGAAAAATAACACTATGCTGGTTTGAAAGGATTTATGTACCCTAGAAAAGCCATATTTTAATCCTAATTTAATCTTGTGGGAGCAATTTCTCTTAATCCCTATTTAATAATGTAGGTTGGAAACATGATTAGGTTATCTCCATGGAGTTGTGATGAGTCACAACCCAATTGTAGGTGTGAACTTTTGAATAGAGGAACTAATGAGTCACAACCCAATTGTGGGTGTGAACTTTTGAATAGAGGGACTAATATGACTCCATCCATTCCAGGTGGATCTTGATTACTTTACTCGAATCCTTTAAAAGAGGAAGCATTTTGGAAAAGGCTTGAGATTCCAAGAGAGCAGAGCCACAACAGATCCATGAGACAGTGTACCCCAGCCAGAGACCTTTGGAGATGAAGAAGGTAAATGCCTAGGAGAGCTTCATGAAACAAGAAGCTGGGAGAGAAAGCTAGCAGACACCATCATGTTTGCCATGTGCCTTTCCAGTTGAGAGAGAAACCCTGAACCTCATCAGCCTTCTTGAACCAAGGTATCTTTCCCTGATGCCTTAGATTGGACATTTGTATAGACTTGCTTTAATTGGAACATTTTCATGGCCTTAGAACTGTAAACAAGCAACTTATTCAATTCCCCTTTTTAAAAGTTGTTTCATTTCTAGTATATCGTGTTCCAGCAGCTAGCAAATCAGAAAAGCATATATACAAAAAAAGCAATTCATTTCAAAGCACATCACAACAATTAGTTGTAAAATAGATTTCAGAGTTTGATATGGGTTACCAATTCCACCATTTTAGGTTTTTACTTCTAGCTGCTCTAAGATATTGGAGACTAAAAGAAAAACATCAATATAATGATTTAGCATTAAACCCTGCCTTCTCTGTATAACTCCGCCATCACCTTTGATCTTTCTATCCCATTCTTTAGGGATATTTGAGTTGTGCCCATTCTAACATTTTCAGGTTGGAAGGGGCTGTCTATAATATGGGGTAGGGAGATGGAACTAGCTGATGTTCTGGAGAAGCCGGGCTCTCTAGGTTTCAGGACTTATCTACTCCAGACAATTATTATATTTAAGCAAGGGCTAGTTATAATCCCCAGGAGGAGTATACCTGCAGCTCCAGCAGGACAAACATGAGATTGTATTCTCAATTTATTCACCTGCCCAGTGATCCAAACTATCTGAAAGTACTTTTCTTCAAATCATTCCCTGTGCCTTAAGACACACGTTCTTTGATGGACCCACATTTTGATATACACGTGGTCGCTTAACTGCACCCCATAGGTACACCTGTCTACTGAGCCCACCTGAGGAGTACGGCCCCCGGAGCCAGAAGGAAAAGTCCATCCCTGATTACGTCTGAGCCTACCTCCAAACCACTCCATGTAACAGTCTCAGAAGCCTGTTTCCAAGAGCCCTGAAGACTCACATCACCTCTACCCAGCTACTGAAAGGACTATTTACTTCCATTTCTGAAACACTGAACAAAAGTATGGTGGGGTCAGGTCTTGCAGGGAGGTAACTGTGGCATAATAAAGAGAACACATAGAGCCTGGGGTCTTCCTGATGAAATCCCAGATCAATATCACCCCAGGATCTCCTGCTTCCTCTCTTGTTAATTGGAATGTTTCTACCTCTTAATGAATGTGGAGGCTGATAAATGTTTGTTAGATTTAGCCATTAAAATATTTTAGAAATACCTTAAATAAAACAAAAACTTTATTTATAAATTCAGGATGACTTAACCCTTTCATCCTATATGCTCCTTCTTCTCTTAAAAAAGTTATATGTATATATATTCTTAGGTTAAGACAGGTTATATAATTATACACATCAAAAATATCCCGGGCCCCATATGAACAGTATAGTATAACCTCCAATGTACCTTATAATAAAAATCCACAAACTGATCACAATACTCCAACAAAAAATACAGAAATTGTACAAGGTAAAGATGACAGTATTTTCCTGAATAAGAACCATGTCAGTATTTATAGTCATAATTTATTCCAGAGTTTTGATCTGAGCCAGAGTCCATGGTGGATTCAATGACTTTACACAGAAGCAATCAGTGAAGAGCCAACAGTAAATAAAATTTCCCTTCTCCCCCGTCAACATGAGGTTTGGTTTTGTTGCTCAGCATAGCCAACCTTCTAAAAAAACAACAGGCCTTTCAACACAAAATTTGTCTCTGCTGATAAAAAGGGCAGTTCAGACTGAAACTTTCTTCTGGCTTGGGGCAAGAGCTGCAATTGCTTTGGTAGTTTTCAACTTTTCGTGCAGGGCAGGCAAAAATGCCAAGTCTGTCCAGAGAAAATGCCAAAGTTAGTTTACAGAAAAAAAGTAATCTTTAAAAATATTTATAGGGAAAGGTGCTTTTAGACAGTTGCAATGATTTTTCAAACAGAAATATGTTAACTCTTATTTATCCATGAAAAATGGAGATGCCTGTCCTTGGGGCAGTCATCTCACGTGTCCCGGACAGCAGGCGACTCAGTCATCTATGCTACATAAGCAAATCTGTTCTATTTTTATTACTTGAAAGCCTAAAATTACTGACAAAATGCAATTTATGATGACAGAAGAGACATTATAGACATATATCACCATTAAAGACTGTTTAAAGTACAGATACCATTAAATCCTAATTTCTGAGTAATGTCTTTACAGACTTTGCTTCTGTCAAAGTGTTCATTTTCTTTCTAAATTTTTCCCACCATTTCCAACCTACTGCCTCTCTGTGATATGTGAATAAATGAATTTACGTGTATCTTTTGCACTATGCTTGTGCACATTTTCTCTGAGCTTTACGGCATATTATAAATATTTCTCTCTGACCCCAAGCAATCATAGATTTCAAATGTCTGATAAGAAAAACAGGAAATGTTGCATTAGAACATTTGATCCAATCCCAAACCAAATCATCTAGTCATGCTCTCTGATCCTGCCCAGATCCAATGAAGAACAAACAATAAAAAAAAAAAAAAAGTTGAGGTTGAGGGGGACTGAAAAGGGTTTGTTTTTACTTTCTGACTTTTTCATAACTCAACCTGGTCCTCAATGATTTCAAAAAGAAAATAAAATTTTAGAAATGTGAGTAATTTCTTACAGTTAAGATTGCACTCTTACATGCATGATTGTCATCTGGGATAAATACTTCTGCATTCAACTCAGCCATAGAAAGGACTATTTTAATATAAATGGCATTGTCCAGCATCAAGAACCAAAAGTATTAAGAACCAAAAGTATATACTATCACCTACAATCTCCTGCCATATGGATTCTGGGTGGGATTAGAGGGCCCATATTTGCAGTAGGATTTATGTTCTTTGGGTACATTTTCTCAATTTTGTCAGGCATTTATTTTAATAGGCCTGCAGTGAGATGGGCATGTGTTATAATAAATCACCAAGTTCTGGTCGCCTCAGGGAATTTGCTTGGCAAAGGGGGACATCTCAGCTTGGATTACAGGTGGACGTTAGTTTGGTGGTCAGTCTCGCTTTTCCACATTACAAAGACTGTTGGATTCTCACAAACGATGAACAAACAACCTGTGGGCGGGGGGAGGGCACCTACACCATGTAGCAGAAGTGTTTCAGATCAAGCCAAGGAGTCTGGCTAGGGCTGGAGGGGGAAAAACTGTGGAGTGCCTGCCAACCTGGCTGGCTCTTGCTGTTACCATTAGCCCTGCACATCAGTGAGTGTGTGATCCATTTATGGCTGAACAGCACATAAGGAATAGCACAATCGTTATTCAGGGCACAGATTCATCCTCCCAGGGGATTTCTTTTGATCATGCAAAATCTGACAGAATAGTTTCCTGAGAAATCGAATTCTCCTTTCCATCGTCCACTTAAGTTTATTCAAAGCCATAATCTGCTATCAGCTATTTTTAAAAGACAGCATTTTTTGTAGGCTGATTACTCATTTTCTTCTCTAAGCTACCATCTCATGATTTCCCAGGTGGGCAACAACGAATATCAAGAAAACATCCTTAATGAAAATATCCTTAAGGAAACAGTAAAGACTTGCAGGAATTGTAATAACCCTTCTCTTTCTACCAAACAGTTGGAAAATGGGAAAGCATTTCAAGTGTTTATAAACTAACATAGTTTCATTCAGAATTGCTTTTTAATTTTAAAAAAAAAGCATTGTTTTTATGTTTCTATTCTGATCTCTATTAGCATGCAGTTATTCTTAAATAGTTACAAAGAAGGACCTAAAATGGCGCGTCACACCCTAGATGGCTCCTTGAGATCTGTGCATTCTCTGTCTGGAGCCAGCAGAATAAAAAAAACGAAAAGAAATTTGGTTGAGGTCAAGTCGGGAAGATTCCTTACATGGAAAGAAAAATGAAAAAGAAATAAGGTGCTTAAGGCTTAGAAAGCTTGCTGAGAAAATTAGAGCAACCAGAAGCTGATTATCTATAGCAAGAATGATAAAGGTGAATCCAAAGGCAGATTTACAAGGAAATGAGCAAGGCTGAAAGTTGCTGCCCCAAGCAGCTGAGTTGTTGAGTCCCAGGAAACAATCCCCTCACATGCAGCCCCGACATCCATGCATTCTGAATTCCTGTCTTCCATCTTATAAAAAAATCACACTGAATCTCTATGCCTTGATTCATCTTTTGTCCTAAAACTACGCATTTGGTTATCAAGCCACTAGGAATCTGAACTGCTTTCTATCGCTTTCTGTTAGCTTCTTTGAGTACAGCCTCAAGGATTTATACAGAAACATTATAAAAGTCATTCGCGGATCTCAGAATGAGAACGTTTGCTAGGAGTGTATTTAATGTAAGGCCTAAAATGCTACAGCAGGGCCAGCTGTGGTAGCTCAGCAGGCAGAGTTCTCGGCTGCCATGCGGGAGACTGGGGTTCGATTCCCGGTGCCTGCCCATGCAAAAACAAACAATAAACAAACAAGCAAAAAAGCCACAGCAAAAGACCAAAGCAGAAGTACTAATTTCATAAATATGGAGGACTGGGGTTTTACAATAGGAATGTAGTTGTACCCATTTCTTAAAATGTAAATTGTCAGGAAGACATAAAATGTAATGATGAACACCCAAGTGCTAAATTCTGTGGGAAGCCCGAAAAGGTCAGCACCCTGTCCTGAGGGAGCTATTGGTCCAATGTGTGCGTGTGTGTGTGTGTGTGTGTGCGTGCACGCATGTGCGCTCGTGGGTGTGAATGTGTGTGGGTGTGCAAGTAAATGTGTATGCATGTATATGTGAATGTGTGAGTTGTAAGAATGTGTGTGAGTGTGTGTGCATGCTTGAGTGTGTACATAAGTGTTTGTATGTATGCATGAGTGGTATGTGTAAATGTGTGTGAGTGTATTGTCAGTGTGTGAGTGAGCACATGTGTGAGTGTGTGTGTTTATGAGTGTGTAAGAGTATGTGCATAAGGGTGTATGTATCATGAGTGGTGTGTGTATGTGAATGTGGGTGATGGAGTGAGTGTGAGTGTGTGAGTGAATGGGTATGTGTGTGTGAGCGTGTGTGACTTTCTAAGTGTGTAAGTGCATGTGCATAAATGTATCACCTCCAAGTCCAAAGTCATCCTGATAATCAAGACTGGATCTAACTAAAGTGGGCCTGCCTGACAAGCACAGTAGCTTAGACTTTATCCTACAAGTTATGTATACCTCTCCCCCATTTTCTCACACATGTTCTGTGGCTAAGCATGTAATCAGTATGCACATGCTCAATAATTAGGTCACCTCTAATTATATCATCTGGGGACACTGTGTTCATTATCCTAAATCCTGCCCATCTTTTTCTTTAATAAAATTATCAAAATTACTGGAGTTCAGTGAGACAGATTTGTGTGTGTATGTGAATGTGTGTAATGGAGTGTGAGTCCACGTGGAAATGTGTGTGAATGCATGAGTGGTGAGTGTACATCAATGTGTGAGTGTATATGTGAGTGTGTGAGAGTGTGTGAGGAAGGGCTTATCCAACACACATTACTGGATAACACAGTGAACCCAGTCAAGAAGAGGCACATTTTCTGCAGTCACCCCAGTATTGACAGAGCCTGGACCAAAGGACAAGGGGCCCACACACTCTCATCTAAATATTGAAATAGTACAAATCAAATTGTAAATAAAATATATTCTATCCTCCTATTTTGACCCCATATCTTCAAAATGACAGAAATTTTAAAAGTAAGGTCGCAAATACCCATGATGATGGGAATTCAATGATGACTTCCCACACTGAGATATCCTATTAACGAGCCAGAGATACAGATGAGTAATAACATGAAGGCATCCATAAGTCATACATTTTCATATATTTATTCCATAAAATTTATGTGTTGCTTCCATGTCGACTAAATCACTAATTAGGTGCTTACGTTCAAAATTTTCACATAATTTACCTCTGTCATGAATAATGCTAAATTAGACACACTTTCTCAAGTCACTGTGGTTTTAGATTGTTTTAAATTAATTTCAGTTTGGAGAACTTTCACTTTGCTAGGGCAGCAGCAATTGGAATTGTCAATAAAATTCTTAAAGCAATATCTAGACTCAAACAAATAATGCACTTTACATTAAAATTGTAAAGGGGGCTTGCAAATGAAAAGTATCACAGAAAAAATTACTAAATATTTTTCCATTCATCATATAAATTAGTATCACATTTGTTATAGATCTCACCATCTATTAAAGGAACAGCTGAGCCACACAATATTTCTTCATTAAAACAAATTTCCATTACCAGAGTATTTCATAGAAAAGTAAAAAGAATAGAATGTTTGCTGTTTGTTCAACTCTATAAAATTAAAATTCATATCTTAATCTATATTAGTCAGAAAATAGGTTTTAAGCAATTAGTTTGGGAATTATTTGTACATGAACCTTAATACTCAAAAATGGTTGTTTCCTTTTTTCAATTCCTTATATTTTATAGGATTTTACTTTCAATGCATCACACGAAATTCTCTTCAATATACAAAATTTCTCTCTAAAATTACTTAGCTATATTCTCTTGCTTTATTATTCATTAAATTAATAATTACATTTTGAATTTTCCATTCTAGATAGAAATCATTTGTTTCATTTTTTAATCAATCTTACTTGTTTAAACATTCTAACCTCAAATTCAAAACTTATCTCTACTATACTTAGAAATCATCCACTGTTTTCAGTTAATATTGGATAGCTAATGTCAAATAAAAAGCAGCATCATGTTTGTTTGGCTAAATATTGGGCATTTAAATTTTTAGAACATCATGCCAACATTTGGTATTCGCTATTACTACAACTAATTGTTTGCTGTTTTTTCAATTCCAGCAATTGTATCTTGTGTACTTTTCCCTGTTAGTGAGTTTTCATATTCTTTTAATCAAGAACCTAAGTGCCGCTAAGTGAATGAAGCCTCTCAGTGACTTCATTGCCCAAAGATAATTCGAAGATTAGTTTAAAGCATATAACAGTAGTAACCAAGGATGTTATTGTTGAAGTTAAAATAAAGACTGGTTTCTAGAGACCTGAGGTCATTAACCTGAGTTGTTTTGGTGGAAGCCATTCTCCAGCAGCAGCTCCCAACAAGCAGTAATGTTACTGGACAAAGGCCATAGATTCTTTTGCCAGACACCCTCAATAACCAATTCCTGAGACATCAGGGTTTCAAAGAGAGAAAGAGTTTATTACTAGGTGCATAGTAGGAAAGCTGATGGCATAATGGCCCAAAATCTGTCTCACTGAACTCCAGTAATTTTGATAATTTTATTAAAGAAAAAGATGGGCAGGATTTAGGATAATGAACACAGTGTCCCCAGATGATATAATTAGAGGTGACCTAATTATTGAGCATGCGCATACTGATTACATGCTTAGCCACAGAACATGTGTGAGAAAATGGGGGAGAGGTATACATAACTTGTAGGATAAAGTCTAAGCTACTGTGCTTGTCAGGCAGGCCCACTTTAGTTAGATCCAGTCTTGATTATCAGGATGACTTTGGACTTGGAGGTGGATTAGTTCTAAGCTGACCCAAGACCCTTCATTAATAAACATTAGGGGCTGTCTTCAGTGATTATAAGACTCTAAAGTTGAAAAATTGGTTAATTGGATACAAATGAACGTTAGTTACAAGCTTTTTACAATCAAGAGGGCAGAAGATAAGGGCTATATGATCATTATCAGAGATCTAGGCAGCTGGGTTACAATTTAGAGATTGTAGGAATTTCCTTCTGTCTACTCAATATACCAGAAAGCAAAAAAGAATATCTATATAATGATTCAGTAATCAAAATAATCCCCTAAATCCTGATTTCTCAGTTACTGTAACTCCACAGGTCTCATCCTTTCATCCCATCTGCTGACTCCAGGAAGGAGATTTTCTTCATTCTAACACTGAGCACAGTTGCATTTGTTGCCTTACAATTAGGAATTTGATCTTATTTGGGCATTTATTCTCATTATTTTGAATAGTAATTCAACCTAGATTTTGGAAAGATTACAAAATTTCCAAGGTTTTATCAGACTTGATCAAACTATGAGTTTATAAGAACAATTTTCTTGCCCATTTTAATTGTCTTGATCAATAGTAAAAATCTAAAGAATTTGCAATACCCAATCAGTACATTTTTACTATTGCTATCTGTTATTAAATCTAAACAACACTTTGATAAAAGCATTAGAATATTTTCATGCTGTCCGAAAGAAAGGATTGCACACGTCAAATCCTTCAGTTTTCTCTCACCCAAGTGTTTCCACAGTTTGGTCCTCCCTGGGTTCCCCAGCAGTGTCTGTCTGCAGTATTAGCCTGGGTACAGCACACAGGTGGGGCATGGATGTGGGGAAGCTTTTCTAGGGCCTAAGGAGAGGTGGCCACAGGATGTCGGCCAGCAGTGAGCCTTTGGGATCTTGAAACATGGTGGCATGTGGCTTGAGACATCTTGTCTACCCAAGCGAATAGAGATGTGTCTGACACTTCCTTCTCACCTACCAAGCTCTACCCGCACTGCCCTTCTCTCAGCTTCTCTGACAGCCACAATTTCCCCTGGCATAGACTCTGCATATCCAGCCTTTGAAGTTCTTCAAATGCTGCCTCCTCATTCTGTGGGTCTCAACTGAAAATGTCACCTTCTCAGAGAGGCCAGCCTGATGATGCTGTCTAAACAAGTCCCTTTCCTACCCATTTTGCTCCCTGTAGTCTGCTTCCTACCTAGGACAGCTCAGAATTTGCACTCTACAATGACTTTCTTTATCTGCGTGCCTCCTGTTGAGTGTAAGTGCCACAGGGGAGGATGTGAAGCACACTGTCTGGCATAAAATAGACAGTCCATGAATACTGGAGGAAGGAAGGGGGGGGAGGGAACTGGAAAATTCTCCACAGACAGGAGTTATTAGCATATCAGTTCTTCATTTAAAACTACTTTTAAGGATTACTATTATTTTAGTAGCTATGCTACTAAAAGAGAGAAAAAATAAGCATAAGCTCAGCACTAAATTACACAGTTCTTATGCTAGACTGAATGTGAGAAAAGCTAAATTCCCCAGGATCTACATTTTCCTAGTCAGATATCTTTGAGCATTTGATTCAGCCCAGGTCCCCATGACAAGGCACTGTGAAACGCGCTGCCTAGGTGACAGGGTTGTTAGAGACCAGATGAGCTAGAGTACAGGGCAAGGAGGGGAGCCAACCAGACCTTTGTAAGCCCTGCTAGGTTTAGCCACCTCCAAAGACCCCAGGGGTGCTGCCATATGAAGGTCCATTTGAGACTCTTTGTAACTTTCTCAAAATTCTCAACCAACTCTTGGGCTACTTTCCTCCAAAAAAGGGAAAAAGGCTCAAATTTCCTAACTGTGTTTGGAACTCAAGCCATGCTCTTCGGTATTCATATTTTATAAAACATTTACTTTGATATGTTATTAAATAAAAGAAGTTCATCAAATACTGACTCTTTCTCAAGACCATTGGAAGATCACTCACCCTTGACAAGTATGAAGAAAGTTATGTTTTAAATTTGGTTTTTGAACTCCACATTCCCGCTGTAGTAGTTAGATTCAGTTGTCAACTTGGCCAGGTAAAGGCACCTGTTGCTGTGGACATGAGCCAATGGTATGTGAACCTCATCTGTTGCTGTGGACATGAGTCAATGGTACATGAACCTCATCTGTTGCTCATTTACATCTGCAGTCGGCTAGGAGGCATGCCTGCTGCAATGAATGATGTTTGACTTAATTGGCTGGTGCTTAAATGAGAGAGCTCAATGTAGCATAGCCCAAGCAGCTCAGTATACCTCATCTCAGCACTGGCAGCTCAGCCCAGGCCTTTGGAGATGCAGAAAGAAGTCACCCTGGGGAAAGTTATTGGGACCCAGGGGCCTGGAGAAAAGGCCAGCAGAGACCATCCTGTGCCTTCCCACGTAAGAAAGAACCTCAGTGGAAAGTAAACTGCCTTTCCTCTGAAGAACTAACGAAATAAATCCCCTTTTATTAAAAGCCAATCTGTCTCTGGTGTGTTGCATTCTGGCAGCTAGCAAACTAGAGCACCTGCCTTAGACGAAAAGACGCTAGACCACTGGAAGGCATAAGAAAGTTAATGAAGAGTGTGGTTTTCTGAGTTAAAAATTTAAATTAAAAAAATGGTAACGATATTATTGGCAAAAGTGCAATAAATACCATGTAGTTTTAAACAAATATTGTTTAGCTTATCCATTTCAGAGCACAAAAATAAAATGAAGCCAACCTTAAAAACAAAATGAATTTTGCCTTGCCCCTGAAGTAGGAGGCAAACATCCACACTGGCTTATTCACATACTCAAATGAATATTTTCCTATGTGATAAAGTGCTTGGACTTCCCAACTCCATGTAATAAGAAGACATATTGTGATGTGGTTTAGATTACTCACTATTTGAACAACATGTCCCTTATAAAGCAGGTTTTCTCCATGATGGACCTGTTGTGTTTGAAAACATCAGCAGTAATATCTCCGATATGGAATGTGTCAGTGCCAAAGAGCATCCCCTAGGAGGTGATGAAGGACAAAACCCAGTCTCCAGATGGGAAAAGACTTTGAGACTCGCATTTCCTCCTCATAAAGTGGTAATAACATGTGCTTTAGTTTATGATGAAGCCACTGCCCCAGCCTACTTCTATTGCTCTACAGAAGGAAATCATTTAAAATTTTCTGTAATTCTTTAACATACTTCATGAGGCATGGCATGACATTTACAAATGTCAGGATTTGCAAAGCTTTCAAGGCATTTGCTGAGAATGTGTTATGAAGAACATTTCCTAGAACTTAAGAGCTCTGTATAGAAGACAATAACCTCTTGACTGGTTTTACTCATCTGTGAAATGGGGTGAATAGGAATAGTTCCTACTTCAAGGGACATTTTTAAGGATTAAATGAAATACTATGCATGAGTATCTACCTGATATCCAGGTCTCAGTAATAATCAGCAGTATTCTTAGTAGCACTAATAAATACTAAGACTATACTATGCAGTAATTACATATATCTATATATGTACATTTTGTATTTACATGTATTTATATGCACATATATTTATGCCAATATATATTTTTACAATAAAAAGCTAAGATTTAAAGCTCTTAATAGACTTGCTCATGTCAGAGCTAAAATTAAAACCCAGATTTTTTATGTTCCTTTTTTAATGTGTTTGCTCCTATACTGTAATGACTGTACCTACTTTAAAATATTTTCAGCTACCTTGTGCCTCTAGAATGTATTGCCTTATAAAAGGTACTCCAGAAAATGCTTATTGAAAAAATGAACTACATTATAGAAAATTTTGTTTAATTTGAATCACTTCTCTTCTAGATTAAAATGATTTTTTTACACCTAACACCCATAGTATAAACCTTGAAATGTTTGTATATGCAACCAAGAAACTATGAGTAGAGAATTTTAAGTATAAGTTTGACAGAGAACATGGGAAATAAAAATCAAGCATTCTGAGAATGAAATAATGAGTAAATAGAGTTCTGTTCTAAAAATATCAATTTTTTCACACAATTTCCTAGGTACACATCTATTAAATAAAATGAGCTGACAGATGCTGTAGAGATGTTCAAACCCAACCATCTCATTTATCAAATGAGAAAATGAAGGCCAAGAGAAAAAAATTATAAGAGCTATAGTGAGCTATAGTTTGCATACCATAAAGTTCACCCATTTAAGATGTACAATTCAGTGGATTTTAGTATATTCACTGAGTTGTGCAACCATCAGCACTATCTATTTTGAGAATATTTTCATTACCTCAAAATGAAACCCCTTACTTATTAGCAGTAATTCTCCATTGTCCCTTATGTCCAACCCCTGGCAATAACTAATATATTTTTCCATTTCTATGGCTTTTCCTATTCTGTATATTTATATAACTGAAATCATCCAACATGTGGCATTTTGTGACTGACTTCTTTCACTTAGCATACGTTTTTAAGTTTAATCCATGTTGTATATGAATCAGTACTTCATCACTCTTTATTGCAGAGTAACATTTCATTATATGGATATGACACATTTTATTTATTCACTAATCAGTTGACAAATATTTGGGTTGTTTCCACTTCGGGGCTATTAGGAATAGTGCAAACATGAATATTTGTATACAATGTTTTGTGTGGAAATATGTTTTCATTTTCCTTAAATATAAATCTAGGAGGGTAATTGCTAGGTCATTTTGAGAAATTGCAAAGATGTTCTCCAAAGTGACCACACCATTTTGCATTTTCACTAGTAATGAATGAGGTTCCCAATTTCTCCACTTCATTTTCAAGACCTTATTATCTTTTTACATTTATCCATCCTAGTGGGTATAAAATGGCATCTGATTATGATTTTGATTTACATTTCCCTAATGACAAATAATGTTGGGCATCTTTTCTTGTGCTTACTAACCATTTATGTATCTATTTTGAAGAAAGGTCTATTTAAATTCTTTGCCCAATTTTTATTTGGGTTATGTGCTGGTTTGAAAGGATGTATGTACCCTTGAAAAGCCATGTTTTAATCAAAATCCCATTTCATAAAGGCAGAATAATCCCTAGTCAATACTGTATGTAATTAGATCATCTCCCTGGAAATGTAACCCAAAGTGGTTGTAAAACTGGATTAGGGGAGATGTGTCTCCACCCATTTGGGAGTGTCTTGATTGGTTTACTAGTGTCCTATAAAAGAGGAAACATTTTGGAGAATGGAAGAGTCAGAGAGAGCAGCACCAAAAAGCAGAGAGCCCACCAGCCAATGACCTTTGGAGATGAAGAAGGAGAATGCTTCCCGGGGAGTTTCATGAAACAGAAAGCCAAGAAAGAAAGCCAGCAGATGATGCCATGTTTGCCACAAGCCTTTCCAGATGAGAGAGAAATCCTGACTATGTTCGCCATGTGCCTTCTCATTTGAGAGAGAAACCCTGAACTTCATTGGCCTTCTTGAACCAAGGTATCTTTCCCCAGATGCCTTAGATTGGACATTTCTGTAGACTTGTTTTAATAGGGACATTTTTCTTGGTCTTAGAACCATTTCTGGTATATTGCATTCCAGCAGCTACCAAACTAGAACAGGTTATTTGTCTTTTATTGTTGAGATGGAAGTGTTCTTTCTGTATTCTACGTACTAGACCCTTATCAGATCTATGGTTTGAAAATACTGTCTTCCATTCTTTGGTTTGTCTTTTACTTTCTTTTGATGTCCCTTAAAGTGCAAAAGTTGTTAATTTTAATGAAGTTCAATTTATATATTTTTTCTTTTGTCCCTTGCACTTTTCATTTCATATCTAGGAATCTATTGCCTAATTGAAGGCCACAAAGATTTACTCTTATGTTTTATTCTAACAGTTGTGTAGTTTTAATACCTAAATTTAGGTCCATTATTCATTTTGAGATAATTTTTATATATGATGTGAAGTATATAAAAATTGTATTCATTTTAATGTGGATACTTACTTGTTCCACAATCATTTCTTGAAAAGAGTATTCTTTACCCATTGAATTGTCATGGAAACCTTGTTAGAATTCAACTGAAGATATAAAGCTTTATTTAAGGACCCTGAATCCCATTACATTGATCTATAGGCCTATACTTATGCCAGCACCAAACTGTCTTGATTATTCCAGCTTTGTAGTGGTACATTTTGAAATCGGTAAGTATGAGTTCCTCTGTTTCTTCTGTTTCAAGACTGTTTTCTGTTGGGTATTTAGTAGAGATTTCATTGACTCTGTAAACCAATTTGAGGAGTACTGCCATCTTAACAATATCTGGCCCAGACTTTTTCTGTGAGAATTTCTAAAATTACTAATTAAATCTCTTTACTTATTATAGGGCTATTCAGGTTTTCTATTTCTTCTCACGTAAGGATTTGTAATTTATGTCTTTCCAGGAACTTGACCATTTCATCTAGATTATTTTATTTGTTCATAGTGTTCTCTTATGATTTTTTTTATTTCTGTAATGTCAGTAGTAATTCCCCCGACTTTCATTACCGATTCCAGTAATTTGAGTCTTTTTTCTTTTTATTCCCGGTCAATCTAGTTAAAGGTTTATCAAATTGGTTGATCTTTAAAGGAGCCAACTTTTGATTTTGTTGCTTCTCTATCTCTATTTCCACTCTAATCTTTATTACTTCCTCCTTTCTGTTTGCTTTAGAGTTAGCTTGCCTTTGTTTTCCTAGTTTTTTAGTGTGGAAGATTATTGACTTGAAATACTTTTTTTTTTTTTCTGATGCTATATGGCATGGTCGCATTTCATTATTTTTCCATGTGAGTATCCCATTATTGTAGCACCATTTGTTGAATTTTGGGGGGGTTGTTTTTGTTTGTTTGATTGTTGTGGGGAAGTGCATGGACCAGAAATCAAACCCAGGTCTCTTTCATCACAGGTAAGAATTCTACCATTTGAACTTACCACCTACTTGAACCCCCCAAATGATTTTATTTTTTAATATGGGCACTTACAACTTTAAAATTCCTTTAGCCATAGCTGTAGCTGCATCCCATTATTTTGTTATGTTGACTTATCACCTTCATTCATCTCAAAGTATTTTCTATTTCCATCGTGATTTTTTTCTTTGATCCACTGGTTATTTGGAACTGTTTTGTTTAATTTCCACATATTTATGAATTTCCCAAATTTTCTTCTCCTATTGATTTCAAATTTCCTTTTATTGTAGTTGGGGATCATACTTTGTATTATTTCAATCCTATTAAATGTACTTAGGGTTTTTTTTATACTTTAACATATGAATTATCCTGGAGAATGTTTTATGTGCACTTGAGAAGAATGTGTATTCTGCTGTAGTTGGGTAGTTTTCTATAGATGTCTCTTACATCTAGTTGCTTTATGATGTTGTTATATCTTCTATTTCCTGTTAATTTTTGGTCTAGTTGATCTATTGATTACTGAAAGTACTTAATTCTCAAGCTCTTACTGTTGAATTGTCTATTCTCCTTTCAATTCTCTTAGGTTTTCTTTTTTTTCATATAACTTGGGACTCTTTTGTTAGGTGCATATTTGTGTATAATTATCATGTCTTCCTGAAGTACTGACTCTTTTACCTGTAAAAGATATCCTTTGTCTTTAGTAAAAATCTTTTTGTCTTAAACTCTATTTTGCCTTATTTTATTATAACCACTACTGTTACTCTTTGTATACTTTTTCATTCTTTTCTTTTCAACCTATTTGTGTCTTTGAATCCAAAGAATGTCTCTTATAGAAATCATGTAGCTGAATCACATTCCTTTTACACATTCTGCCAATCTCTGCCTTATGGTTGGAGTGTTTAATCCATTTACATTTAATATAATTGCTGCTAAGGTAGGATTTATAGCTGTCATTTTCTTATTTGTTTTCTATACATCTTATATCATTTTTGTTCTTTTGTTCCTCATCTGCTGCCTTCTGCGTCCAACAATATTCCTCTAGTCTACAATTTTAATTCCCTTGTTTTCTTTCCCTATGTTTTAAGTTCTTTTCTTAATGGTTTCCCTGAGGATTGCAATTACCATTTTACCTTAAATAAATCGATTTTGCATTATACCAATTAGTTTCAATAGTATACAAAAAGTTTGCTCCCAGAGTTCTTTTCCCTCCCCTCCTTTGTGCTATCATTGTCATAAAAATCACATTTCTATATGTTATGAGCCTATCAACTCAGTTTTACAATGATTAGATAGCTGTGTTTTAAGTCAGTTAGGAAGAGAAAAGAGTTACATACGAAAATACATACACTTTTATTTCTGTTCTAATCTTTATGGAGATCTTTATTTCTCTATGTAGATTTGAGTTATTGTTTAGTGTCCTTTCATTTCAGCTTGAAGAACTCATTTTAGTACATCTTATAGAAAAGGCCTGCTAGTGATGAATCATTTCAGTATTTGTTTATCTGGGATTATTTTAATTTCTCCTTCAATTTTGAAAGATAGTGTTCCTGAATATAGAAATCTTGGTTGACAGAATTTTTCTTTCCACACTCTCAATATGTGAGCCCCCTACCTTCTGGCCTCTAAGGTTTCTAAAAAGAAATCAGCTCTTAATTTTATTGAGGATCCCTTGTATGTGGTGATTCTTTTTTCCTGGATGCCTTCAAGGTTATCTCTTTGCCTGTAGCTTTTGACAGTTTGACTATGAAGTTTCTATGTGTGGCTCTCTCTCTGAGTTTATCCTACTTTGAGTTCTTTGATCTTGTTTTACATAAAATTGTTGAAGCTGTCAATCATTTCTTCAAACATTATTCTTGCTCCTTTCTCATCCAGTTCTTCTGGAATGCCCATTATGTGATGTTGGCACTTGGTGATGTCCCGTGGGTATCTAAGGCTGTGTTCATTTACTGTCCTTTTTTTTTCTTTTTTTGTCTTTCTTGCTTTCAGACTAGGTAATTTCTTTTGACCTGCCTTCAAGTTTGCTGATTCCTTATTCTGCTAGCTCAAATCTGCTATTCAGTCCTCTAGTGAATTTTCCTTTCAGTTTTGTGTTTTTCAGCCCCAGAAATTTTATTTGGTTCTTCTATATAATTTATAACTCTTTATTGGTATTTTCTTTTTAATAAGATATAATTCCTATACTGTCCTATAATTTTAGAAATGATTTCTATTAATTATCTGAGTATATTTATAAAGCTGGTTTAAAGTTTTTATCTAGCAAGCCCAATAGTTGGGTTTACTTTGGGCCAGTTTTTATGGACTGATTCTTCTCTATGTATGGGTCTTACTTTCTTGTTTCTTTGCATGTCTGATTTTGTTTTGAAAACTGGACATTTAAAATAAATAATACAATGTGAAAACTCTGGAAATCAAACCCCCTCCTCCCAGTTTTATTGTTATTGCTGTATATTTGTTTAGTGACTTTCTTGTACAAATTCTGTTAAGTCTTCATCAAGCGAGGTCACCGATGCATCTCTCCAATCAGCTGACCATTTGTTAGCCAATGACTGGGCAGAAATTTCCTTAAATACCTTGAACCAATAAATCTCCCACCATTTTCCATGTGCTGTGGGTGTATTTCTGGTATGCCTTCAATGCTCTGGCAATTTACAGCCCTGACCTAATTTCATTTCCCCTTACTGCAGGGCCTCAAGGTCAGCTACAGGTGAGAGGTCAGGGCCTTTTCAAGTCTTTTCTGAAAATCCTCAGGAATCTATAAGAACTTTTCAAAACTTCCTAAAATATCTCATTCCCAAGATTTTCCTTTTAAGTTTTTCATTTTCCCTAACTGGTAGCACTGCATTGAACAGCTGTGATTTTAAATAACTGCTGCTGACTACTTTTGTCAAATACTGTGGAAGCATGATTTCCTCACAAAGTGAGCTCTGAGTCTGCTCAAATACAAAGCCTGTGAGTGACTTTTCCAAGGAGCTACCAGATAGATCAAATTATGACACTTCTCAGGGGATGGGCCTTGAGGAGTTTCAACACTGTTCTTCTGTCTAGTAGCTTCTAGGTTGCTGATTTTCACAATGGCCATGGTTGCAAAGCTGTTGGTATTCAAGGCTACCATGAAGCTAGGGAGGGAGGAATGGCAATAGAACAAGTTAAAAATCACTGAACTCAAGGTCCTCACTACAAGTCAGCCCCTTTTCTCATACACATGCTCCTCAGACTGTTGCAAGCCTTTGATTAATTTTCAGAGTTCTGAAAAAGTTTATTTTTCCAATTATTGCTATGCTTTTATGGAGGGGTAGATTTTTGGAAGTCCTTAGTCTGCCATTCCAAAGGTGTTACCTCCAGCCAAGAAAATCTGACTGACTTATTCAAGATCACTAGTTGATAATTGGCTCTATATAAAATTTAAGTTTCATGCCAAATTTACTGATCTTTCTCCTACACTTGGAGTGAGTTATAAGAAATTAACCTTGTTATATTCAAGTTCATACAGGAGTATAACTTTTGGAAAAAAGAGAACTCACAAGAAAATCCATGATGTCAACAAAAAACAAATTCAAGTATTCAGATAACCATGCTAAAACAAGACTGGAAGAGCTTCCTCAGCACTCCAAACAAGCCTTGAAGAATTTAGAGGAGAGAAGAGAAAGTAACCCCAGACACTAAGCTGGGTTCAATCATTTTTTAGTTCATACACACATTCACATGACAATCTCAAAAAAGAATCAGTGCATGTTCAGCAACAAACATTCTGTATATTTTAAATCAGGCTAAAACATGGGCTGAATAAGAATGTGCATAAGCAAGCAGATGAACTGTAAAATTAACTGTACATCTCATAATCAAGTCATAGTTAGTTCATCCTTCATTCATTCTGTCAAATGTTTATTAATGATTCACTGTGTGCTCAATAGCTCGCACAGGAAGAAATGCCAACTAACCCCAGAATATGTACTTGAGACCCAAAGGCAGTTGAGGTCTCCTGGTCAACCTTATATCCATGCTAATGAAACTGGTTCAGTGGTTACCATTACTCCAAAGAAAGAGCTCAGCTTCTGCTGCCTGCTTTGACTATTCCCTAGCCAACTTCACACTTCTTTATCCTGGTTCAGGATATTTGAAATTTGGTACTTACTTCATAGATCCCATCCCTATTCTCTGGATAAATCATTTTGAAAACCCTAGTGTGAACCTTTCTCCCTTCTCTCCATCTATCCAGGTTACAAGTCTTTAAGAATTCGGTCATGTTCTTCTTCCTCAGGAATGGCTTGCTTTTTCTTGTAATTCATGCTAGGATCCTTAATAAAACAAATTTTGTACCACAGGAAACTTAGAACTAATACGCATTCATTTATTTGACAATGCTTAATTGAATAGCTTTTATCAAGGAGAAAAAGATAAAGTTTCTTTCTTCATGAAACTAATATTACACAAAAGAAAAGAGAGACCCTGAGGAAATAGGCTTAAACTGGAGGGGTTCATGCATGCCTTCAGGACTCAAGTTTAACCAGAGGGGCTCACACACACTCCCAGGACACAGACTTAGCTGGAGAGGCTTACAAACACCCCCAGGACACAGGCTTAGCTGGAGGGGCTCACCCACACACCCAGGATACAGGCTTAGCTGAAGGGGCTCACATATGCCCAGGACACAGGCTTAGCTGGTGGGGCTCACATATACCCAAGACACAGGCTTAGCTGGATAGGCTCACACAGACACACCCAGAACACAGGCTTAGCTGGATAGGCTCACACAGACACATCCAGGACACAGACTTAGATGGAGGGGCTCACACATACCCAAAACACAGGCATAGCTGCAGGTACTTACACAGGGCCTGGTGTCCAGACTCGTGGTCTGAAGCTGTTTTCCTTTGCATTCTAGTTGTTACAAAAGACTAGACTTGATGGGCTTTGTTTGTTGAGATTTATCAGGAGCAGAGTGTTTCTTGTGTTGCTATTCAGACATAATTTTGAAGGCCTGGTGTAAGCCCCGTTTTTACAACAATCATTAGTCCTGGTGTTGCTTTTGGCCTCCTGGTTTGGCAACCAGGTGGCAGTAATCCTGGTACAATCTCCTAGTGCCACCAGCACTCCTCTCTTCCTTGGGGTGTCATGCATCTTCAGCAGGCCCTGGGATATAAACTACTTCTTTAATTTACAATCAGGGTCACTACCCTACCCTTGTGTAGCAGACAAACACTGATATTTTTCAGCGAGACGGATCTCTTCACAGCAAATTGAGGCTGAGCATATCAAGCGGGTACAATTAACAGAATAGTTCCTGGTGCCATAAGGCCGTGGGCTGTGGCTCTGCATGCAGCAAACAGTAATCTCTGAACACTGAACAGAGCTGCACACCATACTGCCTTCCCTGTAAGGCCGTGCCTGCACCCCAGGCTTCATGGACATCCATAGAACAACAGGGAGTGGCCAAACACAATGGCACGAGTCCATCAGACTCAGTGGGAGGCCAAAAGCAATGCCAGGACTAATGATTGTTGTAAAAACGGGGCTTACAACAGGCCTTCAAAATTATGTCTGAATAGCAACACAAGAAACACTCTGCTCCTGATAAATCTCAACACCACAGAGAATGTTAAGAGTGTGTCCCAAGCAAAGAGCCTCCAAAGCAGCCTAACATGATAACTCTTAGTAAACAGAGATGACAGTGATCCACTGGTTTCCAAGCAGTAATCGAATCAGGGCAGTTATAAAGTACACACTTTGCCTAACCACACTAGGAGCTCATCATCTGAGGTGAAATGAACAGATGCATCATAGCTAATGATGCTGTTAGAAGGTGTACAAGCAAGGGAGGACACAGAGCAGGGAGGTAAGAACTCCAAGGAGGAGTGAAGGAAAGGCAAATATTCCAGGTGCTCAGGAATGCCCCACGACACCATTTTGTGTTCCTTCCTCTCCTTTCTAGTGGGATCTAAGGAGCTGGCACCTGCTCTTTCTAGGGAAATCAGGATGCTTATAAGAACTTAGATAGGGGTTTTCAGGGTCATGTGCTTTTCTAGGAAGAAAGTTCTGGTAGCAGCTTGGGGGGTTGGGGAAGAGTTTGAAGCTGAGGTGGCCTCAGTAGACCCAGCAACAAAGGACTAGTCAATGGTCCTCAGGTGAGTATCATAGCAGCAGGGCCCCTATTCCTCGAAGTTGCAGCAGAAAAGGACAATGGGAGACCCCATGGTGCCAAGAAGACTAGTCCTGAGGGCTCTTAAAACTCTGTGAAGAGCAGAAGACAGGAAAGCAAAGCAATGCACTTTGTGACTGCTGCTATTTTGCCTTCGGGTTGGGTGGCCCAGGGAGAGTTTAAGGAGATAGCCCTGGGGTCAGAGTAGAGGATGGTCTGGAGGGAAACAGGCTGACCATAGTGGGACTGAGACACACTGGCATGGCTCTCTGGGCATGGGGACAGGGCTCAATGAATGAGGCTAGAGCAGAGAGGATGGATGTCTGTACAGAACCAAGACAGCTGTAACCACAAGAGAGAGAGCCGTCAACAGGGGGCTCCTGCTTGGAAGGCCAAGAGATCAGGGAGCCTCTGAACGGAGAGGGCAGAGAGAGATCATTTACTGCACAATCACATGCCTGCTATTGTAATAGGGGGTTGACATGTGCCCATTCTAACCCTTATAGCATCACCACAATACTCTAGAATTTCAAAGTCAGGATGGGCTAAGATAGCTAGGAACAGAGGGTCAGAAATAGAGGGTGGGCAGTAAGATCTTGATATATGCAAGCACACATTTGAAAACAGAAATGATAGCTAACATTTAACCATCAGTTAAGGGTCAGACACTATGCAAAGGCCTTTAGACGTAATCTCCTACTTAATCCTCATGACTAACAATAAGTACTTGTGTCATCCTCTCCTTCCCCCCACTCTTCTTCTTTTATGTATGATGAAACTGAGGTCTAAAGATGCTAAGTTACTCGAGGACACAGCCATTAAGTGTCAGGGCTGGACATTAAGTGTTCAAGCTTGCATCTCTGGAGCCAGTTGAGGACTACTGCTAAAGCAATTTTTTTTGTGTTCTTTTTTTTTAATTTTATAGATACAATAATGTACAAGCACATACATTCTTAATATACAAACTTTCAATACATGGTGTACAATCAATGTGCTAAAGCAATTTTGAAATATTTTTCACATGGTAAATCCTGTGAGTGAGATACTTTTTTATTGTTGATAACCAAGACCAAAGGCTTGATAATGAGTTGATTTCCCTATTTCATGGCATGAATTTCAGTTCAGTGGATCCTCATGGGTGTGAACCTATTGTAAAATGGACATTCTGAAGACATTAAGCTAAAGTGTGGCTAACTGAATCAGGGTGGGTCTTAATCTGTTTTACCAGAGTCCTTTATAAGCAGAGGAAATGCAAATGCATCAAGTAAGAGAAGCCACAGGGAGAAGCCGGAGCTTGGTGGATCCCAGAAGAGCAGACACAAGGAGAAAGAGAGATGCCATGTGACAAGAGGCAGAGATGCATGCCAAGGAGCCCCCAAGGATTGTGGTGAGCAAAAT
The DNA here is from genome assembly GCF_023851605.1 of Tamandua tetradactyla. Taxonomy (NCBI): domain Eukaryota; kingdom Metazoa; phylum Chordata; class Mammalia; order Pilosa; family Myrmecophagidae; genus Tamandua; species Tamandua tetradactyla. Next base: position 94,986,318 of record NC_135332.1, read on the forward strand.
TAGAACCCCATAGACTTTGGGGACAAAGCGTGGCCTTGCATTTGGACTTCTAGCCTCCCCAGTCATGAGACAATAAATTTCTTTTGTTTAAGCCAACTTATCGTAGCAGCCCTGAGAAACTAAGTCAGAAGACAAACAATATTATTTCATGGTGTCAACAATTCCTGTGGGGTTAGAGGGAAGATCCATGGTAAAGAAGGGCAGAGAAACAGACTCATTAGTACACTAGAAACCAAAAGGCAACTAACAGCCCAAACCCTCCCATGTTCTCCTTCCAGAGTCTGGAAGGATTTGCTTCCATTACAGAAAACAAGGAGAACATGCAGCATGTTTTGTGTTGGGATTCCACTTTAGAGGTCAGTTGTAACCAGGTAACTTTGCTATTTTTTGACAAAATTGGTTGCTTTTATTTACATTTATTAAGTTCCACATTTTGCTATGAAGTAGTATTTTGAAACTGAAAAGTCCTTCCAGTAAGCATAAACAATTTAAGCCATTTTCAGGAGTGGCCCATTTTTTATTACTAGTTCCTCAAGACTGTCTCACTGAACTGAATCTTTATATGCAACTTATCCTTCAGCAAATCCTTTCCTTCTTTCATAAAGCATTACCTTAAAAATTGGTATTGCTACTGGGATTAATATTCAGAAAAGTCTTAAGGACATATAAATTGATATATAAAAAGTTGGCTACTGTGTGCAAGATAATTCTAAATAAGAGTCACATAATCATTTGCCCATGTAATTTCAGCACAGCCTTTTTAAATGAGTGTATTCTTTCATCCTTTGTACTATAATTTATAGGAAAGTCATTTTAAATATCTGCCACTTTAATTATTTAATGGTAATTGAAACAACAGGATTCTTTCATTTCACAATGTTCAGAACTTTAAGTGAATTTTCAAGCTGGGTTTATGGTCTATATAAATGTGCTTTTGTATTTTAAGAATATTATCAGAACAGTCCTCCCCACTCAATGGCAATAATGTGAATCTCATAAGATTGAGGCACCTAACTTCCAACAGCCCCCACTAGTTAATAAATATGTTTTATTAACTTCCACTTTTAAAAGCTATTCTTTATTGCACTCCATGCAAGTGTTACTGATGTTACTTTTTCTAAATTATCTGGGGTGGGAAGATGAAAATATTAATAACTGTAGACTGATTAGAAATTTAAAAGAACCATATAAACTTCTGGTTACTTAAGTTCACAAAGAGGTTAGAAAAAGATAAATTAAAAATCTGGGGTAGTGTGACGGTTTCTCAGTGGCAAAATACTCCCTGGCCTGCCGGAGACCCAGGTTCAATTCCAGGTGCCTGCCCAGGCAAAAAATAATAATAATAATAAGATATCTGTGAATATGGTGGCAATGAACATAATTAACAGTACCGGATTGTGTACTTGAAAGGAGAGAGCAGCACTGGAATCATTATATGACTCCATTCTCCTTTCTGGGCTATGGAAGAAACTGGGATGGGGTGCCCTAGATTCTTGCAGCTTTTCCCCAGGCTCAAACTGCCCTCCAGCCTGGCTATGTGTTCTCCAATTGGCTCTGCAATGGCCCAGTACACTCAAGGGAGACACATCAAGAGGTACTGGGGGCTGGGCCCCATAGCCCAGGACTAAAATGCCTGTTCACAGGAGAGTGAGAGTACCTGCTATACAGGGGACTACCCTCAATTGCAACCCAAAGAGTCAGAACATGAGGCTCTAGGGGAAATGAATATTAAGATGGTATACGCCTGGGGCAGAAATTAACCTCTTGCTGGGTGGTTAAATTCCTAACTGAGCTGAAGTTCTGAGATCCTGGGGGTAAAGCAGTTGATGTAAACCTTACTGCACGATGGGAAGGCTCAAGGTGCAGTTCCTCTGGTGCTTGGGTTCTGCTCAGACATCCCTGCTGGGCATGATTCTGCCTGTGATAACTGTGTGAGAGAGAAGCTGACTGGTCTCCTCAGGCAGGAATGAGCAGATGCTGGGATAATCCAAGTTGTGAGCCTCCAAAGGACTTACATGGGCATCTGTGCTCAGATACCGCTGCTAAGTGAAGCTGGTCTCAACCAGGCACTGGACACCCCTCAGCTGAGACCAGGTAGAATAGGAAACCTCTAGGTCAGTTTCTGAACTCATTAGGCCATGGGCACTGCATTTCCGACTTTAATTCCTTTGGGCTTGAAAGCTTTTGTACCTGAACATAATATAGAATTTATTCCTCACTGTTTATTTCTTCCTGGGAATGCGATAATGAAAGAAGGCTTTTATTCAAATTCAGGGCATCTCGAAAAATGATAATAATGTGTGAAGGCAGATGTAAAGGGATGGAGCTTGATTATTCTTATCAGAATACCAGGTTTGGTGGAGGATATGGCAAAAATAAAGGAAAACAACAAACCAAAACCTCTACTTTTTTTTTTTTACCTGTTGGATAAATTATGACATTTATTTATATTTCATCTTTTAAAAGCCAGAACATATCAAATTTCACTTTCTGGAAAGTCATCTTATTAAAAATACATGAAGTTAAGTCTAGTTCTCTTTCCTGACAGTGAGACAGGTGTGTACTAACCAGTCCCCTCAAATGAAGGTTTTGTCAAATTCCCTCCAAACTTCTACAAAGATAATCTCAACTCAAGGAGTTCTGAGTGAACTTTTTCCATAAATTACAGTGAACCAGCTGACCTTAACATTGGCGTCTTCCCAAGCAAAAGCACATTAGAAAAATTTACTTCCCAAATGGGCGTAGTCTTTATTGGTGCCTGGGCACTAACAGTTGAACACTGGCCGGCAGGTGGAGGCAGTGCATGGACCCAAGACATTCCACCATTTGCAAATGTCACTAACTAGAAACATTTATGTATTTAAACGATGTTGTACATGAAAAAACAGGCCTAATTCTCATATACCTCCTAGTTGATTATAGAGATTTTGCTGCTCCTACAGTTAGACTGACAAGTTTTTTAGCCTTCTATTTATTAATATTTGTGAAATACTTTTAACTTCAAGTCTCAATCCGTTATCCCAGCAAGTTTCCAGGAGACCACTTCTGTTAATAACTGCTCATCAGATGTACTTTGCCCTTTGAATAGTCTGTCTCGTGTAAGACAACTGGGCGTAATATCAGATTTCCTATAATCTCTCTCCGCATTTAGAAAGGAGGTTTCAAATCTATTTACAGGTTGAAATCAGTTCACAAGGAAACCATTTGTGACAGAAAAACAATACTAAATTAAACCTAACTTACCAAATAGAAGATAAAAGAACCAGTATCCACTGAAGTCTCCACAATTCTTCCTTCTTATTCATTTGAGGACTCCTTTTCAAAAAACTTCAAGGACAAAAACATCAGCAAACCCAAATAAAGAAGTATAACAGACCTTCAAAAGCTTGAAAATCAGAAGCAAAAAGGCTATAGCCTTTACACCATTTAGCTAAACCTCCTCCCCACTTATGGACATACAGGTTTTTAACTTTCCTAACCTAGAAACACCTATTTTCACTAAAGATATATAGATACACCTTAACACCAGGCAGGCATTTAGGACTGAGCCACTTAAATTCAAGGGTGTGCAGGAGCAGTAGGAAAATATCAGCAATCAAAACTTCCAGCATCAGACCATGCTAAACCCAGAACATTCACCCCAATAGGACTTCCTAAGTGCTCCATAGGACGGTAACCCCAGTGCTGCCAACGGCCAACAAGCACACCAGGAGTTTCAACACAACACATGCCAATGCCAAAGCTCACACCTCTTAGGGACTAAGAGAGGAGACGCATCTCATTTGTGTGATTCTCCACCCAGAAAAGATCCTGGCTGGCTCTGAAGGACCTAAGAGATGAACGCTGGATGAGAGGATCCACTGCAAAACAAGAACAGGTGGAGAAGTTGGATTCTCTTCCAGAAGTAGCTCTAGAAGTGAGGACCAAAAAAAAAGAGAGAGAGAGACTAGATAATGTGACAAGAAAGGTTAACAGTAGGGGAAGACAGCTTTGGCAAGAGCCCAAGGTAAAAAAGACGGCCCTGAGTTGGGAACCCTATTCCCCTGTCCTTAATGCCACCATCGCTCAATCCCAGGTCTTATGGACATTTAAAGTGTGAGTCAGATGCTTCACGCTTTACAAGTAATGGAAGTTCTGGAATAGGAGACGGACAGCGGAGACTCTGCTCACTGATCAATGAGGGAGCGCTGCAACACCTGATTCATCATGTCCTCTCCGTCCACATCGTATTCCACAAAAGTGTCATAAGAAAACTGGTGCCGGCGCTAGATGTGCGCTATGAAGTCAGACCGTAGTTGGGGTCTCCCCAGGGCATCGAGGCACGTATGGGACAAACCATATCCCATGGTATCTGTGCTATGGGATAATTTGCAGTGTTCTACAAGTCCTTCCTGATCACGGTTCTTCTCGGGACAGTAATGGCAAGGAAAGGTATAATGCTTGGGACATTCCTTGGCTGAAGGGACGCATCCTTCGTGGTGGCCTTCACGCCCTCCACGCTGTAAGCCACGTGGGCCCGGATCTTAGACAGGAATACAATTTTGCAGCAGCCACAGCAAGAAGTCTCTGTGCTCTCGATCTGCCGCTCGAGCTCCAAGGCTCGGACGCCAGGTGCCAGAGCGCTGCAACACACCCCACAGACACACTTCTTGAGCTTCAGACATTCCTGCAGGCATGCAGAGCAAAAGACATGTCCGCAGGGCACCTGCACCAGCTTCTTGTACACCTCCAAGCATACGGAACACATGAAGCGGCCCACGGGGTCGCCCTCAGCGGCCGCCGCGAGCTCCGCCAAGTGGGCACCTCCCTCACAGCCCTGCCACTGCGCCGCCATCTTGCTGCCGCTGAGCGCCCCGCAACGGTGGCCGAGAAGGAGGCGCCCCAGGGGGCGGGGTCAGGCTGCGGCCAAAATCTCCTACCATTTGAAGGAGAAAATGTTTGCAACGAATTCCCCCCATACTGTTCTATCAAGTTGACGTAAAGTGGCAAGAAAAGTGCTTTTCATATCACAGCACATTTTCACACTTGACAGTTACGCGATGTATATTTAAGTCATTATGAAATTTTACTTTGTACAGAATTCACCCAAGCAAAAGGTTTCTGAAACTCTGTGGTTTCAGTGATATTTTTTTCCTTCCAAATGAGAATAATGTAGCTTTATATGGGTTTTGGTCTGCCCTTAATTATGTTGAACTCCTGTTTATACAATAGCTATTTACTTAAGTAGCTTGCTTATTAATTAGTATCTATCCGTTCACAAAGGTCACTGAATGCAAATTTACGGCTGATCTCATCACTAAAATAAAACTCAGGGGTCCAGAGTAAAAACAAAGATAATGAAATTTTGTATCCTCAGTAGAGGAGAGGCTATGTGGAGAATAGGTAGAAAACTAGTGGTTCTAAAATATATTAACTTTATCGTAAAATTAATCAGCCAAGAAAAACACCAAAACCTACTGAATGTGCTGCTGCATTCATTGCCATTGAAATGGAGAATTCAATCTCAAGTTTGTCTGATACGTTTCTCTGATTCTTTATAGCACTCATCAGTGCTGCCCCTTAATGTTTTATTCTGTTCTTTATATTTGTTTATTTGTGCAGTAATAAGTGAAGATTTAAGAAGACCACAAAATATTAACAAATAAACAAAGCCATCTGACCTTGTATTCCTACACAGGAATTTTCATTACTATAAATACTTAAGTGATAGGAATTTTTGAAGGGCAGTCACCAGGCAGTTGTGTTTCTTGCAGACTCAGATCTCAGTGACCATTATTGAGGTTCCTAAACTCTAATTCTTTGCTCTCGTGGAATAATCACATAACACTGATTCTTCTCATCTCTACCCTCACCCAACTCATATTATATTAAAAAAAAAAAACACAATGATTTACTAAGTGAGTGGTTGCAATGGATCAAACACTCTCTAGACCCCTGGCGCTCATTATTTGTTTAAACTTATAACCTTTCATCTAGCATCTTGCCCTAAATTATAGGGCTGGAAAGTGGCACAGTCAAGATCCAAACTCAAGTCTGCTAAACTTCAAAATCCTGCTCAATTTTTTCTGCTGGGCAGCCTCCCACACTTTTTCTTTTAAGTGAAAGCTAATGGTGATTCTTAAAATAGTCCCTATGTCTTCTTTTCAACCTTCCAATCATGCCAGAAGCTATATTTTATTTATGATTCAGTTCTCACAAGTATCCTTCTTTTCAAAAGTATGCTTTATTTATATTTCTTTTTTAAGAACACACTGTATGTTAGCATTTACAGTCTTGAGATTTTAAAACATGCAAACGCTAAGTACTTTGGAAGAATTTCTATATGGCTGACTAGTTTTAGTTCTATCTGTACTGTATTATAATTCCAGGGGTATCTGTACTGTATTATAATTCCAGGGGTATTCTAGTTTGCAAGCCACTGGAATGTGATATACCAGAACTAGAACCACTTTTAAAAAGGGGAATTTAATAAGTTACAATTTACAGTTCTAAGGTCATAAAATTGGCCAAATTAAGGCACCAATAAGCAGTTACCTTCACTCAAGAATGGCCAGTGGGTCAGAAATACCTCTATCAGCTGCGTAGTCATGTGACTGTCATCTGCTGGTCTCTTGCTCCTGGGTTCCATTGCTTTCCACCTCTGCTCCTGTGGGGGTTACTCACTTTGCTTCTCCAAAGCTGGCTTTCATCTTTCGGTTTCCTTTGGCTCTCTCTGGGTTCTGGCTTGCTTAACATCTTGTGGTGATGTCTGCTGGACTCCAAGCATCTCTAAACCTCAGTGACTCTGTTCTCTGAAGTAACTCTTCTCAAAGCATCTACATCTACTGACTTTGTTGGTTCCTAGGCTTCTGTCGTTTCTGAGGTTTCTCCAAATTGTTTCCTCTTTTAAAGGATTCCAGTAAACTAATCAAGACCCACCTGGAATGGATGGAGTCACATCTCCATCTAATCAAAGTCACACCCACAATTAGGTGTGTCACATCTCGGTGGAGATAATCTAATTGAAAGTTTCCAACCTACAGTATTGAATCAGGATTAAAAGAAAAGGCTCCCTCCACCAGATCGACTCAGGATTAAAACATGACTTTTCTAGGATACATAATACTTTCAAACCGGCACAAGGGGTATCACCCAGACCTGGTTCTGATATGATTCTAAAAAAAAAATACATCTGCTTGTAATAGAAAACAAAGGAAAAAATGCAAAAGAAATTACAAGTAATAAAAAAGGAGGAAGAGTAAGTAGCTAATACTAGAGTCAGAACATGGATAATTATTAGTATTTTACTTCTGTCGGTGAGAGAGTTTCTCATCACTACACAAGCACTAGACAATTATAACAAACCTCACGTACATCTGTTAAGCCTACTTGTAAGTATTCACTAGGCCACAACTGTGAATAAGGCAAGACCACATATATAAAAGACTCAAGGCCATAGGAATCCACAGAAATGCTTATGCAAGTTCCTAGAGTGTGTGAGAGGGACTTCTTATCTCACGCCAACAGTTCATCACAAAATCCCAGATGGAGAACAAGGACAGGCATCAGAAAGGCATGGGCAGGGATGGCAGGGTGCAGTTCTGGACAGTAGGGTGTGTGGCCTGGGCTCTGAGCTGACCTTCCACCACCACGAAAACACTGTCTGCACGACGAAGTCAGATTAAGCCAGCAAAAATGAAGGACAGACACGGCAAGTCCAGGTGGTGGAGAGATTCCAGTTCAGATGCAGCCTGAAGATGAATGCCAGCAAGTTCCATCTCACTTATTCTGCTTTGACAAGGAGGCTTATCATTTGCACCCAGAAGGCTGCCAAGTAAGAGCTGTTTTTGTTCCTTTGTCGGCTGTGACAAAGACAGCAGTACTACTTTGATCAAAGGTGATCGCTGGCACAAACACGAATGCAGGCGATGACAGCTCCTGGCAGTTGTAGGCTGCAGGTGGCTGTCTGCATTCTTGGCACTCAAAGCTGTGTCTGCAGACTGGACCCCCTTCCGTACCTGGGAGCTTGTCAGAAATGCAGAATCTCAGGCCCTCTCAGGCCTGCTGATTCCGAACCTGCATCACGAGATCTCCCAGTGAGGTGCATGCACTGTAAAGCTTGAGAAGTCACTGTGAAGTGATTTATTATGTTCACTCTATGGTACAGCACAACCTGAAAGGTCGATAAGTAGGGGAAATTGCAGAAAACCTCTTTAGGGGGCTAACTCCAATATCACATAATGTCTTTACTGAGAGAAAATGAAGTAGTTCAGAGTAGTTATCTTTAGGGATAAAATATATACTAGAAATTGAATAACCTATTCCAGCTCGCTGCTTCTGCTTGGACCTCTGACTATTCACATCAACTTAAAACCTTGTAGAGGTGACACAGGTAGCTTGGAGTCAGGTGCCAAAAAGATAACAAAGGATATTCTGAATTTTTATTTTTTTCCCACTTATGAGTTATAACTAATCCATACAGAAAGAATTCTATCTTCAATATGGGGTAAAAAGAGGATAAACTAATGGAAAGTTATCATTGGGAAATGATAACATGCTTTAACTTTTCAGAAAGGACATCTCTGTGAGGCAGGAAGAATTCTGAACTAAATGGGAATTCTGAACCAAAGGGGCTTAATTATAGCCAGATGGTTGGGCTCCTCTTATAGCAACACTTAAAAACAACTGTGGACATACTTAGTAAGGACCAGAAATAGTCTCATATGGAAAGGAATTGGTCAAATGGAGTTAAACATTTTAAATCAACAGTGCCAAGGTTATATTCCTTAGAACATTAGATAGTTCAATGCCTGCACTCCCAAAATAGTAATTACCTATCTCCTCTGGGAGACACATAGACTATGATTAAATATTTCCTCTCAAAAATAAAAAAAAATTAGTTTTGGAAAATAGAAAGGTAAATTAACAGGCATTTGTTGATAGACTAGGCAGTGGTATAATACAACTGTTTGGAAATATTCAGTTCAACGCACTCTAGCAAACTGTGACGTCTTAAAAGGCTTTTTTTATTTTCTAGCAAGAAGAGGACGTATTTGATAAACAATTTTACTTTCCTTTTAGCTCTTGAGAAGACATTTCAATGAGATATCACTTTTATATTTGTTAATATGTGAAAGCTATTTGTAAGATAATGATTTCCCCCTGACAAATTAAGCCTTTTTTAATTTTGCGAACTCTTAACCTGATCAACATAATACACTTATACCATAACCTCATTTATGGGTTTTTTTATGCTTTTTTTGCAGTTGTTAGAAGGGCACTGCCAAGTCATCGTGAGTAACAAACTAACCTTGGGGTCTTCCAACAGGTGATATAGTATTAAGTAGAAAATATGACAGCTGGACCACTGTTTTTATGTATTTCTTTTATTGTAGCCTGTCTTAACGTTGTCCACCTCTTTTTCCACAAGCAGTGTTCCTAATTGCATCAATATGACCTGGAAATAAATGTAATTTGCTTAAATAAAAGATAAAGGAATGCCTGAACCCTCAAGACAAGACAGGGTGCTCGTGAATCCGAGGTTCACTTATGAGACAGAGCAACTTTTTTCTGTATTTGGAAACCATTACTCTGCATTGTTTGTCTTTAAAACGTTGTGATCAATTTTATAGCATAGAATGACATATGTGGAAAACATTAAGATCATATTTTAGTACCTGAAACAATTGAAAAAAAATTATTCATTTTACTCCTCTTTTCAGTATTAAAGATTATATTACTATTAAAATTTTGTCTTAGGTACCTTTTAATTATTAAAATAATTCAAATGTTCTGGATTGTAATGTTTTTATGATTCTCAAAATTGTAAACTAACAACAGTCACATTTCAAATGCCAGTGGTCATATAGTTCTCTCAGGCAAATATTCTCCAGAGAAAATCCTCGACTCACCATTGAAACCTTCAGGGGAATTAAATATTTCACTTCAGATGGACAGGCTGTGTCTAACCTGAGCTTAATGGTTACACTTCACACACTCTAAATCTAGTCTTCACTCTTTCTCCAGAAGCAGTTGTTTTGGTTTAATTGCAAACAGTATAATACTGCTTATTTGTATCAGCTATAGGACTTAAATGAAACAACTAGCATTATTCATTTGATGATGCTGGAGGACATGTAAGCATATTTCAGTTGAACAAAATAGGTTTCTATTTTGCTCCCATTAATACAATAACCACTAGTAATAAATTAGTAGTTGGTAAAGTGCCTAATAATTTTGAAGCTTCATAGAAATATTGCTCCTCTGGGGCTAGGAATGAAATAATTCTCACCCAAAAATGCATGGCCAAGAATACATGCAAGGCTTAAGGCAGTGCAATGGTGGCTCAGTAGCAGAACTCTCACCTACCATACCGGAGACCCGGGTTCAATTCCCAGAGCCTGCCCATGCCAAAAAAAAAAAAAAAAAAAGAATGGGTACAAGGGTGAATTCTCGAAAGGAAAATCCCTTATTGGGGTGAGGGGAGGTATGAAAAGAAACCACCATTCAGTCATAAATGGTAGAGACTCAAATCGTTCTGCTTGAGACATGAAAGAAAGAAAACAGGAGAACAAATGGCATTCATGAGCATGTGTGCACACTCCAACTCTACGTCTATAATGTAAATAGCTGAACTGCTTCAGAAAATTAGGGTGTAAGCATAGACCCTGCATATCTCAATAGGGGGGATTGTGCTATCGCCTTCTTGAGGTCCCCTCTCTTCCCCTACATTGTTAAAAATCCTGTCCAAAAGGGGGGCCAGTTCAACCTGCACATCCCAGAAATCTCCTCAGTTCAATTCTGCCGTTGCCCCTCTATGCTGTTCTATAGTTGAAGTTTGGTGACCTCAGCACACGACTGGTGGGTCCAAGACTGGGAAGGGATTCTTCTCTCAGAGGCAGTTCTGTGGCTTTTCTGGAAAGGAGGATTCCATTCTCTCATTGCTAAATGCAGTTAAGGTGTCCCAAGCGAGACCTCTGGAAGTTGCAGGTCTTGGCACCTTGCACTTTCTGTCTTAAACTTAACTGTCTTCCAGGAAACCAACTGCTCAAGAGAAGTGGGGTCCACACTGACACCAACATTGTTTTTCTGGTGATTCAGAAGCAATGCCCTTGCTTTCTCCCTGGGAACATGCTCCACAAATACGCTTCTTTTTCCTTTCCATACGCCATTTCTTTGAATATGGTGCCACCTGCCCATTATTATTTTCAAGGTTGCCATACTAATAACACCAAGAGTTTGAACATACTTTCCCAGCTCTGGAGGTCACATTTCAGGTTCTCAGCAGTCACTGCACAGTGTCCTGAAAACTGCCCCATGTTTTTTCCGCTCCATTGTACCAAATGTTCTCTTTACTGTATTTTTATGTCACACATATGGTGGTGTATTAGAACCATCAAAATTGGAGGTTTATCCTTGATTTATATACATGGTGATATTTCTAGAAAAAGTCTGTACTTTACTCACATGCCTCGCTAGAAAGTAAAATTCTGTTTTTTCCTCTTCTTCAGAAAGGATAAGCATAGCATTTAAATGAGCATAAATGGTGAACAAAAGTGAATTGGGCAGATGAAATTTGGCAAGATGTTGAGAGTCTTCAGGGATGAAAAATGACCGCTATTGAGCACTGGTCAGCACGGTTAGTGGTTAGCTAGTCTTCATTTTACAGAGTGAGAAAAAAGAAAATGCCTGAGGCTTGGGGCTCAAATGATTTGCCCAAGATCATATACCTAGTCAGAGCCAGAAGAAAACAGGTATTCTGACCCAAGGCCTTCCATTATGTCATGACTGTGTAATTTAAAATGCCACATCAAATTGAGTAATGCAAAAGAATCTATGATCTCTATTTTCTCCTGTTTTGTACTCTTTCTGCACCCAAGTGGTCTGGTTTTTCCACAAAACACATAGCAGACTTGAATAGCAAAAGGCTTAGCTCTGCCAGATAAATCCACCCAATATGTGATCTCTTAGGATAAAGAAAGCACCAACAAAGGAAGGAGTTTAGGACTTAGAAAGGACAGATACTTGGAAATTAAAGCGCAATTGTGTTTACTTATTTTTTAGATTCATTTTCAAACAATGAATCACTGTGTGCATTACAAGCTCTAAATCACATACAATTCCAAAATATTTTTTCTAGTAAAGGTTTTCATTGTTTTTCAATTTTTATAACCAAAATTCATTCTGGGAAGTTCATAGCATCTAAAGTCAACAATAACCATAATGAACAAACTAAGGTAGATGCTTGTTGTTTTCCAAATGTCTCAAGTACATTAAAATCTATGAGAGTATTCCAGGATAATTAAATGTAACATTTTTAAAAGGTAAAAAATCATGATATAAGTACATGGTAAAAGAAGAAAGATCAAATGGTTAAATTAGGCACAGGGATGAGAACAATCCATAAGTTAAATTTTCTTTCTTGCTAATTTTCATTTATATATATATATATAAATATATATACAAATATAGATGTATATATATATTTGGCACAAAACCCATTGGGAAAAAAAATGAAAGGAAAAATCATGTGTAAGTGGACTTCTGGAGGTAAGAGGAAAAGAAGATTCTTCACCACACCTGCATTTAAATAACAAGTATGGTATTTTGTAAGCCATTAAGGGATTTGTGAGGTAGAGTTTGCCTTAGACCCCAAAGAATGATTTTATTTTTAATTAAACCATGTTTAAATTTAGCCTTTAAAGTCTTATCAGCTTCCTATTAGTTTGACTGAAAGTTCTACCCCTTTCTTAAGGGTCTGTCTTGAGATCCGACCTTTTCTTATTTCCTCTTCTCGCACACAGGACTACTTGAGTGGCACGATTATTTCTTTCCTATGAGGTGAAGAGGTTCCAAGGCTCCTCTGGTGAGTCACTACTTAGCAGACATGGGGTCTGTCAAGGTGCTAGGCACCAAAGACACAGAGCCCACAGGAGAGGCAAGGGCTGGGAGATGAATTCTGCGGGTGGGAAAAGCCTCGACTTAAAACACACAAACAAAAAGGCAAAAGCAAGAAGACCTGAGTGCTAGAGAGGGCACTGGGCACGGAGCTCAGGGGGCCTGTGGACATGGGAGGGCCCTGCGCTCGGCAAGGAGGCACAGCGGGGACTGGAATGGATGGTGGCTGGATGAAGCATGACGTCACTTGCATTCAATGGATTTTATTCTAAGGGTAGCTGGGATTACATCTATGTGGTCCAAACTGGTCAGACAGGTCCGTGACAGTACTTTTCAAACTATGCTGGCATGATACCCAATCCCACTTTTAGGGACAACTGCTCAGGCTGCGATGATCATAAAAAGCCACTCTGCAATGGTGCAAGGGTCAGGTGCTGGAGCCCCCAAAACCACCCATGACAACTTTGACCAGGGGACTTTCTGCTGCTTTAACCAGGATCTTGTTCAAATCTAAGGAAGAAAAGTACAGAAGGACACATGAGAAGTTTTCCATAACTTATTCACCCCTGCTTGTTGGGGCAGCTCTTTCATTTTAAGAATGTTCCTTTGGATTCCCTTAAGTAATAAAGTCATTTAGCATCTGCTGCCCCTATCCAGTTCAGGTTAGTGTTGACCTTCTCCTACTTCACTGAATAAAGGCTAATAGAAATTCAATATTGGATATAAAATCCTTCAAACGTTTAATAATTCTGGGTATCAACTCTTTATATAGGTTCCATTCTCAACATAATAACCTATATTATTGTCATTGTCACCATGATAATGAAACTACTGATGTCACACTTAGAAGGGAAAGAAGTATTTTTTTCTCCTTATAGAATTCGATTTTCTCTTCTTTGATTTCAGTAAACTCAAAGAGACTATTATTAAAACTGTGATCAGAAATAAAATTTAAAAAGTGGAAACTAAATGGTGATGTAGGGAAAAACAGATGGGCACCAGTAACAGAGTAATAATTTTATTAATTTTAGCTCACATTTGTGCAGAAAGTACTTCAAGTATCTGATTGCAGCTCTTAAAGGAGAAGGTAAAAATCAGTGTTTCCCATCTGTTTCCATCTGTTTTTTCCTATATCACCACTTAGTTTCCATTTTTCCTACGCTTGTCTTAGGGATGGCCAAAATTTGGACCACAGCAAAATCTCTATCAGGGTAAGGTGATCCAGGAACAGAACTTCCAGTGGGAAGGCATTCTCATCCAGGGGTGAGTGGTGGAGGTGGGTGCCCATACCTGGTTTAAACCAATGGTACAAGCTAGAGATCGTCACAAAATCTTTTCCCACTACCGCCCCTTACAACATTATAGTATGAAGCAGTACATCAGTATGCAAATATTTTGTGCTTTTTACCGTTAGATATTTTGGCCTCCAATTCTCTGTTGATTTTTGTCTTCTGGGCCCTTTTTTCTCCCCAAGCCTGCAGTTAAGTTGCCAAACATCCTTCCTCTGAGTGGTCATCCACAGACAGGGAGCAATAGGCAAGGATCACAGGTAATAGAAACGGTTTCAATCCATGGCAGCCTCCCCTTTAAAAATACAGCAATTCACAGTTTTCTTAGAATGTTTTACCTGCTCAGGTAAAATAGTCCAATGGGCAAAATTTTCATCATCCCTTCATTTTCATTTCCCCACCTGGTTCATTCATGCATTCAACAGGTTTCATGTTGGCAGGTCTCAAAATTTCGAAGATAACATAGTCTATCTTTTCTTCCCTGGAGGGACTCAGTCTGTTGGGGAGACCAGTGAACCAGTCTAAAGCTAGGTGGGGTGTTCCATGATTCACATAAGACAGGGGAAGGGAGCTCCCTGCAGTTCTGAGCTGACTTAAGAGTAAGCAGAAGTAAGCAAGTGAGGGAAATCAGGAGTGGGTACCTGCCAGGCAGAGAGAGCGTTGTGTACAAAGTTCTCCTCCATTTCTAGATTTCTGCTGCCCATCCATGGAAACATAGTCCATTTATGTTCTAATGTTGTGAAGTGCTAGATCCCCCTAGTTACTAACTTAATAAATTGATTCAGTGGTACTGATTTAATTGATAAGGGCAGAGTATTTCTGTGAGATAAAATGCATATGTTTCATTGGAGTACCAGATGACCTAATGGAAGGAGTAAATAAAGGCAAATGCCAGGAACCGGTAAGCTGTTGGGAATCTATATTTGAGTAGGACCTTCAGGTTTTTTCAAACCATGTATGTAGGCAGCTGTCTCTTTTAATGGCTCATGGACTCACTTAGGTGACATTGGTAGGTTAATCATTTGGAAATCGTTTGCAGGAAGTATTACAGATATTTATCGTATTATATGTAACCATTAGCACTGCAGTATAGAAGGCTAAGTGAGGGCTTTTCAGCTTTGTTTCTTTAAGAAAAAAGTAGAATTTAAAATTTTTTAAAAGTTTCTTTAGCAGAATCATCTTCATTTTTTCCATCTTAAAATCCAACATAAAAGGGGTGCAAGGGTAGTTTAGTGGTAGAATTCTCGCCTGCCATATGGGAGACCCAGGTTCGATTCCTGGCCCATGTACTTCCCCCCAAAACAAATAAACAAGCAAACAAAAAACCAACCAACCAAAAAAACATTCAGTAAATGGTGCTGCAATAATGGGATACTCACATGGAAAAAGAATGAAATATGACCCCCACCATACAGCATACAAAAACAAACAAACAAGCAACAACAAAAAAATCCAACATAAAACAATCAGAATTGTATAATTTTGCTTTTTGTTCTTTTGTACCAGTGAGACAAAAAATCACTGGAGAGAATTGACAATGTTATCTAAACTGATCAGAAATGGAAGTAAAAAAAATTGTTTCTAAATATAATTGACTTTTTTTCACTGCATGTTAGCTTGACAATAAAACTATTATGGCTTCTCAGTTGCCAGAAAGAAGGCAGCAGACTTAAGTGTTTTTGTCTTGCCTGGCGGAACGGTCCTTGAATTTTGGTCAGACATGGTCAATTTCATGCAACAGCAAGAAGGAAAATTGTGTGAGATGTTCCTTCCATGTATCCTGAGAAGGAGTCTGTCATACCTATCTCAGTGCAGAAAAGAAGATACAGACAAAAGGAAGGATACACCATGATGTCTACATCTTCAACACTTTGTCCCACAGGGGACCCCAAATTAACATGTCAATCAGAATCTCTTTTACCTCCCAAACTACTTCTCCCGTACTTTCATTTGACTGAACGGTGACTCCCAATAGCAGCTGGGCCTCACTGTGGCTGCCCCATCAGGCACTGATTTGTTTTTTATTAACAATTCAAGAAATCAAATATGAATCACTTTAGGTGAATGTCACACTTTGTTGAATAAAATAAAACTTGATGAATACGTATGAAAGATGACCTTGAAGCAATGGCTTAAATGTACAAAAGCATCTAGTTGCTCAACATCCAGTCTCCTTTTCAACCACATTTCTGTTATTCTCAACAGAATGCTTCTCTCTCCCTTCAGAGCCAGAAGTGGCAATGTTAAATTCACTGTGCCTGAGTTTGGACATCTGCTGTGGCAGGTGACTGCCCAGACGTACTGGCGCACTGAGGCATCTGCACGGCAGACAGGCCTGATGCCTCTCCACTCCCACAGAAGGACTATCCACTGCTCTTAAGTGCCTGCCTAATACTTCTCTGCGGAACTGCAAGGTCCAGTAAGAACATGCTTTTATCTCCTCTCTGGCATCCTCACTATCTCTACCTTTGTTCATTTCCACCCTCAACACACCACTGTTCTTCCTAAGACAGACACACACTAAAACAACATTCCTTTGACCCTCTCCTCTTCCAGTCCTTGGAGGTGAGACTTATGCTCTGCTACACCAGCTTCTTCTGAGTCACTTGACCTCGCTTCTCCTGTTTGCAACACTGAGAACACCTTGTCTGGTACTCCTCCTTCTTCTTTGGTTGCTGTCTTCTCTGTCACCTTTTATTTTTTTCCCCATGGTGTCTGGGATGCACACCTCCAGCATAATGGGTGAGTTAACTGAAATGATGTGAAATATGGGAAAGCAAGCCTCTTACTCCTAATCCTTGCCACTGGATTTTTTCCCCACCTTGCTGCGCACGGCTAGTTTCAGTATCTTCACAGTGAGACTTTCCATCGCGTGGGTCACTGCTGACCACAGCTCATTCCTGGAAACATCCTGTTCCTTTCCTTTTCTTGCACTTCTTAGACCACCCCTTTTCTACCTCATTTATGGGTCATTTTTCTCCCTTTCAATGAGTTCCTTCGGATTCTTTTCTGAGCCCACTAAGCAGCCTCCTCCCTGGTGACTGAAAGGTTTCAAATGCTGTTGACTTGGGAATTCTCAATGTCTTGAATCTGTCTCTCCAGTTCGGGCCATTCCCACAGTTTTGGATTCATATATCTAACTGCCTGCTAGACATTTTCAACACCTTGTCCCACAGGGGACCCCAAATTAACAGGTCAATCAGAATCTCTTTTACCTCCCAAACTACTTCTCCTGTACTTTCATTTGACTGAACAGTGACTCCCAATAGCAGCTGGGCCACACTTTGTCTGCCCCTATACCACATATCCGAACCTCTGCCCTATCCTCACTGCCCCTACATCCGCTCTCTTTTCTGGTCTTGCACAGACATGCATCCTGCCTTCTGGAAAAGCCTCTTTCTTGCACCACAACTATCACAGCCCAAGTTGACCCAAGTCATGAATGAGTGATAAAGCTCTATCCCAAGA
The DNA here is from genome assembly GCF_023851605.1 of Tamandua tetradactyla. Classification (NCBI taxonomy): domain Eukaryota; kingdom Metazoa; phylum Chordata; class Mammalia; order Pilosa; family Myrmecophagidae; genus Tamandua; species Tamandua tetradactyla. The sequence continues at coordinate 95,003,951 of NC_135332.1, forward strand.
AGCCTACGTGGTTGGAGTGATTTGTTGTAATAGTCCACCTGACTGATAATGTAAGCAATTACATGTTTGGTGAATAAATCAGTGAACAGATAGTAAATGCATTCCTACTTGTAGTTCCATTTCTCTCCTCAACAGGCTAAGGGCTGGGGTATGTTTGAATTTTTATATATTTCAGCTGGGTGCCATCATGCTTCACCTCAGCAAAGCCAGATGGGGGTGAAATTCTGGGGAGCATCACTACTGTGAAGTGATAATTCAAAGCCAATAAATTATGTCAGTCATAAAAAAACATAATGGAAAAAATTCATTTCAGAGGTCACAGTAAACCCTGAGGGTTAAATTAAAAAAAAAAGTCTAGATGAAATAGAAATTGGAAAGAGCTGAAGGAATCCTATCTTCTTCTTGAACAAGATGGAATTTTTAACAGTTGCTAAATTTTTTCGTGACAACTTAAATCATTTTCCTGTCGCTCCCCCCACCTTTTTCCCTCTAGTTTTGTATTTGGAGATCAATGCAAGCTTGCTAAACTTCATACTGTACATGCTACTATATTTAAGACTTCCGGGGAAAATGTGAATCAACAAATTAGCCCTAAGCTTATACATTTTTCTAATATAATCAAGGAGGAATGTTCAACTTATGGTCACTAAATCCATCTACTTCTCAATCTCCCACTCCTGGGAATTCTAAGATTTTCAAATTTCTTAACCAAAAACTAATATTTGGAAAATACACTGAACAACTCTGGGATGAAATGAAATCAACTTAAGTTGAGTACTGCTGCTTCTGATTATTGAACAGGCTCTTTAATGTTATTGTGTTCATTACTAGAAATTTTTCATTTGCAAATTCTAGTTCTTATTTACTAAAGTATACAGGAATAACAATGAAATTTTCTAAATGGTAGTAGGCTATATGGTAAGTGTGCTTTGAATATACAATAACATATTTATAAAGGGGATCAAATTAAAATTTGGGGGGTAGTTTTCTAAACTTTGAAAATCATATAAATCTTTAAACATAGTGGAGTTTTCTTATCTATGATTCAATAAGTATTTTCTACATTCAGGTTAAAATGTTAATGACATAAGGATGAAAAAATCAAGGAAATTATAACAGTAACAACATTTATAAGTACTTTGACCATTTACAGGCTAGATAGATTATTTGCATTCTTTCCAGTGTTATGGGGAAGATATGTAATTGTGGTTTGACAAAAACTTTTGGTTTTGCTGTTAAGGAGAAATTCCATCCAGGTACCACTTGCCTTACCTCTCAAAGGTGAATCAGCTTTTCCCTTTCAGGATTCTTATCTCTACTGAGGTTAGTCAGGGTCCTTCAGGATACTGCTTACATAAAAATACTATCCTATATCAAAGACTTTTAGCCTAAAAGGAATAGAAGACGAATTTTTATTGGCTTTACATGGATTTATCAGCTTTTTCTCGAAGAGAGGTCACACAAACTAAATGTTCCTAGGCTAAACATAAGCTACAAATATGTATGTTTGGTTGGGCTTGTCTATTTTTGGCTTTCAGTTTTAAAAAATGTTGAGTTAGCTGTTCATTTTTTAAAATAGGGGACTCTGCTTAGGACCTCCATATTTTCTTCACAAAATGGCAAGATCACCAAGACTAGGTCCAAATTCCCACAGGGCAACAATGAGCTAAGTAGCTGGCTGCCCCATTTAGGCAAAATGGGTCTCTCCCTTCCTCACTGCCATAGCACTATCCACACTCAGCCTCCAAGTTCCAAGGTCAGTGGCTATCCATCATTCTGCTCACCAACAGTCTGCCTTTCACCCAGCCACTTCCTTCAGTGTACTTTACCAGCCAGTTCCAAGACAGAACAATAATAACTATCACTTACTGCTTATCAGTGCTAGACATTTTCCTAAGCATTTAATGCATTGCTCGTTTTATCTTCAAAATAACCCTTTAAGGAGAAACTCCAGGATTCTGTCCCCCAACAGCAACACTGAAAAAAAAGCAAAAATTGTCAGAACCAGCTTTCTCAGAGCTCTGGAAAGTAATCACAACTAGGGGTCAAGCAGAGGGTAATGGAGTTTTTGCTTAATGAGTATGGAGTTTTTGTCTGGGATGATGAAAAAATTCTGGAAGGAGAGTGTGATGTTTGAACCACATTGTCAATATACTTAATGTCACTTAACTGTACACTTAAAAATCATTTAAATTGTTTTATTTATGCACAGTTTACCACAACTTAAAAAAATTGTTTTTTTTAAAAAATGAGCAAAGGGCTAAATAGACCTTTCTCTAAAAAAGATATACAAATGGCCAATGAGCACATGAAAAGACACTCAATATCATTATCTATTAGGGAAATGCAAATCAAAATCACAATGAAATACCACTGCATACCCAATAGGATGGTTATTATTGAAAAATGGAAAATAAAGGTGTTGATGTAGATGCCGGGAAATTAGAACCTTCATACACTGTTGGTGGGAATGTAAAATGGTACAGCCATTCTGAAAAACAATGGGGCAGTCGCTAACAAAGTTAAACATAGAATAATCATATGATCCAGGAATCTCATTCTTAGGTATATATCCCAAAGAATTGAAAACAGTGACTCAAACAGATATTTGAATCAATGTTTACCAGTAACATTATTCAAGAACAGCCAAAAGGTAGCAGTAACCCAAAAGTCCATCAATAGATGAATGGGTACACAAAATCTGGTATATACATACAATGAAACATTACTCAGCCATAAAAAGGAATGAAGTTCTGATACATTCTACAACCCGGATGAACCTTGAAGATGTCATGTTGAATGAAATAAACCTGACACAAAAGGTCAAATATTTTATGATGTTGCTTATATAAAATAACTAGAAGATGCAAACTCATAGAGACAGAAAACGTAGAGTATAAGTTACCAGGTATGGGGGTAGGGGGCTTCTGGGAATAGGGAGTTATGTTTAATAGTTACAGTTTTCATGTGGGGTGATGAAAATGTTCTGGTAATGAATAGTGATGATTGCATAATATTTTGAATGTAATTACCATCAATGAATTGTATACATGAAAGTGGTTAAAATGGGAAATAGCACATTGTGTATGTGTGTGTGTGTGTGTGTGTGTGTGTGTGTGTGTGTGTGTGTGTATTTATGACCACAATAAAAATAAAATAACCCTATAGGGTAAATATCACTAGCATCGCCATTTTACAGATCAGGACACTAAGGCCAAGAAGTAAAGAACTGACCAGAGGCAACACACTTCTAGTGAGCAGTGGCATGTCAGCTCCAGTGCCTGAGAATCTCTTCCTACATGCAGCTTAAAGCTCTTCAAAGCTACCTGGCAGTGTGCATTCAATTCTGTTGGCTGCCTTAAGAACAGGATGTCTAATGGGTACCTACCTCTTCTTTCAGACATCTGAGAAGCAAAAGCTTAGGTGTAGATTGGACCATAGATGGCATTTGCTTTAATGCTGACATTTTTCTAGATGGAAAAATGAAATCCAGGAAGATTAAGGGCTTTCCCAGAACAACGGGGGACTCCTTAATAGGGCCATGCAGCACCATGCAGGGCAGAAGGACATGTCAGAAGAGAGACCTGGACCCTTCTGTGTTGCCTGACCAGCAAGCCCCTCTCCAAGCCCGCCTCAGGGTGGTCTTCCATGGAGGCGCCCCTCAGCCAGGCCCCTCCCACGCGGTCTCACCAACAGGCCTTTTACTCCACCTGCTACAACATGGTGCTGCAGAGTTTCATCTTTACAAAAACTCCTGTTAAAGGATTATTCTACAATGGAGAAGCTCTCTTATACGATGAATTCTGCCTTAACATTTAATAAATTAACAATACTAACCCTTTGATAAGAATATTTAAAAATTTTGGTGACATAAAAACATCTAGCACAGCAAATGAGAGCATGGTCTTTGGTCTCTGGCAAATCTGGGTTTGAGCTCAGGTTCTGCCATTTACCAGCTATGTGACTTTGTGCCGGTTACTGAATTGTTCTAATTCTTTGTCACCTTTACATTCTGGGAGTTGAGACTTGTGTCTGCTTAGCAAAATGGTAAGAAAGGTGATAAACTGTCCTCCACATAGTGAGATAAGACAAAATGTTTTAATAAGTGACTATCTACAAGAGTATAAAATCTTTTCAAAATATTGTCAGCTACTTCAAAGGGGAGCACACTCCATCCCCTTGACAGTACTTTTTAACTTGAAAGAATGCTTTTTTGTTTTTTTTAATCCTCACTATTACCCCATAAGATAGCTATTATTGCCCCTATTTTATCAATGAGGGAACTGGGGCTTAGAAAGTTTAGAAATCCAGGACCCTCAAGGTTTATTTAACTAAGAGTTAGGATTAGCAAACAGGACAAAGGCATCTTGACTAAATTAAGGAAACGCAATCACTCTGCAGGCAGCCAATGGGAAGCCCGGGGTTGTCAGAGTAACCAAGACTGTCCAACTGTGAAGATTCTGTAAACCGCTGGAAGTACGCAGGCATTTCTGGATTTTATTTAAGTCCCAACATTTTGAGGTCCTAACTTTGAGATCTTCACCAGTTTTATCTACGTGTTTTGAGGCATAGAATTTTGTCATTGTTTCCCCTATAATTATTTCCCTTTAAAGCTTTCAAAGTGCCCATATGTGTACTTTAGTAATAGTTGCTGAGTAAGGCTTTTGAGCATCCAGAGTTTTAGTGGACCATTTGGGTGTAAGTTTTGGGGAACCTCCTGGGAGGTACACTTAATACAAAGCACAACCAAAAGCAGGAAATTCTATTTGCCAGTACTTAACTACACACTGAAGTTAAATTAGTTCTTTCCAAATGGGACAGATCAATTAAGAGCATCAAAGATTTCAGAGAAGATGAATAAACTGAGAATCTATGCAGAGAAATTACTGAAGGAGAATGAAGACAAAACTCTCAGTAGTAAGTTAGTTCTGGGAGATGTCCTAAAAGAGAACTGTACATAGAACAAATATATTTATCTCAACTCATGATCGTTCATATTCTTTAGTCTAACAGAGCAGACCGTGAAGTTCTTTGAAAAGTGAGAACACTTTCCCAAACACAGGAACAGAGGGAGCCTCAGGAATGCTACATGAAAATAACGCTGAGAGAGAGAGGTCCGTGTGCTCTTAGGGGACTGCGGTTTGCTGGGCCCCCGAGGGCTGCGGCCCAGCATTTAGCGCACACAGTGCATCCTGCACCTGGAGCAAAGGCGCGGGCCAGGACGAGACCCGACCCGCAGGCCCAGCGCGGCTGGGAGAAAGCTCCCCGCCAGCTGAGGCAAGCGGGGCCCGCCACGCAGCAAGAGGGCGGCGGCAGGGGTGGTCTCTGGGGTCTGTGCCGCCGTGCTAGGCAGCGGTTGCAGCACTCAGCTCCAGGGACACAGCCCACAGGGGCCATGGGCACCGCGCGGCTCCAAGACTCCACTCGCGGATGCAAACACCTCTTGGTAAAACTCATTCTTTCAGGCAGCATAAAGCAAATACATACTTTTCCAAAGTTGCTTGCAATGCACATTTGACAACTCCTTGCTGTGTTTTTGAAGCTCAAGTTGATTAATAATTCATTGAATCCACGCAGAACAGCTTTTTTTCTTTGCATCTGGTAACACTACCAAATCCTACAGGGTAGGCTAAGTTCTAACTAGTTGATATAGACTCACATACTCCTGCCCTAGTCCAAACGATGCTCTGAAAAAAATGGTTTCATTTGTTTCTGTATAATTCACTCCTGAAAACCAAAATCTCATGTGAGAATCCCATGTTTCAAATGGCTACCTCTGATTTCTTCCTTAATATCCATTGTTTAGACAAATCTAGTGAGTGGAGATATAGGTTTGTCAAATTTTAGACAAATCTAGTGAGTGGAGAGAGAGGTTTGTCAAATTTATCTACTTTACAAGGAGAAATAAATTCATTTGCCTTCATCTGCCTTCTCTATACAAAAACTTTGCAGCTCCTTTACATTCTACTGTGGGTGAACACTGCCCTCTTTTGGCAAAGCATTTAAACCTAAATATGTGTTTCTGTGTGTGTGTGAAATAAAATACTAAAAGATTTTGTATTTTAGTCTGAAGGGCAGTGTGCTAGTGCCTCAGCAGGCAATTCTTGCCTGCCATGCCAGAGTCCTGGGTTTGATTCCTGGTGCCTGCCCATGCCAAATTTTCCATTAACAAGAACTACTTTTTTATAATAAACTTTGAAGTATGCTTGACATTGTTCTTGTGTCTTTTATTGTCTATTTATACTAATGAGCCACAAATGCAGATTTCTTCCTGTTACCCCTCATTCATACTCTGCTTTTGCCAGTTTCTGTGATTTGTAGAACTTGGAAGACACACAGGTTTGTGCAACTGCCTGCAGTCCAAAATATAATAAATATGACCTTCTATTTACAAATATTTTTCCATTAGGAAAAATGAGCAACCTTCCCTGTTAGAAATATTGGCTACTTTCCATTTGAAATAAATATACCGACTCCCACCGTGAGGACATGGCTAAGAATTGCAAAAGGACAGAGTACTGTGCCTGGGAAACAGCCTTTTAAATGAGAGCAAGCTCTTTAGTCAAGTCTTAGGACAGCTCTCCAACTGAGCACAACTAAACGTGCTGGGTAAAATATTTAAAATATCTTTTGTAATGCATCAACCAGAATCCCAAAGACAACTGAAAAAGAGAAGCCAACAAGGTAAGTAAACACTAACAACTGGTTCAGCTAGAGGGAATTTGCCTAACCAACTGAAATTAACTTCAGATGTTGGGATCTCAGGAATACAGGGAAAAGTCATATCCTAAGTGAGGAGTCTTAATTGCAAAATCTCCTGTGTAATATCTGTGGTAGGTTGAATTACATACCACAGCAAAAGACATGTTCCTAATTTTTATCTGTGTTCCTGTGAGTGCAAACACATTATAAATAAGGTCTTTTAAAGATGTTCTTTTTAGTTAGGTTGTGGTCCAACTAAATCAGGGCGAGCCTTTATCCATGTTACTCGAGTCCCTTATAAGCAGAAGAAACTGAGACACAGTCAGAGAAGGCACAAGGAAGCTGGAAGTCAGGAAAATCAGAAGAGCAGACTGAGGGAAGGAGAGATCACCATGTGAGTGGAGTCAGAGATTCAAGCCAAGGAACTCCAAGAACTGCGGCAAGCAAACACCGGAATTCTACAGATTTGAAGGAGAAAGCCCAGTCTTGCCAACACCTTGGTTTTGAACTTTGAGCTTTCCAAACTGTGAGCCAATAAATTCCTAAGGCTGAGCCAACCCACTGTGTGGTATTTGTCATAGTAGCCTGGCAAACTAAGGCCCTATCTCAAGGGTAAACTATAAGGAACCACCTATCCATCCACACACCCTTAGAAAAATTGCCTCTTTCAAAACTCGCTGTTGGGGTCAGGGGTGTGAGCTCTCTACCTAGGTGGCCTGAAAAACTTTAGGCTGAGGATTTAGTTTAAAGAGTTCATGAGCTGGACAATGCTCCTGGCAAAAACAATCCAGGCCTCAAATAATCCCCAGATAAAGTTCTACAATATAAGCTGTCAAAACCAAGATAAAAGAGAAACAGTGTTATGAGTACTATCATCAGAAATATCAGAGCCAAAGCACTAGTGGAGTTCAGATATTGGAATCAGACATGGGTGTAAAATAAATTAGGTTCATTGTGTTTAGAGAGTTGAACATATTAACAAAGAGCAAAAGATTCTAAAAGCAAAGGCAATTTAAATGAACAGAAATGGAGATGAAAATATAACTGACATTAAAACCCAGTCTAAAAAAAAATAAAGCCCAGTCTAAGGGTTTAACAGCAGATTTAATACAACTGAAGAGAGCACTAGTGATGGGAGGATATCTGAAGAAATTATCTAGAATTCAACCCTGAGAATGAACTTAGAAGGTTAAGGGAATATATATAAATATATATATTTTTTAAAAGGCTAAGAGTTTCCAGAACTGATGAAAGAGACAGAGCTACAAGCTACATGAAGACAAATTCTTACCTTGGTATATTATATGAAGCTACAGAGAATTAAAAATGCCAAGAAAGAAATATTAGCAATGTCAAGACAATGTCAAAGACAAAATCTTTAAAGCAGACAGGGATAAAAGACAGATTACCTTCAAAGGAATAGCTGTCAGATGATTTCCCAATAGCTACAATAAAAGCCCAAATGATAACTCATGTTAGAGAAAATACTCTCAATCTAGAACTGTGTAACCAATAAATATATTTTTAAAGAACAAGGGCAAGATAAAATATTTTCAGACAAAGCTAGGTTAGGTACTTAGAGTCTTTCATTAAAGGAAAAGCAAAAGGAAATTGTGATGGAGAGCAGATGGAAAGGCGGGGCAAGATGGCCGCACAGTGAGGTGTGGAAATTAGTTCATCCTCCAGAGCAAGTAGTAAATAGCCAGGAAATGTACAGAACAATGACTGGGGGAACACCAGCCTGGACAAGGTGGAATGACAAGGATCTCACACAGAACTGTAAATCCCCCAATCCATGGAGGCAGGTGCCCCTCCCCAGTGGATACAGCAGACTGGTTTCCCAAGAGGAAAGAAAACGGACTTTGCTAGCAGCAAGGGCTTACCTGAAACAAGCTCCAGTTGCATAATTAATTAACAAATTCTGACTACTGAAAACAGACCCCCAGCACAGATAACCCTGGAATAAGCACTAAAGGAACTAGGAGTTTTTGCCCCGCAGAGAGGGGGGTGGGGTTGATGGGAAAAAAAAAAAAAGAGGTTTTTTTAGTTGTCCAACTCAAAATACTGGAAAAGGGCTGGACCCCAAGAAAAGGAAACACAGAGAGCCTGGAGATACAGAGTCATGTACCAACTCAAGCTCTTGATTGATAAATTCAAGAAATGAGGTCAGACTCTAAAAGGCTTTTCAGCTGTTTTTTTGTTTTTTTTCACTCCTTAAATAGCTCATTAGATAGAACTGGAAGCACTCTCAGGCTCCAGCACTGCCTGAGGCAAGGGCAGAATTAAGCTTCTCTGACAGACATAGTAACTATTCAGGTGAAAGGGTTAATTCCCTCAAGGTTGTACCTTCCCCAAGGAAAGGGGGAGGAGGCCAAGCTCAAGTGAAAATCCTCCTTCAAGGAATTCAGGCCCCAGGGACCAGAAAACAAGCAATCAAAGCCATCCTACTACCTCACATCTACCTCAACCATGCCCCTAGCAGGGAGAATCTGCTGAAATTAAAGATATCATATCACTTTAAGCTGGTGGAAAGCTGGAGACAAACATACAGGGCAGGATATGAAAAGCACACAGTCAAGAGGGTTCATAGAAAAGTCTGTCAACATGCTGGGGCTCACCCTCAGGGGAAACTGATGCTGGCCACTAACGCCTCCTGAGACATGGGCCTGTCTGGTCTTGAAAATCTGACTGGGGTATATAATATCTGAGGAGATCCTCCTCAAAAAGAAAAGGATCCAAATAGGCAGGGCAAGGAACAGAAAAAGAAGAACTGAAAAATTCTGATGAGTTAAACAGAACCTATACTAGAGGTCTTAGAATACAGTGAACTGAATATTAAAGAAAAGAGAGAGAACAAAGCCATCCAGGAAGAAAACCCCAGGTAAAAGACTGAAAACAACCTCCAGAACAAACTAATTAAGGAATTCAAATGCTTAGATGCCAGCAAAAAAAAAAAAAGGAAAATCAAAGATATGGCCCAGTCAAAGGAACAAACCAGCACTTCAAATGAGATACAGGAGTTGAAACAAATAACTCAGGATGTTCAAACAGACATGGAAAATCTCATCCAAAAAAATCAAATGAATGAGTTGAGGGAGAACATAAAGAAGACATTGATGAACAGAAAGTAGAACTCAAAAGTTTTAAAAAACAAATCACGGAACTTATGAAAATGAAAGGCACAATAGAAGAGACAAAACAATGCAATAGATTTGAAGAGGCAGAAGAAAGGGTTAGTGTACTAGAGGACTGGACATCTGAAATCCAACACACAAAAGAAAAGAATGGAAAAATATGATCAGGGTTCTCGGGGAACTGAATGACAACATGAAGCACATGAATATACATGTTGTGGGTGTCCCAGAAGGAGAAGAGAAAGGAAAAGGAAGAGAAAGACTAATGGAAGAAATAATCACTGAAAATTTACCATCTCTTATGAAAGGCATAAAATTACAGATCCAAGATAGATCCAAGTAGACATACTCCAAGTCAGTTACCAATCACATTGTCAAATGTCGAAGAGAAAAGGAGATTTTTGAAAGCAGCAGGAGAAAAGCAATCCATCACATAATAAGGGAAGTTCAATATGACTATGTCTGGATTTCTTATCAGAAACCATGGAGGTAGACTTCTGGGAAGACGGCCAAATAGACTGGCTTGAGCTTAGTCCTACTTCACGGAAAATTTAGAGAAGGGACAGGAGGGCAACTGAGGTGGTGATTCATGAGTGCGGCTGACCTGGGAGAGCCTTCTGCACTACATGCAACAGCCCTGGTTGCAGAGGCCGAGGAATTGAGAGGCAGAAAGCTGGAGCCTGGCAGGGAGGTGTGGCGCTGCAGACCCCATGGGAGTGCATGGATGGGAGCCTGGGACTAGGAAGTAAGCCAGGCTGCTTTCCTTTGGGCACACTACTCTCACCAGCACAGCCCCATGACTGGCGGCTTACCCCACACCCTGTGCACTCGAACCCTGTCATCCACTCCCATTCTCCATGCTCCAAGCAGCCCCAACCTCCAGTGCACATACCTGTTCCACACCCCCACCCCAAGTGCAGCCCTACTCACCTCTCCTGCACCCCTCCTGAGGACTACCTCCCCCTCCCTGATCCCTGCAGGCTGTTACCAGCACATAAAGTCTGCCAGGAACTAACCTCATACCTAGGCTACCCCTGCTTCCCTCCCCCCACCCCTCACTCCCCCACCTGTAGTGTCCCACAGCCTCACTCCACCCCGCCTGAGCTCTGTGCTTCTGTTTACAGCAATCCCAGGCCCATGCATGCACACGGGCCCCCAATCATGTCATTCAGCTCTGGGAACTGCACTTTACACCAGTCCTAGAACCACGCATGTGCACAGCCCTCAGCCACACTCCCCAGCTCGAGAAACTGCTGACCTGTGCAGCCAGGTCACATCTGCTCCCAATCCATGAAGGCATAATGCAGACCTGCTGCCACAGCTCTACACATGTGCACAAAGTCCCTGTACTTTAGACCAGCACACACCAGGGTTATGCCCAGCCCAAACTGGTGAATCTGCACAGCACATGCTCCCTGGCCGCTGGGCGCCCATGTTCACAAGCATCAGCATAACATCCCCAACGTGCACCTATACCTGCCCTGAAACAAATCACCATACTGAGTGCCTACCCCATGCTGTGCTCCCTGCTGTACAACCATCCTGCAAACACAAGGCCTTAGACTACTGAAAGAAATCAACTCTCAGAGTAAATCAATCAAGATATTTACATGCCATGAGGATAGCAGAAGATCACTAAGCATATCACAATGCAGATAGATATAGCTCTGCCTAATGACCACATTAAAACACCAGAGGAGACAGAGACACTAGAATAACTAATGAACAATGTTCATACAATTCTACTTAATAAAATAAGTGGGATAGCAAATGACAAAAAAGGTAATCAAGGAGACAGAAAAGGAGCATAAAGAGGAATTTGAAAGAATAGAAAAATAGCAGATATCACAGAGATTAAAGACTCTGTTGACCAAATAAAAAGCATACTAGAGGCACACAAAACCAGATTTGAAGAGACAGAAGAAAGAATAAGTAATATAGAGGACAGGATAATTGACTTCAAAGACTCAAAACAACAAATGGCAAAAAAGATGGAAAAAATTGAATTGGATCTCAGGGAAATGATAGACAAAATAAAACACACAAATATAAGAATCATTGGTGTCCCAGAAGGAGAAGAGAAGAGTAAAGGGCTAGGAAGAGTAGTTGAGGATATAATGGGGGGAAACTTCCCAACTCTCATAATGGACATAAATATACCAGTCAAAGAGGCCCAATGAACTCCAAACAGAATAAATTCAAATAGGCTTTCCCCAAGGCACATACTAATCAGTCTATCAAACGTTGAAGAGAAGCAGAAAATCCTGAAAGTGGCAAGAGAAAAGCAATCTATTATATACAAGGGAAACCAAATAAGACTGAGTTTAGACTACTCAACTAGCACCTGGAGGTGAGAAGGCAGTGGTACGATATATTCAAGATCCTGAAAGAAAAAGACTTCCAGCCAAGAATTCTGTACCCAGTCAAATTGTCCTTCAAAATTGAGGAAGAGATTGGAGTTTTCACAGACGAAGTCCTGAAAGAATCTGGCAACAACAGTTTGGTCCTATAAGAAATATTAAAAGGAGTTCTGCCAACTGAAAAGGAAAAAAAAGACAGGAGAAGGAGGTCTGGAGAAGGCACAGAATTGAAGAGTAAACTAAGGGTAATTTAAAGAATACAAAGAGAAAGAGGGAAAATAATATATAGCTCTGACAAATAAAAAAAGATAAGATGGTGGAATCAAGAAACACATTTTAAGTAATAACTTTGAATGTTAACAGACTAAACTTACCAATTAAAAGATATAGATTGGCAGAATGGATTAAGAAACATAATCCAGCTATATGCTGCTTACAAGAGACTCATCTTAGATACAAGCGTACAAATAGATTGAAAGTGGAAGGATAGAAAAAGATTTTCCACACAAGCTGTAACCAAAAGAAAGCAGGAGTAGCTATATTATTAATTATATAATATTTATTATACTATATAATATATAATATAATATTAATTGGACAAAATAGACTTTAAATGTAGGAATATCATAAGAGACAAAGGACATTATATACTAATTAAAGGGCCAATTCACCAAGAAGATATATGTTTATGCTCCAATCAAAGAGTTCCAAAGTACATGAGACAGACATTGACAAAACTAAAGGGACTGTTCTAGTTTGCTAGCTGCCGGAACGCAACACACCAGAGACGGATTGGCTTTTAATAAAAGGGGATTTATTTTGTTGGTTCTTCAGAGGAAAGGCAGCTACCTTTCCATTGAGGTTCTTTCTTATGTGGAAGGCACAGGATGGTCTCTGCTGGTCTTCTCTCCAGGCCCCTGGGTTCCAACAACTTTCCCCGGGGTGACTTCTTTCTGCATCTCCAAAGGCCTGGGCTGAGCTGCGAGTGCTGAGATGAGGAATGCCGAGCTGCTAGGCTGTGCTACATTGCGTTCTCTCATTTAAGCACCAGCCAATTAAGTCAAATGTCACTCATTGCAGCAGACATGCTTCCTAGCTGACTGCAGATGTAATTAGCAACAGATGAGGTTCACATATCATTGGCTTGTGTCCGCAGCAACAGAACTAGGAATGTTCACCTGGCCAAGTTGACAACTGAATCTAACTAACACAGGGAACAATAGATGTTTCAACAATAATAGTAGGAGACTTCAATACACCCCTCTTCTCTATAGATAGAACAGCAAGACAGAAGATCAACAAGGAAATAGAGAAGTTGAATAACTTGATAAATGAATTAGATCTAACAGACATATATAGGTCATTGCACCCCAAAGCACAAGGTTATACATTCCTCTTCAGTGCTCATGGAACATTCTCCAGGATAGATCATATGCTCAGGTACAAAACAGGTCTTTATAAATATAAAAATATTGAAATTATTCAAAGCACTTTCTCTGATCACAATGGGATGAAGCTGGATCTCAATAACCACCAAAGAATAAGAACATTCACAAATACATGGAGATTAAATAAAACCCTCTTAAACAACCAGTGGGTCAAAGAAGAAATTGCTAGGGAAATCAGCAGCTATCTGGAGATGAAAATGAAAATGAGAATACAACTTATCAGAACTTATGGGATGTGGCAAAGGCTGTGCTGAGAGGGAAATTTATTGCCCTAAATGCCTATATTAAAAAAAAAAAAAACAAGAAAGAGCAAAAATCAAGGACTTAACAGCAAACCTGGAGGAACTTGAGAAAGTACAGCAAACTAACCCCAAAACAAGTAGAAGGGAAATAACAAAGATTGAAGCAGTGATAAATGAATGGGTGAACAAAAGAACAATAGAAAGAATCAATAAAATCAAAAGTTAGTTCTTTGAGAAAATCAGTAAAATTGATGGGCCACTAGCAAGACTAACAAGGAAGAAAAGAGAGAGGATGCAAATAAAGAAAATCAGAAATGAGAAGGGGTGTATTACCACAGACCCTGAAGAAATAAAAGAAATCATAAGAGGATACTATGAACAACTATATGCTAACAAGCTAGACAACTCAGAGGAAATGTACGAATTCCTGGAGACACACAAACAAGCTACAGTGATACAGGAAGAAATAGAAGATCTCAACAAACCAATCATAAGTAAAGAGATTCAATCAGTCATCAAAAATCTTCCTACAAAGGAAAAGCCCAAGGCCAAATAGCTTCACAGGGGAATTTTATCAAACATTTCATAATGACCTAACACCAATCTGGGTCAAACTTTTCCAAAACATTGAGGAAAAAGGAACTCTACCAAACTCATTTTATGAAGCTAATATTATTTTAATACCAAACTGGGTAAAGATGCTATAAGAAAGGAAAACTGAGAGGCCAATCTCCCTAATGAATATAGATGCAAAAAATATCAATAAAATATTAGCAAATCAAATCCAACAGCACATTAAAAGAATTATACAGGCCCAAGGTGGCTCAGCAGGCAGAGTTCTCACCTTTCATGCTGGAGACCCAGGTTCATTTCCCGGTGCCTGCCCAAGCAAATGAATAAATAAATAAATAAATAAATAAACAAATAAATAAATAAATAGAATTATACAACATGACCAAGTGGGGTTTATACCAGGAATGCAAGGATGGTTCAACGCAAGAAAATCAATTAATGTAATTCAGCACATTAACAAATCGAAAGGGAAAAATCTCGATTCATGCTGAAAAAGTACTTGACAAAATTCAGCACGCTTTTCTGATGAAAACACTCCAAAAGATAGAAATCAAAGGTAACTACCTCAATATTATAAAGGGAATATATGAAAACCAATAGCCAGCATTGTACTCAATGGAGAGAGACTGAAAGCTTTCCCCCTAAGATCAGGTACAAGACAAGGATGCCCACTGTCACCACTGTTATTCAACATTGTGCTAGAAGTTCTAGCTAGAGCAATCTGGAAGGACAAAGAAACAAAAGGCACCCAAACTGGAAAGGAAGAAGGAAAACTTTCATTATTTGCAGATGACATGATATGATACTTGGAAGATCCTGAGAAGTCTACAGGAAAGTTACTTGAGCTAAAAAATTCAGTAAGGTGGTGGGATATAAAATTAATGTGCAAAAATCAGTAACATTTCTATACACAAGCAATGACCTAGCTGAGGAGTAAGTTAAGGGAAAAATTCCATTAAAAATAGCAACTAAAAGAATCAAATACTTACGAATGAACTTGACTAGGGATGTAAAGGACTTGTACACAGAAAACTATATAACATTGCTAAAAGAAATCAAAGTACATCTAAATAGGTGGAAAGATATTCCCTGATCATGGATAGGAAGGCTAAATATAATTAAGATGTCAATTCTCCCCAAAATACAGATTCAACATAGTACCAATCAAAATTCCAACAACCTACTTTGAAGATTTGGAAAAGCTAACTACCAAATTCATCTGGAAGGGAAAAAGACAACAAAAAAAGGGGAAGGATTAACACTCTCTGACTTTAAAACCTATTATATAACCACAGTGGTCAAAACAGCATGGTACTGGCACAAAGACAGAAGCATTGACCAATGGAATCAAACTGAGAGTGCAGAAATAGACCACCAAATCTATGGTCAATTGATTTTTGATAAGGCCCCCAAATCCCCCGAACTGGGACAAAATAGTTCAGTTCTTTTCAATAATTGGACATGGAAGAACTAAATATCAGTAGCCAAGAGGATGAAAGAGGACCCTTATCTTACACTCTGCACAAAAATTAACTCAAAGTGGATCAAACGCCCAAATATAAGAACTAGCACCATAAAGCTTCTAGGAGAAAATATAGGAAAACATCTTCAAATCAGTAATAGCTTCTTAAACTTTATACCCAAAGCACAAGCAACAAAAGAAAAATTAGATGAATGGGAACTCCTCAAAATCAAATGCTTCTGCCCCTCAAAGGACCTTGTCAAAAAGGTAAAGAGGCAGCCAACTCAATGGGAGAAAGTATTTGGAAATCACATATTGGTCAAAGGTTTGATTTCCTGTATGTACAAAGAAATCATACAACACAACAACAAAAGAACAAACAACTCAATTATAAAATGGGCCTAAGGGAAAAAAAAAAAAAAAAAAAACGGCCTAAGATATGAATAGGCATTTTTCTGAAGAGCAAATACAGATGGCTCAAAAGCATATGAAGAGATGCTCATTTTCATTGGATCCCCTACACGCTGGTCAACTCCCCAGTCCCTTGGCAAAGCCCCGCTGGATGGCTACCCCTGGCAGAGCAGCTCCCCTGTCCAAGCAACCCCCCTGCTGAGCATGCCAACCTCCAGTCTCTCAGGCCAGGAGGGGCGGGGCCAAGAGAGGAGGAGACTTGAGCATGCCATCTGCTGGTGGAGCCTGGTAAGTGCAGGTCAGCTGCACCAGACAGGGAGCTGAGAGTTTGAGGAAGGAGCCTCATGGTCGCCACCTACTGGGCAGAAGAGGTAAGTATAAGCAAGCTAACTCCCTATCCGCCTAGGTTTTTATTTTTACTTTCATTTATTTATTTTTCTTCTTAATATTCTTTTTTATTTTCCCCCTTTTACAACATTTTTCCATACATTTTTGTGATAAAATTGTTCTTTTCATTATTTATTTAAATTTTTGAAGATATTTTATTTGATTATATTTTACTAATTTCCTATTTTTTATTTCACATGTGATTTTTTATTATTCCATTTCATTTATCTTTATTACTATTATTTTTCTCTTAAATTCTCTCTCCCTCTCGTGGGCACCAGCCTGACTTCATTCCCACTATGTCCTGGGGTATCTCTTTAGATTCTGGTGCCCATTACTGTTGAGGTGTATTTTTTGTGGTTCTTGCTTTTGTGTTTCATATTTTTATTTTTATTTTACTGTATTATTATTATTATTATTATTTTTGTACATAGGCTGGGAGTGCAGCTTGGGTCTCCTGCATGGTAGTCAGCCATTCTGCTGGCCTACCTTATAATAGACCCTTAGGTTTTGTTCACCTACATGAGATCTGGGCCTTAATTTGGCAGAGAATGGCTAACAAAGCATAAAAGGAAACATGGAGAAAAAACTAAGTAAATACAAAACTTTAGAAAAACGAAGAAAACCAACTTGTATAATAACCATGTCAAGATAATCAAATGCCCAGAACACAACAGAAAATCACAAAGCACATGAAGACCCAAGCAGAAATGGCCCAGCCAAACAACCAAATCAAAATTCTAGAGGGTACACAGAATATGGGACAACTACTCAAGGGTATTTATAAAGAAATAAAGGATGAAAAGCATAAAGAAGAATTTGGAAGGTTAAATACAAAAATGCCAGATCTCACAGAAATGAGAAATACAGTAGACCAAATAAAAAATATACTGGTGACACACTATAGCAGATTCGAAGCAGCAGAAGGAGAAATAAGTGAGGTAGAAGATAGAACAATAGACGTAGAGTGCACAAAAGAACAAATGGCAAGAAAGATGGAAAAAATGCAACTGGATCTTAGAGAAGTGATGGACAAGAAGAGGTGCAAAATATAAGAATTATTGGTGTTCTAGAAGGAGAAGAGTAAAGGGTCGGAAAAGTTAGTTGAAGGTATGATTGGAGAAAACTTTCCAACCCTTATAAAAGACAGGAATATGCACATCAAAGAGGGCCAGCAAGCTCCAAATAGAGTAAATCTGAACAAGTCCACTCCAAGACACATACTAATCACACTCTCAGGTGTCAAAGAGAAACAGAAAGTTCAGAAAGCAGCATGAGAAAAGCAATCTACCACATACAAGGGAAAACCCAGAAGACTGACTTCAGCCTACTCAACAGGCACCATGGAGGCAAGAAGGCAGGGGTATAATATTTTAAGATCCTGAATGAGAAAGGCTTTCAACCAACAATTCTTTATCCAGCCAAGTTATCCTTCAAATCTGAGGGAGAGATTAAAATCTTCAAAGATAAAGAAAGATTGAGAGAACTAGTCAATAAGAGACCAGCCCTACAAGAAGTACTTAAGGGAGCCCTATCAACTGATAAAAAAAGACAGGAGAGGGAGGACTAGAGGAGGGCATAGAACTGAAGAATACGAATAAAGGTAATTTAAAGGAAAAGAGAGAAAAGGAAAATAATATACAGATCTGACAAATGAAAACTAAAGGACAAGATAATAGAATCAAGAATTGCTTTTACAGTAATTACTTTGAATGCTAATGGACTAAACTCACCAATTAAATGACACAGACTGAGAGAATGGATCAAAAAACAGCATCCATCTATGTGCTGTTTACAAGAGATGCACCTTAGATTCAAGGACACAGTTAGATTGAAAGTGAAGGGATGGAAAAAGATCTATACAAGCTGTAGCCAAAAGAAAGCAGGAGTAACTATACTAATATCAGACAAAATAGACTTTAAATGTAAAGACTTCATAAGAGACAAAGAAGGACACTTTATTAATAAAGAAGGACACATATTAATAAAAGGGACAATTCACCAGGAAAAAATGACAATCATATAAATGTGTATGCTCCCAATCAAGGAGCTCCAAAGTACATGAGGCACATATTGGAAAAACTGAAGGGAGCTATAGACATATCAAGAGTAACAGTGTGAGACTTCAATACACCACTCTCTGCTATAGACAACCATACAGGATCAACAAGGAAATAGAAACCTAAACAATAAGATAAATGAATTAGATCTAATAGACGTACATAGATCATTACATCCCAAATGTACCAGGATACACATTCTTCTCTAGTGCACATGGAATGTTCTCCAGGATAAATCATATACTGGGACATAAACTGAGTCTCTATAAATTTAATAAGATTGAAATTATCCAAAGCACTTTCTCTGATCAGAATGGGATAAAGTTGGCAATTAATAATCACCAAAGAACCAGAGCTTTCACAAATATATGGAGATTATTAACAACACACTCTTAAATAATCAGTGGGCCAAGGAAAAAATAGCTAAAGAAATCAGTAAATATCTGGAGACAAATGATAATGAGAATACAACATATCAAAACTTATGGGATGTAGCAAAGGCAGTGCTGAGAGGGAAATTTATTGCCCTGAATGCCTATATTAAAAAACAAAAATGAAAACTGGAGGATTTAACTGCTCACCTGGAGAATTTAGAGAAAGAACAGTAAACTAACCCCAAAGCAAATAAAGGAAGGAAAATAATAAAGACTAAAGCAGAAATAAAAAACTGAGAGAAGAACAAAACAATAGAAAGAATCAACAAAACTAAAAGTTGGTTCTTTGAGAAAATTAATAAAAATTGATGATCCCCTAGCTAGACAAACAAAGAAGAAAAGAGAGAGGACACAAATAAATAAAATCAGAAATGGGAGGAGGGTTGTTGCCACAGATCATGAAGAAATTTTTTAAAAATCATAAGAGAATATTATGAACAACTATATGCCAACAAACTAGATAACCTGGATGAAATGGACAAATTCCCAGAACACACAAATTGCCTTTACTGACTCAAGAAGGAATAGAAGATCTCAACAAACCAACCACAAGTAAAGAGTCCAATCAGTTATCAAAAATCTTCCCACAAGAAAAACCCCAGGACTTTATGGCTTCACAGGAAAATTTTATCAAACTTTTCAAAAACAACTGACACCAATCCTGCTCAGACTCTTCCAAAAAAAAAAAAAAAAAAAAAACTGAAGAAAAAGGAATGCTACCTAACTCATTTTATGAAGCTAATGTCACTCTAATACCAAAATCAGATAAAGATGATACAAGAAAATAAAACTACAGACCAATATCCTTAATGAACATAGATGTGAAAATTCTTAAAGTACTAGCAAATCACATCCAATGCCACATTAAAAGAATTGTACATGATGAAAAAAAAAGAATTATACATCATAATCAAGTGAGATTCATACCAGGAATACAAGCATGGGTCAACATATGAAAATCAAGCAACATAATACAGCACATTAACAAAACGAAAGGGAAAAATCACATGAGCATATTGATTGATGCTGAAAAAGCATTTGACAAAATCCGGCGTCATTTCCTGATAAAAATAATTAAAAGTTAGGCTTTGAAGGAAATTTTCTCAATATCATGAAGGGCATATTTGAAAAACCCATAGCCAGCATCATACTTAATGGTGAGAAATTGAAAGCATTCTGCTTGAGATCAGGGACAAGACAAGGATGCCCATTTTCACCACTATTATTCAACATTGTATTAGAAATCCTAGCTGGAGCAATTAGACAGAAGAAATAAAGGACATCCAAAATAGGAAGGGAAGAAGTGAAACTTTCATTATTTCCAGATGACACGATCATACACCTGGAAAATCCTGAGAATCTATGATAAAACTACTTGAGCTAATAAACAAATTCAATAAAGTAGTGGGATACGAGATTAATGCACAAGGATCAGTAATGTTTCTGTACACAAGCAGTGATCTATCTGAGGTGGCAACTAAGGAAAAAATTCCATTCAGAATAGCAATCAGAAGAATTAAGTATTTAGGAATAAACCTAATCAGGGATGTCAAGGACTTATACACAGAAAATTACAAAAAATTGCTAAAATAAATTAAAACTGACCTAAATAGATGGAAAGATATTCCATGCTCATGGTTAGGAAGGTTGAATATAGTCACACTCTGGGAACTGTTCTGTAGCTGCTTGTTGAAATGTGCTTTGAAAGTCGTTGCTTTTTTTCTTTCTTTTCTTTATATTCTTTATATTTTACAACTAAAAAATGGTTTTAAAAAACTATATGCAGCTATAGTAATATTAGATAAAATAAATTCCTGAAATCAAAAATTTAAAAATATTTAGTAACATAGCTCACTACTATAGCAAAGTTGATATTTGTAATAACTTTTTACTCGATATTTTGAGAATGCACACAGTTTTGTAGTTAATCAAATGGTATTAAAGATACTGTTTAATATTTAGAATTCAAGTAACTCTATCTGTATTTATAAATTTTTTTCCTTTCTTGCTTTAATTTTAAATTGGTTTATGAAACATATCATGAAACAAGCTTTATGGTAATTACTTAAGTATATTTTTTAATTTGCCTATTGATAAGCTAAGATATACATTTTAGGTGGTTAAGATTTCCATGTGTTAATTGTCAAAATATTTCTATCTTCATGTTTTCCTGAAATAAGGAAAATATTTAGTAAATAGGTCATTACTATAGGAATGCAGACATTTGTAAGAACTTCTTACTTGATAGTTTGAGAATATTCACAGTGTTGACAGCTGATCAAATGGTATCCAAGTGGGCGGGCCACGGTGGCTCAGAAGAATGCTTGCCTGCCATGCCAGAGGACCCGGGTTTGATTCCTGGTGCCTACCCATGTAAAAAATATATATATATATGGTATCTAAGTTAGTGTTTAATACTTAGAATTTAAGATCTTTGCTATCTGAACATGTAGACTTTTTCCTTGTAGCCTTAATTTATAATTGGTTTCTGAAACTTAATGTGCAAACACAGGCTTTACAATGATTATATGGATACTTTATTTAAATATGCCTATGGTTAAGCTAACTAAAATATCCACTTTTGGTCATTCTCAGTGTGTTGTTTGTTTCCTTAAATAAAAAAAATAACAAAAATTAGGGGAAGATTATGACATTTTTAGACAAACAATCACTGAGATTATTTGTGATTAAGAGACTAGTTCTGCATGAAATACTAAAGGGAGTATTACAGGCAGAGAGGAGAAGGCAGGAGAGAGAGGCCTGGAGAAAAGTGTGGAAATGAAGACTATTAGTAAAGGTAAAAAGAAAAACATTAGATATGACATATAAAATCCAAAAGATAAAATGGTAGAAAGAAGTATTGCCTTTACGGTGATATCATTAAATGTTAATGGATTAAACTATCCAATCAAAAGACATAGTCTGGCAGAATGGATTAAAAAACAGAACCCAATTATATGCTATGTACAGGAGACTCAATTTAGACCTAAAGACAAAAATAGGTTGAAAGTGAAAGGTTGAAAAAAGATATTTCATGCAAACAATAATCAGAAAAGAAGAGGAACAACTATACTAGTATCCAAAAAGTTAGACATCAAATGTAAAACAAAAGAGACAAAGAAGGACGCTATGTACTAATAAAAGGAACAATTCAACAAGAAGACATAATGATCATAAATATTTATGCACCAAGCCAGAGTGCTCCAAAATACATGAAGCAAACACTGACACAATGAAGGGAGAAAAAGACAGCTCTACCATAATAGTTGGAGTCTTCTATTCCCTGCTTTCATCAATGGATAGAACATCTAGACAGAGGATCTATGAGGAAACAGATTTTGAGTAATACAATAAATGAACTAGATTTAGATATTTATAGAACATTACACTCCACAAAAGCAGGATGCACATTTTTTTCAAGTGCTCATGAATCATTCTCAAGGATAGACCATATACTGGGTCACAAAGCAAGTCTCAATAAATTTAAAAAGATTGAAATCATACAAAATGCTTTCTTGGATAATAATGGAATGATCAATAACATGCAGAGGGTCTAAAAATGCACAATTATATGTAGGCTAAACAATACCCTCTTAAAAAAACAGTGGGTCAAGGAAGAAATTACAAGAAAAATCAGTAAATATCTCAAGGCAAAAGAAAATGAAAACACAACATATAAAAATGTATGGGCTACAGGGTGGGCCACAGTGGCTTAGCAGATAAAGTTCTCACCTGCCATGCCAGAGACCCAGGTTTGATTCCCAGTGACTGCCTATGCAAAAAAAAAAAAAAAAATTATATATATATATATATATATATGGGATATAGCAAAGGTTTTGCTGTATCTCATACATTTTTTATTATATGCTAATAAAGTAGACAATGTAGATGAAATGGACAATTTCCTAGAAAGGTATGAACAACCAACATTGACTTGATAAGTAGACAACCTAAACAAACCAATCACAAGGAAAGAGATTGAATCAGTCATCAAAAAGTTCCCGAAAAAAAAAAAATCCAGGACCACAAGGTTTCATACGTGACTTCTACCAATGCCTTTGTTACATTCAGTAGAAGCATATTACATTGCTACTTTTGACTATAGAGTCCAGCTTGAATTGACTGTACTTTCTCCTGTATACCATCCATTTTCAATGTCTTACAATGTTGACATTGATTCATTCTCCCTCATGCCAAAACGGTTTTTTATTTGTACACTTAATCACCATTACTGTCAACTCTAAGCATTCCTAAGTTATACCATCTGTCTTTATCCTGTACATCTCCTTCTGGTTTCATACATGTCCCCATCCCTTCTCCTGCAATTATACTCATATTCAGCTTCATTCAGTATATTTATATTATTGTGCTATAATCAGGTAGTATTGTGCTACCCATTTCTGACTTTTTACAATCAGTCCTGTTGTACAATCTGTATTCAGCACCAAATGCCCAACCTCTACACTATTTCTACCTCCTGATAACCTGTGTTCTTAACTCTCAAAGTTCATTCATTAATTTTTTAGTCCATATTAGTGAGACTATACAGTATTTTTTGTTTCTGGCTAATTTCATTCAGCATAATATCCTCAAGTTTCATCCATGTTGTTCCATGCCTTATGACTTTATTATGTTTTATAGCTGTGTAATATTCCATCACATATATATACCATAGCATGTTTAGGCACTTGTCCTTTAATGGACATTTTGGGCTGTTTCCATCTCTTGGCAATTGTAAATAATACTGCTATAAATATCAGTGTACAAATGTCCATTTGTGTCCTTGCCTTCAGTACCTCTGAATAGATACCTAGTAATGGGATTGCTGGATCATATGGTAATTCTATACTTAGCTTCCTGAGGACCCATCAAACTGTCTTCCAGAGCGGTTGTACCATTTTACATTCCTTCCAACAGTGGACAAGTGTGCCTGCCTCTTAGCCTGTTGTTTTTCCTCTTCTGAGAAGTGTCTGTTGATGTCTTTTGTCCATTTTTCAATTGGGTTGTCTTTTAGTTGTTGAGTTTGGCATTATGCCAAAACTAAATGTCAACAGGCAAGGGGCATGAGGAAGGAGTATGGATTCTTGGTGGAAGAAAAGGAAATGTCTTCATATAGACTACGGTGGTGAAGGCATGACTATTTACTTAGGTTGGATTGTATGTTGTGCAAACATAACTGGTCAAAAATGAACAGACAGAAACACATCCTAGAGAAAATGCAGAGGAAGAGATGTACCTATTCACTGTTGGTAGGGAAACTGAGAAGTGCAGCTCCTATGAGGGCAGTGAGATGATTCCACAGGAGGCTAGGGGTGGGGTTGCCATATGATCCTGAAACCTTGTTGGTTTACCTGGAGGAACTGAGTGTGGTGACACTAATGGACATCTGCACACTGGTGTTTATGGTGTCAGTGTTCATGATTCACAATGAATGGAGGTGGCACAAAGGTACAATGACTAAGCAATGGAAGGGGAAACTGTTTATACCTACAATGGACTCAGGAGCCATTACAAGAAAGAATGAAGTTGTGAGACATGCAACTAGGTGAATGAAACCTAAGGACTGTATGTTGAATAAAATATCAGAAACAAAAAGACAAATATTATGTCTCACCCACATGGACTAACTATAAAACTCAGTGAACTAAAGTCAAGAGCATGGGTTACCAGGTTGGTGCCTATTTAAGGGGTCCTAGATAGTAAGCTCTTATAGCAGTCACATATATTCAGGACTTCTGTTATTTCTAAATTCTGAGATAATGAGCTCTTTGCATATCATCTGGTCACTCCCAGAAACTTCAGGTATTTATGTGATCTATGAGACTCAGAGTTAGAGCTCTGAATCTATGAAAGTCAGCAGTATCCAATACAGGCACTGTTTAAAAAGTTGAAAAAGAGATCAAATTCTAACTAGAGATATGAATGAAGCTGATCTGGATAGGAATGGGGAGATCAGAATACAGAGTAAAGGATAATATTGTCCATATTTTAAAACTTCAACTGTGCAAGACCAAAGGGAGAGATGTTCAGTTGGTGCAAAATCTATATTTTGAGCAGTGCATTACCTATGTTAACCTGTATGGTCAGTTTAGTTGAACGCCGTAAGTAAACTGAATCTTGAATAGGACGTGAGATCTTGTTGGTTTGTCCAGATGAGTGTGATGCCCTCATATACCCCAGAGTAATTTGAGCAGTGAATAAAGAAGTATTTGCAAAGTCCCCTTGGGGAATTGGGGAGAAAGGAGGAAATACTCAACTTCTCCATTTGGAGAATTTCTGATATTCTTGCAAGCAGTGGGAACAACAAAATCAATATGCTGGGCTCTTGATTTTGGAGTTTGCCCCTATGAAACTTATCCCTGAAAAGGATAGGCTAAGCCTACTTAAAATTATGCCTAAGAGTCACTCCCAGAGAATCTGTTTTGTTGCTGAGATGTGGCCTCTCTCTCTAAGCCAACTGGGCAGGTGAACTCACTGTTCTTCCTACTATGTGGGACTCTCAGGGGTGTAAATCTCTCTGGCAATGTGGGACAGAACTCTCAGGATGAGCCGGGACCCAGTATCAAGGGATTGAGAAACCGTTCTTGACCAAAAGGCGGAAGAGAGAAATGAGACAAAATAAAGTTTCAGTGGCCAAGAGATTTCAAACAGTCAAGAAGTTATTGTGGAGGTTATTCTTATGCATTATATAGATATCTCTCTTTTGAGATATCTAAAATATTTAATTTATGGTGTGTTGGAGTGGTTAGAGGGAAGTACCTGAAACTGTTGAGCTGTGCTTCAGTAGCTTCGATTGTTGAAGATGTTTGTGTAAACCTTTTACAATGTGACTCTGTGATTGTGAAAACCTTGTGTCTGATGCTTTTTATCCAGGGTATGGATAGATAAGTAAAAATATATGGAAAAAAATAAATAATACGAAGGATAAGGAGTAAAATAAAATGGGTAAATGGAAATCCTAGTGGTCAATCAGAGGAAGGGGTATGGGGTATGGTATGTAAGAGTTTTTTCTTTTTATTTCTTTTTCTGGAGTGGTACAAATGTTCTAAAAATGATCATGGTGATGAATACACAACTATATGATGATATTGTGAACCACTGATTGTACACCATGTATGGACTGTATGTGTGAAGATTTGTTAATAAAAATATTTTTTCAAAAAAGGAAATTGGAATGGCCTAAGATGAAAGAAATAATGAGAAAAAAGAAAAAAAGAGCAAATGTGGGAGAAAAGCTAATAACTCACTGACTATATAAACAATAATAATGGTGTCCTATAGAGGTTTACAAACAAAATTAGGATAACACTAACATAATTTTGAGGTGATTTCAGAAATGCTTACAGCAAAAGATCATAGAAGAAAGATAAAGGGAGGCACTAACTATGGACTTGAAAATAAGTGAGGTGAAAGGTATTCAAGTGCTGAGAGTGACCACTAAAAGAGCAGGGGAAAAAAAGTGTTTAATTTCCAAAATAATAATAGGCAAAAACTAGGAGAAACAATAATCAATCCTAAAAAAAAAAGCAAGAAAACAAAAACATAAAAAAGGGCACATATAGCACAAAATATCATTCTACAATAATATTACAGTGAATATAAACAAATGGAGTGCTTCAATTAGAAGTCAAAAATTGTCAGAATGAGAACAATTTTTAAAGAAACAGCTATGCTCTATGGTGGCTTGGAACTATGTACCTCAGAAAAACATGTTCTTAAACTTAATCCTTTCATGTGGGTATAGACCTATTGCAAATAAGATCTTCTAAAGATGTTACTTCAGTTAAAGTATAGCTCAAATGAATCAGGCTGGGCTTTACTGTGGATTACTAGAATAGACTGAAAAGTCAGACAGAAAAAAAAAGTAAGTCACATGAAGGAGCTGAAGTCAATGGAACTCCAAGAAGCTAAGAGAGGCTGACATGTGCATTGCCATGCAACAGAGAAGCCAAGGACCAAGAATTATCAGCAGCCAGCCTGAGAACATCAGTCTTCTTGGAGAAAGCATTGCCTTGATGATATGGTGATTTTGGACTTTTCCTATCTTTGAAACAGTGAGCAAATAAATTTCCATTGTTTAAGCCAATCCATTGTATTTGCTTTGGCAGCCAGTAGAACTAAAACATGTTGTCTATAAGAAACACACTTAACACAGAAATACAAAAAGGGTGAAAAATGATATACAATGCAACTACTAACCAAAAGAAAGTTGCTGTATGAATATCAGGCAAAAGAGACTTTGAAGCAAAGTAGGGCTCCTAAGTAAAATTAAAGAGTCACATCACGAAACAGACATAGCAATTTTAAAGAGTGCACCTGTGTACACATGTGGTAATATAGCATCAATATACATATGGTAAAAATGGAAAGAACTACAAGAAAATAACATTCCATTATCAAAATGAGAGGTTTTGCAAAACATCTTTTAGCAAATGATACATGAAGTAAATTTTTTTTTTACTTAGGCAATAAGTAAAATTTTTAATTTGAACAACCCAATTAAAAAACTTGATTCAATTGAAATACATAAATTTATAAAAACATTACAAGAAAAAGAACTACACAATATATTTTCTTTTCATGCATACCAGACCATTTGCTAAAAACAAAAAAGACCACATAGTGGCCATAAAACAAGAAATAAGACAGGCTGATCACTTCCATTACTTCTGTTCAGCATTGTACTAGAGGCCCCAACCAGGACATCTGGTAAAACAAGAAAAAATAAAATTGTTTTCATCTAAAGATGATATGACTGGCTATGTAGGAAACTCAAAAGAATTGAAAGAGTGTTGGATTTAAGTTATGTAAAACAAAACATAACAAAAGGTGAGAAAAGATTAAAAATCTTTAAATTTTTAAAAATCTTTTTTAAAAAAAGATTAAGAAACAATAAAACAGCATTGAAAAAACATATTTACAAACAAATCTAACAAAAGATGTGGAAGACCTCACAGACAAAAATTGTTTAACTTTATTAAAAGACATTGAATAAGATCTAAATAAGAGGAGAGAAATACTATGTTCCTAGACTTGAAGATTCCATCTGAAAACATGACAATTCTCCCACAAGTTGTGCTGTAATTTCAGTGTAAGTCTAAAGGAAATCCCGAGAGTGTTTGCGTTTGTGTGTGTGTGTGCTTGAATGTACTAGAATAGCCAAGAAATTTAAGTTGAAGGGACTTGTCTTACCAGGTCAAAATCAATAATTATTGCAAATCTATACAGTACACAAGGTATACATAAATTTACTAATAACACAAAAGAGGAAACCAAGATACAGAGCAAAAAAACTATGAAAACTTCATTTATGATAGAGTTAGCATCACAAATCAGTGGAAGAAAAGGAGACTTTTCCAAAAATGGTGCCTGAACAATTGATTATCAGTAAAGGGAAAAATAAAAAAAATGGACAACTCTTTCCTAACATACAACAAGTTCAATCCCGGTTATATTGAATGTAAAAGGCAAAAGTCATGGAGGCTTTGTAAGAATTAATATTTTCATGACCTTTGGATTGAGGGTATGGGAAGAAGATTAAATTTGACAGACTTTTAAAATAAAAAATGCCAGTACATCTAGGGACACTATAAATAGAATAAGAAGAGAAACCACAAACTGAGAAAAGATACTTGCAACACATATTACAGGAAATGGATTAAAATCCAGACTACATAGGAACTCTCACAAATCCATTTTTAAAAAGACACTATCCAGTAAATTTTTATAAAAGACTTGTGTACTTTTAAAAAAAAGGAAACTTAAAGAAACACCAGAAAATACTTTTTAAAACGTCCTTAATAATCAACAAAGCCTCTTTAAGATATCATTTCACACTATCAAATTGGCAAAAATCTCTCAAAGCTAACAAGTGTAGTTGGAGAATGTGGAATAATTGGAACACTTAAACACTGCTGAAAGGGACAAATATTACTACACTCCTTGGGGAAACAATTTTATACCATCTAATAAAGCTGAATGACCCAGTAATTGTACTCCTAAATGAACACCCTGAGAAGAAAACTCTATTACATGTATAGGCACAAGAAGAACGTTCACCACTGAACCGTTTGAAGAAACAATAAATGTCCATTAACAAGTAGAATGAGTAATTAATTTGTGGTATATTTTACTTGGAGAATTTAATACACAGCCATATATAACATGGATCAATCTCAGAAGGGTAAGGTGAAGTGAGTTAAAGAAAAAGACATACGGTATGATACTGCTTATATGAACTTAAAACATGTATAAAGCAAAAAAAGCATATTCTTTAGAGATACAAAACTGTATCTGCATCAAAACTACAGGATAAAAGCAAGGTAATGATAAAAAAGGGTTATCTGTGAGAAGGGAGGAATTAAGAAAAACTTGAGAGGAGGCAAACAGGTCACTGTAATGCTGTTTTTCCTCAAACCTAGTAGCAGGTACATATATGTACCTACATGTATGTTGCATATATTTTATAAATATCTTTCATATGTACTATTTAATTAAATATACAAAAATATTTATTATATACTACATACTTACTGTTAATATATACTATTAATATATATTTAATAAAATCCTTTTGAAAAGCCCTAAATGCTTCAGAAGCGGCAACAGTCAGAAGGAAGTGAAATGCCCAAATACAGACATGTATAAATCATAATTCTGTATATATCCATAGGTGTGTTGAGCTGTCTTAATTTATAAAAACAAGAAAAAAAATAAGTCAGGCCATTGGAGAATGTTGCTTAATTATATGTAGCTGTTTATTCAAAATAATTTTCCAAGTCTTCCCATACAGGCTTTGCTTCACTTTTACTATCTCAAACAGCTAGAAATCAACACAAACATTTTGGTTTTATTTCAACCCCTTTGTATGCTATTTTAATAACATTTTTCTTAACTAATACTGGAACCAAATATATCCACCAATAATCACTATAGATTTAAATCATCTTCCTAGTAGCTACGGTGTCTATGACAGAGTCTTGGGATTTAGCTGATGCTAGATGCTAGTTCAGGCCGTCTCCAAATAGCTGCATGACTTGGACAAATCATGACACCTCTCTAGATCTACTTTGTTATCTGCAAAATAAAGATCTAGATGAGATGATTTCCATTGTTTTATCTGGCTGTAAAATTTCATGACTATATTTCCCAACATTTTCACTTAATTTTATTTCATCTTTATTTACTACTTCATCTATAATGTATTAATTTTCCATGTTCAAGTAAACATAGACTCATTAAAAAGTAAACACAAACCCAAATTGCTTTCAGTTATTCTAAAATATCACCATTAATAGAATAAAAGGGCTTTCACATGAATTTCCATTTTTCACTTCTACCTCTTTATTTAAAGTTCATAAAGTCACAAATGTAAAATGAATGCATTTAAAAATGCAAAAAATACATTTTAATGACAAAAATATGCAATGATCATGAATATCTACTGTACATTTTGCCAAGCTCAAAAGAATGAAAGACAATACAAAAAAAGTAAATCTCCAAATATATCCTTAACAAAAACTCTTTCCTAAATAGTAAAATCATCATTTAAGAATATACATCTTTACACGTCTGAACACCAGCTGCAAAAAAATGGAGGGAGTTGGGGGGGCGGGCAACAGATGATACTTTCTCCAGGTTTTCTAGATAAAAATGTGGGCACCAGGAATTTAGGATTAAACTTTTAAACACACATTTAAATCAAAATAAAATGAGCATTTCTAACATTTGACAACTGAATGAAACAAACCAAGTCACATTTTCTTTTCTGGGTAGAAATGAGATGGGGTATTTCATAACAATAACACCTTAGCAATCACCTAAAAAAGATTGTGGAGAATCCCCCCAACCCCTAACCCAGTCATTGCTACAAAACAAATATCTTCCATGAAATTATATTTCACATTACTAAAATATGCTCATTTACTTGACACAAGTAATGCTTGGAATACTTCTAATACTTGTTTTCAGATCTTGTGGAATTACCAGAGCTGAGATTTTTAAAATCATCTCTGTATTACCAATATTTCAATATTTGCGAAAAGATGATAATCCTTTCAACCTGTTGATTGAAATAGGTTTCCCTAAGCAAATCTGATCTACTATTATAATAGCGATGCTGGTGTGATAGGTGATACTCTCAAATTTTTCATTTAAAAAATATGTAATCCATGTAACATAAGTAGTAAATATGTTACAATGTACACTTTTCTTGACAAGGAATGACTATTTTTAGAGCCTACTGGGAAAATAAATCAAATAAATTGATTAACAGCATTTACGGCCTGTTTTATTATTGATAAGCTACAAGTAAACTTCAAATGATGGATGGTTTATGCATGTGATATTAAACAAATCAAAACCATTATAAGTTTGCCTGAAGAAACTAAGGAAAAGATGGGAAGAGTTAAATGAGCACAACATGGGTCCCAAACATTATACTGTGGTTCTCAACAGGATTTTCAATACAAAAGGCATCTACATATAATTTCCATGACTATTTCTTATATTAAAAAGATGAATTCCAAAGTAAATGTTGGCTAGCTCAGCCCTACCTTGTCAAAGTTGAATATTCAGATGAAAAGAAGTTCCATTTGCTAAAGTGCATCTGCTGAACAAATCTGCTCTGGCCCTGCTACTAACAGCTATCCAAGAGGTGGCAGTAACTCATGCTTATTCATTCATGATATGGGCTATAAAAAGAGTAACAATGAACTTTTTAAAATTAAGTATACATTGGACTATAGAAAAAAGCAATCCTAAATATATCATCTTTTAAAACTCCAGAGAGTAAGATAACTTCATTATTTATAAATACTGAGAATGTAAAGGATCCATAGAAATTAAGTTGTATTAAACATAGACTTTAACATTCACTCAATGTGCTCTTAAGATCTCTATGAGAGAAGCAGTTATTTTCCTCATATATTTTGGCAATGGATTCAAAAGCAAAAGTAGCAGGGCTGTTGAATTCCTTGAAACTTGGTTTTTTTTTCTTTCTTTAAAGCTAAATTATTCAATATCTTTACTGTTATTGCACTCATATATTGCCCGGAATATATCTACAACAACTCAGCAATAGTGATTGCCACAAAAGTAAGGTAAATAGGTTTACAAAGCATTTGATTTCCTCATTAGATAAGAAAGTTTTCCTAGCAGAAATTCAAACAATTGCAATTCAAATCAGATTATATATGCTTAACCATTATTTAACCTTATATAAAATTAAATTTAACTCTCACCACTACAAATTTATTAGGAATCAGAAAAGGATTTACAGTACATAAAGTCTTGACCATTGCTACGTTCCACTTTGAAATCACTCAAGAGTTAAAACGTCATTTTTCCAAGATTTAAAGAAAAATAGATTTTATAAAAGGGATTCTTTTTAATCACAGAATACATTATTTTTGTTACTAAGACAAAACATGTTATATATTTTCCACCACAATTCGCTCGGAAAGAAATAATTTCTCTTTTAACTCCTAACAAATGCTACATTTTCAAGACCAAAGGAATTATCAGTAGGCGTTCTTTCTTGTTGACCTAAGTTACTTTTCTCTAAAATATGTCAAGTAAGCTTTTAGAGATTCAGGGAGGGGTAGCTTCATGATTTTTTCCCTCAGTAAATTTTGAGGAGGCTGCTCTGGCTTCATGGCTTCACTGTGATCTTTCTCTTCCTCTTCTTTGTTATCTTCTTCCATTTTTTCGTCCTCCTCACTGTCTAGAGGCTGAGGAATAAGTTGATTACCCACAAATACATAAGTGTTAATTCTTTGTTTAACTCTCTTCCGCTTCCTTTTTGGTGGAGCCCTTTGAGGAATCCCCTTGGCTTGCATTTCATCATTTATGAAATTCCTAAGTGTGCGTCGAATGTAAATACGAGCCAAGTCCTGTAGATTTCTGACAGCACATGGGGCTAAAAAGAAATACAAAAAATAAAAGATCATATATCATTCATTTCTTCAAAATATGAATTTCTTAGTGAATACTGGAAAACATACAAAGTATAAAAAGTCTGATTTGGATCTAACAAAGATACTGAAGTGCTTATTATATGCCAAGCCCTGTTTTATGTACTGAGGACAGTATAGAGAACAAAACAGACCCTTCTCTGACCCCATGCACTTTTAGTGGGAAGTAGATGGTAAATACAACAGCAAACAAAACAACAATATCCTATATTAAGAGTATAGGTATACAGCAAGTTCTTTGGATCAGGAGTCAGGAAGGCTTCCATGAGTGCATGACACGTGAGTGAAGGAAGATCTAAAATGAGGAAAAGTCATTCATAAAAATACAGTATGTTAAAGGTACATCATTATACAATCATCATCAAGAAACATGGCTACTGGAACACAGCTCTACATTTTCAGGCAGTTCTCCCCAGTCTCTCCATTACATCTTGAATAACAAGGTGATACCTACTTAATGCATAAGAATAACCTCCAGGATAGCCTCTCGACTCTGTTTGGAATCTCTCAGCCATTGACACTTTGGTCTCATTTCACTCTTCCCCCTTTAGGTCAAGAAGGTTTTTTCAATCCCTTGATGCTGAGTCTCAGCTCATTCTAGGATTTCAGTCCCACATTGCCAGGAAGGTTCACACCCCTGGGAGTCATGTCCCATGTAGACAGGGGGAGGGTGGTGAGTCTGCTTGTTGTGTCGGCTGGAAAGAGAGGCCACATCTGAGCAACAAAAGAGGCTCTCTTGGGAGTGACTCTTAGGCCTAATTTTAAGTAGGTTTGACCTAGCCTTTGTGGGGTTAAGTTTCCTATGAACAAACCCCAAGACTAGGGGCTCAGCCTGTAGCTTTGGTTGTCCACACTGCTTGTAAGAATATCAAGAATTCAACTTGGGGAGGTTGAATTTTCCCCCGTTCTCAGCATTCCCTGAAAGAGACTTTGCAAATACTTTTCCACTCACTGATCAAATCACTCTGGGATTCATCGGGGCATCACTTTGGACAAACCAACAAAATCTCATGTCCTACCCAAGGTTCCATGTACTTATGTTGTTCAATCAAGCTATCTACATAAGTTATATTAGGAAATGCACTAGTCAAAATATAAATTTTGTACCAAATAAACACTTTTGCTTTAGTCTCACATATAAGTTGAAATTTTAAAATATTAATTACCATCTATTCTACCTGCAGTAATGACATTCCTTTGTTCTTTTCCATGTAAAAACATTTTTAAAATATGTACATTTAGTCACTATCATTATACACTCTAGGCATTCCTAGATTATACCATCTCAATCTTTATCATCTATCTTTCTTTCTGATTTCATTTGTGCCCCCAGCCCTCCTCCCTCTATCCTCACATTCAGCTTCATTCACTGTTTTAACATAATTGTATTACAGTTAGGTAGTATTGTGCTGTCCATTTCTGAATTTTCATATTCAGTTCTGTTAACAATCTGTATCCCTTCAGCTCCAATTACCCAATATCTTCCCCTAATTCTCTCTCTTGATGGTCTGTTACCAGCTTTCACAATGTGACTATGTGATTGTGAAAACCTTGTGTCTGATGCTCCTTTTATCTACCTTGTCAACAGACAAGTAGAACATATCAAATAAAAAAAAATAGTAGGGGGAACAAATGTTAAAATAAATTTAGTTTGAAATGCTAATAATCAATGAAAGGAAGGGGTAAGGGGTATGGCATGTACAATTTTTTTTTCTGTTTTTCTTTTATTTCTTTTTCTGCTGTCTTTTTATTTCTTTTTCAGAATTGATGCAAATGTTCTAAGAAATGATCATGATGATGAATATGCAACTATGTGATGATATTGTGAATTGCTGATTATGTATGTAGAACAGAATGATCATATGTTAAAAAAAAAAAAAAAAAAAGATTGGAAACTAAGGGATTTGTAGAGTCTGAAAGCTCACAGGTCCAAAATTATTGGACTATTACTTTGCTCCCCAAGCCCCACTGACTTTGAGACTGATTCTGACAATTTAGGAAGAGATCCAAGATGGAGTCTTAGTAAGGTACATGCGTCTTAGTTCCTCCGACTCCAAATCAACTAATAGGTGAACAGAAACAGTACAAAACAGCTCCCGGGGCTACAGCAGGGAATGGACACACAGCGTAACCAAGTCTGGGCTGGCTAGTCTGACTGCGAAACTCAGCTGCGGTGAGTGAGATCCCCGAGCGGCAGGCGATTTCCCGAGCGGCCGCAGCTGCGGCGGTCCGAGCTAATCCCTCCCTCCTTCCGGGCTGGCTGAGAGACTCGGAGAGACAAGCTTCCCAGCCAAGGTGGCCGGCGCCACACTTTTGCGGGCGGCTTCGAGTCCGCGACTACAAGTCTCGGATCAGAGGACTATCCAAAGTCTGGGCTGGCAAGTCTGATTCCGAGTCTTGGCTGCGGCGAGACCCCCGAGCGGCCGCAGCTGCGGCGGTCCGAGCTAATCCCTCCCTCCTTCCGGGGCTGGCTGAGAGACTCGGAGAGACAAGCTTCCCAGCCAAGGCGGCCGGCGCCACACTTTTGCGGGCGGCTTCGACTCCGCGACTACAAGTCTTGGATCAGAGGGCTATCCAAAGTCTGGGCTGGCAAGTCTGATTCCGAGTCTTGGCTGCGGCGAGACCCCCGAGTGGCCGCAGCTGCGGCGGTCCGAGCTAATCCCTCCCTCCTTCCGGGGCTGGCTGAGAGACTCGGAGAGACAAGCTTCCCAGCCAAGGCGGCCGGCGCCACACTTTTGCGGGCGGCATCGAGTCCGCGACTACAAGTCTCGGATCAGAGGGCTATCCAAAGTCTGGGCTGGCAAGTCTGATTGCGAGACTTGGCTGCGGCGAGACCCCCGAGCGGCCGCAGCTGCGGCGGTCCGAGCTAATCCCTCCCTCCTTCCCAAGCCGGCTGAGAGTATCGGAGAAGTAAGTTCCCCAAGCCGAGGCAGGCGGCGCCCTTCTTTTGCGGGCGGCTTCGAGTCTCGGCTTTAAGTCCGCGGCTACGAGTCCCGGATCAGAGGGCTATCCAAAGTCTGGGCTGGCTAGACTGACTGCGAGACTCGGCTGCAGTGAGACCCCCGAGCGGCGTGCGATCTCCCGAACAGCGGCAGCTGCGGTGGTCCGAGCTACTCCCTCCCCTCTTTCCGGGCCAGCTGAGAGTATTGGAGAAGCAAGTTTCCCAAGCCGAGGCAGGTGGCACCCCTCTTTTGCGGGCGGCTTCGAGTCTCTGCTTCGAGTCCGCGGATACGAGTCTCAGATAGGAGGGCTATCCAAGCTGCGGAAGCCCCCCCCCACGGGAGGCTTCCTGGTCCGGTGGGGAATCCCCCAGGCCCGCTGCGGCCCGCAACCAGCCACAGGGTCCCCTCAAGCCGCGGCAGCTGACGCCCCCACCACGCGCGGCCCCTGAACCAATGGAGAGATTTGGATCCGAAAGCCCCAGGCCACGGAGATCGGTGACTGGGGGAGACCCATTCCAAACACTTGAGACAAACGTGTGCCACGTGCGCCACGTACTGGGCAAGATAAGAAAAACAGATCCCAGAGATTTCACAGAAAAATCTTACAACCTTGCTGGGTCCAACACCCAGAGAAATCTGAATAAATGCCCAGACGCCAGCAGCAGAAGATAACTGTCCACGCTCAAAAGATTGAGAATATGGCCCAGTCAAAGGAACAAACCAATAGCTCAAATGAGACACAAGAGCTGAGACAACTAATCCTGAATATACGAACAGAAATGGAAAACCTCTTCAAAAATGAAATCGATAAATTGAGGGAGGACATGAAGAGGACATGGGCTGAACATAAAGAAGAAATAGAAAAACTGAAAAAACAAATCGCAGAACTTATGGAAGTGAAGGATAAAGTAGCAAACATAGAAAAAATAATGGATAGTTACAATGATAGATTTAAAGAGACAGAAGATAGAATTAGTGATTTGGAGGATGGAACATCTGAATTCCAAAAAGAAACAGAAACTATAGGGAAAAGAATGGAGAAATTTGAACAGGGTATCAGGGAACTCAAGGACAATATGAACCGCACAAATATACGTGTTGTGGGTGTCCCAGAAGGAGAAGAGAAGGGAAAAGGAGGAGAAAAACTAATGGAAGAAATTTTCACTGAAAATTTCCCAACTCTTATGAAAGACCTAAAATTACAGATCCAAGAAGTGCAGCGCACCCCAAAGAGATTAGACCCAAATAGGCGTTCTCCAAGACACTTACTAGTTAGAATGTCAGAGGTCAATGAGAAAGAGAGGATCTTGAAAGCAGCAAGAGAAAAACAATCCATCACATACAAGGGAAACCCAATAAGACTATGTGTAGATTTCTCAGCAGAAACCATGGAAGCTAGAAGACAGTGGGATGATATATTTAAAATACTAAAAGAGAAAAACTGCCAACCAAGACTCCTATATCCAGCAAAATTATCCTTCAAAAATGAGGGAGAAATTAAAACATTCTCAGACAAAAAGTCACTGAAAGAATTCGTGACCAAGAGACCAGCTCTGCAAGAAATACTAAAGGGAGCATTAGAGTCAGATACAAAAAGACAGAAGAGAGAGATATGGAAAAGAGTGTAGAAAGAAGGAAAATCAGATATGATATATATAATACAAAAGGCAAAATGTTAGAGGAAAATATTATCCAAACAGTAATAACACTAAATGTCAATGGACTGAATTCCCCAATCAAAAGAAATAGATTGGCAGAATGGATTAAAAAACAGGATCCTTCTATATGCTGTCTACAGGAAACACATCTTAGACCCAAAGATAAACATAGGTTGAAAGTGAAAGGTTGGGAAAAGATATTTCATGCAAATAACAACCAGAAAAGAGCAGGAGTGGCTATACTAATATCCAACAAATTAGACTTCAAATGTAAAGCAGTTAAAAGAGACAAAGAAGGACACTATATACTAATAAAAGGAACAATTAAACAAGAAGACATAACAATCATAAATATTTACGCACCGAACCAGAATGCCTCAAAATACGTGAGGAATACACTGCAAACACTGAAAAGGGAAATAGACTCATACACTATAATAGTTGGAGACTTCAACTCACCACTCTCATCAAGGGACAGAACATCTAGACAGAAGATCAACAAAGAAATAGAGAATCTGAATATTACTATAAATGAACTAGACTTAATAGACATTTATAGGACATTACACCCCACAACAGCAGGATACACCTTTTTCTCAAGTGCTCATGGATCATTCTCAAAAATAGACCATATGCTGGGTCACAAAGCAAGTCTTAACAAATTTAAAAAGATTGAAATCTTACACAACACTTTCTCGGACCATAAAGGAATGATGTTGGAAATCAATAATAGGCAGAGTGCCAGAAAATTCACAAATACGTGGAGGCTCAACAACACACTCCTAAACATCGAGTGGGTCAAAGAAGAAATTGCTAGAGAAATTAGCAAATACCTCGAGGCGAATGAAAATGAAAACACAACATATCAAAACTTATGGGACGCAGCAAAGGCAGTGCTAAGAGGGAAATTTATTGCTCTAAATGCCTATATCAGAAAAGAAGAAAAGGCAAAAATTCAGGAATTAACTATCCATTTGGAAGAACTGGAGAAAGAACAGCAAGCTAACCCCAAAGCAAGCAAAAGGAAAGAAATAACAAAGATTAGAGCACAAATAAATGAAATTGAAAACATGAAAACAATAGAGAAAATCAATAAGGCCAGAAGTTGGTTCTATGAGAAAATCAATAAGATTGATGGGCCCTTAGCAAGACTGACAAAAAGAAGAAGAGAGAGGATGCAAATAAATAAGATCAGAAATGGAAGAGGAGACATAACTACTGACCTCACAGAAATAAAGGAGGTAATAACAGGATACTACGAACAACTTTACGCTAATAAATACAACAATTTAGAGGAAATGGACGGGTTCCTGGAAAGACATGAACAACCAACTTTGACTCAAGAAGAGATAGATGATCTCAACAAACCAATCACAAGTAAAGAAATCGAAGCAGTCATTCAAAAGCTTCCTAAAAAGAAAAGTCCAGGACCAGACAGCTTCACATGTGAATTCTATCAAACATTCCAGAAAGAATTAGTACCAACTCTCCTCAAACTCTTCAAAAAAATCGAAGTGGAGGGAAAACTACCTAACTCATTCTATGAAGCCAACATTACCCTCATACCAAAACCAGGCAAAGATATTACAAGAAAAGAAAACTACAGGCCGATCTCTCTAATGAATATTGATGCAAAAATCCTCAATAAAATTCTAGCAAATCGTATCCAACAACACATTAAAAGAATTATTCATCATGACCAAGTAGGATTCATCCCAGGTATGCAAGGATGGTTCAACATAAGAAAATCAATTAATGTAATACACCATATCAACAAATTAAAGCAGAAAAATCACATGATCATCTCAATTGATGCAGAGAAGGCATTTGACAAGATTCAACATCCTTTCATGTTGAAAACACTTCAAAGGATAGGAATACAAGGGAACTTCCTTAAAATGATAGAGGGAATATATGAAAAACCCACAGCTAATATCATCCTCAATGGGGAAAAATTGAAAACGTTCCCCCTAAGATCAGGAACAAGACAAGGATGTCCACTATCACCACTATTATTCAACATTGTGTTGGAGGTTCTAGCCAGAGCAATTAGACAAGAAAAAGAAATACAAGGCATCAAAATTGGAAAGGAAGAAGCAAAACTATCACTGTTTGCAGACGATATGATACTATACGTCGAAAACACGGAAAAATCCACAACAAAACTACTAGAGCTAATAAATGAGTACAGCAAAGTAGCAGGTTACAAGATCAACATTCAAAAATCTGTAGCATTTCTATACACTAGCAATGAACAAGCGGAGGGGGAAATCAAGAAACGAATCCCATTTACAATTGCAACTAAAAGAATAAAATACCTAGGAATAAATTTAACTAAAGAGACAAAAGACCTATACAAAGAAAACTACAAAAAACTGCTAAAAGAAATCACAGAAGACCTAAACAGATGGAAGGGCATACCGTGTTCATGGATTGGAAGACTAAATATAGTTAAGATGTCAATCCTACCTAAATTGATTTACAGATTCAATGCAATACCAATCAAAATCCCAACAACTTATTTTTCAGAAATATAAAAACCAATAAGCAAATTTATCTGGAAGGGCAGGGTGCCCCGAATTGCTAAAAACATCTTGAGGAAAAAAAACGAAGCTGGAGGTCTTGCGCTGCCAGACTTTAAGGCATATTATGAAGCCACAGTGGTCAAAACAGCATGGTATTGGCATAAAGATAGATATATCGACCAATGGAATCGAATAGAGTGCTCAGATATAGACCCTCTCATCTATGGTCATTTGATCTTTGATAAGGGAGTCAAGCCAACTCACCTGGGACAGAACAGTCTCTTCAATAAATGGTGCCTAGAGAACTGGATATCCATATGCAAAAGAATGAAAGAAGACCCATATCTCACACCCTATACAAAAGTTAACTCAAAATGGATCAAAGATCTAAACATTAGGTCTAAGACCATAGAACAGTTAGAGGAAAATGTAGGGAGATATCTTATGAATCTTACAATTGGAGGCGGTTTTATGGACCTTACACCTAAAGCAAGAGCACTGAAGAAGGAAATAAATAAATGGGAACTCCTCAAAATTAAACACTTTTGTGCATCAAAGAACTTCATCAAGAAAGTAGAAAGACAGCCTACACAATGGGAATCAATATTTGGAAACGACATATCAGATAAAGGTCTAGTATCCAGAATTTATAATGAGATTGTTCAACTCAACAACAAAAAGATAGCCAACCCAATTACAAAATGGGAAAAAGACTTGCATAGACACCTCTCAGAGGAGGAAATACAAATGGCCAAAAGACACATGAAGAGATGCTCAATGTCCCTGGCCATTAGAGAAATGCAAATCAAAACCACAATGAGATATCATCTCACACCCACCAGAATGGCCATTATCAACAAAACAGAAAATGACAAGTGCTGGAGAGGATGCGGAGAAAGAGGCACACTTATCCACTGTTGGTGGGAATGTCAAATGGTGCAACCACTGTGGAAAGCAGTTTGGCGGTTCCTCAAAAAGCTGAATATAGAATTGCCATACGATCCAGCAATACCATTGCTGGGAATCTACTCAAAGGAATTAAGGGCAAAAACTCAAACAGACATTTGCACACCAATGTTTATAGCAGCGTTATTTACAATTGCAAAGAGATGGAAACAGCCAAAATGTCCATCAACAGACGAGTGGCTAAACAAACTGTGGTATATACGTACGATGGAATATTATGCAGCGTTAAGACAGGATAAACTTATGAAGCATGTAATAACAGGGATGGACCTAGAAAACATTATGCTGAGTGAGTCTAGCCAAAAGCTAAAAGACAAATACTGTATGGTCCCAATGATGTGAATCGACACTCGAGAATAAACTTGGAATATGTCATTGGTAACAGAGTTCAGCAGGAGTTAGAAACAGGGTAAGATAATGGGTAATCGGAGCTGATGGAATACAGACGGCGCAATAGGACTAGATACAAAAACTCAAAAATGGACAGTACAATAATACCTAATTGTAAAGTAATCATGTTAAAATACTGAACGAAGCTGCATCCGAGCTATAGGTTTTTGTTTTGTTTTGTTTTGTTTGTTTTGTTCTTATTATTATTACTTTTATTTTTTTTTCTCTATATTAACATTCTATATCTTTTTCTGTTATAATGCTAGTTCTTCTAAACCGATGCAAATGTACTAAGAAACGATGATCATGCATCTATGTGATGATGTTAAGAATTACTGATTGCATATGT
The DNA here is from genome assembly GCF_023851605.1 of Tamandua tetradactyla. NCBI lineage: Eukaryota > Metazoa > Chordata > Mammalia > Pilosa > Myrmecophagidae > Tamandua > Tamandua tetradactyla. The sequence continues at coordinate 95,045,967 of NC_135332.1, forward strand.
AGAATGGTATGACGTCTAAAAAAAAAAAAAAATGGTCAGCACAATACTGCCTAAATGTAATGTAATTATCTTGGAACGCTGAATGAAGCTGCATCTGATCTATAGTTTTTTTTGTTTGTTTGTTTTGTTTTTTTTTTTCTCTTATATATTTTTGTACTTTTTATTTTTGTGTTTTCTCTCTGTGTTATCACTTTATTTCTTTTTCTGTTGTAGTGCTATTTCTTTCTCTAAATCGATGCATATGTACTGAGAAATGATGACCATACACCTATGTGATGATATTAAGAATTACTGATTGCATATGTAGAATGGATTGATTTCTATTGTTGTGTTAGTTAATTTTTTTAATTAATAAAAAAAAAAAAAAAAAAAAAAAAGACCAAGTAACCAAAAGCCAGATTCTTTGAAATTCAGGTAATCAAAGTTATTAACAAATCCATTTATATTTTTACTAAACTTCATTGATTTCTTAAATAGAATATTTGAAGTATTAGTGTATTTTAAACTTTATTATATTTTATATGTGTTATTATTACCAGGTACATTGCTCAGTACAAATAACTTAACCTATCTAGCTAGGTTATTTTAAGAGGAATTTTAAGAATGTATTTATAATACTAGCTTAATTTATTAGTAAGCTTATATGGATTTAGGGAGAATACACTGAAGCAGAATAAAATTGCATTTGTTCAATACAAAATTTAAAATAGAATCTTTTTATCAGAGGTTGAAAAAAATACAGTATGTTATAAAAATATTTTAAATAAACATACTCCATTCATGGAATAATATTTGATATTAGATATTATATCTAATATCTAATATCAAATGCTTTTTTAAAAAAGATGTAGGAAAATCATTAAGGGGATGATTAATTACTACAGAGCATCCATAAAATGAAACATCATGCAGATGCAAAATGAAAATAAAGCTCCTGATTAATGGAAAGATCTCTAAAATGCATTTTTCTGTGGGAAGAAAAAACAATGTATAGAAAATATCTAATCAAAAACCCAAATTAAGGCAACATTTGGATGGTTGTCTCAGTCTGAGATCTGATGCTGTTAAACATACGGAGCTTACATGATTCTTTCTGTAAACCAGCAAATAAAACTGGTTTATAGGCAAGGCGCCACCAGAAAACATGCTGTGAACAAACTAACAGTCCAAAGAAACATCATAGATTTCTTTAAGATACTGATGTTTACTTGTATCAAAAACATCATAGGAAAATGAAAAATTAAAAAAAAAAATCACAGAGCTGAAAACTATCCTTTCTATTTCACTGCCATCTCCCACAGATACATAAATGCATAAGCCCTATAACCATATACTCTTCCTTGTACCCTGTTCTCATGCTTAACATATGGAGAATTCCTCTACTCCCCACCTGAAACTCATTTCTCCTAGTTTCCACCTCATGGAAATAAAACCATTACCAAGGATCCTTCTCAAATACCTAAAATTTTAAAACTATGCACTGTACACCAACAAACTAGACAACTTAAATGAAATGAGCAATTTTCTAGAAACATAGGAACAACCTACACTGATTCTAGAAGAAACAAGATCTCAAAAACCAATCACAAGAGATTGAAACAGTCATCAAAAACCTCCCCAAAAAAGAAAAGCCCACACTTCACGGGTGATTATACCAATCATTCAAAGAAAAATTAATACCAATCTTGCTCAAACTCTTCCTAAAAAGTGAAGAGAATACTACCTAACTCTTTCTATGAAGCCAACATCACCCCAACACCAAAATCAGATAAAAATACTACAAGAAAGGAAATTTACAGACCAATCTCTCTAATGAATATTGATGGGGAAAAAAATTACTTGCAAATTGAATCCAACTGCACATTAAAAGAATTATACACCATTAAGTGGGTTTTATTCCAGGTGTGCAAGGGTGGTTCCACACAAGAAAATCAATTAATGTAATACCCCACATTAACAAATTGGAGGAAAAGAACCACAGATCATCTCAGTTAATGCAGAAAAAGCTTTTGATAAAATCCAACATCCTTTCTTGAAAAAAACACTTAAAAAGATAGGAACAAAAGGAAACTTTCTCAAAACATTAAAGGATATATATGTATAACCTAGAGCTAACGTCATAATCAATGGTGAAAGACTGACAACTTTCCTTTTGAGACTGGGAAAAAGACAAGGATGCCCACCGTCACCATTGTTATTGAACACTGTGCTAGAAGTTCCAATTAGAGCAATTAGGCAAGAAAAAGAAATAAAAAGCATCCAAATTGCAAAGGAAGAAGTAAAACTTTCACTGCTTGCAGATGATATGATCCTATACCTAGAAAGTCTCGAAAAATCTACAATAAAGCTACTAGACCTAATAGATGAGTTCAGCAAAATGGAGGATATAAAATTAACGCGCAAAAATCAGTAGTACATTACTGTGGTCTCATTACTCTAGTAATGAGCAATATGAGGAAGAAGTCAGGAAAAATATTTCATTTACAATAGCAGTTAAAACAATCAAATAGCTAGGAAAAGATAACCAAGAATGTAAGAGACATGTATTCAGAAAGCAGAAAAACATCATAAAAGAAATCAAAAAGGTCTAAATAAACAGAAGGATATTCCACGCCCATGAATCAGAAGACTAAATATTGTTAACATGTCAATTCTATGCAAATTGATGTACAGATTCAGTGCAATCCCAATCAAAGTTCCAATAGCTTATTTTGTAGAACTGGGAAAGTCAATTACCAAATTTATTTGGAAGGGTTAGGGACCCCGAACAGTCAAAAACATCTTGAGAAAGAAATATGAAATTGGAGGACTCTCCCTTCATGACTCAAAGCATATTAGTGGTAAAAAACAGTATGGTAATACTGGCATAAAGATAGCCATACTGACCAATGGAATCAAACTGAGAGTTCACAAACAGATCCTCCCATCTACAGTCAAGTGATTTGTTACAAGGCTGCCAAGTCCAACCAACTGGGACAGAGCAACAAATGGTGCTGAGAGAACTGGATATCAACATCCAAAAGAATGAAAGAGGACCTGTTATAGGTATAAGGTCATTCAAAATGGATCAAAGACCTAAATATAAAAGCCAGACCATAAAATTTCTAGAAGAAAATGTAGGAAAACATCTCAAAGATCTGATGGTGGAGGTGGTTTCTTAGACCTTACCACTCAAAGCACAAGCAACAGAAGGAAAAACAGATAAATGGGACCTCCTCAAAATGGAACACTTTTGTGCTTCAAAGGATTTTGTTAAGACAGTGAAAGGGCAGCCTACTTAATGGAAGAAAATATTTGGAAACCACAAACCCAGTAAGGGTTAATACCCAGGATAAATAAAGAGACCCTAAAACTCAATGATAGAAAGACAAACCACCCAATTTAAAAAATGGTGAAAAGACATCAGTAAACATCCTTCCAAAGAGGATATACAAATAGCTGAAAAGCACATAAGGAGTTCAATATCACTAGGTGTTAGGGAAATACAAATCAAAACTACTGTGAGACAAGCAGTGGGAACAACTAAAGCTATAGACTGAGCCCCCAGTCTTGGGGTTTGTTCATATGAAACGTAACCCCACAAAGGATAGATCAAGCCTACTTAAAATTAGGCCTAAGAGTCACCCCCAAGAGAGCCTCTTTTGTTGCTCAGATGTGGCCTCTCTCTCCAGCCAACACAACAAGCAGACTCACCACCCTCCCCCTGTCTGCATGGGACATGACTCCCAGGGGTGTGGACCTTCCTGGCAACGTGGGACTGAAATCCTAGAATGAGCTGAGACTCAGCATCAAGGAACTGAGAAAACCCCTGGAATGTGCTGAGATTCAGCATCAAGCCATTGAAAAAACCTTCTCGACCAAAAGGGGGAAGAGTGAAATGAGACAAAGTGTCAATGGCTGAGAGATTCCAAACAGAGTCAAGAGGTCATCCTGGAGGTTATTCTTACGCATTAAGAAGATATCACTTTGTTATTCAAGATGTAATGGAGAGGCTGGAGGCAACTGCCTGAAAATGTAAAGCTGTGTTCCAGTAGCCATGTTTCTTGAAGATGATTGTATGATGATACAGCTTTCACAATGTGACTGCGTGATTGTGAAAACCTTGTGTCTGATGCTCCTTTTATCTACCTTGTCAAGAGAGGACTAGAACACACAGAATAAAAATAAATAACAGGGGGAACAAATGCTAAAATAAATTTAGTTTGAAATGCTAGTGATCAATGAAAGAGAGGGGTAAGGAGTATGGTATTGTGGTGGTTAGATTCATTTGTCAACTTGGCCAAGTGAAGGCACCTAGTTTTGTTGCTGCAGACATGAGCCAATGGCACGTGAATTTCATCTGTTGCTAATTACATCTGCAGTTGTCTAGGAGGCATGCCTGCTGCAATGAATGATGTTTAACTTAATTGGCTGGTGCTTAAATGAGAGAGTGCAACATAGCACAGCCTAAGCAGCTTGGCATACCTCATTTCAGCATTGGCAGCTCAGCCCAGGCCTTTGGAGATGCAGAAAGGAATCACTCCGGGGAAAGTTGTTGGAACCCAGAAGCCTGGAGAGAAGGCCAGCAGAGATTACCCTGAGCCTTCCCACATAAGAAAGAACCTCAGATAAAAGTTAGCTGCCTTTCCTCTGAAGAATTAACAAAATAAATCTTTTATTAAAAGCCAATCCGTCTCTGGTGTGTTGCATTCTGGCAGCTAGCAAACTAGAACAGGTATGTATAAATTTTTTCTGTTTTCATTTTATTTCTTTTTCTGAATAGACACAAATGTTCCAAGAAATGATCATGATGATGAATATGCAACTATATGATGATATTGTGAATTACTGATTATATATGTAGAATGGAATGATCAAAATAGGAATGTCTACGTTTGTTTGGTGTTTTTTTGGTATTTAAAAAATTAAAAAAAAAAAAAACTACTGCGAGAATCATTTCACATGCACTAGAATGGCCCATATTAAAAAAAAAGAACAGAAAGCTGCAAGGTTGAAGAGGATGTGGAGAAATAGGAATGCTTATTCACTGTTAGTAGGAATGGAGAATGGTACAGCTGCCATGTAAGATAGTTCCTCAGGAAGCTACGTCTAGAACTACCATATGATCTGGCAATACTGCTATTGGGTATATACTCAGAAAAACTGAAGCAGAGGCACAAACAGATATTTGCACACTGTTGTTCACAGCAATATTGACTAACAGATGGAAACAATCCAAGTGTCCATCAACCAATGAATGGATAAACAAAATATGATACATATATATATGACTATTATGCAGCTGTAAGGAAAAATGGTCATGAAGCACATGGACAATCCTTGAGACCATAATGTTAAGTGAAATAAGTTAGACACAAAGGACAAATATTGTATGACCTCACCAATATGAGCTAAATCTAACTAGCAAACTCACGGTATTAATATTTAGAAGACAGGTCACCAGAAGTTAAAATGAGGGCAGAGACAGGGGAGCTGATGCTTAATTTGTGCAGAATATGTAATAAGGCTGATTGTAAATGTATAGAAATGGACAGGGGTGATGGGAACACATTACAGTAAACATAACTAACAGTGATGATATGTGGGTGCGATTGTGGTTGAAAAAGAAAGCCAGAGAATTTAACATGGGATTGAATAACATAGTGAACCCTATTGAAGGTGAAAAGTGTTGTAGAATTGATTGTGGTGATGAATGCACAATTATATGAATCTACCAAAAGACACTAGAAGACACTGACTGTACACTCAGGTGCATTATATGGTATGTGAATTTATGTCAATAAAACTGCTTCCAAAACAAAAGGAAAAACCCCTGCAAACAGCATTAAAAAATCTTCCATATTTTTCTCTTTTGATATATTCAAAGAACTGAAGGAATGTTGAAACTGTGCAGCTATGGATCATCAAATTCCAACCAGCACCTCCAGATGAAGAAACTGAAGGAAGGAGCAGCTTATCTAGTACCACACAGGGAGAACCTAGGTTCAGGCAGAAGCCCAAATCTCTACTGCAATCTTTTCTAAATATGTTTTTGTTATATGATTAAGCGTTTTTCATACCCTTTTTTCCAATATCCCCCCCCTTTCCAAATCTTTTTATTATGACATTCCAAATTCTATCTTCTTAAGTTATTTGTGTGTGGTGCAGATCTTTGCCATTAAACTTGCACTGTGGGAAGGGAGGGACTGTGGCTGTTTCCTTTTTTATTTTCCACAAGGTCCAGTATATGCTACTGGCTGCATACAATACATCATCCCATCCAATATCCCTCTCATTTTTTATTTAATTTTTATTTTTATTTTTTGCCACTCTTGTTTTAGAGTTGAAGAGATTCATGACTGGGGCACATAATTTGCTTCTTGTTCTTTTCACTGTACCACTGAGACTGAGCTATGCCTAATCACATTTCAGATATACAATGCAGTAGTGGAAACATAGAATTCTGGGGTGGGAAAGCTTTGGGATCTATTAAAAAAAATCCGTTAGCACATACATACTCAGGATAAAACCTTTATACTATTTTCTTTGAGCTGGTCATTTTTTAGATCCCCTACTGAAATCGGAAATGGAAAGGAATTCCAAAGGGCCACATTAACTATGTTCAAATGGAAACGTTCATTCTGCTGGTTCTACAAGAACTGGAAACTGAAACAGCATACAAGAATTTGAGTTCAAGTTCTGATTCTACCAATGATTCATGTTGTGAACATGGGTAACAACAGATGTGAGATTTCAATTCTTATTTATTAAGATGTTCATTAAGTTATTTAACATCTGTTCAACAAATATTTATATAGTATATACCAGGCACAGTTAAGAGAACTAAATTAGATATAACAGATGATTTAGACTAATAAAGTCCCTGCTCTCACCAAGTTTATACGTTGGGAGGGAGGGTAGATAAAAAACTAATTATAAAAAAACCCGAGATATATTTAAAAAGCAATGAATGAAAGGAAGTGACATGGGAGTATGGTTACTTTTGATTGTGTAGTCAAAAAGGTCTCCCTGAGGTCATGTTTCAGTTAGGATCTGAATGATATGAGGATAACAGCCATGAGAGACAATGATGTCTGAAGACAGGGTATACCAAAGGCCTAAATGGTACACAAGCTTAACATGTTCAAGGAAGGGAAAGAAGTGTCAATGGAAGTTGGTGCAAGAGGAAAGATCTGATCACACACGATCTTATTGGTCAGGGTAAGGACTGCATTCTCTATTTTCTGAGCAGCTACTAAGGGTTTCAGGAAGGCAGGGGTTACAATGCCATGAAAATGATGATAGAGAAATTAATTCTCTATCAACTCTGGATTGTATTAGGGCAGGAGATGAAGGAAATCAGCCAGGATGCTCCATAAGTCCATGTGCAACATGACAGCACTGTGAGAGGTCTGGCAGTACAGATGGAGAAAAATGGACAAATGTGAGATATATTTTTGCAGATAGGATGGGGACAGATTAGATGTGGGGGATGAGGGCAAAAATTAAGAATGAAGGAATATATCCAAGTTTTTGGACAAAGCAACTGGAAAGATGCTCGTGTCAGTTATTTACATGACAAGCACAGAGGGAAGAACAGAGCAGGGAAAAGAAAATTTAACAAATTGTGTATATTAAATCTAAGGTATCTATCACATATCTAAAATCTGAGGAATAATAACAATATATAGCATATCCTTAAACAAACAGCACAACATACCAGTAACAATTTTTAAAAATAATATGTATTATTACAGTAATTCACTTTATATTATATAATAACTCATTTAAGGCTAAATGAGGACACAAATGGAGACAAGTTAAATAGCTTCTCAAGATCATAAAGGCTGTAAGTGACAGAGTAAGGATTTGAACTGGGCATCTAACTACAGAGTTCAGGCAGCCTTTCCAACCATAAACAATTAGTCATTAGACAATGACTCTGGAGTTCAGAGCAGGGTCAGAGCTGGCAATCGTCAGACCACAGATGACATGCAAGACAAAGAACTGAATGAGGGCACCCTGAACAAGTGTGGACAGGGAAGAGAGCCCTGCAAGGGGGAAAATAGAGAATGAATGGAAAAGCCACTTGTGGAAACAATAAAGGAGCTATGAAAGAGAAGCTATAATAAAAGTCTTTTCAGTTGGTCTTTGCTCTTATTTTCTTGCTATTCTCTTTCAATACCTTAATTATGTTCTTCTTCTGAAAACACTATCTCCTATTCCAGCATGGCTAGAATGATGAACCTTTCAATCCAAAACTGTCAGAAGAATGCCTGAACTTCATAAACAATCATGTGGGCCCAGAGTGAAAAAGATTTAGACTCTATTTTAGTACACTCTAACACTAAAGTCCTAAAATAGCATCCGCATTAGCTTCTTTTGAATGATACAAAAACTTTTAAATAATACTTAGCACCACTCATTTAAATATTCTCAGTATTTTCTATGCTTTAATATTTCCTTGTTTCTAATGCTTCAAGGTTAGAAGATAAGGATTTAATGAACTAAAAAAAATACTAATACTGGCTATAAATATTTACTTTGAACTTATGCTGTCATTCCAAGATTACAGCTAATGCTATCTCTAACACACACATTTAAACTCCATTTGTTTCCCAAAGAGTAGGCTCTGCACAGATTCTACAGGAATCTAGCAGTCAGAGCAATTTCATTTTTACTCATTAACAAAGATTAAGAGGGTATATTATTTAGATTGCACCATACAAAACTGAAGACTTTACCCATTTCTGACCTACAAAAACTGCAACTTAATAGACTGATATATTTCCACAATTACAAAGTCTCTTCTGCCCCTTCTAAAAGGACCTGCATTGAACTTTGAGAAATATACCCATATTTTTATAATATATTACAAAGTAAATAAATAAAACCTCTAAGTCAAATAAAAATTAGTGATGAATTTGAGGAAAATTATAATTACGTTTTAGTAAGCTATTATATATTTCCACAGTTATGAAGTCTCTTTTGCCCCTTCCAAAGAGTCTGCTGCGCTGAACTTTAAGCAACGTATCCTTAATTTTATAATATATTATACAATAGATAGTTAGATAGATAAAATCTCTAAGTTGAATAAAAATTAGTGACGAACGTGAGGAAAAATCATAACTACATTTTAGTGAGCTATTTAATATGAGTTATTTTATAGCTACAAAATATATTCGGCAAAGGTTTGCAGATATATTTAGGGTTTTCTTGGTACTAGCATTCTTTCACATTTTTAACTCCCTACAATTAATTTTAAAATGTTCCCTGAACAGAATGCTATTTTAACAGAAAAGGAACTTGTTCTCATTCTCTATACATCTATTAAATTTTGAAAAACACTGATTTTTCAAACATTCTTTCACTCTGTGAAAAACATCCCAATACAACTATTATTTTTAGACACTCTCATAAGTCCTGACTCATTTTTATAAATTGCTGTCGGTAGCTGATGAATTTTTGTCTTTTAATTATCAAAAATTTTCAAGTATATACCAAGCGTAAGTAAATAGTAGAATGAACCTTGATAAACTTGTCAATCAGCTTTAAAAATTACCAACTCATGGCTAATTTTATTTTATCAGGGTCCTCATACATTCTCCATTCCTTCCCTCAGGTTATTCTGATGAAAAATCTGGACAGCATATCTTTTCACCTATAAGTATTTCAGAGTTATGATGGATTATTTCATAATTTAGGCCTCCCCTGCTTTTATCCTCTTCCATGCTAAACGTATTCCTTACTTTACATACAGTTATAAATCTCAATCACTCCAACTAATGACAGTCTTATTAACTACCTAAATCCATGTGTGCTGACATCATTAAAATAAGGGAGAATGGAAACAGCTTATAGTACATCATTTATGCCATTCATAAATTATATTATTACAAAAACACATATATTAAAATTTATTAAAAGACTTTTAAAGGAAATTAAAGTAGAAAAATTAATTGCCAGATATAAAGGGGAATAACTACTAATAGAATTGCGAGATTCTGTCAGTTATAATGAAGAATACTTAAACAGCAGTTGCACAGAAATCTATAGGGGACTCCATAAATACATATGGTATACATGATGCTTCTGTTAGGCCACTGTCAAAGCCAAAGTGTATTAGACAATTTTTTCATTACTTCTTTATATTAGTTTCCATCAAATAATGACAGTTTAAACAGAATTGTCACAAACAAATTCTGTACTTCTTGTGTTTAGAAAACAGGAGAGAGAGAAAAAAGCTTGTTTTTTACCATTGTTGCTTCTAGCAAGTTTAACCAGGTACCCAATAATTATAGAAATGTTCATTTCTAAAAAGTAGACTTCATTAAAATAATCACATAATGCATATGGATACAAATGACAATTACTTGATTCTGGCATGAGAAAGAAGTTCTTTTTGGTCCCAGAGCAAGTCTAGCACATATGCCTTTCAGAATGGACAGGAAAGAAGTTCAAATTTTAATATTCCAAGGCAGTAACTTCCCATTTCTAATAGAATGAGTCCCCCTTTTGATATACTTTTGTTTTGTTATGGTCATCCTTAATTCTTAATTTTCCTGTATTATTTAGATTTTTTACCTATACTAACTCAAATCCTTGTTGAAAGTAGTCAAACCATACATTAGCAACAGACATGTTGGGAAAAAAAAATTTGCTAAATTATGAAAGGTTCAAATGTTTTAAACTGAGTGCATAATATCTTTCTAAATGAGATAAAAATTAATGTGTCAGAATCTTAGGAATACACAGAGTGGTTAACAAGTCTCCTTCGATGAAGCTCTTATAAGATAAAAATGCTCCTAACCACTCTTCCCAGGTTCATACAAAAAGACTTGCACAAGCTTTTCTCTCTCTCTACTCACTCTCCTTTCAAGCAGGGGAAAAAGGTTTATATGGCTTCTGATTTGCAGTAAGAAGCTGGCCCCGTGTGCCCCACCCTTTCCTCTCCTCTCTCTGGGATTTGCCTTCTTCTAAGCATACCCATGGGGCTTTGCTCTTCTGAGTTTACAAGGTAGACTTCCATGGCTGGGGAGGGGGTAGCTAGGGTTGCCTGTAATTTTGTGGGTAAGTCTATCTAATTTACAGTATAAACCTTAACCTATATCCTCCCAACTTGCCCTGACTGGTAAAAAAGGCTACCATTTCAATCCTTCCTACCTGACCTATATTTTGAATGCTCCGTTAGTAAGAGCTTGGGCAGGAGAAAAACAGGTGTAATTTAGTAACCCTACCAGAAGCCCAACACTACTTTCATCAAGCAATCATTACATACCAGGCATTATGACAAGCACTTTACAAAAATACTACTTCATATAATTCCAAAACCACCCCAAAAGGTTCCTAAGTCATACAGCTCAAAACAGAATACAATGAATACTGAAAAATAAAGTTAAATCTCTCTATAATAAAGCCAGACTGCTCTGAAATAAACTCATCTAAAAAGCAAACTAAGGCAAAAGTTATACTATGGTAAAGTTCATTTTTGATGAAGAACTTAATAGTTACCATTATATATGCCAAATCAATTACACTAATCTCTCTTCTTCCTTTGTCTCAATAGCACCCCTGATCACTCCCTCCTCCTTGAAATGCTCTTCTTTCTTGGCTTTCAACACCACTCTGTGCACAATGGTTTCTTTCCATAATGCAGGCCCTTGTTCTTGGTCTCCTTTGCTAATATCTTCCTCTGTTTCTTCTCTAAAAATGGTGGACTAAAGATCTAGTCATAATACTTTTCTCTCTCCACACTCCCCCTAAATGGTCTTATCCATTCTTGTATCTTAAAATGTCATTTAAAAATTCTCAATTTATATCTTCCTTGTATGTTATATTCACTTGACTACCTGACATTTGCATGCTAACAGAGAACTCAAATATGGCCAAAATTAAATACCTGATTTTCCTTATACCTAGCTCCAAACTATTCTACCTCTATTCTTAAAAAGAACAATAAATGGTATCATTACTCAGCCAGCCACACAAGGCAAAACTTTTAAATTCATTTTTCCTCCATCCCCATCAATCAATCTGTCAGCTAGTTTTGTTCTGTCTTACACTCATACCTTTAATATGTCCATAATTGTTCTTTCAAATAACTATACTTATACCAACAACCTTTCTCCCTGATTATTAAAAAAAAAAAAAAAACTTGTAACTAGCCTCCCTGCCTCCCAACAATAATCCATCCTCAGCATCCTCCATCATCCTGCCAATAAGCCTCAACCGCCCAGACCTTTATTCCTGGCCACAGAATGACCAAGCTCATTTTGGCCTAGTAACATTTGCACTGGCTGTCCCTTTGTATGGAAAAACTCTACCAACTAATTTTTATATGACTGGTTCTTTCATATTATTCTGGTCATAATTTGGATATTACCTCACCAAGAAGGCCTTGCTCACCACTATATCTAAAGTTGAGATCCTTCCTCACAACCAGTGACTAATACATCAGAAACTGTAATTAATGAATTCCTTTTTTGTTTGACCTGCCCTTCTTTTCATGTTCCCATGAATGCAGTTAATAATGTCTGGTACAAGGTAAGAGCTTTATTTTTTAAATGTTTAGTAAGTCCATCGAATATATTACTGCACATTTATTAAATTCTTCATAATTATATAAACCATTAAATCCCAAGCACGTTTGCTGAAAACCTTAAGTCCCAGTTCAAACAGAAAAAAACAAAACAGTGACTACTTACGGAGTCCCACTGAATCTGGTCTGCCATTATCATTCTTACTTGGTTGAACAAGTGGAGCAAATGAAACAGCAAGGATACTTTTACTTTCCCAAGTGTTTTGTCCAGTTCTCATAATTTGTGTTAACTATTTAGAGGGAAAAAAAGAAATACAAAAGCTTATTCCTGGAAATGTGATTATTTTACAGTCACAAAATATGACTGTGAGAGATTTACACAAAATTTTGTGTAAAATACATTTACACAAAAAATGGCTGTAAGTGATACAGAATCACTTATATTGAATGCAATCAAATTACTTCCACATTTTTTTGCTGTTCAAGATAGATGTTTCAAAGCCACTGAGATACCTAAATATGGCCAAGTGACTCGGAGTGTTAGATTTGGAGTCTAAAAGCTTCTGGGTACCACTCCAATCCATACTTGCCATAGGCTCCCAAAATACATGCTTAAGATTCACTCATCTGATTGAAACATATTAATAAAGCCATCTTTTGATTACTATACCAATCAATCAGATTCACACTTTTCCATGATGGTAATGATATACAGATTCTAAGTCTAACCCCAACTTGACAAATAAATGCTTTTAGTCACAAAAGGGCTAGGAAAGAGTTTTACATACTCAGAAAAAAAAAGCCATCACCAGTCCCAGGAAAAAATTTATTTCAGCATATATCTTATTCAAGTTGAACTGGTGTCTTTAAATTACAAAAAGCAGCTCATTATTATATTTTGTATTGTATAATAGAATATGATAAATGTTTAATAGCATACTGATGAGGGTCTCATATTTTAAATGTTTGAAAATATATCTTGAAAGGAAAAAAGATTATTATTTGGGAATCTAAACACTAGAATTATGTAAGAAACAAAAGTTTTCCAGGAACATTTTTTAATAAATATTTTTCTATTATACTTTTACAATAACTGGCAAACAATTTGCTTAAAAGCATAGCACATCATAAGGGTGAGACCCACTGAGATGCAAATGACAGCTAGTCTGTTAAGGGGCCACCAAAGATATATAAACTCAGAACCATTAAGCCAGGTCCCAGTCATTTTTGATCATCTATCTTCTGTAAAAAGCAAAAGGTGTTTTAAAATATTTCAGCTTTAAGTTAATGTGAACATTAAACATTATATTTCTTTGAAATATATTTTAACAAATTTTAAGTAATTTACTTTCTTTTTTTTGGGGGGGGATGCAAGGTCTGGGAATCAAACCCAGGTCTCCTGCATGGAAGGTGAGAGCATTCTACCACTGAACCACCCGTGCACCCTAAATAATTTACTTTTAAAAGGTCCACTCATTTTCTAAACCATAGGAAGCCAAAAATTTAATTTAAAAATGCTCATAAATGTCTGAAGAATATTTTCAATTGCAATTATATAACATTAAATGAAGACTTAAAAATTCACTTGTTTTATTAATGAGAGTAGTTCAAACCAAACCACACATTGGATTTCTTTTTGATATATTCAAAGAACTGAAGGGATGTTGAAACTGTACAGCTATGGTACATCAAATTTCAACCAGCACCTCCAGATGAAGAAACTGAAGGAAGGAGCAGCTTATCTAGTACCACACAGGGAGAACCTAGCTTCAGGCAGAAACCCAAATCTCCAATGCAATCTTTTCTAAATATGTTTTTCTTATATGATTAAGAGTTTATTTTTTGTATACAGATACATAGACCTGTGAAAAATACTCTTTAAACATTACAATCTATCTTTTACTAACAGCAATATTCCACCTTAAAAATAAAAGGGCCAAAAACAATACCTAAGTGATAGTTATAGTAGCATAACTTCAAAATGATGTGAAAATCTTCACTATGGTTAATTATATCTCATTAGGGGGTGTGAGGGAGAAAGGATTAAGGGACTTAGGGAATTAAACTGAAAAACAACTGCTTTGAAGGTTATTTTTAAAATAGTAAATTATTTTAGAAAATAGAAGCCTAACCATCTAGTTGTAACTTCTGTGTTATTGGGGTTCTGTGCTATTAGTACTTACAGAACCATGTTCATTTCTCGGGAGGAAGGAGAGAGCTTATTTCATAATTACATATTCAATAATACAAGCAAGACAATCTGATGAATGTCTATCACCCCCACCAGGATTTGAGTGTATCCCCAACATCTGGAACAGCACTGAGCATTTATTAAATGAAACACAGATAATTTGGTGTTTAAGAAAAGTAAAGACTAATTTGTTTGTTTTTCATGCTATTAAGCAAAAGGGCAGTGAAAGTTACCTGATCCTCTATAGGCATGACTAGAATGCCTCCAACTTTTAGTAATATTTTCATGTAGTTTTCATGGTCTTTCTGGACTCCAGCGCCACAATAAATTCGATCATACTGATGGCTGTCAGATGCTATCTGGAGGCAATTACCAACCACAAAGGCAGGTTCACAGAATTCAAATCTGCATAGAAAAATAAATTAATTTTAACTTATTCAAACAAAAAATTCACTCTAAAAAATTAACATAATCTGAAAAATTAATATAATCCAATCCTTTGAAATAATGAAGTTACAGAATTAATTTTAAGAATTAAAAATAATCATAAAATTTAATTTAAATATCATTCATGAAGTTTAACACTGAAAAAATGCATTGTTTTACTATCAATGATATAAGGGGTACATTTTCAAAACATTAACCTTATTTTTAGACACACTGAGATCTCATATAAGCCTTAAAAAATGAACACAGTGAAAAGCCCATACAATGAAAACTCTCAGAAATGATATATGATAATGAAGACAATAGCAAGGGTCAAACAAATAAGAAAAGACCTCACTTTCCCCTGTTTTTTCCAAAAAAAGGTGAGGGACTAGTGTAATGGGTAGGTCTTGTGCAATATTCATTTCAGTTTGACATTTTCAGGGAGGATAACAGTAGCAGAAATTTATCAGGAAAGGATACCAGTGTCCTTGCAGCCACTAAGAATAGGGATATTTTCCTAATCAATTTCGGCTGAGGAACATCGCAGGATTAGGACAGAGAATAGAATGAAGAGTTTTTTCTTTTACTGCTATTTTGGTTCCCTGTGGTCTTCTCTAAGAACAAAAGAAGAGATGTGGTTTCAAGAAAAAAGGTATTTATCCTGGCCACTCATTCCTGGTTACAGTGTTGGTTCATGGTGTATATAGCTATGCTTTTACAAACTATTCTATTTAAATTTCTACTTTATTTCTTAAATTCTGAAAAACGAAACTGAAAGTAGCCTCTCAATACATAGTATATACTTTATAATTAAAACCTCAATGAAATAAAGCATGAAATCTTTTAAAATTAATTCCTGTAATATCCTTTCACTTTTAAGTTAAAGTTGATACGACCATATAGCAAAATCAAACTATCTTTTGAGGATGAAATAATCCACATTAAAAGCTTTGGCATGCAGTAAAAATAATGACATTTATTTGAGTCACAATCATTTTTATTTTGTAAAATATATCCTAGCCTGTAGTAATTGATAGACTTATTACATGATAATTTTCCATGAAAATTCACTAAAACACAGAGACATTATAAATATTATTTTTTAAAACAAAGTTTACCAGATTTATGTCCTTTCCTCAACTTCCCAATTTCCTGGAGAGGGATGGGGGAGTGGTAAGCAGTTTATGCCGTATATTCTTTTCACCATCCTCTACACTAAGTTAGCCCATTCTCTGTTACTGCTTTTCCTGTAACCTCTGCTTCACTGCTCACAGTTTTCAGGCCTCTCTTCCATCATTATGCTCCCAATTCCTCAATATAAGTTAAAGCTCCCTAGAGTGCTATGGGAGACTCTATGATTCTACCATCAAGATGCCCTTCCTGGCTCACTTCCTGCCTGTGACTCCATCAGCGCATACTATGCTGCAATTGTGTCACTTGCTTCTAATTTCTTGAGGAATTATTGCAAACTGTTCCAAAGTCTCTTTCTTTGACTGAAATACCCTTTTCTCTCTTACTAGTAAATGCTCAATATTCTTCAAGACACAGTTCAAACACCAGCTTCACAATGAAGTATTTCCTAACAGTAATAAGACCTCATTCTTCTGATTTACACAGCACACACACACCAGTGTACATTTTTCTGTTTTATTTCTCTTATATTCGAGAGAATGGAACAATCTCTGACTGTCATAATAATGCCAAAATAGAAGTTCTTGGCTTTTAGGTAATGAGATAGTATGGATCACATGGTTTAACTATTTTTATAAAACTCATATTGAGTATTCTTTAAAAAGTTACACTATTTTCAATATGGTCTTTCTAAAAAAAAAATCCTCATTCTTATTAAAATTAATTTTAAATAACTTAATTTTATAATAATTTAAGCCAGTCATAATTCTTAAAATGAAGTGATCAAGGAATTTAAATAATCAAAATTTTGAATTACTGAACTTTTTTTCTCATTAAGGGTTTTAACTCAAAAATGTGCTTACAGTTTCAAATGCTTTCTACTGATTAGAAATAAAAGATAGTTTACAAAACTATTACCTAGGAAAACACCATTACAGAGAAACAACTTACAAATAAAACCACTTCTCATATTAGTGATACTTTACATATTCTCAATCCCAGAAAAATGATCTAGAGAGAATTTCATGCTTGATTCTAGTGTGTAACTCTGGGCAAGATACCTTATGCCACTAATTAGCACAGTCCATTCATTCAAAAAGTATTTACTGAGCACCAGCTGCATGTGAGGACTGGGGTTACAATGGGGAACACTTATGGAATCTACACATAGTGGAAGGAGCACGCATCAAACAATGCCACTAATTAAAGTATTCTTTACAACTGTGACATATACTTACTCCAAAGGAAAGGAATATGATCCTATAAGATTGAGGCTACTGGGATCAGAGGTTTCCCTGAGGAATGACAAGCTGTGATCTGAAAGATGAGACTTAAACAACCTAGAGTTGCACTATCTAATGTGGGAGATACTAGTCACAAGCAGACACTGAGCCCTTGAAATGTGTGTCCAGTGTAAACTGAGATGTACTGTAAGGATAAAATTCACATGACTTTTAGACTTTTCTTTGTTGCAACAGCTACACAAATTGAAATGACTTCTTTATTTATTGTAGGTAAATAAGGAGTCTGAGATATTTTCTCCTTGAAAGAAACACAATCTTCCCTTTGAAACATTGTCCTGGTTTTCCTGCTACCTCTGAATATCTTTTGAATTTTAATTGTATCTCCATCACCTATTACGGTTCTCAAAACACAATTTCTAAATGAGTGAACCAAATAAGAAACATAAGTGCCTTTTATTATATTTCCTACCTACCGATTTTAAATATGAACACAAATTCACAAGTTAAATATGCTAATCACAAAACAACAGTGCTAAAAGAGAACCTGCCCAGAATAAAGTTACAGATAAAAGCACACGCCTATAGAACTTTCTATATTAAAATGGTGGTTCATGTTTTACTGTGTTGGTTACTATTATAACTGTAGCTTCATGATACAGAATACATGGTATTTCTTCTAGCATGCCCCCCAAAAAAGCAAAATTCAAATAGAAAAACAAAAACAAATTCATGCCTTTAATGAATAAAACCAACTCCCCTACAATTGAAAGGCACATTTTTGAAGGGAGGTGGAGCTTTCTTAAGATCTTAATAAGGCACTTTCATTTGACTATTAGGAAGTACTTGAGGAAACAACTTGAGTGTTTACCCTTCTGATGGAGATCAGAATCAGCACACCTACTTCTACCTGGTAAGTGTTACAAGGTATCCTTGTAGAGAAAAATTAAGTTTCTTAAATTTATCAATAGTTTTTAGTAATGGGAAACACACACTTCTAAAAAATGCATATAGAATCTTTACATATTCAAACTAATTTCCTTTACCAGAATATTCAAATTTGAAAGTTTAGTTGAATTTAAGAGGCAATATCACAAAAGGGTTGGATTATTTCTAGACATGAAAATAGTAAAAATTAAAGGACATTACTAAAATTGGGGGAAAACTGTAATATTTTTAAACGTTGGCTCCAAAACATCTAGAACATGGAGAGAATTCATTTGCAATATAATGACAAAAAAAGTTTTAACACTACAAATTTAGGAGTTATTTTTAAAATGTCTAAAAGAGATCATGTCCCATCTGGGGATTATTTATTATACTTGTAACTATGGCTTGGGCTTTTCTATCTATAATACATGAATCCTTCACAATTATTTTTTTTTAAACTCTCAAATTACACATTCTTACAACAATATGTTTTTTATTTAAAAATGGGTTATGGATTACCTTTCCTAATAAAGTACTTATATCTGAGCCTTATTATTTCTGACTGGGTATAGAGTTGAGAATCTTACATGTTTTATATTCTGAGGCCAAAATTATGTTTTGTTTTCATAACATTTTAAGTAAATAAATTCATACCAATCATGTTATAGAATGATCAAAATTCCACTGCTGATATTTTTCTAAAAAGTCTATGATTAAAATTTTTCAAGTTCATGTTTATGAAGATGCTTCTTTACATGTAGGAATAATTAAATGATTGATTCAAGTTATAACTGATGGCTACCATGTTACTAAACAGAGGAAATAATAATTTCTCTTAATTCCTCTGAGAGAAAGAAGAAAATAAATAACACATTTTCTTTCTTATGCTTTGACTATGTATTGAAAGCTCTACTGTACCTAGGTTTTCACTAATTTCAACAGACAAAAAACTAAACTATAAACAGAATTTCTGTAATCTGGAAGACTACAGCAATAAACTAACCAAAAGTTCTCAGCTTACTCCAAAATACCGCACTATTCATATATTTACACATATAATCAGATTACAAATAGCTAAAGAGAAAATCCAAGTTCCACCTCTTCACATCAATCACACACTAAATGAAATCTGAGAAGAATAAGCTGCAAGAAATCTACCTAAATCGTACTTCTATAATTTTAATTATAAAAGTATGATACATACATCTTTCCCTATTTTTATATCTTTTTAAGGAAAATTCACTAAAATTTTTTATCTCTAAGTAAAATTAGCAATCATTTTTATTCTTTGAAGAAAATTTCCAAATCAAAATTTCCCAGATAGAAATGACTCACCCACCTAAATTACAATATAAATTGTCTGTACACACACAAAAAATCAGCAGTCCTAAAATGTTTGTAAAAAGCACATTCACTCTAGGCTTATAATAATCTAGTGATTTAAGCCTAAAAACCCAATGACTGATATTTGGACTTCCTTTTATGCAGAGGGAAAAATATTTTACATACACATTCTACAGTGTATACTGGAAATTATTTACGGGAAATCTGTAACTCATATATATCTTGGTTTAGACATGAGAACTTGCCCAAAATAACACCAGGATTCTAATCTCTTACCTTAGCAGTGGATTTCTTTATAGGTGCATGCTGGAATATCTTCATCTTGAGACGGACAGATGATTTCGTTCACAGCAGGGACCTTTGCCAACTTGCCCATATAATTCTTTTGATAAGCTGCTAGGAGATCAGGGTGACCTAGCCTTGCCCTGTAGCTTCCCTCTTAGACGGATAGTCTAGGTCTAGGAGCTGACTGAGAGTAGAAAAAACAACATTCCCCTTCAATACACTGTGGAAGTGGGGGCTGACAATTTGCACACCTAGTTTATCACGTGCCACAGGAGGATACTGTCATTGAAATTTTAGACAATTATTCCAATGGAATAAAGGAATTTCAAGGACAAGGGAAAGAATCCTATCTTGTTCTCATACCTCATCCAAAACAAACTGCCGAATGAAATCACAGAAACTTCTTTTCTTAAACATTTTGTCAAAATACACATTTTGAGTTATAAGACCTATGACTATTTTATTAAAACAAAACAAAACTTCAGAACTTTCCATTGTGAAGAAAATCTAGGGAAATGTTAATTTCTTCATCTCCAAATGTAGTTATACCATTCAAAGACTCTTAAAACCAATAATTAAGCTATTGAATTAAAACAATTAGAAAAACAAGACTTTACCTTTTCAAGTATTTTCCCTTCCAACTGCATCAAACATCTCAGATTAATTTAAGCAGTATTCAAAGCAAAGTGTTAAAAGTATATACAGTGATTTTTCATTGAAGGAAGTGTCAGAAGAAATCCTTAGGACCAAAAACAATCTCTAAACATCTTTAAAGGAAATGTGACAAGTCAGTCATATAAATGTTGAGTCTTCATGTTATTCAATAATTTCTTCTCCTAAACATGTGTTTGAATTCATCAAACTTTTCTGCATGCCATTTCTAACCGATATGCTAAATTATAAAACTGATTTCTCTGTCCCAACATTTGAATGTTTGCAATAATCTAACAATGCACTTACAACCTATGAAAATTGCTATAAAACTACCTTCTGAACATTATCAACATACCATGTTTAAATACCTGAGAAAAATTTTGAAATAATGTTGAATATATATAGAATTAAATATGACAAAACCACTTCAAGTATGTCATAATTCTCTTAAAGATGAAGCAGGGCTGCTCCAGTAATATAACAGAATATAGAAGCATTTAATTTTTTTTAATGCAAATAGAATATGTGAAAAATGAGCCTATAATAGTTTTAATTAGCAAACTAGACATTGCCATAAACCGATTAAATCTTCCAAAATACAAAAGACCATTCTAATTCTGAAATTAAAAGTTATACTTCAATTAAATTTGAGGAATGTGTTGCCTCTCCCATTCACCCTGCCCCCAACAATAATTCATGTCATAGGGAAGACTTATTAATAAACTAATCAATGGGGTAGATGCAGTCTTAATAAAAATGCTATAGTACATTGAACCACTGCCACTCTGAAAGCACTGCTTAATTCTAATTCAAAGAAAATAAATAATGAAAATAAAATTTTGTTTTAACTTTTAAATCTGAAATTAAGTTGCTAGGCTGAAATTCATTGGTAGCAGTCTACTTAACTAGGAACAAATATGAGAATAAATCAACATTTACATCATGATAGCCAAATCAAACCTAAGTAAAAAGACTGGCTGTTCAGTTCACATCCTCACTCTCTCAACACTCAGTCTTTCCATTTGGAAAATGTGAACACCAGTATCACCTCTAGGACTGTGGATAAAGTTCTTTAGAACAGAATAACATACTGAAATAAATAGGTAATTGATACTAAGTGCTATTATTTTTATCATCTCATTGTTTTTTTCATCACTATCATGACTCCATTGTATGATAAAACAATTACACACAAGCAATAGTACTCCATTCATGTGGAATAAAAATTCCCAACAAATTAGACAACACAGCATTCATTAGGCTACTGATAGACTACAGATATTAGAGTATTTCCAAAATGAGCTCTAGTGTTTTTGGGGGTGGGTAAAGTAGGAGGAAATCATCCTCTCCAAAACCCTGCATTCTAGAAACCAAGTCAACTACATGCATGTATCCATATTAAATAAATATATAACTGTAGTTATAAACGCTATACTAAATAAGCAGCTCATTTTCAAGGTATTTACAGGGTAAAACTTTTACAATTCTGGCTCCTTAAACTGACATACTCTTCCAAGTAACTAAAGCAAGAGACGATTTTGCTTACTGCACATGCACAAATACTGACTGACATCATCTGACCTTTCTCAAGCTCCTCCTTCCTACACAGAACACTAGGCATACAAGGGCCTCTAAAACCTAGGCAAATCAAAGGCCTAAGGACTTGTCTAGGTTACACTGGGTTAAAATAAAGAGGATTTGGAGAGGTTGTGCAAAGACTAAGGAATAGGGGTCCGCAAACTATGGCCATGGGCTAAGTACAGCTTGCCACCTGTTTTTGTAAAGTTTTACTGGAATACACATTCATTGATGATTTATCTATGGTTGCTTCACACAACAATGGCAGATCTGAACAGCTGTAACAGACCATTTAGATCAGGGAGCCTAAAATATTTACTATCCTGCTCGTTAGAAATTTGACAAATGTTTTAGAGGACGCTTAAAATCCGATAGTTTCATAAGGGTATTTCATATTTCAGCATATTTGGGCATACCATGGGTATCAAAAGAACAAACAATTTATGAGAACCTCCTCCTCTTTCCCATCTCTAAGTACTGTGAATTCAGAGTAGCCAACTTATTTCAGTGCTGGTATAGGACTAAGAAATAGAAAGTTTAAAAACACATATATTATAATAAGGAAACTTTTTTCTAAAAGAATACTACTTTAAAGACTCAGCAACCAAGTTTTATACACACACAAAAGAAACATTTGTATTTTTTAAAGGTCATCTTACATCATATATTCTAATATTGATTAGTGCATGGATTTGTACCCTGTCTACAGTACTTTTGAAAATAGGCCTGATTTTAAAAAGATCCAAACCAATAGGATAAATAAGATCTGAAGAGTAGCTAATAGAATCTTAGATCTATTCTTTAGATTGCTAATTGATTTCAGATCTATTCTTCTCCATGTTACACATAATCAAAGATAATCTGGTGCGACACAAATAGCAATTATTTTCCTGAGTTAATTTATATTTTGTTCATTAAAATATGCATTTTGATGATACACACACAAATTAAATATAAGTAAATTGCTTGGAAATGCTATCTTTAAAGTCACTTTGCCCTCTATTTGCCAGTTTTTCCTCTGATGTGCTTAAAAAAAAACTGAAAACAAGTAGAAATAATATCTATAATCTTTGGTTGGTGTGACAGTGGCTCAGAGGCAGAATCCTTGTCTGCCATGCCAGAGACCCGGGTTTGATTCCCGGTGCCTGCCCATGTGAAAAAAAAAAAAAAAAGAATATCTATAATCATCAAGAAAACACAGCAAAAAAATCATGGAAACACAAACTGAGTAAGAAGAAAAATACTGTATCTTTGTAATTTGGGTCACAAAACTAAATGATATAAAAAAATTAAAAAATAAGAACCTGCTGCATGAACTTTAACTGCTAAACTTCCAACCACTCACTACACAAAATAAAACATTTTCCCAGTACCTACTATTCTTTGCATGTAAGCTACTTGCATGATCTGAAATATACAACATTAATATTTGAGACCATATCTGGAGAACTTGAAAAGTAGGATAATATAAGTTTCAAAAACTAATTTTTTCAGATTAGTTTAATATAAGATCTGTTTCGAAAGTAAGTTGTAACACTTCAGAATCAAAAATAAGTTGTAATACTTCAGAAACAAGTAAAGTTTAACTGATTATAAGGTAATTAACATAAGACCATTAAAAATCATAACGAAACATTTAGATTGAGTCATAGCACTGTATTTATGATACATTATTTCATGAATAACTAACCTGCTAACAGAGTAACAGCAAAATAAAACTCAAGAATACAAGTCAAGGAAATCTGATCATTTTACATGAAACCCAATTTAGAAAATTTTAAGAAATTGATATACTAAAATACATAGTCTTTAAACATCTGGTTTATGTATTATGTAATATTTATGTCAACAGAGAAATGCTTTAAATAATAGCACATTTTACTGCTTCCCAAGACTATACCTACTTGTAAGCAATAAACCTGAGCTCCACAGACACTTCCAAGGAAATGCTTCAGGGATTTAATCTGTGCTGTCTGAATTAATGACCCAAAACTGTACTATTGTGTTTTTAAAGAGTTACAGCATCAAATGTATTAATATCTACCATAAAATGAACCCTACAATAGATCATTTCTTTAATAATTACTTTTACATTTTCTAATTAAAACTATATTAAGAAGTCCTTCCATGTACCTTAAATTTCAACAGAAAAACAAATAAACAATAGGAATTCAATAATTCAAAAAACTCTACAGTTATAAAAAACTATATAAAATATTCATGTGCACATATTAAACACTTACGATATTACTAGTCACAAGATAGAAACGATAAAGATACAAAAGGATATTAAAATTGAATTCCAATTCAAAATAACTTGGGCTAAAAACTATTTTATCTTTGTCAGATACATTATTCTTGGAAATAAAATATGAACCAACACGGTAAGCACTTGAAAAATTATTCAAAATGTGAACTAAATGCTAATTATTTCTAAGAATAAGCATATATAAAATAATGGCTAGCCTTCACCAAATTCAACCAAAAAATTCATGTGGTTTCCTCAAATACATTAATTATGGCAAAAATAAAGCATGAGCATTTCCCAAATCATCTAAGTCAGCCTGACTGGGGTCTTTAATAAACCAACTGCAATAATATCGAGGTGGAACCAGACTTTGCCTTCCTCTATGGCACTCATAATTCTGCTGCCTTCTTCCTGGCCAAGGAAAGAATACCAAGGACAATGGTATTCTGTCCTTCAACCAATCAAGTGTCATTTTGCCAGGGATAGATACAAACTGGCAATGGTAAAGGTAAACAAAGAAAAGGGCAAGGGAAAGGAGAGGAGAAAGGAAAATACACTCCTGAGGAGGTAGACAGAAACTTCTTGGCTTCTTTTCCTTGGTATCGTCCCCAAGCCTAACCTCTCTAGAGGAAAATCTCCTCTGGTGTTGACTCCCCTAAGGGTCTCACCTTGAGGTGTGTTCATGACCAAGGGCTGCAGGTAAGGGAGGGCCTGCTTCCAGCAAGCCAAGCTGGAACTCTGAATGTGTTTTTGCTATATAAAGTGACTAAATGTCCTAAGCTTGTGATTCCTAATTTTTTAAGGCTTTTTTCCTTTGCAAATTATGGGGACTTAGGCAGGAAAATGAGATCTAAACACCCTCCAAATTTTGCAGAGTTCATGGATTTCAGCCTAAGAGTCCTTACCCCATACTATTTATCAATACTGAATTTTAGTAGCACTACTCATTAAACAAGTCCAAGAACCAAACCCTGTACAATATATTTTATAAGGAAACATATATTCTGAGTCCAAACAAAACTTTTTTATGCTACCAGGTATCTCTCCTATGTAACAAGAAAAGATGGCAGAGCTATTAAATTACCACACCAAAGGTATAAAACCAGAACACATTCTAATCTCAAGCCATCTTTATAAGGTTTACCTCCAGAAAAGATACTTATGATTTTTAATAAGTGAAATCTTACTCTAGTAATACCTAATTAGTAGTAACAAAAAATAAAGGCTATTTCATTCATTTATAACTTACTATACATTTACGTAGAATAAAAATCATAGCATGAAATGATTTTCCTAACTCATTTTTTTCTCTCATTTCTGATGCATTCAAATGACATTTGATGATCTAATAATAAACTAGTAGTGCTTAGAAACAGGGATGTGATACATATCTATTTATCAAACCAAAACTACAGATACAAATACTTACTTATCAAAGCTATCACTATTTTTGATGAAGCTCTCCAGTTTTTCCTTGGCATATTCCACCACATCTGAATGAAGCTCAATCCCATGATTTATTCCAAAAGGACCTGCAATCGTAGTAGCAGCATTTTTATAAAAATATTAAAAATGCCTTTACAGAACTCTTGATTTCTGCTCACTTATCTACCACAGAAGTATTTAAAGAAGGCTTAAAATAGAAGAACATCTGCTAATCACAGATTAAAAAGTTGAATGGAAATCTATTTACACATTGCTTTAAAAAGAAAAAAAGAAGTTCCACTGAGTTTTCTATCAAAAAGTACTATTGTGCGTAGGGTTGACCCCTAAAGTTCTCTTAAGGGAGTGGCTTTTCTGGCAGGGCAGTGCTGCCAGAGGAAGAACATTTCTAAATGATTTCTGAGTTCTTTGCCATTATATTTTCATTAGCTAAAAATTTGATAATTTTTAAATGCATAAAACCATGGGTTTATATAAATATATATAAATTTCTCACCATCCCTACCAATAAATGCTAAATTCCTCAAAAGTTTAGACCATATTCTGTTTTTTCGAAGCTCCATGTCTGGGAGAATGCTGCCATCAGGCACTCACTGCAAGAGCTGATTTTACTCTCTTGTTCCAGAATATTTCACACTTCTCATTTGGCATTTCTTCTTACACACAGCCAAGGATGGCATGACCTCCCAGGAATAGGGTAGAACAGGGGAGAGCTTTCTCAACCCCAGGAGATGATTTTGGAAAGACTCCTTTTCCCACCCTGGAACCAGCTCACTAACAATACCATCAACCGGACTCACCATTAGCTAAGGATACACAACCACCTCTCCCATGATTCACATGAAAGAAAGACACACAAGCCCATCTAGTTATGCTAGTTTCTTCTGAACTTCAGAAATTGGGTCAATCAGGTTTTCCCTACTCAACATTCTGATATGTTTTAACTTTGAAATTGATCTCCTAAAAAAGAATTGTGAATATAATTTATTTTCCATATTTTTAGGAACTACTTAACTAGATGTGCCCCCTAGTAAAGTCACTAAAAAATGTAATATATAGGAATTGTTTCTATCTACCTCTAAGTTTTCTGAAATTTTAAAATTATATATTAATAAATCATGGTTTTATTGTTCAGAGGGCTCATGAAAAAAAAATGGTCTGTGATCTAGAAAATACCCAAACTATAAAATTAAACCAAATGATAAATTTCAAGCCAGTATCAAATAAAGATAAAGCTCTAACCTGTCAAGACTTCTGCCATATTCCACTTTTTGACTGATTCTTTTTTTAAAATATATTCAAATAGGAAGAGTAAATAAATAAAAGTGGCAAAAAAAATTAAACTTAGAGAAGTATGCACAATGACAAACTTTTAATTTAGTATTAAATGTGTATAATTTAAGAACTTGAATTTCTATAAGGGTCGAAAGTTAAGGTATTAGGAAAACTCAAGTTTTCCTCATTTGATTCGAATTAAATTACAAATGCATATTATGTATACCATAAGGAAAATATTCTATGAAATGAATCTAATTTCCATTTCATCCATTTAAAATATTCCACTGAATGCAAAACGTAAGTGATTTTTCTATTGACATTATCCATCCTGATCTAGTAATAGTAATTAACCATGTTTATAAAAAAAAGAAAATGAGGGCTACATAGATCAGAGATCAATAAAAAGTTTCCTGTAAGATCAAATGTATAGGCACTAAAGGATAGTAAGTAAATAAAATAAAATACATAAGCACTATATTATAAAAGAATCTGGAAATTAAGGCTTCTATTCAATATTTCAAATGAACAGTCCTAATTAACGCCCTAATTAACAGACAG
Organism: Tamandua tetradactyla; assembly: GCF_023851605.1. NCBI lineage: Eukaryota > Metazoa > Chordata > Mammalia > Pilosa > Myrmecophagidae > Tamandua > Tamandua tetradactyla. The sequence goes on from NC_135332.1 coordinate 95,073,794, forward strand.
AGTCTGTATTTCAGAGTTTGAATAAAAAGGGACTAGATAGGCTATGCTTCACTTAAAAATGCTACTGGTCTTTTTTCCCTTTTTCTTGCTTTCTGCTTACTATCTAAAAGCAAAGTGAGACCTTTCAGAGTTAACATTGGAAGTTTAAGAAAATATAAGAAGTTTTTTTTTACATAATAAGAGGTTTAATGCAGGATGATTAATATAAAAAAGACAAGTTAGTATATAAAGGATTTGTTGACAAACAATTTCATATATACAAATGTGGATCATATTACGTACTAATATCAAGGGCAAGACACAATTTGCAATTTTTTTTAAAATGAAGCATAAATTTGACTGCAGATTCAATGAATTTCAATGCATTTGATTTTGTATTTACCAATGTGAAGGAATAATATTTTCTATAAATTAATCTGGGTGGAATTAATTTTAAATTAATCATGGAGACATTTTTATATTACTACTTGCTAATCTGCATATAATAGCAATAATAAAAATATTAAAAAGGAAATGCATTAAAAAGGCAAAACTTAATAGCAATCTCACCAACATCTGATTTATTTAGAACGTGATATACAAATAGAATGCATCTAATGTACAATAAAAATGTAATGCATAATGAAAATTTTCAAATACTGATTGTGGTGATGAATGCACAACTGTATGATGATACTGTGAGCCAGTGATTGTACACTTTGGATGATTAAAGGGTAGGTGAATATATCTCAATAAATTTGGATTTTAAAAATGTAATACACTGCTAAATTTTATAACTCATATTTGACATCTGTATTAAAAATAATAAATGGAAAATAAAGCATAGAAAGCTGAAAAGCAAGAATAGCTGTTTCTGGGGAAGAGTACTGAGAGGTCTGGAGTGGGAAAACTATTTTCACCAGTATAACATTTTTTCATAGCATGTTTTATCCATATAAATAGGTAACTTCAGTCAAAAAATAATTGGCTAGTGAAAGAAATGAAAAATAAGAGTAGAAGATTTTTAAGTAAATAAAATAAGTAATATAAAATAATTCTAGTAGAAAGGTACACATCATCAAAGTAAAAAAATGTACAGTACCTAAAAAAAGGTGTGAGGCCAGATGAAACATATATTTGACTGAGGATTCAATGAATTCCAATGCATTTGATTTTGTATGTACCAATGTGAAGGAATAATATTTTCTATAAATTAATCTAGACTTAATTTTTGTAATAAATTTTTTTTTAATAAAATACTACCTGTTGACAGCTATTATTAGTAGCTAGATACTAAAAAGGAAACAAAAATATACATAGAAGTTAAAGTTTATTAAAACAAATACAGTTACTGGAAAAAAATCTAAGTATATTATTTAATTTTAGAAATTATTTTCAAGGCTGGCAAAAGTTCACTTCTTCAGAGCAATAGCAAATTATAATAAAATCCCAATAAAATACATTTTAAAAATTTATTTTATAAATAGATTTTGCAAATAAATACACATATTTATTTTATAAAAAGAAACTATTTTTCTGTTGTAGTAATTGTATCTAATGTAGCTCATTTCTCATCTACCAGAAGTCAGTACATATTTCAATAATTATTAGGTACAATATGTAAATATGCAGTACCACCATTTCTTATTTACATCCCTTCTGAGCCCACATGACACCTGACTTGTGAACCTCCACCTGCTCTAGAGCACCCTGAGAAGGCTGTTTGAGACTGTGATGGGACAAGTGGAATGTACCTGAAGCAGCCCAGGGAAACCTGTCAGCTTCACACTACATCTGAGTGAAGGTCTCGATGCTTCCGGTAATTTCAGTAAAGCTAATTTATAGAACACAGCCACAGGCAAAAGCAGCTTCATAATAAAAAAGAAGAAGATATGTAACTCAATGAATTCAAGATAGGATTTCAACGGAAGATTCTGAGGTCTGAAAATTGAGGTGTAGGGAGGAAAAGAGTGAATTTAAGGAGAGATGTCATGATTCCCTATCCTAGTTCCTCCTCATACCAATTGTATCATCTAAGATTCATCACTTATCACTGGATGACAATTTCCTAATCTATAAAATGAAAAAGATATATACCCTACCTCCCTCCTGGGTCACTGGAAAGATCATATAAATTTGTAAAAGTGCTTGACACACTATAAAATATGGCTACAGATGGCTGTTATAAATTATTATGTGATCTCTCTCCATACATATAATTGGTTAAATCACAGAAGTAAGACTATAACCCATATTACTGATTCTCAACCCCGATGGCATATTAGAATAATCTGGCTATTTTTAATTTAATTTAATTTAAATAATTACATTTAATTTTAAAAGTATATTAAATTACAAAGTAGATAATATTTAATTTGATTTAAACTGTAGATGTCTGGGCCCCACCTCAGGCAGAAAGTAAGTTTCTTGGGGGGTGTGGCCCAAGCTCTTGAGGTAACCTGAACAGGTAGATAGAGGTTGAGCACCACTAACCAAATCCCCTAATTATTACAAAACTCAATCTAAATGAAGTTTAAAATCTGTTTTGGAATATCTAAATCTCTACCTTCCTAGATACACTAATATCAAGAGTTAATACATAATTTTGGACAAAAGTAAATATTTACCACAAGGGGGAGTAGGAGAATCAATTATTTGATTTCTATGAAACTAGTATAAAATCAATGAGAAACGAAATATATATGTAAAAACAGATTTCAATAAATTACAATGATATGCTGCTACTAATTTTAGTTACATAAATTAAGGCATCTTTGAGAAGATATGTTTAAGCAGATCTGAAAGTGCTGGTTTAAACAGTTACAAAGAACACAGGACCTGTCATCTTAAGTAAACAAAAGGTCTAAAATGTCTAAATATCAAGAACAGAGGTCACATTATAGCTTATTTATATATTTCCACCTATACAGCTAATAACATTCAAATCCAATATATCCAGAGCAAATTTCATCTACATCTCACATGTAGACTGGAGCATTAAAATACAGACTAAGTTTACACTGAAGAAAATTCAATGAACTGAGAAAAATGTGTTCAACTATAATATAATAAATAGCTTAAACAACTAATTTAAACAACTTCAGAATGTGATGCAAATTCATTTTAATGCAATCAATTTCCCTAGGAGCTCTTTTGCTCAGTGCTTTTATTCCACTGTATATTTACTAGTAAAGTAACTAAATATACTCTGGGCCCAACATGGTAATCAATTCACATAAATACACAATAAATATTTACTGAACTAAATGAAGAACATCTTATAAACATGACACAATGCTTCTATTGTTTGTTCAGAAATGACATGCACAATTTCAAGGGAAGGAGATACAGTTTATACATTGTTGTATCCTCAGCAGTTAGCACAGTATATGATACAATAAATATTTTTGAACGAATGATAAAGTACATAAATATAGTTACAGTTCCAAACTTAAGATTCACAGCTAAATTTGAGGCAGATGATACATTAAAAAACACAAAAATGTTCACTTTTCATGTCTTGGATCTTAAACTGTATCAGCAAAAAAAGTATATCAAATGTATTTCATCTTATATTAAAGGAACTAAGTAATCCCACAGAAATAAATTTTATGGACAAGTACATTCCATTCAAAATAAATGTATAACTTATTTTAGCTCTTTGATAGAAATCTACTAAAATGCAATAACCTCTTCCTTGTGTTTCTAAAGAAATTCTTCTTCTGATTTGAAGTCCACATCATTCCTATAAACACTATGTATGTATTATGCAGTAATAGAGGTGTCCTCAGGGTTCTATAAAGTTAATATTGAACTTAGGAAGAACTGGATAAGAGGAAGAGAGGGAGAAGGAGAGAAAGGAAATCTTTCAAAGTTTGGCTTTTTGTACTTGTGGATTTTGAACCCTGTGAATATATCACCTAGTTCACAAAATATAATTAAAGATAGAGAAAAGAAAGTGATATTCAGGTTTCTGACTTGATAAATTCAGTAGAAAAAAATGATCTTTCATCAAGATAGGAACAATGGAAGAAAAGGATTTGTTGAACTGTTTTGTCTTGTGTGAGTCAGGGAAGGAAATTATAACCTAGGTTTGGGACACAGAGTTTCTGGAAGTGAACAGTGAAGCAGAGACAGGAATACTCAGTTGGTGCAAGGAGCCAAAGATCAGGAGTGTCTGTAGTCTAGCAGATAGAACTTGGCTGGCAAGAGAAATCTGTGAATCCTCTGCATATGGATATTACTTGAAGACAGAGGAAAGGTTCCCCTTCACTATAAAGATGCTTCAAGAAAAAACACACAAACAAACAAGGCATTATAAGGGCAATACAAAGTGATTTGAAATCCAGAGGAAGAATCTATGAAGGCCACTGCAGTGGAGGAGGGTGACCCTGGGAGCCCACCCAAAAAGAATGGGAAAATAGGTTCCAGAAAGGACCAAGAACTCCAGCCATGCCCAGCAGTTCTGCTGACAAAAATCAACCTCTTGCTCCACTCTCACGTGCTCAGTTCAACATCCAACCCAGCCTAGGGAAGAATGTATGATGAGAGAAAAGGACTTCTTCCTTAGATGCCAGCTCCTATACTGGGAAACAGAGATGCACAAATTATTTCACAAATAAGGAAACAAATTCAAAAAGATTTAGTAATTTTCTAAAGGTAATATATTTGGTAAGTGGAAGATCATGCTTGAGGAGAGGTTAATCCCAAAGATGCTCAAAGAACTACCTAAGACACTTTACAAACCATTAAGGGAATTTCTTCATAACTTCTAAGAAGAACTATAAACTGTAGAAATTATTGTAACTTCACAAAATTCTAAAACTTGTATTGCCTTACAATATTTGATATTTTATTACTTACTATTTGTTACCCCATAATAACCAGCAAAAGCATTCATTTTTATTCAAAAAAATAATAACCTGGGTACTGATTTTCAGAGGTAGCAATGAAGGATATAGTTGAGAGTAATGATTTCTACTTCAGAACCAGAAAAAGTGAGAGGAGAGGAGAAAAAAAGCCTATGAGAGAGAACAGTGTTGGCAACTCAATACAGTGTGTAACGACAGAAAAAAGATGAGTAGGAGCTTATCTGGGAATAATAAGCAACAATTTAAACAGCAAGGAGACATTATTGATTTCATAAAATATGATTAGCTTAAAGGAAAATCTGTTTCAAACAGATGTACTCACACAACCCAAAATAAAGCACAAACCAAGAAAAACCTTTGGAATTCCAAAAATGTAAAAAAAAAACTCCCTAAAAAAAAAGTGAATGGAGAATTGAGAGAAAACTGAGGTTTCATGTTTTGCAGAAAATAGAACCTATCTTAGAGAGAAAGATGAATAACCTGAGGACGTGTTTTGTCTTACCAACAAACACAGAAAGCGGGAATGGGGGAGTTGGGGATTAACTACCCTCTCAATATCCCTGATCATTTGGCCTGAAGCAAGCTAATAAGGAGTCTTCCAAATGTGCTGCTGCTTTAAGAAGCATGAAAAAATATTTGAAAATCATATTTATGATAAAGGACTTGAGCTCAAAGTATATAAAAAATACTTACAACTGAAAACTGATCCCAGCGTCCCAATTAAAAATGGAGAAAAGATTTGAAGACAATCACCAAAGAAGATAAAGGAATGGCTAACAAACATATAAACAGATGTTCAACATCATTGACCAGAGCAAATTAAAATCACAAGATACCCCTTCACACCCACTAAGATGTCTATTTAAGCACAAACACATACACACAAAACAAGTGTTGGTGAGAATGTGGAGAAACTAGAACCGCATACATTGCTGGTGGGAATATAAAATGGTGAAGATACTTTGGAAAAAGGCTTGGTAATTTCTTAAAAAGTTAAAAAAATTTACCATATGACCTAGTAATTCCACTCCTAGAGATATATACCCAAGAGAAATGAAAAATATGTTCATACAAAAACTTGCACACAAATATTCAAAGCAGCATTATTCATAATAGCCTAATAGCGGAAATAATCAAATGGTCATCAATTGGTGAATGAATAAACAAAAATGTGATATGTGCATGCAATGGATTATTATTCAGCAATTTAAAGGAAAAAACTACTGAGACATACTACAACATAGACCAATTTCAAAAACATAATAAGTGAAAGAGACAAACATAGAAGACCACATATAGTACAACTTCATTTGTCCAGAAAAGGCAAAACTATGGAGATAGTAGTTTGGTGGTTGCCTGAAATTAGAATAGAACCGGGAGAGGATGCAAGTGGACATTAGGATCCTTCAAGGGTGAAGAAAGTGTTTTCAAATTGGGCCATCACACTGTTTGCACTACTTTGTAAATGTCCTAAAATCACTGAATTTTACCTTAAAATGGGTGAATTTTATGGTATGTAAAGAGAGCTTGAGTATCTGAGGTCAAAGGCAATACAGGGTAGTTGAATGAGGATTATTTAATGCACAGAAAGACAGAGTGTAAGAACTCAAAAATATCAGTAAAATGCAGCTTAACTAATCAGGCCTTTCAGATAATACAGCACCTGTAAGTATTTATATACCTTGACAGCAAATTTTCTGCTAAGCCCAGAGCTTGTCAGTTGTTACACCTTTGGGAACTAATGCTGTAGGAGCAAGGGCATGGCATCCACAGTGCTGGAATGATTCTGATAATCAACTCAGTCATACCTATCGACTTGAGAACTAGACTAGTGTCTAACTAAGTCACTAAACTGGACGAATTAAATTGGATAATTGGATATTATAGATAAGAAAATAGGAGTGAATCCCTAAACAAACAGGATCAGAATAAAGAACTATCCCTACCTAAATCAGAGATTTCTTTAATAATCTGTCTTCCTGGTTCTGATTTTTTACTAAATTCTGTGAAGTAAAGGTAATGTACAGGAATTAGGAGCCTCTTTTCTTGCACCATATTTTTAAAGATTGCCTACGAATGAAAAGATAGTACTAATTGAGAGCAAAATCAAGTGCCAGATTCTTTGTGAAGACTCTTCATTATGGGAAGACATCTAAGGAGATGCCTCAGAAAACTGAGGTTTCATGTTTTGCAGAAAATAAAACCTATCTTAGAGAGAAAGATGAATAACTTGAGAACGTGTTTTGTCTTACCAAGAAACACAGAAAGTGGGAGTGGGGGAGTCAGGGGTTAACTACCCTCTCAATATCCCTGATCAAACTAAAGAATTTATCTTTAGTTTGAAACTCAAGAAGCTATCTCAGTAAGGCACATAAGGACTAGGAATGATCCATTCCTCAGGTCTGGGGTAAAATGAAATTTCATTTGTGAATAACTTTACTTTTTTTGGGGGGGGGGGGGAGTGTTGGTTGCATGGTCTGGGAATCAAACCCAGATATCCCACATGGAAGTCGAGCATTCTACTACTGAACCATCCATGCACCCTGAATAACTCTTTTACATGTACTTTAAACAAGAAATTTCTAGAGTTAAGATAAAACTAACTTCTCCTGACTGCTTGGAACTGTGAAGAACAAGACCTCTCTCAGACTGTAGACCAAACTCTACAGATCTATTTCTGGAGTGGAGGTCAAAATTCCCCAAGAAAATCTTCCTGGTCTGTTACCTGCTCTCCAGGCCCTAACATTCACTCCTCTAGATTATACTACCAAATATGTACCCCAAAAATGTTCAGTGAGCTGGGAGGGAAAAATGGCTGAGTATAGTATTACAGTTCCTGAATAAAGATAGAACTTCTCCTAATGGGGTCACTGTGACGCAACAGAGCCAAATTTGACCCACTATTCTCAAATAATTGCAAGGACAACGTAAGCATCCTTCCTTTGATCCAGTTCTAAGTGATTTTATGGCTGTGTCCTTCCCCTCCTTGACTGAAATACATACAAAACACAAACCAAAAATGGGGTATGAGGGCAGAAATTAAGCTTTCTCAGGAGCTTGATAGATCTAAGATGTATCAAGGTATAGCTATAGTCAGTCATGTTTTTACAGACTCAGCTCTTTCTGCTTTTCCGTCTTTAAAATGTTATCTTTCTCACCAAATAAATATTTCCATTTAAAAAGGAGCAGAGCTATACCGTGGTCCTGATGGTCAGTAGGATCAAAGAGAGAGAGAAATTCTGGAATAGTATCCAATAACCATACTCGCAAGTACAACTAAAGGTCCATGACTCCCAGGAGCCTTGTACAGGAGGAAAATTTCTAGTGCATTGTGGGTCATTTCCACAGGGTCTGCTTCTCAAACTGCTCTCTGGAATTGACTCAAGACATTGAAAATACATAAAGTCTGAAGTTTGCCTACAAGCGCATCTGGCCACAAGAATTTAATCTCTCAGTGACTGGTACCAGGAATTGAATCTAAGAGGGTGACCTCCTTGCTAGTACAGTTGCTAATTATGATCACCCCCTCACCCGCCCATAAGAAACATAGGCATTTGGCTAGCATGATCTCCCTAAGCAGGAGCTTGGTGGCAGAAGCTGGAGAAATAGAAAACAGGATGAAATAAGTGCTTGGAAGCTGGCCAGACAAGGTATGGTGGGGGCCTGAACTCAGCATAAAGCTGCCAGAACTGGTATGAAGGACAGCACTGGTTTAAAGAAGGCAGTGCCCATTTTTCAAAAGAAGTATCCCTCAACTCCACTAACTTACTAGACCTGGAGACTGTCTCAAATCCTTGAGAATGCTTTCTCAGAGACTCTGGTGACATTAGCAACAGATGTCTGAGTGTTCCAACCTACTGAAAAATTCCTACCTCAGAAAGAAGAGGAGCACCTCTTAAATGCAAACTTAAATGTAAGCATCTAAATTTCTCTTTATTGGTAAAAACTGCCACCATTTTTGAGCAGTTACAGGAACTGACCCAGTTATGGAATAAAAGGAGCCTTATTTTTTTATGCATGAATCTAAGAAATAGATTGTAAGGAACTAGCTAGTATGTGGGAAAGGGGAGCTTCAAGTCTGAAAATGCCTTAGTAAGCCACATAATAATTTTATGTCCAAATGGGAATACTTTCAGGAATGAAAAGCAAGCACTATCCATACTGATGCTAGGATAAGATGAACAGGCTTGTCCCAGCAAAGTGGGACACAGAGTCATCCTACAAAAGTTCTCTGATCTAAAATCTTCTAATGATTCCCCATCACTTTAGGAATGAATTTTAAAATCTGTAATTTAGGTATATATGTCAACAACAGCATATATCACACTGGATGAGACCTTTATTTTTCTTATTTTGCCCTCCTACCCCCACCCCAATCAGTTTGTGAACTCGAGAAATCCATATTATGGGTTTTAACGCTCTTCCTTAAGGCCTGACACACAGTGGCACTCAGTCAATATGATGGGTGGACTAATTAAAAGGTAAAATTCACGGTGTTCATCCTCCACCCAAAATCATGTCTGTTAGCAGATGTTCTTTCACATTTTTTCTACTCACATTCCATATTTGCCAGCTGCTTCTTATTATCTATGTGATTTTAGGCCAGTTATTTAATCTCAGGTCTTCGGTTTCCTCACTTACATAAATGGAATAATAGTAGTACATCCTTCACTAAATCATAAACAAGATTAAATGTGTTACTACACGTAATGTGCTTAAACACTGCCTTGTCCTTGTAGGTACGCACCCAAGAGGCTCCATGAGTGCAGTGATCTTTGTCTCTTTGTTCACTACTCTATAGCCAGCACATTAAACAACGCCTGACAGAGGCACTGAATTAACACTTAATGAACATATTCTCTCTGCTACGTATTTTCTTCCAATACTTGCTTTTTCCCACAGTGCAACACCTCTGTATCCCACATACTGCTGTCCTTCCAAAAATAACCAAAAAAAAAAAAAAAAGCACTACTCCCTTCCTACAGGCATACCTCATTTAATTGTGCTTCACTTTATTGTGTTTAGCAGATATTGTATTTTTTACAATTTGAAGGTTTGTGGCAACCCTGAATCAAGCAACTCTATTGTTCCATTTTTCCAACAGCATATTCTCACTTCATGTTTCTTTGCCACATTTTGGTAATTCTTACAATATTTCAAACTTTTTCATTATCTGTTACAGTAATCTATGATAATTAATCTTTGATGTTACTGTTGTAATTGTTTTGGGGCACATTAACTGTACCCATAAAAGATGGCAAACTTAATCAATAAAGGTATGTGTTCTGACTGTTCCACCAACCACACTTTCCAGTCGCTCCCTTTCCTTGGCCCTCCTTATTCTCTGAGATGCAAGAATACTAAAATTAGACCAATTAATAAGTTTAAAATGTTCTCTAAGAATTCAAGTGAAAGGATGACTCACATGTCTCTCACTTTAAATCAAAAGCTAGAAATGATTAAGCTTTGTGAGGAAGGCACATCAAAAGCCAAGAAAGCCTGAAAGCTAGAGGTCTTGCACCAAACATTTAGCCAAGTTGCGAATGCAACGAAAAAGTTCTTGAAGGAAATTAAAAGTTCTAAGCCAGTGAACACACAAATAAGAAAGTGAACCAGCTTTTTGCTGATATGGAGAAAGTCTGAGTGGTCTCAACAGAAGATCAAACCAGCCACAAAATCACCTTAAACCAAAGCTTAATTCAAAGCAACACTCTAACTCTCCTCAACTCCATGAAGGCTGGGAGGGGTGAGGAAGCTGCAGAATAAAAAATCTTAAGTAGTAGGGGTTCATTCATGATATTTAGTGAAAGAAGCCATCTCCATCACAAAAGTGTAAGGTCAAGCAGCAAGTGCTGACAGAAACTCCAGCAAATTATCCAGAAGTTCTGGCTAAGATAACTGATAAAGGTGGCTACACTAAACAACAGAATTTCAATGTCAATGAAACAGCCTCATATTGGAAGAAGATGCCACCTAGGCCTTTCATACCTAAAGAAGAGAAATCACCACCTGGCTTCAAAGCTCAAAGCTCTGACTGACTCTCTTGTTAGGGGCTAAAGTAGTTGGTGACTTAAAGTTGAAGCCAAAACTCATTAACATTTTCAAAAATCCAGGGCCCTTAAGAATTACACTACATCTCTAGGGAATTCCTGATATTCTTGCAAGGAGTGGGGACAACCAGTTCAACAGGCTGAGCCGTCAATCTTTGGGCTTGCCCCTATGAAGCTTATTTCTGTAAAGGAGAGGCTAAGCCTACTGATAATTATGCCTAAGATCACCCCCCCCCCCACCAGAGCCTCTTTTGTTGCACAGATGGGGCCTCTCTCTCTAAGACAACTTGGTAGGTGTACTCACTGCCTTCTCCCTCCTACATGGTACATGACTCCCAGAAGCATAAATCTCCCAGGAAACGTAGGATCTGACTCCTGGGGATGAGCCAGGACCAGCATATGGGAATGAGAAAGCCTTGTTGACCAAAAGGGGGATGAGAAAAATGATACAAAATAAAAGTTTCAATGGCTGAGAGATTTCAAACAAGAGCCGAGAGGATATCCTGGAGGTTATTCTTATGCATAATACAGATATCCTTTTTAGTTTATGGTGTTTTGGAGTGGTTGGAGGGAAGTACCTGAAATTATTGAACTGTATTACAGTAGCCATGATTCTTGAAGAAAACTGCATCACCATATAGCTCTGACAATGTGACTGCATGATTGTGAAAACCTTTTGTCTGATGCTCCTTTTATCTAGGATATGGACAGATGAGCAAAAAAAAAATTAAAAAAAATAGAGACACAGAGACAGAGAGAGATAAATAATAGGGGGAGACAAAGAGTAAAAACTGGGTAGACTGAAATACAGTGGGTCAATAAGAGGGAGTGGTTTAAGGAGTATGCAATATATGATTTCTTTTTTTACTTTCTTTTTCTGAAGTGATACAAATGTTCTGAAAATGATCATGGTGAAGAATACACAACTGTATGATGACACTATGAGCCACTGATTGTATAATATGGTTGGATTATCTGTGTGTGGCTATTTCTCAATAAAAATATTTTAAAAAAAAAAGAATTATACTTAATCTATTCTACCTGCTTTATAAATGGAGCAAAAAGCCTGGATGATAGCACATCTGTTTACAACATGGTCTACTGAATATTTTAAGCCCATCGTTCAAAATATTACTGCTCAATGACAATGACCTGGTCACCCAAGAGCTATGATGGAGATGTATAATGAGATGACGCTAATAAAACATCCATTCTGCAGCCCAAGGAGCAAAGAGTCATTTTGACTTTCTAGCCTTATTACTTTTTAGGGGGGGAGGTGCATGATCTGGGAATAGAATTCGGGTCTTCTACATGAAAGGCAGGCATTCTAACCACTGAACTACCCGTGCACCCTCAAGTCTTATTATTAAAGAAATACATTTCATAAGGCTATAGCTGCCACAGATAATGATTCCTCTGATGGATCTGGGCAAGGTCGACTGAAAACTTTCTGGAAAGAATTCACCATTCTAGATGCCATTAAGTACATCTATGATTCATGGGAGGAGGTCAAAATATCATCTAGAAGACGTTGATTCCAACCCTTATGGATGATTTTGAGGAGTTCAAAACTTATGTGATGGAAATAGCAAGAGAATTGGAATTAGAAGTGGAGCCTGAAAATATAACTGAATTGCTACAATCTCATGATAAAACCTTAACGGATGAGTACTTGCTTCTTATTGATGACAAAGAAAGTAGTGTCTTGAGATGAAATCTATTCCTGGTGAAGCTGTGAACGTTGTTGAAATGACAACAAAAGATTCAGGATATTCCACAAACTTAATTGATAAAGCAGTAGCAGGGTTTGAGAGGACTGACTCCAATTTGGAAAGAATTCTACTGTAGGTAAAATGCTATTGAATAGCATCACATGTTACAGAGATACCTTTCATGAAAGGAAGAGTCCATCAATGCTGTAAACTTCATTGTGGTCTTATTTTAAGAAATGGCCACAACCATCCCAACCTTCAACAACCAACACCCTGAATAGCCAGCAGCCATCAACAGCTAGGTAAGACCCTCCACAAGCAAAAATATTAATACTTACTGAAGGCTCGGATGATGGTTAGCATTTGTTAGCAGTAAAGTATTTTTAATTAAGGTATGTACACTGCTTAATGCTATTGCACAATTAACATACTACAGTATAGTGGAAACATCTTTTATATGTACTAGGAAATTTAAAAAATCGTGACTTGCTTTATTGTGATATTTGATTTATCGCAGTGGTCTGGAATTCAATCTGCAGTATATCCAAAGCATACCTGTATTTAAACAGGGACACTGATAACCACCAAACTTCCTATGCCAGCAGCAAGAACTCTTTACCTGGAATAGATTATATAATACTTCTGAGTTGCCTGCCTACCAGCTGTTTAACTTTAAGAACAGACAATGCTTGAGTGTTGAAGAACAGTTCCAAGAGCTACTGTAAGCCTGGGATTGCATGCAGGAGCTAACTATAACTATCAGGATCAGGGTGGAGAATAAGAAAAGATTACTGCCTTACACTTCCACATTTGAGTAAGGAAGATTACTACTCTGAGTAAACACATTAAAACATGCTTTGCACACAAAGTTACAAACCCAGTAAATCATATATAGTAATACAAACTCAGCTCTTTAAAATAGAATTTTACAAAAATAGAATTACCTAAAATTAAGCCCACCATTGTACTTAAATATCCGGTTCCACTTCCCAGGTTAAGAAAAGACAATCCTGGTTGAAGTTTCAATGCTTCCATAACTTCAGAATAAATGCAAGGTGCTGATAAATGTATGTTTCCATGCTTCCAGGCTAAGTCTTTGTAAGCATTGTCTCTGTATCCTTCCAAATAGTAATCTCCACGATCAATAGCTCTGAAGGCTTGTTCCACTCTTTCAGTGCGGATATACTGAGCTTCTTTTAAGTTATCAATTAAGTCATCATTATCTTCCCCAGCACTCACAGCTCCTCCCATGATAGCATTCAAATCAAATCATAAATTTAAAAAATAATAATAAAATTAGTAGAAATGGCTTCCAACATTGGTTTTGTTTTCCTTTAAATATTTTGCACTTGATTTCCAAAAATAAATTAATCCTGGAAGGGAAGAATAAAAACAAACATTTAAACTTATGCTCAAAAAGAAAAATAATTCCAGTTTAGTAAATATATAATAGTCATTATAATTAACTATCATTTCTCAAGGACATATTCTGTGCCAGGCATTTTGTTCAGCTTCTAAATTTATTATTTTATTTAATTCTTATAATAACTCTATAAGGTAGCGTTAAGTATTATCTCATCTTTACAGACGGGAAAACTGGGACACAGTGGAGTTAAGTATGTTATTGGTACTTTGATGTCCAAGACCATAGCCACTAGCTACAAATGACTACTTAGACTTAAATCAACTAAACAAAAACTAAAATTCAATTACTTAGGCAACTTGCTACATTCAAAATACTTAATTGCTGCTGTGACCAGTGCAGACAGTGCTGCTCTACAAAATGACACTGCCATGATTTAATCCCAGGACTTGACTCCAGAGGCCATCCTATTAATCACTAAGTCACAGGTCTTTCTTTATAATGTACTAATACAACAGTTTCATATGTATGAATTATCTGATTGAAATAAAATTTCTAATTTAAAAATCCACTAACATACCAAAATGCACTACATAAATTCAAAATGTTAACGTGAGGAATAGCATATTACCCAAATACGAATATAAAATGCAAAAATAAAATATTGGGGGGGTAATACACACACATACACACACACACACACATACACACCTATTAATATTGTTTTGTTTTGGAAAACCTGGTCATGACATATAACGAACCACAAATTTTACTAAACACTGAAACATATATATATATATATGTATATACATATATACACACACACACACACATATATATATATACACACACATACCCATACAGTGTTACTACTTTTAACAAATTAAATCCGGCATCTTCAAATGGAAACATAAATGTGAATAAACTAGGAATTTTCATATACAACACTGAATACAAAACTTAATTTTTAATTAACTAGAGCTAATAAACTCATTAATTCATATATTATTTTTTAGCTAATAAATCAGGAGGGAAGGAGAGTGAGAAACTGAATATTCATTGCCCGAATCAAGAGTTACGGCACCTACCCTGGCAAGACCAAACCTCCCCCTTAACTTCAAAGAAAAGCTATCAGGGCCTAGAGCTTCCTCAGGCTCCTCAGACCTCTGGTACTTGGAACCTTGGCACTACTGGGGCTGTTCCCCCTCACTAGGGCTCGGCATTGTCTTTGTCCTCCCCGTCCTTTCCTACAATCTCCTTACGAACTTTCTGAGTGGAAGAGATACTGTGAACTCATACCACAATCATATTTAACTTCCTAAAACTCACATATACAAACCTGGTGAACTCCACCCCTACCCCACCAAAAAAAGAGGCACAATTTTTTAAGTACAAGGGCTTATGGCACCGTCTTCTGCCTATATCCTTGCATGTAGTATGATGGGAGATGTCGATCTGCTGTTCCTTCAACAAGCCTTAGTTTCGGCATTCTTCTATAGCCTAGGCATATGGGCTCACTAAGAAATATATTAGCATTTAAAGATTGTGTGTGGCCTATAAACACAAGCCGAAGTTATTCAGTACTCAAAGAAGAGTGAATGTGTTCAAAAACTGGAAGAATGACTCCACTAACTGAGTAGTCTCCAATGTGGCTCCTTCCTCAGGACTTTGCCAGGCTAATTCTGACTACATAAACATTTAACATAAGACTCTACTGTAAATGCTATCATTTACTAGTCTGAAAAAGTATTTCTCTCATATTGGTTCTATGGGTTAAAAAGGACCTGATTTTTCTCAGGGCCTGCTGAACTCTAGCCTATAAAAATATAATACTAAAACAAAGTAACAATTAAACATGACCTTACCACATAGAAACTCATACTCTAGGTAAAAAAGAGGCAAGAAGCATCAAGTCAATGAGAACTACTGTCATTTGTGGTGCTCTATACACTTACTTAATATAGTTTACTAAGTATTATTCATATATTATCTCATTAAAAATTACAATAAGCCTATGAGGAAAACTAACATGCCCAATTTCAAGTGAGAAAATATCTCAGGGATAGAGTGTTGGAATACATGTGACTGTTGCTACAGGAGCCCAGAGAAACCTAAATAGAGGTTGGATCTGGGGATCAAGGAAAGCTTCCTGAAAGGAGCAAACTTGGAGTACAGCTAAAGGAGTGAGGAATTGTAGGGTGAGAAGACAGTTGGTGTCAAAGGGAGAGAGAGCATGATGCTTTTGAAAAGTTACATGCAGTTGGGGACATTTTAAAACCATAAATGACCTTTTTCACATAGGCCAGTGATTTATTTATTTTTTCAGCCCGGGCCCTTTTGAGATTCTGGTGAAACTTATGGACCCTCTCCACATACTAAAAAAAAGGAAAAAATCAGAAGTTTTGTATATAATGTCAGAAGACTCCTAAATTCCTCAAGACCCATGATTCTACTCTAATTTAAGAGTATCTACTATAGGCAACAGAGAGCTATGAGAGATTTTAACAGAGGAGGGACAATTATATGTCCATTTTAAAAAGTATACATCTGGGTGATGCAATGGTGGCTCGCTGGCAGAATTCTTGCCTATCATGCCAGAAACCCAGGTTCGAGTCCCTGACCTGAGACCAGGTAATCAGGAGGATGAAAAAACATTACTGTGTCAAAAACTGGCTGTGCGAGAAGGGGAAACTAGATCTCCCATATTCCTTCCTCTATGGGCTAGTAGGAAAGACAGATCTGGACAGAAAACTGCAAGGGCACCCAAGGAGGAAGGCAGTCAAGAAAGGTTTCCCAAAATAGGAGCTACACTGCATGTTTTTTTAATAGAAATTTGCTTATACACTTGGTATATACAGTAATGATAAAGTGACCAGAAAGATACATGCTCTCTCATATTAAATACCTTTAGCAACTTATGAAGTCTAAGCAAAAATGTGAAAATACACAGAGCACCTTCTTACAAGGGAATTAGAGGCTGGTATAGTGGCTTCAAATGATCTGGGGAAGCCATGAATGAAGATGAAGATATTCTGAAACACTTCCTCCTGAACTAAAACAGATTAATGAAGTAGGCTATAACAAGGTTCATATTTTTAAATTTTAATAAAAATGATATCCATACCAAGTAAATTGTTTTCTGAGGCCTAGACCACAAAGAAAGATGATGAACCCTAGGGTTTAAGGCTGCAAAAGACTGACTGTGATGTTAGGTACAAATCCTACAGAGATGTGGCTATGCTAGAAATTTTATTAAGATTGCTAGTATTTTTACTATTGTTCTCAATAAAACTTGAATAGGTTTTGAGCAGTATGCTGCAACTCTATTTTTCCCAAGAGCCCTGCTGCTCTTCAAAACATGGAGTGACTTCACATGTTATAATAGAAAGTACAGTATCTGATGACCACCTGGACCCCTGAAATGACCTTGGAGGACACCAGGAACCCCAGAGCACATTTAGAGAACAGCTGACATAAACAAACAATTACAGAATAGCATAAGTAAAGCTACAGTATATACATATACATGCATGTGTTGGGGCCCCAATCCAGACCACTGTTGGAGTAGGAGGATTTTTCTAGAGAAGATGAAGCCTCGGTAGGCACAGAAGGCAGAAAGAGGAAAAGGTAGTAAGAAATGTAAAACAGCATGTGAAAAGACAAGGAGACGAGATGCAATATACATAATCAAGGCATGACAAATAGTACAGTCGAACTGAAGTACAGAGAAACAAAGTGTGTGGTTTGGTTAGAAAGACAGAGAGGAGTGTATGTCATACACATTGTCTTCCTGAAGAAAAGGGGAACCCCTGAAGGCTTTTAGAAATCCAGGATACTGCATAACTAATTTTAAAATAGGATATTAAGGAAAATTCAAACAGTAGAGCGAACATATTGCAATAAATTGCTTGATCTTCAGGGACAATGTTCACATAGTCACAAAAATGAAAACATAATTGTTGATTCAATTTAAATATTCAGCCACACCGGGAGGATGAGAGAGGAGTGATGGGCATAGGAGCTAAAACCTCACCTATGATAACGGAAACTAAATGCTGCCTAAGATTAATGAATTAAAAAGGAGCAGTAGAAACATCTTATTTAGCAGTGTAGTAGTAACTACCTTGTGAAATAACTATGTGTTTTAAGTTACTTCTGTAGTGTGGCCAAGGGGGTAGAATGGGTAAAGTCAGCGACTGCTATGCTTTGGTTTCACACCTTGTGGTACCACCTGACTTTCTAAACTGTGTGTATTTTATTTGAAATTGAAAAAGTAAATGTAAAAATAAAAGTGGTATGTATAAAGACCAGATGAAGTACAATAAAGACACATAGAGAATAATTTCCTAGGAGTAAAAAAATTAACAAATAAAAGAGTCTCAAGCAGACAAATCAAGGAAAAATAAGAAGATCATAATATAGATAAAAACTTACACTACAGAGCTTGAAAAATATGGTCTTTTTACCATGTACACTGATTTAGAAACTGGATGGAACAAGAATTACTATTAAATTAAATTATAATACACTCTTATAATACTCATGGCTTTATTTACAATAGTATGTTCATTTGTAGAAAGTAAAGCTAAAAAAAAAAATTATTGATGATACTAGAATCCAAAGAGCCACTGCTACTTTCTAAATATCGATTTGCCTCTCTTAACACAATATTGATATTATACTCTGTTATATTGTTTAGAGCTTTTTCACTTTGTGTATCTTAAGCGTTTTGCCATGTCATTAAATATTCTTCCAAAATCTAGAGGCAGACTAGCCCATCACAGGATGTAACCAGGCCCCATTGCTGGGCACTGGGATTTTTAATGGGTTAAAATCAATGCACACTTGGAGAGATTGCAATTTAAAGCCTGTAGTGAATATTTTCATAATTCAACAATAATCCTTTGACTTGAAATGTGACATCATTTTTTATGAAAGTAAAACAAAGATATTAAAAAGTCAGTACATTAGGTCATGAAAGTGTCTGCCATTTGTTAATGCTGAGTTATTCCCATCTCAGTCACGGAAAAATACCAGCCTAGAACCCCAAGTCTAGTTTGCTTCCATTGATAACATAGCTCTGGACAGCGCCCAGAACTCCATCTCCCCACCTGAGATTAGACCATCTCTTAGCTCCCATAGCTCTCACTTCCCTGTTGTTCGAGCACAAGTCAGACTTGCACTTAAACACAACTAGCATCAATATGTAGGAAGGACTGCCCATTTCTGGTATTCTGACTACATCTTTACTGACCCACTCAGGCAATTTTCTCTTCTGTGGATAACCAAATTTTAGGAGTGCTCAAGTCTGGCATCAAACAATGAAAGAAAAAGAAGCAATCTAAGGGAAAGAAGACAAAGGCAGAAAAAAGAGAAAGAGAATAAAGAAATGACCAGTTTAAGCAGTCATGTCTGTTTGAGAAGGCTGTCATATTTATCCCTACAACACAAGTTCACTCCCTGGCATTTCCCTGAGGGAGGCTGGGGTGAGTAGTAGCAAAAAAAACAAAGAGCACATTCGCCTACGTACACCTGAAATGACTTGCAAAGTGTTCCATATTGCTTGCTATTCTTTCACAATTTATGTTTGGGGCTTAAATACATTTGCTGAAGGCCTAGTTCAATGTTATGGTCTATTTCAGACAGTTTTGGGATGCTCTGCAGAGGGTTAAGGGCTGAACACAGCTCAAGGGAAGTGGGAAGCAAACAGATGGCAAACAGATGTCACAGATTGGGAGGAGAATGGAATAAATTCTGACTCACTTTCCTTTCCTACTAGCAACCAGTGGCAATCATCCAACTGATCCTTGTTGCTCCTTTCACTGCAAAGGTGAGGACAAAGCCCACTCTGCTTTGGGGCACAGGGAGCTACTGAACCTAAGGAGAACACACTATTTCAGTACTTGAAGGCATGAAAAAAGGAATATTACTCATGCCCTCAAAGACCTTTTGAAAAGAGTCATGGACAAAGGTTGCTTTGAGTGTGGAAGCAACTATACTGTGGAAATGTTTTTTCTCAATGACGGGGCTAATAAACAAATACAGTGAAATATAAATATAGAACTATGAAAGAAGAGGGAGAGATAAGAGGAAGAGAGGAAAGAGGTGGAGGAAAGAAGAGGGGGTAAGCAGGATAGGGGAGAAAGGAAAAGGGGGAAGGGAAGGAGAAGTGGAAAAGGAAAACGAAGGAAAGCCTAAGCACCCCTCACTGAATGTAAGCTACATAAAGGGAGAATATTCATCAATTTTGTTCAATGATGTATCCCCAGCAGTTAGAACGGTATTTGGCACATATATGCTTAATATATGTTTGTGGCATGAATGAATAAATTATACAGTAAGGGAATTTCAATAATTAGAAAGATTCTTAAATAAAACTAATCATTAAAGAATAAACCTCAAATCATTTAAGGTATATTCATCTTCCACAGTAACAATATACTCAACTTTAAAATGTTTGTTAAAAAAGGTTTACTAGACTTCCGGGCCAAGATGGCAGCACAGCAATGTGCGTGTTTTAGTTTGTCCTCCCAAACAACTACTAAATAACCAGAAACAGTACAGAACAGTTCCTGGGACCATGTCAGTGACCAGACACACAGCGGACCCCAGTCTGGACCAGCTGGACTGGCTGTGAGCCCCCCCAGAACCATGAGTTCCCCAAGCCGCAGTGGCCAGCACCCCTCCCCCACAAGCTGATTCCCAGAGGGGAAAGGAAAGAGACTTTACCAGCAGCAGAGGCTGAGCCAAACCAAACGTCAATTGCGGAATTACTTAACAAATTCTGACTACTAAAAATAGGCCCCCAGCTCAGGGGAACCTGGTCAAACCGGAGGTCACTCATTTTTGCCCTGGTGCCAAGGGGGCAGGGCTGATGGAAAAAGAAAAGAAAAAAAAAAAAGGAAACGGAGGTTTTTGTGGCTGTGTTTCTACAAAGGCTTGACTGCCTTTGGATACAGCGGCAGGGCTTCTCAGGCCGAAATTGCCCCAGGCATAAGCAGAAGCAAGCTCGTTTGAGGGCGTGTCTGGAGCCCTTGCCTTCCCCAGGGGAGGGGTGAAGCCAAACTCAGCTAGAATCCTTCCCTTAAGGAATTCAGACACCAGGGCTTGGTAATTTGAAGCCATTAAAACCAGTACACAACCTCTCCTCTGTCTCCACCACATCCCCAGAAGGGAGAGTCTGCCAAAGTTAAAGGTATCGCATCATCTTATGCTGGTGGGACCTGCAGTCAGACAAGCGCCACATACTGGGCAGGATAAGAAAAACAGAGTCCAGAGCCTTCACAGGAAAGTCTTTCAACCTGCTGGGTCTCATGCTCAGGAAAAACCGACGCAGGTGACTCTTTCCTCCTGATAGGAGCCAGTTTGGTCTGGGAAAATCTGGATGGGGTCTATAATATCTAAGCAGACCCTCCTAAATGTGTGGGGGGGAAAGGTACCACACAAGCAGGGCAAGAAATAAGAAAACAAGAACTGAAAAATTCTCCTCTGTTAAACAAAACCTAAGCTAGAGGTCCAGAAAAAGCTGAACTGAATGTCAAAGAACAGATAGACAACAAATTCATCCAGCAAGAAAACCCTAGGTAAAAGAAGGGAAAGCAATCTCCAGAATAAACTAATTATTTACTTAATAAGGTATTAAATGCCTAGACGCCAGCAAAAAATAACAAATCACACTAGGAAAATTGAAGATATGGCCCAGACAAAGGAACAAACCAACAATGCAAATGAGATACAGGAGCTGAAACAATTAATTCAGAATATATGAACAGACATGGAAAACTTCATCAAAAACCAAATCAATGAATTGAGGGAGGATATAAAGAAGGCAAGGAATGAACAAAAAGAAGAAATCGAAAGTCTGAAAAAACAAATCACAGAATTTATGGGAATGAAAGGCACGGTAGAAGAGATGAAAAAAAACAATGGAAACCTACAATGGTTGATTTTGAGAGGCAGAAGTTCAGATTAGTGAACTGGAGGATGGAGCATCTGAAATCTGACAAGAAAAAGAAAATACAGGGGAAAAAATGGAAAAATATGAGCAGGGACTCAGGGAATTGAATGACAATCTGAAGCGCATGAATATATGTGTTGTGGGTGTCCCAGAAGAAGAAGAGAGGGGAAAAGGAGGAGAAAAACTAACGGAGAAAATTATCACTAAAAATTTCCCAACTCTTACGAAAGACTTAAAATTACAGATCCAAGGGCGGGCCGCGGTGGCTCAGCGGGCAAAGTGCTTGCCTGCTATGCCGGAGGACCTCGGTTCGATTCCCGGCCCCAGCCCATGTAACAAAAACGGAGAAACAGAATACAATAAAACAAGAAAATGTTTAAAAATGTTTCCCTTTCTTCCTTCCTTCCTTCCTTCTATCCTTCCTTCCTTCTCTGTCTTTCCTTTAAAAAAAAAAAAAAAAAAAAAAAAAAAAAAAAAAAATTACAGATCCAAGACGTGCAGCATACCACAAAGAGAACAGATTCAAACAGAAGTACGCCAAGACATTTACTAATCAGAATGTCAGAGGTCAAAGGAAAAGAGAGAATCTTGAAAGCAGCAAGAGAAAAACAATCCATCACATACAAGGGAAGCCCCATTAAACAACATACAGATTTCTCAGCAGAAACCAGGGAGGCGAGAAGACAGTGGGGTGATATATTTAAATTATTAAAAGAGAAAAACTGCTAACCAAGAATTCTATATCCAGCAAAACTGTCCTTCAAAAATGAAGGAGACATTAAAACATTTTCAGACAAAAAAAAAAAAAAATCACTGAATTTGTGACCAAGAGACCAACTCTGCAAGAAATACTAAAGGGAGCACTAGAGACAGATACGAAAAGGCAGAAAAGAGAGGTGTGGAGAAAAGTGTAGAAAGGAAGACTATGAGTAAAGGTAAAAAGAAGGAAAATTAGATATGACATATAAAATCCAAAAGGCAAAATGGTAGAAGAAAGTACTACCCAGTGCAGTAATAATAATAAATGTTAATGGATTAAATTCCCCAATCAAAAGACCTAGACTGGCAGAATGGATTAAAAAACAGGACCCATTTATATGTTGTCTCCACTCAAAGGACATGAGGGCAAGGACACAAACAGACATTTGCACACCAATGTTTACAGCAGCATTATTTACATTTACCAAGAGATGGAAATAGCCAAAATGTCCATCAACAGATGGGTGGCTAAACAAACTATATGTATGTATGCATGGTATATACATATGATGGAATATTATGCAGATGTAAGACAGAATAAAGTTATGAAGTATGTACCAACATGGATGGACCTTAAGGACATTATGCTGAGTGAGATTAGCCAAAAACAAAAGGATAAATTCTGTATGGTTTCACTGATATGAACTGACATTAGTGAATAAACTTGAAATATTTCGTTGGTAATAGAGACCATCAGGAGATAGAAATAGGGTAAGATATTGGGTAACTGGAGCTGAAGGGATACAGACTGTGCAAAAGGACTAAATATAAAAACTCAGAAACGGACAGCACAAAACAACCTAACTGTAATACAATTATGTTAAAACACTGAATGAAGCTGAATGTGAGAATGATAGAGGGAGGAGGGCTGGGGACATAAATGAAATCACAAAGAAAGACAATAAAGATTGAGATGGTATAATCTAGGAATGCCTAGAGTGTATAATGATAGTTACTAAATGTACATATTTAAAAAATGTGTTTGCATGAGGAAGAACAAAGGAATGTCATTACTGCAGGGTGCTGAAAATAGATGATAATTAATATTTTAAAATTTCAACTTATGTGTGAGACTAAAGCAAAAAATGTTTATTTGGTACAAAATTTATATTTTGACTGGTGCATTTCCTAATATAACTTAGGTAGATAGTTGGTTGAACATAAGTACATGGAACCTTGGGTAGGACATGAGATTTTGTTGGTTTGTCCAGAGTGATGCCCTGATGAATCCCAGAGTGATCTGATCAGTGAGTGGAAAAGTATTTGCAAAGTCCCCTTCAGGGAATGGTGAGAACGGAGGAAAATTCAACCTTCCCAAGTTGCATTCTTGATATTCTCACAAGCAGTGTGGACAACCAAAGCTATAGGCTGAGCCCCCAGACTTGGGGCTTGTTCATATGGAACTTAACCCCACAAAGGATAGGTCAAGCCTACTTAAAATCAGGCCTAAGAGTCACCCCCAAGACAGCCTCTTTTGCTGCTCAAATGTGGCCTCTCTCTCCAGCCAACACAACAAGCAAACTCACTACCCTCCCCGTGTCTATGTGGGACATGACTCCCAGGGGTATGGACCTTCCTGGCAACGTGGGTCAGAAATCCTAGAACGAGCTGAGACTCAGTATCAAGGGATTGAGAAAACCTTAGCAGCTACAGATGAGCAGAACATATGGATTAAAAATAAATAATAGGGAGAACAAATGTTAAAATAAATTTAGTTTGAAATGCTAGTGATCAATGAAAGGGAGGGGCAGGGGTATGGTATGTATAATTATTTTTCTGTTTTCATTTTATTTTTCTGTTGTTTTTTCTTTTTCTGAATTGATGCAAATGTTCTAAGAAATGATCATGATGATGAATAGCAACTATGTGATGATATTGTGAATTATTGATTATATATGTAGAATGGAATGATCATATGTTAAGAATTTTATGTTTCTTTCTTGTAATATTAAAAAAAAAAATTAAAAATTAATTTAGAAAAGGTTCACTACTCACTAGCCAAAAGCTGCTAAGAGCATCTACTTAAATCTGTCTGTTAATACGGAGGTACAATTTCCCATGTACCCACCACATGGCAGGGAATGGGCTCTAATTCCTCACCATACCCCTATGAAAGGTACTAACCTCATTTTACTACTAAAGAGATCAAAGTTCTAAAAGATCACCAAAGGAGCCCAGAGCTCTTGAGTAGCTGAGCCACAACACAAATGCAGTCTGCCAAGCTATGAAACCCTCCATTATAGAACAATTTGCACAGAGGTTCCCGACCCATACTCAAAAATAAACTTTTCATTTACTCTTAGCTAAAGGGGTATTCAATTCAGATGTCTTCCACCCTCCCTCAATCTATTTTTCCGCTTTTTCCCTTCCTTTTAATACTATCAGCTGCAAAGGAAAAAGAGAACAGTGGGAGAAAAACATTCCTGTGTCATCATTCATTATCTGTGCAACTTCAGGCAAATTATTTAACAACTGATCTTCAGTTTCCTTATCTATAAAATGAAATAATAACCCCTTTTTTATACAACACAAATTTAAGATTAAATTACACACCATGTAAAATTTCTAACATATAGATGTCCAATAAATGCAGCTATCCTTCACATCTACGACCAAAAAAAAGGGTATTTCTAAACTTTCATATTTAAGCACATAAGACCAAAAAGGGAAAATAAAAAACTGCTATTTCTGAAATACAATGAAATTACTACTTAGTAATTCCTTAAAACATAAACCAAAGAATGAAAATGTAAATTTTCATCTTCAAAGAGAAGAAAAACCAAGGAGCAGTGTCTTTAAAAGTGAAAAGAAAATACATTCACACATAAGTTGATGGAAAAAAAAAGAGTTAATGTGAAAAAGGGACAATTCAATTCAGTAGTTTCTGCCACAGAGCTCTGGAAGAACTATTCAGATAATAATCAAGTACAGAACCTCTCTCTGATAGTTGAAATTCCAAATCACTCCCTCACTTTTACCCTTTCTAACCTTTTTTCCCTCTAACAGAGGACTTGTTACATAACTTAGCGAAAATTAACGCAGCAAAAATTAACTGTCTTTTGTAGTTTTGTTTCCATGTCTTTTCTATCCATTCTGTAATCTCCCTGAGGCCAAAAATAATACTTATTATATTTAATATATTCCTCACTGTGATAGCTTCACACTTAATAAATAATTGCCAACTAATTATAAAACCCTGTGGCTGAATGAATTCCTTCTTTCCACTTTCAAATCTGAATGTACCCACTGCCTAAAGCAAAGTTAAGGTATTTTTTTCTTCTATATTCCCTTGAACTCTGAAAACTTTTTCTTATCAGGCAACAAAGTCAAAAAAATGCAAATTGCCTCCTTCCTCATCCTTCCAATTCATTACTACAAATAACAATAATATATTATTAATATGTTTATATAAATAATACATTTATAGTTATAATAAAAGAAAATTTTCTAAGAAGCATCCATGTTATACATTTTGATATTTTCCACATTTTAAAACACCTATATTCACAAATGCAGCCTTTTCAGTTACATTCTCAATTCCACTATTCCAGTGTTGCTTCTGATGTCTTTTCTTTTCTTGCCCTTTTTAGCAATTCTTTTTTCTTTTTTGTTTAGTATGGGGAGACTAAACAAATCGAGGATTTATTTTTTTCTTTTTGCAAGACAGATGAAGAAAACTTCATTGTCCTAACGTGGTGTGCTCAGCAGGTACTTTTAATCCGTTCTTTTTTAAAAAATATTTTTTTAAATATTCACACAAACATTCCATACATGGTATACAATCAATGGCTCATAATATCATTAAATAGTTGTATATTCATCACCATGATCATTTTCTAGAATATTTGCATCAGTCCAGAAAAAGAAATAAAAAGAAAAAAGAAAAAAACTCAGACATACCATACCCCTTACACCTCCCTGCATTGACTACTAGTATTACCATCTACTAAATTTATTTTACCCTTTGTCCCCCTATTATTTATTTTTTATCCATATTTTTTTACTTATCTGTACATACCCTAGATAAAAAAAGAGTATCAGATTCAAGGTTTTCATAGACAATCACAATTTTAAAAGTAGCATCTTTATACAATCATCTTCAAGAATCAAGGCTACTGAACACAGCTCAACAGTTCCAGGTACTGCCCTCCAGGCACTCCAATATACCGTAAACTAAAAAGAGATAACTGTATAATGCATGAGAATACGAGAGAATTTCCAGGAAAATCTCTCGAGTCTGTTTGAAATCTCTCAGCCACCGAAACATTATTTTGTCTCATTTCTCTCTTCCCCCTTTTCATCAAGAAGACTTTCTCAATCCCTTGATGCCAGGTTCAACCTGAGATTTCTGTCACATGTTGCCAGGGAGATTTACACTTCTGGGAGGCATATCCCACATAGCTGGGAGGGTACTGGTTCACCTGAGTTGGCTTAGAGAGAGAAACTACATTTGAGAAATAAAAGTTCTCTGGGGGTGACTCTTAGGCATAATTTAATTAGGCTTAGCTTATGCTTTGCAGGAGTAAGTTTCATAACAGTGAACTCCAAAATCGGGAGTGTGGCCTATTGATTTGCTTGTCCTCACTACTTCTGAGAGTAATCAGAAATTCTCCAAACAGGGATACTGAATATCTCCTTCTTTCTCCCCAGTACCCCAAGAGGACCTTGCACTGCCCAAATTACTCTGGGATATACTGGGGCATCACACTAACCTGTACAAACCAACAAAACCTCAAACCCTATTCAAGATTCCATGTAGTTATAGTATTCAATTAAACTGACCACACAAGTTAAAACTGGAAATGTACTACACAAAATATAAACTTTGCACCACCAAGCATCTCTCCCTTCGGTCTCACAAAGAAGTTGAAGTTTTAAAATATGGTCACTATCATCCTTTACCCTGTATTCTGATTTACCTTAGTCCTATCCAGGTCAGTTTCACTCATATGTCTACTTGAAGTCTGATCACTTTTTCAACTCAGTTTCTGTAGCAGGAACTCCTGACTTTAATAGCTTCAGAGCCCTAACTCTTGAGTCTCAGGTGTCACACAAGTACCCAATTTTTCCAGGAACAACCAGATTATAAACAAACAGCTCAGTAACTCAGAACGTAGAAATAACAACTACAACTCCTGAATGTATGTCACTGCTGTAAGAGCTTACAATCCAAGACCCTTTACATTAGGCTCCAACCTGATAACCCATGTATTTGACTTCAGTTCACTGAGTTTTTATATTATAGTTACTCCATATGATTCAGGCATGATAATATTTGTCTTTTTGTTCCTACATTTCATTCAACATACAATCTTTAAGGTTCATAACAGTTATCTGCATGCCTCAAAACCTCATTCCTTCTTGGAGCCACACTCAGCAGTCCACTGTATTTATACACTATAGTTCCCCCTTCCATTCCTCAACCTTTGTATCCTTAGGCCACCCCCATCCATTGTGGATCTGGAATATCATCCCCATAAATACCAAAGTGCAAATGTCCATTCCTGTCCCCACACTCAATTCCTCCAGGTATATACTGAGCAATGGGGTTGCAGGGTCATACGGCAAACCCACCCATAGCCTCCTGTGGAATCACCACACTGCCTTCCAAGGGACTACACCTATCAGTTTTCCTACTGACAGTGAACAGGTACATCACTTTCTCTGCATTATCTCTAGTACTGTTTCTCTCTATTCATTTTAATTAGTTTTATTCACACATCATAAAATCCAACCTAAATGTACAGACATGCTGCCAATACCATTATCTACATTTCCTTTTCTTCCACAAAGAATCCATACCACTCCCCTTGTTCCCCACCTGATGACATTTAGTTTGGGCAAAAGGCCTTTGTTACATTCATGGGAAGCATATTACAGTATCACTGTTGACTACAGGCCCTAGCTTACACTGATTGTACTTTTTATCGTGTATCATCTATTTTCAACACCCTGCAATACTGACATGCATTTGATCTCCCTCATGCAAAAGCATTTTTTTATTTGTACATTTAATCACCATGATTGTACACTCTGGGCATTTCTAAATTATACCATCTCAGTCTTTATCCTCTATCTTTCCTTCTGATTTTATATGTGCCCATAGTCTTCTCCCTCAATCATACTCATGTTCAGCTCATTCAGTTTACTTATATTATTGTGCTACAATTCACACAGTATTGTGTTATCCATTTCTGAATTTTTATAATCAGTCCTGTTGCACATGTGTATTCTTTCAGCACCAAATGCCCAATCTCTACCCTATTTCTATCTCCTGATAACCTGTGTTTTTAACTTAACTCTCAAAGTTCACTCATTAATGTTAGTTCATGTTAGTGAGACCAACAGTATTTGTCCTTTTGTTTCTGGCTAATTTCACTCAGTATAACATCCTCAAGATTCATCCATGTTGTTACATGCTTCATGACTTTATTATGTCTTACAGCGGTGTAATATTCCATCATACGTCTATACCACACATTATTTAGCCACTCATCTGTTAATGGACATTTGGGCTGTTTCTGTCTCTTGGCAATCATAAATAACACTGCTATAAACATTGGTGTTCAAATGTCCATTTGTGCCCTTGCCTTCAGTTCCTCTGAATACATAGGTAGTTATAGGATTGAACCATATGGCAAATTTATACTAGCTTCCTCGGGAACCACTAAACTGCCTTCCATAGCAGTTGTACCATTTTACATTCCCACCAACAGTGAATAGGTGTGCCTCTTTCACCACATCCTCTCCAGCACTATTTTTTTTTTTTTATAATGGACATTGTAGTGGGTGTCAGATGATAGCTCATCATGGTTTTGATTTGCATTTCCCTAATAGCCAGTGAAGTCAAGCACCTTTTCATGTGCCTTTTAGCCACTTGTATTTCCTTTTCTGAGAAGTTTCTGCTCATGTCTTGCTCATTTCTAAGCTGGGTTATGTTTACATTTTCATTACTGAGTTGAAGAATCTCTTTATATGTTCTGGATACTAAACCCTTATCTGATACGCGGTTTCCAAATATTGTCTCCCAATTGCATAGGCTGCCTTTTTACTTTGCTGACAGAGTTCTTTGATGTGAGAAAAGTGTTGATTTATTGTTAAGGAATTTCCATTTATCTATTTATTTTTTCAATGCTTGTGCTTTGGGCATAAGGCTAGGAAACCACCTCTTATTACAAGATTTATAAGATATTTCCCTATATTTTCTTCTAAAAGTTTTATGGTCTTCACTCTAAGGTTTAGCTTTTTGATGCATTTTGAGTTAATTTTTGCATAAGGTGTGAGATATGGATTCTCTTTCATTCTTTTGCATATGGATGTCCAGTTCTCCAAACATCATTTATTGAAGGGGCTGTTCTGTGCCCAGTGGGTTGGCTGGATGACCTTATCAAAGATCAACTGTCCACAGATGAGAGGGTCCATTTCTGAATACTCAATTCGATTCCATTGGTCAGTATATCTATCCTTATGCCCGTACTATGCCGTTTTGGCCACCGTAGCTTTGAAATATGCTTTAAAATCAGGTAGAGTGAGATCTCCCACTTCATTTTTCTTTCTCAAGATATTTTTAGCTTTTTGGGGTACCCAGCACTTCCAAATAAATTTGGTTACTCGTTTTTGTGTCCAAATGCTCTGGATAGAACTTTCAGTAAAAGACTCTTTTGTTTATATAGCTCAAACAAGAATTTAGTAGACTGCCCATCTATTATATTTCTAGGTACCCCATGACTTACTAACCAATGCCACAAATCTCTGTGAATCAGATTATTTTGACTCCTGTTTTGCATTTGCTGTCTATTATAATAGCCACATCCACCCTTTCTTTGGCGATTAAGTGCTGCCACCTGACTTCTGTCAACTCGGGATCTGGTCATCCCCACTGTGTTTAAGGATTCCAGCTCAGTGACAGCAGTTTCCACAGTAATATCTGACCTACAGAGAAGTGCAACTACAGAGCTATTCAGGGATGGTGGCGCTAGTCTTACAAATTTATTTCTCACTGTTGTGGTAAAAGGTGCATACTCTGGACATTCCTGGGGTGTAAGAGCAGACATGATAAATCTACTCTAACATTCCAATCTCTCTAAGCCTCTGGATCCCCTTGTCTACATAATAGCAGGGCAGTTCTGGCATTTCAACCTCAAGTAATGTCAGCCTCCTTTTGATCCATGTTTCAGCCAACCATACAAACAAACTGTTAATGCCTTTTCTAACCCCTTGAGCTATAACACTGAATGTAGATTCTCTGCTTAGTGGACCCATATCAATAAATTCAGCCTGATCCAGCCTTAGATTCCTCCCACTGTTATCCCACACCCTTAAAATCCATTACCACGCATATTCCCCTGATTTCTGTCTATATAAATTGGAAAACTCAAACAGTTCTTTTGGAGTATAATGTACCTCCTCATGTGAGATACTTTGTACCTCACCTTTAGGGGTCTGCTGGGACTTTAGTCTAGTTATACAGGTCTGGAAGAAATGAGGGGTGATAAGGGTGGGTCATGAAAGGAATTAAAAGTCTCTTCCAAGCCATTTGCTTCAGAGCATTCATTTGCAGTTTCATCCGGTGAAACTAGATTAACTACTCTAGGGCTAATTCCTTGAGGTGGAGGTTGGGTGGCCAACTCCTCAAGGCAGGCTGGAGGTGGGGCAGCTA
Source organism: Tamandua tetradactyla (assembly GCF_023851605.1). Taxonomy (NCBI): domain Eukaryota; kingdom Metazoa; phylum Chordata; class Mammalia; order Pilosa; family Myrmecophagidae; genus Tamandua; species Tamandua tetradactyla. The sequence continues at coordinate 95,105,144 of NC_135332.1, forward strand.
TGTCCTCAGGGCAGACTATTATAGGGTTATCTAGAGAAGACTAACATGACCTAGAGTTTCAACCTTGCCACCGACATCTTGCCACCTGCAAGATTGAGATTTCAATTTACATTGTAAAGCTGCTACTCTAACAATAAGATTCTGAGTCTGATTTTCAGAGATCTCAGGTCTATGGCTACAGGAAATAAGATTTTCCTTCACGACACTCACAGAAACGTCTACATCTGTCAGATGGTGCTTAAGCTTCTCGTTTGAAGGCTTAAGCTCATCCCTTTCACTCATTAATGTATACAGTATATCTAACAACAACCAGCCAATATCTCTATATTTCATATTTCCACAAAACTCCATAAAGGTGTCAAAAACATTATTCCCCGGAGCCTGGCTTCGTACAAGCAAAGCATAAGAAGAATTGAATGGTGATATTTTGACTCTCTTTTACCAACTCACTCCATGGACTGCAATGCCATTCTGATTATGGGAATCAGAGTCCTAGTGTGTTTGAGTCCAGTCAGAGTAGAAAACCATTCATAAAAACCCATTTTTATGATTCTGTTTCTTAAGAACCACTTCTGGTACCAAGTTATATTAGTTAGGGTTCTCTAGAGAAACAGAATCAATAGGAAATATTCATAAATATAAAACTGTCTCACATAACCGTGGGAATGCACAGTCCAAAATCTGTAGGGCAGGCTGTGAAGCTGATGATTCCGATGGAGGGTCTGGACAAACTCCACAGGAGAGGCTAGCTGGCTGAAGCAGGAAGAGAACCTGTCTTTTCTGAATTCTCCTTAAAAGGCTTCCAGTGATTAGATTAAGCATCACTCATTAAAGAAGGCACTCCCCTCGGCTGATTACATTTGGAATCAGCTGGGGATGCAGTTCATGTGATCATGATTTAATTCTATGAAATGTCCTCATAGCAAAAGACAGGCCAGCATTTGCTCAACCAGACAAACAGGTACCACCACCTGGCCAAGCTGACATATGAACTTGACCATGACAGGAACCAACAAATATGCCAGCCAGGAAGGTGTGACAGCCTATGGGACTAGAAGGCATCTTTATGATCCCAAAAGGCAAACTGACAAACTTTTTGACTAGACCATAATTAGTTTACAGATGGGCACAAACAAAGGAGCCAGCCAAGCAGAATGTGAGCACCAGGTACCAGATGAGACCTCTATGATCAGAAGCTGACACTACAACCTATGGACATCTCAACAAATTCTCTACAGAGGGAATCCCAACAAAGTTGCTTCCCAGAAAGGGCTGAATGTGTATGGGCTTAGGTGGCAAGCATATGATCCCAGATACTGTGCTGCTCTAACAGAACCCATCATTCATAATAGAAGCCAAAGAACAGGAGTAAATGGTTTGGAAATCAATGATAGTGATGATCAGGCAGAATACTCCAATGAATACCATGGGGAGTAACAAGACGACTACACAGAGATTGCCAACACGGTGTCCGAGGCATCAATTATCAGATACACACACAAAAAAAACCTCAGTATTTAAGTCCATTGCTTAGAACCAAGCTAGACTTGAGTGATTTTTGTGATTCAGGAAAGCCAAATAAGACTAAGTACTAATTTCTCATCAATGGAGGCAAGAAAGCAGTGGTACAATATATTTAAGATACTGAAAGAGAAAAAAACTGTCAGCAAAGAATCCTCTATTCAGCAAAGCTGTCCTTCAAAACAGAGAGTTTAAAATACAGATAAACAGAAGCTGAGAGAGACTGTGAACAAAAGACCAGCCCTACAATAATTACTAAAGGGAGTTCTACTCACTGAAAAGAAAAGAGAGGAGAAAGGGGCCTGGAGGAGGGTACAAAATGAAGAGTACTATTAAAGATACCTGAAAGAATAAATAGAAAAATAATAGATCTGACAAATAAGAGCCAAAAGATAAAATGGTTGAAGTAAACACTGCATTTACAGTAATAACTCTGAATGTAAACAGATTAAGCTCCCCAATCAAAAGACACAGGTTGGCAGAATGGATGAAAAATATATATTCCAGCTATATGCTGTCTACAAGAGATTCATTTTAAACCCAAATATACAAATAGGTTGAAAGTGAAAGGCTGAAAAAAAGATATTCCATACAAGCAGTAGCTGAAATAAAAAGCTGGGGTAGCTATACTAACATCAGAAACAACAGACTTTAAATGCAAAACTGTGATAAGAATAAGAACACTACATATTAATAAAAGGGGCAATTCATCAAGAAGAAAATAACAATCATAATTATTTCTGCACCAAATCAAGCTGTCTTAAAGTATATGAGGCAAACAATGGCAAAACTGAAGGGAGTAATAGACCTCTCTACAATAATGGGAGACTACCACACACCACTCTCATCAACAGTGAGAACATCTAAGCAGAGGACCAATAAAGAATGAGTACTTACATAATATGATAAATGAACTAGACCTAACAAAGAATACCACACCACAAAACAGTAGGATATACATTCTTCTCAAGTGTTCAGGGAACATTCTCCAGGATAGGCCATAAACTGAGGCAAAATACAGAACTTAATAAATTTAAAAAGATAGAAATTATACAAAAGACTTTTTCTGATCATAATGGAATGAGGCTGGAAATCAATAATAAACAGAGAACTGGAGAAAAATACAAATATATGGAGGTTAAATAACACGCTCTTATACAATCAGTGTGTGAAGGAAGAAACTGCAAGAGAAAACAGTAAATATCTTGAGACAAATCAAAAGTACAACATATCAAAACTTATAGGATACAGCAAAGGCATTACTAGGGGAAATTTATACCCCCAAAACACCTACATTAAAAAGGAAAAAAAGAACTAAAACCAATGACCTAAATGAACAACTGGAGAAACTGAAGAAAAAACAGAAAACTAACCATAAAGCAAACAGAAAGAAAGAAATAACAAAGATTAGAACAGAAATTATTAAAATGAAGAATTAAAAAATAGAGAGGATCAAAGAAGCATAAAGTTGTTTCTTTGAGAAGATGAATAAAATTGACTAACCCATAGGTAAACTGATGAAGACAAAAAGAAAGAAGGTGCCAATAAAATCAGAAATGAGAGGGGGGCATTACCACACACTGCCAAGAAATAAAAAAAAGATCCTAAGATATAACTATAATAACTGCATGCAAACAAACTAGACAACTTAAATGAAATGGACAATTTCCTAGAAACACACGAAGAACCTCTACTGAATTGAAAGATATAGAAGACCTCAACAAACAACCGCAAGTAAAGAGATTGAATTCTTTTTTCTGAAGTGATGCAAATGTTCTAAAAATGATCACGATGATGAAAACAACTAGGTGATGAAATTGTGAGCTGCTGATTGTACACAATGCATGGACTCTGGTGTGTGAAGATTTGTCAATATAAATATAAAAAAAAGTAAAGTATAGAGCAACAGAATATGTTGTCCTTATTCCACCAGAGATTAAATGTCACAGGTACAAATAAAAAAGTTATATTTCCTATATTAATTCCAACAGATGAGTAGTGTTGTGATGACCCAGTGCATCAGTAGGTGGTGCCAGAGAGACACCAGTATACTGGAAAAGCAGGCTCTTACAGCAGGACAAAAGGCTTCTCCACTACCAGGTTCCTGCACAGCCATGTCAGCCTGCAGATTCCCCAGCTTCCTCTCTTGGGTTTCGTAGACTGTTGTGCTGGTTTGAACCTGTTATGTATACCAGAAAAGCCTATGTTCTTTTAATCCTTTCCTGTAGGTGCAGACCTATTGTGGAAGGGACCTTTTGCTTAGGTGGTATGGAAATGTGACCCATCCCAGTCAAGGTAGATCTTCATCCCCTTGCTGGAGTGCTCTACGAGGATAAGAGGTAGAGTCATTTTGAGCAGCCCTCAGAGAAGCTAAGAGAGAAACAACCAAAGACATTTTAGAGATAAGGACCAGCAGACATCTCTATGTGCCTTTCCATGAGACAGAGGAGCCCAAGATACCAGCAGCCTTCCCTCAGAGAAAGTATCTTCCTCTTGATGTCTGACTTTGGACATGTTCATGGCCTTAGAACTGTAAATTTGTAATGTAGTATATCCCCTTGGTAAAAGCCAACCCATTTCTGGTATACAGCATTCTGGTAGCTTTAGCAAACAGAAACTACTGCCTTGGGTGAAATACCTTCCATGAAGGTCTTTCTTTGGCATTCAGAGGGCAGATTTCCAGCAAGTTCCAGAGACCAGATTTTTCAAAGTTTCTTCAGGAGGCCACTTCTCTGCTATCCAGTAAGCCACAGCTGCACTCTCCCCACAAAGTCTGGCTTTCAGGCCTGGGTGGACTGATCCTTGGGCACATAATCTTAGCCCTTAGAATAGAGACTATTCTTTGTATCTGCTAATTCTGTATTTTTAAAGAGTTTTCTTTACTTCTTACTAACCAATTCCCTGTTATAGTTGATACTTTACACTAAACTTGCCCTATTTAAATTACAGTGTGTTTTTTTCTCCTGATTGAACATAGACTGATACAATCCTAAAAACTAGAAAGGATATATTCAGGACAATCAGGGAATGAAGGACGAGTGCTTAGACAATAAAATGAACTGAGAATTTAACAGATATCAGCAAATCATCTACAATCCCTTGGTTATGACTTTTTCTATATCTTGTAAGAACTCCCTTTTTTTTGTTTGTTTAACTTCTAAGTATTTGAGTATGTTTTATTTAAGTAACTTGGCCAAATTTTAAACAGTTGTCACCTGCTTTTCTGTACCCAGGAGGCTGCCCATCCTGATCACAGAGAAGGAGAAATGGATGGCCTACCATGACTAAAAGAACTATCAATTTAGCCACCTTCAAGCTTCTGCCCAGGAAAGCCATTATATATTCAAACATTTATGCTTTACCCATCTTAAGTGGCCTCCTCTATTGGTGACAAATCTGAATAGGAGCTTGCTAACTACAGCACATGATCTTTCTTTATGCCATATTTCTGCCCTCTAGACATCTATGATTAGCACAGCTGGAAAAGGATAAAATAAAATCACTGAAAAACTCCTTAAATTTCATAGGCAGGCTAAAATTAGAAGTCCACAAAGGAGTAAATGCACAGGGAAAATGAAAGACAAATGCCAGAGATAAGCATTAGTAAAGGTTACTTTTTCTTGCTAGAGACATTTCAAATTGAATAAGGAAAAGACCATCAAAAAACACTGACTGGGGTAAAAGCATATTCTCAGCGATGTAGGAATACAAGGAAAACCAAAAGTTTATAAAAAGGCACTAAAGAATACAATTAATTTGTAACGTCACCCACTTAACAGAAAACAATTTTGGAATAAAGCAATAATAAATGATACTAAATAAACCAAACACTTCACTACTGTACTAAAAATAAAATATACTGAAAACCAATGAAAAGTGGTAATTGCCAGAAAGATAGCCTTATGAGTCTATAGGGGTATTTGTTTTATTTTAATGTGTATTAGGGGTGGGAAATATGTCTGTTTGGGAGGAGCAAAAATATTTTCAAAGATAGCAATTTTTAGCAATTTTTTAATTCAACTACCTTACCGGAACTTCTCTAAACACAACTGTTCAGCCTAGAGTGGAAACCGTATGTGCTTACTTACACTGAATATAAAGGGTAGTCTTTCTTTCCTAGTGAGAACAAGATATATAAAATTTCTTTAAGTACAATGCTCATTCTCCCAAACTAGAAAGACTCCTAGTTCTCTCCTAGGAAAACTCCTTGTTGTTCTTAGGACTACAGCTTCTGGCCTCCAGAAATGCTATTTAAATAAGCTGTTTATTTTGTCCTTTCCTTCCCCCTAACACCTTAGGGATTTTAGAGCAGGTGCAAAATTTCTCCTTTTTCTTGCTTGGTTAATTTAAAATCATCATCCTCTTTAGCACCAATTTTCCAGTATCAATAAGTTTTTAGAGTAATCCCAAAGGTTCTGGGAAGAAAGGAAAGGTCCACTATAACTTCAAATTCATTATTTGAAACCAAAATCTTGTACAGAGCCCCTCACTTTTCAAACCAGTACCCTGTTAAATTACTACCATTTCCCTTAATGAAAAATTCCGTTCTGTGATTATCCTTACCAAATGTAACTAAATTACTCTACCATCTTCAAGATGGTCTTCACACTTGCAGTCTTCTCCAACTTTAATAGTATTCTGCATACTGTCTTGATTCACCTGCCCAAGTTACTAATTTTATTATTAAAGTAAGAAGCTCCAGAAATTCAGAGGTGCCTCCAAGATGCTGCAAAAATGAGAGGAAAGACCACTTGGCAAGGTTCAAACTCACTCCTTTTAGCACCAGTTCTATCGGTTTTGTACAGGTCTTAATACTTGAGGGAAGGGAGTAATTGTTTTGAAAACACTTTCCCGAGGACTCAAATGGCTACAATAAACCTGTTGTATTAAATTCCCTATTGCTGTTCTAACAAATTACCAAAATCTTAATGGCTAAAAACAACACAAACGGGAAAACTTGCAGTAAGATAGTGGAATAAGATAGGTCAAGTTCACCCCTCCTCTAAGGAACAGCTAGAGAAGTGACAGAAAAATGACTGGGACAGTGATTTCAGGGTGTAAGTGACCTGCGAGGATCTTCTACACCACAAAAGGAGGCTCTGGTTCCAAAAGCTGAGGGACTGAGATGTAGAGAGAACCAAAGACCATCCACCTAGTGCATACAGCCTAACTCACCCCTTTTCAAATGGAGGCCCAAAGCCATCAGGGGTGCACAGATAAGGAGACAGGGACTAGGAAGTAAGCAAAGCTTCGTTCCTTGAATGTACCTCACACATGCGTACCATTCAAGCCCTGCAAACTGCAACCCGTAACACCCCCAGTCCCATGCCCTGAACCCCACCTTTGCCCCCCACCGCACCCCATGCACCCAAGCCCCACTAAATGGTGCTCCAAGAACCCCCACCCCAACACCCCCACCTGTACATCCCTGCCCCAACCCCCAATCGGCATACACACACCAGCCCCACCTTACCTCTTCTGTATAGCGCACTTTCACCCCACGCCCAGCCCCTTCCTCCCCGGCCCTGCCTCTTGTAGGTACTTGTATGAGCATCCATGCCACCATCAACTCACATAGTCTCACATCCTCGTCCCACACCCCTAGCTGTGCGCATTCGCACACTAGGGTACCACCACCCCACAGATCTGTGCATGTGCATACCCACGTCATGCCCACCCCATCACCCATGCATTTGTACCCAGACCCCTTGGAACCTGAATCCTGCACACCCACCTCGTACACACATGCACCCCTTACCCCATCCCCAGCTTTGCTGACTGGTAAACCAGAGCCTCGCCCGCCAAGAAACATACACCCACATACCTGCCCCAACACCCACGCATCTGTGACCTGACCCCTCCACCCCTATACTCTGCCCCTTCCTGTCCTGTACAGGCATACAACCAGGCCCCAGCCACCACCCGCCCTGGACACAAGCATACCCTTGCACCACTCCCTGACACAGGCACCCCGCCACCTTACCTGACAAGTGATCACATGTACATTATGCCACAAAACCCCTGTCCTGTCCTCCCCCATGCATGCATATACACACCCTGGCCCCTGACCCATGCCCTCTAATCCCTGCAATCAGTACCTCAGCCCTGCACACATGCACATCCACATCCCAGTCCCTCTGGACACCCTCCTCTCTGCAAGAACACACCAGCCCTGCACATCGAACTCTGTACCCCAAACTCCGCAACCTGATAATCATGACCCCTGGCTCCATGCACCCACCCATGACCTGTCTGCACGCCAGCCCCTGTGCAGGTGCACAGCCTCCACTGATGTGCCTCCCACCACACCCATCCTCTGTGTCTCCCATGTGCACCCCGCTCCTGTGTTCCAAGGCCTGCCCAAACTGCACACTGCCCTCCCGCAACCCCAGAATCCACGATCCTGGGCATCAGCACGGTGCCCCCGACCCATGTCTATCCCTGTGCCACAGCCCATCACTGCATCACTGTGCCCCGCCCCACGTCCTGCATCCTGCCACATACCTGTCCCACAAATACAAAACTTCAGATTACTGGAATAAATCAACTTCCAAATTAACTCTATTAAGATCATTAATACCTCCAAGGCAACAAAAAAATCACAAAGCATATGAAGATACAGATATAGTCCAACCTAATTACCCAATTAAAACACTGGAGGAGACACAGACTTTGGGACAACTAATCAAAGATATTCATATAACTCTAGTAAGCAAAGTCAGTGGGTTTGCTAATGGCATAAAGAATTAAGAAGACACTAAAAGATCATAAAGAAGAATTTAAAAGAATAAACAGAAAAATAGCAGATATCATAGAGATTAAAGACGCTCTAGACAAAAACAAAAATATACTAGAGGCACAAAACACAAGGTGTGAGGAGGCAGAAAAAAAGAATAAATGAACTAGAGGGCAGGGCAACTGATTTCAAACACACAAATGAGCAAATGGCAAAAACTATGGAAAATTTTGAATTGGATCTCAAGGAAATGATGGACAAAACAAAGTGTGCAAATATAAGATTCATCGGTATTTCAAAGGGGAGCAGAAGATTAGTTGAGGATATAATCGGGAAAACTTCCCAACCCTTATAAAAGACATAGATATGCAAATCAAAGAAGCCCACCAAACATCAAAAAGAATAGAACCAAACAGGCCTACTCCAAAACACATGTTAATCAATCTGTCAAATGTTGAAGAGAAACAGAAAATCCTGAAAGCAGCAAGAGAAAACCAATCTACTACATACAAGGGAAACCACATAACATTGAGTTCAGAATACTCAACAGGCACAATGGAAGCAAGAAGGCAGTGGTATGATATATTCAAGATCCTGAAAGATAAAGACTTCCAGCCAAGAATTCTGTACCCAGCCAAATTGTCCTTCAAAAGTGAGGGAGAGATTAAAATTTTCACAGACAAATAAATTCTGAGAGAATTTGCCAACACAGACCAATCCTACAAAAAATACTAAAGGCAGTTCTGTCTACTGAAAAAAAAAAAAAAGGACAGGAGAGAGAGATCTGGAGGAAGGCACAAAATTGAAGAGTATCAGTAAGCTTAGCTTAAAAGATAAAAACAGAAAGAAGGAAAAGAATGTACAGACACCAACAAAATCCAAGGATAAGATGGTGGATTCAAGAGATGCCTTTACACAAATGACACTGAATGTTAATGGACTAAACTTTCCAATTAAAAGATACAAATTGGAAGAAATGATTAAGAAATATGATCTACCTATATGATGCTTAAAAGAGACGCATCTTGGACTCAAGGATACAAAAAAGGTGAAACCGAAAGGATGGAAAAAGATGTTAAATGTAAGCTGAGGGTCCGCCGGCCCGGCGCGGCGCTCACGCCCCGCCAGCCAGCCCACGGTCCTCTCGCTCTTTGTCTGCCAGCGCAGCGCTCACGCCCCACCAGCCAGCCCGCCCTCCTCTCCCTCTTTGTTCGCCGACCCGGCGCGGCGCTCACGCCCCGCCAGCCAGCCCGCCCTCCTCTCCCTCTTTGTCTGACGGCCCAGCGCGGCGCTCACGCCCTGCCAGCCAGCTTGCCCTCCTCTCCCTCTTCCCCCTTCTGCTCCGGCGGCGCTCCATCCACCATCTTATCCTTCCCTTTCTCCTCCTGCTCCAGCGGCTCTCCAACCACCACCGTGCCCTCTTGCGCCTTCACCGGCTCCTCCGCAACCGGCGTCGACAGTCTTGCCACCCTCACCTTTCCTCCTCCAGAGCAGCTACTGGGGGAGTGGAGACGATACAGAGCAGCTCCCGGAGCCACGACGGAGATCAAAGGGACGGTATACCCCATCCTGGAACGGCTGACTGTTTGGGAGAACCAGCTCCGGTGAGATCGCGGAGGGGCGCAGGCTTTCCCGGGTGGGACAGCAAGCCGCAGGAGTCCCTCCCTTCCTCCTTCCCAGGTCAGCTGGCAGAATTGGGCAGGCGGTCCCCTCGGGCCACGGCGGCTGGCGCCACCACCACGCGAGGCCCCCCGGACCAACTGAGAGAGTTGGGTCGGAAATACGCAGACGCGGAGAACGGTGATCGGGGGGTCCCTTTCAAACAAGTGACTCCCCGGTCCAGCTGGGAACAGTGCACTCTCCCGGGCTGCGGCAGCTGGCGCCCTCCCGCCACACTTAGCACCCCGGGCCAACTAGGAAATTCGGTCGGGCGCTCTCCCGGGCTGCAGCGGCCAGCGACCCTCCCCGCGTTTGGACCCCCGGGCCGGCTGGCACTCTTCCAAGCCGCTTCGGCTGCCGAACCTCCCCCACGGCAAGAGTTTTCCAAAGTTAAAGAACCCACAGCAACTTTTACTGGTGGAACCCGTAGACAAACGTGTGCCACAAGTGCCACCTACTGGGCAGGATAAGAAAAACAGAACCCAGAGATTTCACAGAAAAATCTTTCAACCTCTGGGGTCCAACACCCAGGGAAATCTGACTAAATGCCCAGACGCCAGCAGAAGATAACGGATCACGCTCAGAAAATTGAAAATATGGCCTAGTCAAAGGAACAAACCAAAAGTTCAAATGAGATACAGGAGCTGAAACAACTAATGCTGAATATACGAACAGAAATGGAAAACCTTTTCAAAAACCAAATCAATAAATTGAGGGAGGACATGAAGAAGACATGGGCTGAACAAAAAGAAGAAATAGAAAAACTGAAAAAACAAATCACAGAGCTTATGGAAGTGAAGAATAAAGTAGAAAAGATGGAAAAAACAATGGATACCTATAATGATAGATTTAAAGAGACAGAAGATAGAATTAGTGATTTGGAGGATGGAACATCTGAATTCCAAAAAGAAACAGAAACTATCCGGAAAAGAATGGAAAAATTTGAACACAGTATCAGGGAACTCAAGGACAATATGAACCGCACAAATATACGTGCTGTGGGTGTCCGAAAGGAGAAGAGAAGGTAAAAGGAGGAGAAAAACTAATGGAAGAAATTATCACTGAAAATTTCCCAACTCTTACGAAAGACCTAAAATTACAGATCCAAGAAGTGCAGCGCACCCCAAAGAGATTAGACCCAAATATGCATTCTCCAAGACACTTACTAGTTAGAATGTCAGAGGTCAAAGAGAAAGAGAGAATCTTGAAAGCAGCGAGAGAGAAGCAATCCATCACATACAAGGGAAACCCAATAAGACTATGTGTAGATTTCTCAGCAGAAACCATGGAAGCTAGAAGACAGTGGGATGATATATTTAAGTTACTAAATCAGAAAAACTGCCAACCAAGACTCCTATATCCAGCAAAATTGTCCTTCAAAAATGAGGGAGAAATTAAAACACGCTCAGACAAAAAGTCACTGAGAGAATTTGTGACCAAGAGACCAGCTCTGCAAGAAATACTAAAGGGAGCACTAGAGTCAGATACAAAAAGACAGAAGAGAGAGGTATGGAGAAGAGTGTAGAAAGAAGGAAAGTCAGATATGATATATATAATACAAAAGGCAAAATGGTAGAGGAAAATATTATCCAAACAGTAATAACTCTAAATGTTAATGGACTGAATTCCCCAATCAAAAGACATAGACTGGCAGAAGGATTAAAAAACAGGATCCTTCTATATGCTGTCCACAGGAAACACATCTTAAACCCAAAGATAAACATAGGTTGAAAGTGAAAGGTTGGGAAAAGATATTTCATGCAAATAAAAACCAGAAAAGAGCAGGAGTGGCTATAATAATATCCAACAAATTAGACTTCAAATGTAAAATAGTTAAAAGAGACAAAGAAGGACACTATCTACTAATAAAAGGAACAATTAAACAAGAAGACATAACAATCATAAATATTTACGCACCGAACCAGAATGCCCCAAAATATGTGAGGAATACACTGCAAAGACTGAAAAGGGAAACAGACACATATACCATAATAGTTGGAGACTTCAATTCACCACTCTCAACAATGGACATAACATCTAGACAGAGGATCAATAAAGAAATAGAGAATCTGAATATTACTATAAATGAGCTACACTTAACAGACATTTATAGGACATTACATCCCACAACAGCAGGATACATCTTTTTTTCAAGTGCTCATGGATCATTCTCAAAGATAGACCATACGCTGGGTCACAAAGCAAGTCTTAAAAAATTTAAAAAGATTGAAATCATACACAACACTTTCTCGGATCATAAAGAAATGAAGTTGGAAATCAATAATAGGCGAAGTGCCAGAAAATTCACAAATACATGGAGGCTCAACAACACACTCTTAAACAACAAGTGGGTCAAAGGAGAAATTAGTAAATACCTAGAGGCGAATGAAAATGAAAACACAACATATCCAAACTTATGGGACGCAGCAAAGGCAGTGCTAAGAGGGAAATTTATTGCCCTAAATGCCTTTATCAGAAAAGAAGAAAAGGCAAAAATGCAGGAATTAACTGTTCACTTGGAAGAACTGGAGAAAGAACAGCAAACTAATCCCAAAGCAAGCAAAAGGAAAGAAATAACAAAGATTAGAGTAGAAATAAATGAAATTGAAAACATGAAAACAATAGAGAAAATCAATAAGACCAGAAGTCAGTTCTATGGGAAAATCAATAAGATTGATGGGCCCTTAGCAAGATTGACAAAAAGAAGAAGAGAGAAGACACAAATAAATAAGATCAGAAATGGAAAGGAGACATAACCACTGATCTCACAGAAATAAAGGAGGTAATAACAGGATACTATGAATAACTTTATGCTAATAAATACAACAATGTAGATGAAATGGACAAGTTCCTAGAAAGGCATGAACAACCTACTTTGATTCAAGAAGAAATAGATGACCTCAACAAAGCAATCACAAGTAAAGAAATTGAATTAGTCATTCAAAAGCTTCCTAAAGAAAATTCCAGGACCAGACGGCTTCACATGTGAATTCTATCAAACATTCCAGAAAGAATTACTACCAACTCTCCTCAAACTCTTCAAAACAATCGAAGTGGAGGGAAAACTACCTAATTCATTTTACGAAGCCAGCATCACCCTCATACCAAAACCAGGCAAAGATATTACAAAAAAAGAAAACTACAGACCAATCTCTCTAATGAATATAGATGCAAAAATCCTCAATAAAATTCTAGCAAATCGTATCCAACAACACATTAAAAGAATTATACATCATGACCAAGTAGGATTCATCCCAGGTATGCAAGGATGGTTCAACATAAGAAAATCAATTAATGTAATACACCATATCAACAAATCAAAGCAGAAAAATCACATGATCATCTCAATTGATGCAGAGAAGGCATTTGACAAGACTCAACATCCTTTCCTGTTGAAAACAGTTCAAAAGATAGGAATACAAGGGAACTTCCTTAAAATGATAGAGGGAATATATGAAAAACCCACAGCTAATATCATCCTCAATGGGGAAAAATTGAAAACTTTCCCCCTAAGGTCAGGAACAAGACAAGATGTCCACCATCACCACTATTATTCAACATTGTGTTGGAGGTTCTAGCCAGAGCAATTAGACAAGAAAAAGAAATACAAGGCATCAAAATTGGAAAGGAAGAAGTAAAACTATAACTGTTTGCAGACGATATGATACTATACGTCGAAAACCCGGAAAAATCCACAAAACTACTAGAGCTAATAAATGAGTACAGCAAAGTAGCAGGTTACAAGATCAACATTCAAAAATCTGTATCATTTCTATACACTAGTAATGAACAAGCCGAGGGGGAAATCAAGAAAGGAATCCCATTTAGAATTGCAACTAAAAGAATAAAATACCTAGGAATAAATTTAACTAAAGAGACAAAAAACCTATATAAAGAAAACTACAAAAAACTGCTAAAAGAAATCACAGAAGACCTAAACAGATGGAAGGGCATACCGTGTTCATGGATTGGAAGACTAAATATAGTTAAGATGTCAATCCTACTTAAATTGATCTAAAGATTCAATTCAATACCAATCAAAATCCCAACAACTTATTTTTCAGAAATAGAAAAAACAATAAGCAAATTTATCTGGAACGGCAGGGTGCCCCGAATTGCAAAAAACATCTTGAGGAAAAAAAACGAAGGTAGAGGTCTCACGCTGGCGGACTGTAAGGCATATTATGAAGCCACAGTGGTCAAAACAGCATGGTATTGGCATAAAGATAGATATATCGACCAATGGAATCGAATAGAGTGCTCAGATATAGACCCTCTCATCTACGGACATTTGATCTTTGATAAGGCAGTCAAGCCAACTCACCTGGGACAGAACAGTCTCTTCAATAAATGGTGCCTAGAGAACTGGATATCCATATGCAAAAGAATGAAAAAAGACCCATCTCTCACACCCTATACAAAAGTTAACTCAAAATGGATCAAAGATCTAAACATTAGGTCTAAGACCATAAAACAGTTAGAGGAAAATGTTGGGAGATATCTTACGAAACTTACAATTGGAGGCGGTTTTATGGACCTTAAACCTAAAGCAACAGCACCGAAGAAGGAAATAAATAAATGGGAACTCCTCAAAATTAAACACTTTTGTGCATCAAAGAACTTCATCAAGAAAGTAGAAAGACAGCCTACACAATGGGAATCAATATTTGGAAACGACATATCATATAAAGGTCTAGTATCCAGAATTTATAAAGAGATTGTTCAACTCAACAACAAAAAGACAGCCAACCCAATTACAAAATGGGAAAAAGACTTGAACAGACACCTACCAGAAGAGGAAATACAAATGGCCAAAAGGCACATGAAGAGATGCTCAATGTCCCTGGCCATTAGAGAAATGTAAATCAAAACCACAATGAGATATCATCTCACACCCACCAGAATGGCCATTATCAACAAAACAGAAAATGACAAGTGCTGGAGAGGATGCGGAGAAAGAGGCACACTTATCCACTGTTGGTGGGAATGTCAAATGGTGCAACCACTGTGGAAGGCAGTTTGGCGGTTCCTCAAAAAGCTGAATATATTGAGCCGAGCCGCCCGCCCTCCTTCTCCCCTCTCTCTCCGCCGGCCCGCCGCGCGGCGCCCACGCCCCGCAGCAGCCGAGCCGCCCGCCCTCCTTCTCCCCTCTCCTCCCCCTCCTGCTCCGGCTGCTCTCCAACCACCACGGTGCCCTCTTCCCCCGCCTTCACCGTGCTCCTCCGCCACCAGCCTCGACAGCCTTGCCGCCCTCACCTTTCCTCCTCCAGAACAGCTACTGGTGGAGTGGAGATAATACAGAGCAGTTCCCGGAGCCACGAGGGAGATCAAAGGGACAGCGTACCCCATCCTGGAACGGCTGACTATCTGGGAGAACCAGCTCCGGTGAGATCACCAAGGGGCACGGGCTTTCCTGGGTGGGACGGCAAGCGACCGGAGTCCCTCCCTTCCACCTTTCTGGGCCAGCTGGTAGAATTGGACAGGCGGTCCCCTTAGGCCGCGGCAGCTGGTGCCCCCACCACACGAGGCCCCCCGGAACAACTGAGATAGTTGGGTCGGAAATCCCCAGACTGCGGAGAACAGTGAACCATGTAATAACATGGATGGACCTAGAGAACATTATGCTGAGTGAGTCTAGCCAAAAACTAAAGGACAAATACTGTATGGTCCCACTGATGTGAACCGACATTCGAGAATAAACTTGGAATATGTCATTGGTAACAGAGACCAGCAGGAGTTAGAAACAGGGTAAGATAATGGGTAATTGGAGCTGAAGGGATACAGACTGTGTAACAGGACTAGATACAAAAACTCAAAAATGGACAGCATAATAATACCTAACTGTAAATTAATCATGTTAAAACACTGAATGAAGCTGCATCTGAGCTATAGGTTTTTTTTTGTCTGCCTGTTTGTCTTTTTTTTTTTTTGTACTATTATTATTATTTTTATTTTTTCTCTATATTAACATTCTATATCTTTTTCTGTTGTTTTGCTAGTTCTTCTTCTAAATCGATGCAAATGTACTAAGAAATGATGATCATGCATCTATGTGATGATATTAAGAATTACTGATTGCATATGTAGAATGGAATGATTTCTAAATGTTGGGTTAATTTCTTTTTTTTTCTTTAATTAATTTAAAAAAAAAAAAAGTAATGGCAAAGTCCCCTGAGGGATGGGAAAAAATATATGGAACTATTAAACTTTACAGTTTAGTTTAATATAGTTTAGTTTAGTATAGTTTAAACTATCCAGGAAAACCCCTGATACTGTGTCAAACATCAAGGACTTCCAAGCCAACAGGCCAAGCCCTTGATCTTGAGGCTTGTTCTTCTGAAGCTTATTTATAATAGCAGAGAAGCTTAGTCTACTCAAATACCCCTAAAAAGTGGGAGAAAGATCAAAGGAGATGGTAGAGTTATACCAAGAAGGTAGCGTTTAACAAATGAGTTGATTGCTGAATCATTATGTTAATATTTTTTAGTCTCAGGGTCTTGGAGCAGCTAGTAGTAAAAATCTAAAATTATGGAACTGTAAGCCATATAAAACTGAAATCTGTTGTATTAACTAATCGTTGCAGTGTGCTCTGAATTCTGCTTTTTGTATATATATATTATTTTTCACAAAAAAAGTCCATTGTGACAATGAATGCACAACTATACGATACTATGAACCACTGACTGTATGCTTTGGATAATTACATGGTATGTGAATATATATTAAAAAATTGCATTAAAACAACAACAGCACAAATGCATTACTTCTGTGTCAGAGGTCTGACTCATATTTCACAGAACTCACCAAAGTATCCTTTCTGCATTCCTTTCTGGAGGATCTGGGAGACAATCTGTTTCCTTGCCTTTTCCCAGCATCTCGTGTACAGTTTTCTTTGGCTCAAGGCCCCTTCCTCCATCTTCAAAGTCAGTAATATCAGGCGAAGTTCTTCTCACACTGTCATCTTTCTGATTCTCTCTTTTACCTTCCTCTTCTACTTTTTAGGACCCTTGAGATTACACTGGGCCCACCTAGCTAATCTTCATATCTTAAAACTCAGTTGATCAGTAATCTTAATTTCATCTCAAACCCTAATTCCCCTTTGCTATATAAGGTAACATATTCACAGGTTTCAGGGATTATTAGAACACGGGGCGGGGGGGGGGGGGCAGGGGGGAGGCGGGGTAAGAAGCAGGGACTTCATTTGCCTATCACACTAACCTTACTTTATAGGGATTCAAATACAATACAGGCTAAATATGTATTCCTGCAGCCCAAATCCTTTTTCTACCTCCCCCATGTTTCATCTAGGACACAGTACAAGAATTAAGAGATCACAAGGAGGATAAATGACAACAGAAATGCCTTTATTATTCCTTGACAGAACATGGAATTTATTTTCTCCTACAGATAATATAAAGAATGGTCACATTCTTAAGACAGTCCAAAGTCATCTAACTAAAACAATAATAACTGTATTATAGTCCAAGTGTATAAAAACTTTATGAAGACCCTGAAACACAATTTCAAGTACAAACTGGAAACAATGCAACAAACACAACCATCAATCTTTTGCTTTGGTTATTAAGTCACAAAATCATTTTTTTCTTATAAAACAAAACGTTTAAGGTTACTGATGAACTGAATTTCAAAAAAAAGTTTTCAGCATTTCTATCACCTTATAACACTGAGAGAAATTTTAAATATAAACTTCAAGCTTAACAGAACGCTAGGAACTTGTCCTGCCTACTTCCTGACCTTACCTTTAGGACACAGAAAGGTATCATGCAGATTCATTCTGAATGCTTACAGAAAATCAGTTCTACAAGAGTAAATCCCTGTACCATGACGGTCCACACATTTTCTTGATACCTTCTAGGATACATGTAGCACATTCATAATTGTCAAAACTTTAGTGCAGAATGATTCCAGATTGGCCTCAAAAAGGAGCACTTACTTAAAAAAAGATTCTCCTGAGGGTCAATCCTTTTTGGGTGTCACTAAAAATGAATGGAAAGACACAACAGCCAAAAGAATAAAAAACATTTAGGGGCAGGACTTGATTTTAGTAATGTTTTCACACTATAGAAGGCCCCAGTGGATTTGAAAGGAAGCAAGCAGATACTAAACCTAGAAACAAGTTTTTACAAATAAGCTCTGGGGTAATGAGAAGAATGCCCAGCATTTATAAATTTGTTTATGAAGGTTTAAACTCATGGTCTTTATTATACCTCAGTAAAATTGATCAACCTCAGTTTTAAGAATCAAATGAAATAACATACAAATTTAAGTTTAGTGAATTGATTTTTATCCAGCATCAGTGACAGTAAAAAGAATTAATGCTACACATAAGTGAACGATAGTTCTAATTTTCAAAGATTAAAAATATATAAATGGTAATCACTCTACAGTCTTAGAGAATACCTATCACAGCTCAACCATTTCTTCGCGGCTCAGCCAATAAGAACATCATTAGTGGTAATAATATTGCCAAGAAAGTACCAATGGAGTACAATAATCTCTCATTTCTTTGAGAGTAAACAGATGATTCAAACCTTGTGCTTTATTTTACAGCCAACTACATAGGGCCTAATGCCTGTCCTGACGGTGTATCAGTCACTATCCTTGCTATTCCTAGGCCTTTATTTTTCCATCTTGGCTCAATGCCTATAATCTTGATGGTGAAGTTGGTCCAAGTTGGACCTCTAATTAAAAAGAAACTGTTGCTGTGTTAGATCCCTCACTCCCTGACTATTGGTTCATATCATAATCTATGAAAACTAGAATATGGTTCCCCAAATAATATCACCTTTGCTACTAATTAGTGCAATATCATTAACTGAGCACTTACTACATATAAAGCTCTGAGCTGTTTTAAGTACATTAACTCATTTGAGCTTAATAAAACTCCCTATGAGAGCATTACATTCCAGACTAGAAAAAAAAACAAGAAAAGCAGTTGATTAATTTGTTTACACTTAGACAGCTACAAGGAAACCGAACTGGGATTGAGATCTAGGTCAATCTCCCACCAAACCCTGTGTCCTTAAACACTGAAGATGAGTGACTCTCATGTCATCACTTCACAGCAAGAAAGCACATTCAGAAAAAAGGAAGTAACTTTGAGTCTCAATTTATGCATCTATAAAATGGAAATATAACATAAGGTTGTCTGGCTACTGTGAAGATTAAATAAATGGAAAGTTATATTAAAATGTTAAAATGTTAAACCATCAAAAATATCAGTTTTATGTATTACACAATTCCAGGAAGCACCATTCATATAGAAAAGTGTTGCATTTTCCTGGAACACTATAGAAAATGCCATTTATATTGTATTTATGGGAATGATGAACTACAGATCTCTACACAGCTGTATATAGGAATAGGTATACATAACTCATTTATTAGTGTGGATTACATTCGTTTTATTAAGTGCTACCTAGGTACACTAAAATGAAATCAGTGATATAACAGTGATAAAAATAGTGATAACTGAATAGGAAAAAGACATATAAGACTTATATAAGACTTGTTTTTATCATAAACAATGAGGTGGTGCAACTTCTGTAAGTCCACGGTCACTTTCTTACCTTTCCTATAGAATCAAATCAATTTCATAAACAGTTACAGTAAACAAATATTTATAAAAATTACTATAGAAAAGACTAGAGCTTTCAATCTCTAAGTAATTTTTGTGGTTCATAAAAGAATAAAAGTTCAAATATTCTATTAGCAGGAAAAAAGACAAACCCACTAAAATGGTTTAGAAGTATATAAAGTACTTTTTTCAGGATGGGATTTACAATATATGTTAAATCACTATATACCACTGCTAGGCTTTGCCTTGAAATTAACGTTGCAATGACCACCTTCATTAGTTCCAAAATATGCTGTTACAAGTATCAAGACTGACCAGAAACTAAAATATCCACTTTAGTCATTAGGAGACTACAACGAAAACATGAGAACTAAGAGTGCCAGGACTTACAAGACTCACAGGAATAAAATAAGCCATCCTCCTATATATTATAAAACAAATACTCTTCTGTAATTGTTTTTTGAGCTACAGCATTTCTAACTATTTCTTTCTAAAAAATTTAAGGTCTAAGATTTTTAAGATGGGCTACAAAGATACAATGATATATAATCAGAACAAAAGCACTCAAACATTATTCAGTAGTGGTTATAGATGTGCACTGACTGATCTATCCACCAGTTCACCCACGGCTGCTCATAACCAACAGGTAAATCTCCAAGTACTATGGCTGTATGTCTGCAAAAATCATGTGACATGTAAAGTTGAGGCTGAATCATAACCTTGTTTACTAAAGCACCACTCCCTAGTAGACAAGCATTCAGGTCAAAGAAAACTCAAGCACTCACATATTCCATGCTTTCAACACCAAGTCTATTTGCCTTAAATGGCAGGAGGATTTATAAAGCAGAACTTTTCTAGCTGGTATTCTCATTAAAACAGAGGTCTCTCAATTAATTAAACGGCATACCATCCCTGGTGATAACATTCTTGATCATTTGTACCTTCTTTCACTTATCCATATTGCCTAGTCTTTCCACAATGAAGTACTACTGTGATTATATGAAAAAGGCAAAAAAAAAAAAAAAAAAAGTCTTTTCACTCATTATGTCCACAATATGCCTAATAATGTTTACTTAATTCATCAAAAGAGAATCACAAGTACCAAGTACACGGCAATGAGTTAAATGCAAATGAACCACCACTGTTCAAAAAAACCCAAAACATATAGATCTAGGCTACAAACAACAGTACCATCATAAAAAGAAATGACATACCTAGCAAATACCTAAAAACTAACCTTGGGATGTTCATCACACATACACAAAAACCTTCAAATCTCTTACATAGGATAAGATGACTAGAAAGTGACAGAAGAGATAATATATCACTATTCAGTAAATCATATATTACTACTTAAAAAAAAAAGTATATCTTGGGAAGAAAATTATTTATTATGCATAACCTGATAAACCATCCACAGAAACCAAGTTGCTTTTACAGTTTACATAATACTTTGTATTTATAGCGCCCTTGGTCTGAAATAATCAAAGAACATTCAATATTTACCTGAAAGGATCATACCAAACTGTTAAAAAACATTGCACAAGTAATTCTCATGGAGGGGGAAGGTCTGCTGAGGAATAGGACTTTATTTCAGTAGTTCAAATTTTGTGTTTGAATGTGTCATAACTTTACAATAAAAAAATAATGATCACATAAAGTATACTGCATTGTAGGCCATGACATTTCCCCCTATGTGATAAACAGGGATTTCGATTTATCCCTGAACAGGTTTCCTATAGTAAATATACAACATAGGCTACAGCCTACAAGACCGGTTTCCATCATTTATAAGCATTCAACTTCCAAATACACACTGTGCGGTCCCTTGCTCAAAGAAGACAACTGGTCATTGAAACAGCTTCCCCACTCTTCTATTTGATCCCTTCAGAATGTAGCTTCTACCCTTCCCCCTCCCAACAAAATCTTTACTTCTATACTACAGGCATTATCATAAAAGTTATTACTGAATAAAAAGAAAAACATGTTCCTAGTTTTCTGATCTAGGACTCCAAAAGATTTCCCTGTAGAAGAATTAAAAAATTGAAATAAACTAACGTAAACATAAAAGGCGATTCTCCTTTTAGCAACCAATTACATATTTTTCATCTTTCTCATTTCCAATTCAATTGTCAATAATGGATTCCAACATGTGTCTGCATGATTCCACCACTCTCTGTATTCACTTATCCATTAATTGTCAGGTCTGAAAAGGGACCCATGTCACTCCCACCAAGAAACATCCCTTCTAGCTTTCAAACTTTACTCTTCCCCCCTATGGGGGGAGCACAACTACTTTCCATTTCTCTCCCTCCAAAGAGTTGCCTCAAAGCTTATAAGACTAAAACACTGGAAGCAACCCATATGCCCATCAGTAGAGAATATGGTTAAATAAAGTATAGTTTATACATACAATGTATAGCTGTTGCTATACATAGCAGCTACTTAAGGCTGCATAAATTTTTTTTAAAAGAATGACAAAGTTCTTTACTAATATGGAATGATATTAAAGATATATTGTGAAATGAAAAATAAATGTGAAAAAATTTTGCAGGGCACCTCTTTACATAAATGTGAAGAAAAAATAATATTCAAATTTACTTCTATACGCAAAAAATATTAGTTTCTTGTATATCATTCCAGAGATAAGGGTGACTACGTCCCACAAGGCTGAGAAGGAGATATTTTCACTTGATATACTTTTTCTACCACTTAAAATTTGAACCATTTGAATATATTACTGTTCTAGTTTGCCAGCTGCCAGAATGCAATATACCAGAAAAAGAATGGCTTTTAAAAGGGGAATTTAATATGCTACTAGTTTACAGTTCTAAGGCTGAGGAAATGTCCCAATTAAAACAAGTCTATAGAAATGTCCAATCTAAGGCATCCAGGGAAAGATACCTTGGTTCAAGAAGGCCAAAGAAGTTCAGGGTTTCTCTCTCAAGTGGAAGGGCACATGGTGAACACAGTCACAGTTTCTCTCTCATCTGGAAAGGCACATGGTGAACACAGTCAGGGCTCCTCTCTCATCTGGAAGGGCACATGGCGAACATGGCGTCATCTACTAGCTTTCTCTCTTGGCTTCCCGTTTCAAGAAGCTCCCCAGGAGGCATTTTCCTTCTTCATCTCCAAAGGTTGCTGGCTCATGGACTCTCTGCTTCATGGCGCCACAGCAGTCTCTGCTCTCTCCAAATCGCTTTCATTTTCCAAAATGTTTCCTCTTTTAAAGGACTCCAGAAACTTATCAAGACTCACCCAAATGGGTGGAGACATGTTGTTCACCTAATCCAGCTTAACAACCACTCTTTATTAAATCACATCTCCAGAGAGATGATCTTATTATAGTTTCAAACATACAGTATTGAATAGGGATTATTCTGCCTTTATGAAATGGGGTTTAGATTAAAACATGGCTTTTCTAGGGGACATACACCCTTTCAAACCAGCACACAATTACCTATATTTAAAATCAAAGAATTGTTTCAATCTTGCTTACTACTCAGGTCTTCAAACAAGTATTTGTGATTAACATTGTATAAAGTTGAAGGAAGCTAGAATGAAAAATTGGTTAGTTTGAGAATGTTTCACTTCTTTATAATCATGCAAGTAGCATTTCAAAAAGAAACCCCAAATGTCTCCCCTACAACCATTCCCATAAAGATATTCTACATTAAGTCTTAACAGCAAGAACTTTAATTTTATTTAATAATGCAAGAATTAATTACTAATTAAACTAGTAAGCTGCAACATAGCATAGGATGCAGAGGCAGATGTAAGAGAAATATAACTTGATTGAAATTTCACATAGATGCTTTAGGAATCTAAGAGTTATGTATATTTTATGTGAGTGCATCTCAGCTGATCATATGAAGTTTTCCTACTATCACCAAAAAGAATAAAGCAATGTTGCACTATAGACATAGCTTTATCCCACCTTTCATATCCATATAAATACAGAAGAAACTATGAGGTCAGAGAGCTTTGAGAATAGGCAGTTCATCAAAAACTTGTCCAATGCAACATGAAAACATCCAATAATGCAGATGTGCAAACAGAAAAACAGAATTGAATTTTTTTTAAATAAACACCTTACAATTACCTAATAATAAATCTGAAAATAAAGAACTCATGATAGCCTATGACAAGAAAATCCGGTTCTCTTACATAGACACAATTAAAATACTTAAAAAAGCTATTTTTCTTGTGTGTATATATGTGTGAGTATGTTATCTACCAGTAAAAATCAAATACCAATTACATGCCAATTTATCAGTTTACCAGTGACCATTTTCATATTCATTTGCACAGATTTCCTGAACATCCATTGGGGATACAAGGAACAATAAGAGCATAGTTTTTGCTTTGAAGCATCTCATAATCCAATTATAACTGTTACAAGTACTCAAAACAAATTCAGAGTAGGAAGAATCATCAAGAGGTTAAACAGTTGTATTTCTATACAAAGGAAGAAGGGACTCTTTGGAAATGTGGGGTATGAGCTAGTCGTTAAAATAGAAGACTTCTAAAGGCAGAGACAGGAAAAGAGAGAAAATTCCAAATATGAAAATGCTATGAGAAACAAAAAAAGTAGTGAAATAAGTTCCAGGAAGAAACTAAATTTAAGTTCGACTACAACAAGAAATACAGGAAATAAAAAAGGGGCACTAGGGCTGAATAATGCAGAGTGTTGAGAGGCAATGCTCCCTCAGGGGAAGCATGGTGGTCAAGAACACAGTCAGGTGAGTGACCTGCTTGGGATTCATATGCACCTGTTCTACCTACCAGCAATTCTGTCAGACTTGCAAAGTCTCAATTTCCTCATCTGTAAAGTGGGTTAACAAAATCTACAACCCAAGACTATTATAAGGATCAAATCAGAGCAAACCATTCTGCACAGTGGCTCACATAAGAACTATTCAGTAAATGTTTTTTGTTTTGCTTGTTTCTGTCATCAGGCAAGGAAAACAACATGATCAGGGCTTTATTTAGGACAATGAATTTGGTAGCAGTTTGCATCCTGAATGGTAAGACATAAAAACTAGAGCTATATCTTGCTAATAACCACTGAGGCAAAATATTTAAAATGCACGGTTGCTAGAAGAATGGAAAGGAAGCAGGAAAATCAGAAAGCACAATGCAGATAAAATGACAAAAATTATTTCTGAAGAAGAGTAAAGAATCAAAGGTGACTTTTTTATTTTGAACCTAGATGACTAAGAGAATGTTATGATCATTAATATAAACAGTGAAATAACGGAACAAACATCAAGTTTGCAAAGGAAAGGGAGTTGATTTCTGAATATATTGATTCACAATAACAATATGACAACCAGGTAAAGAGTTTATCAAGGAGAAAAGAAAAGGTGAGTCTGAAGCATAAGAAAGAAAGCGAGGTTGGTGATGTAGAATTGGGAAATTAAGCAGAGGGAGAATGAACAGCTGAAACCATAGGATTACATGGATCAGCAAAGGAAAGAATAAAGTACTGAAGAGGGAGATGAGAACTAATCCCAAAGTAACACCAGTATTTAAAAGGTGAGATGAGAAAATGAGCAAAAGCAGTGAAAAGAAAGAACTGGAGGTCTTCTTCCACAGAGAAGAAGAAAGGATTTTATAATACTTCATATTCCACAGTTCTTCAGATGCTCATTATAACTCTAGATTATAATCTGAATTGATTTACGAAAATGTGATTATTATAGAAGGTTTATAAGAGCCTGCAAGTTATGGAAAAGTGTTAATTATTCCAACTCAACTCTCAGCAGGACACAGCTAAGAGGTAATAATTAAAATTAGGTATTTTCTGAGTATCTCAAAGCTCAAAAAGTATAATAGCTTTTTTAAGTTCTCATCTTCCCAGACATCCATCTACATATTTGACTCTCCTGTTCACGCACTCTTTCAGAAAACCCTCTTCCTTTATCTACCTTAACAGCTAATTCTCAGCTTTTCCCCTCTTTTGTGCCTTCCTTTACCTTAATTAGCTACTCCTGCTTCCCGCACTCTTAAAAAAGGGAAATAAAGGAGATCTTTGCTTGTCTGCAACTCTCTCCCTCTCCATTCCCTAACCGAGCAAAGTCATCTATTCCCTTTCATTTACCTCCTTTATATATAATATTTATGAAACCGGGAATAGATCAGAGATCGTTTCCCCCAGTAGACCATAATTCTGATGGTAAAGACTGAGTTGTGCGATGGCAGCAGTAGTGGCACGGGTCCTCACTGAATACATTGTCTAATGCTACCTCCCTTTGTTTTACAGATGAGGAAACTGAAGGTCAATGGCTAGTGGCAGGTTCTGTCCACAACACCTCCTTTTTCCTATGGTCAACAACTAAGCAATTATCAACCCAAAGTAAGTATATTCAAATTAATACAGCTTAGATCTCACCTTGATCATAAAATCTTCACAAAGTGTTTACTCAGCAAGTATATGCTAATGCCCACTTGCTGCCAAAGATTTTCCTACTTCATGAAAAGATGAACAGGGTCTCCTCAATAAACTTACAGTCTAGTAAGAAGACAAACATGAGAAGTTGCAACACCACAGTATACTGACTAGAAGGTACAACCAGTAGTAAGAGGAGTAGCCGGGAAGGGCTACAGAGAAGGAAGATGACTTGAGCTGAGGCCTGAACATGAGTTTTCCATCCATCAGGAGAGCAACACAGGCAGAGGAAACAGGACTATCAGAGAACATGTCCTTTATGCAATTTCACATTGGTTATTCTATACAAATGTGCTTTAAAATCCCAACTAGACCTTAAACTCAAGAATTCATTTTTTAAATCATTCACAGGACTTAAACAGCTGATTTATTTCTGGTTACTTGTGAATATATGTCCACAAAAGGGTTTTCCAGTTAAATTGGAAAATAAGCTTTCTATTTCTTCCTATTAGCAATAAGATCTCTCATTTTTAAGAATGTGCGCACACACACACACACACACACACACACACACACAGAGCATTTGATTCCCCTCCCCCCCACACCTCCTTCCCCCAAAAGCTGAAGGCCAATATATCATAATTCATTCTAACGAGATCTTTCTGGCACCAAAAATTGCTATATTCCACAACTATAAAAACCCATTCACACCCAGTGTAAGTGATCCCAGAGAAAATCAACAGTAGATATACCACTTAGATTATGAATCCAGTTAGATTATGAATCCAGTTACCATACTTAATTGCCAAGAATAAAAACTCAAATATTTTCCTATATGTCGGTTTATTCTTAAATACAAACTACTGATCATACTTCATGAACTTCATTATTTGCCATATTTCTTTAAACTACACAGTTGTCACATCTGCTGGGAAACTAAAACAGACAAATATACCATAATATTATGACACATAGTCTATTAAGTTGTCTGTCATAGTGCATTTTTAAGGGACTATAAAATACCAAAAGTGAAATAAGCAAATTTTAATCTTTTTAGACTCGTTAAGGCTCTCTTTGTATTCTTTTTAGCATATTAGTTTAAAAAGCACTCAATTGGGTTCATAAAAATAACGTTAATGAAATGAGATCCATCCAACTTTGTAAGGAATAAGCACCTGTGAGAGTTACAATTTATTATGATCTAAATTACCAAAGTACTGAGAGAGTGATTAATACAATCCCTCATCTTCTTAACAGCATCAGAGCAAGGAGTTCAATATTTTAATGTACTACCTACCAGAAACCTCATCTAAAATGATCCCATTATAATTTCACTACTTATCCTTCAGACAATTTTTCAAACCACACGATTATATTCATATCTCCATTTTTGAGAAACATCTCAAAGAGGAGGAGAAAACTCTAAAAGTCAATTGTGTAAAGCAGTGTTCACTAATGGGAGGTAACATGACAGAGTAGGAAACACAGTTTCTTGGATTAAGTATCCTGAGTCTAACTGCAAGGGCGACCACTAAAGAGCCAATGGAATCTTAAGCAATTCAGTTACTTTTCAGAGTCTCTGTTTATTAATCTACAGTATAGGGAGAATTACATCGTTGTGAGAAATACATAAGAGAGAGCTTATTACTACAACAAGAATAACTAAAATGCCATGGATATTTCTGGCTTGTTTTAAACACCATTCCCCAAATAATAAAATGCCACAAAACTTAGGCTAAGATTTCAGGCTACACATGTTTAAAAACCAGACTGTTCTTTATGATTCTATTACTCAGTTCTATGCTTTCCCTAAAGACTAGCATCAAGATGAAAACATAGTACATTTTTAATAAATCCAAGTGGGTGATTAAATCTGCAAAGCCTCCAGCTCTTTCACACAGAAAAACACACAATGTAATTAGGGATTTACTAGCCTTTTTATTTAATAGTAAGCAGTCTAATATCATCCTTCTACTGCAGCTTACTCCCCATGGTTTACTTATCAAAATATTTAATCCCTGGCTGCTTTTTTGTTGTTGTCTGAAATACAAACTAATGGGCCTTTGGCCTCCTGCCTTACCTCCTCTTCACATGTCAGCCAGTTCATGTTTCTTTTTCAACCGACCCTAAGGAATTTAAATTTACTTTGAAAAGGCAAGCAAAAAAAAAACTATTTTGGTAGCCTGCTTTATGAAGTCACACAAGCCTCACATAAACTACTACTAAGCTCTCTGTAAACATGTTACTCAACTTACTTAATATGAAGGGATTCACCTCAGGCTTTCCACATTCTGAAAGCTTTACCACACCAAGTATTGGTTTGTAGCTCTTTTTTTAAAAGCTACTGATTATTGAAAAACTGGAGACAGCGTTCAGCAACAAAGAATTAAACACATAGATAACTAGCCTTTAAAAAGAATGAGGTGTGTAATGAAATGGAGGCAGATCCCTTATGTATTGTTTGCTAATAAAACGATATGGTATATATGACCTCAATTTTGTTTTTAAAACAATCATCGAATGCACAGAGCAATATCTGAATGGCTACACACCGCTTCTGAAGACTGGTTACTCTGGGTAGTAAGAAGGGGAAATGTGTGGAGAGAAGAGGAGAAGATACCTTTATCGTTTGACTTCTTAATTTTTTTTTAAAGAGCCCGCAGTACTTCAGTAATTTTAAAATAACAACCGGAGAAAAATAATTATTGCTAAAAGCATACTTTCTCCTACGTACACCATTCCTTTTGATTTGTAATTTTAAAAACAGGTGCTATTACTCCATTTTAAAAAAGGGTCACACAAAACACAGTAATAAAAGTTAAAAAAAAAAAAAAGTTGAATTTGTAAAATTACTCCTTCTGGCTCACAACTCAAGTCCTCCCTGCGGGAGTTTTGGAAGTACCTAAGTACCAGGACCCGCACCGCACTGACCACAAACAGCAGCAGGCACTCAAACAAAAAGAAAGTAAAGGTTAGCGCCCTTCTCTAACCTCTTAAATCTCTTCCAGTCCCAGCCCCCAAGGCTTCCCAGAGCCTACGTAGGTTTGAGTCTCTTCCTTTAAAATCAAAACAAGAGAAAGTCGCCGGGTGGATGTGAAAAGGTCCTAAGGGGCCGGCGCGCGACTGTCGAGGTAGCATCCGGCAGTCAGTGGTCCCCGAGCCCCGGGTCCGAGCCTCAGGCTGGGTCCGAGCCTCAGGCTGGGCCCGAGGACGCGGCGCCGGCGCCCAAGCTCTCGCCCGACCCCCTCAGCCCCCGACCGTCGGCCCTTCAGTCCCCCTCGGCTCCCGATCCTCGGTCAGTCCCTAGGCTCCCCTCAATACCCGACCCTCAGTCCTCCGGTCCTCGCAGGCGCCCCCGGCCCCGGGCGGCACCCCGGCCGCCCCGACCAGCAAGACCCGGGTCCGCGGAATGGTTACCTGCGGCGGTCGGCGGGGCGGTCGGTCAGGCCAGCCGAGCTGCACGCAAGTCCAAGCGCTGGGGCTCCGCGGGCTAGGCGGCAGCCGGCAGCCCACCTCCGAGACAACACTGCCTCGCCGCCGGGGGAGGGGCGGGCCCGAGCCGCGGGGAAAACCCGACCGTCGCGGCCTAAGGGCCGTCGGGGAGCTGGGCATGCGCAGACCACAGCGGGCACGAGGGCCGCTAGGCTGAGGACGCCCAAAACAGAATGGCCTGGGCACGCCCCCTTCGGGCTCGCCCCGCCCCCCAGCCCAAACAACGCGAGGCCTGACGACGACCGGGACAGGGCAGCCGTGGGAGGAGATCCCGCGAGAGCAGAGCGTCAGCTTACTCGCTCTCTTTCCCGGTGTCTGGGTGCGCGTGAGCCGAGCTGGTGCGAGGGGGTTGGTGCTGGGAGGCTGCCTGTGAAGGGTCCCGCCCTGAGGAGATCTGCGGTATAGGAGTCATGCCGAGTGGCGTGGGGTCCGCGTCGCGCTCGGGTAGAGGGT
Source organism: Tamandua tetradactyla (assembly GCF_023851605.1). Classification (NCBI taxonomy): domain Eukaryota; kingdom Metazoa; phylum Chordata; class Mammalia; order Pilosa; family Myrmecophagidae; genus Tamandua; species Tamandua tetradactyla. Next base: position 95,134,994 of record NC_135332.1, read on the forward strand.
CACGTGGTGTTCTGTATCCTCAAGGGCGGCTTCTCTGGTTTGGTGGCGACCCTGGCAGGGTAACGACAGAAACTTGTGTGGAGGTTGCTCGCTGATTTATCGGAATAGCCAAGGATTTTGCTTCAAATTGCGCCGTTTTAAGGCGTCCCCTTAGAGTCAGACGCCTCCTCAGGCCTTGCACTTTCAGGAGCCTTTGGGACCATCTCGGGAACGCGCTGGTTTTCTTCACCGCTTGGATTTGTACTTCCTGCAAGAAACTGAAGACTCAGTATAGGTGAAGACGTTGTGCCAAGCAAGTTTCTGTTGGCCGGCAGGAAAGGATTTTGAGGAAAAGGCATGGGGATTTGAGAAGAGGACAGGGAACGTAGGGTCAGGCGATCTGGGAAACTGCTCCCTCTGATGAATCAATTCAGTAAACACGCTGTTCACACTTTGAAGAGTCGTAGCGAACTGCATGTTCTCAGTGAGTTTTAGTACGCAGAGCAGGCGTTATGTTTTTCCTAGATTCTGTAATTTACGTGCCACGGATCCTGCTTTCCTGCTAACTCGTCATATTTCACTGTGTGATCCCCGCCAACCACTGGAAGGGTTGAGCACAATTCTTTGGCATTGCTTAAGCTCTATTTGGTTTTGATTTTAAAGTTTGTGGACCGTGATTGTGGGCTACTCTATAGTTGGGTGCAAAAGTATATAACGTATTCAGGCGAGAAGAACAGGCAAAGTCGAAGCTGAAATCACGAAATAACTTGCAAACAAGAACAAAATTGCTAAGAGTACCTGCCCTTCAAGTCAGTAACTTCACTTTATTTGGCTTTAAGGTATGAATTCATATCCAGTGGATCTGTGTAGACTGTCTGTACTTTATAGAATCTCTGAATGCCCTCGAGTACAGCGGTGGGTCACGAATTCGTTAAGTCTGTCAGCTGCTGCTTTAGCTCTCTGCCGGGTCTGAAGGCACGCCCAACTGTGGGGGCATCATGTGACAACCGAACAGGATTAGCTTTCTGCAGTCCCAAGCAGAAATTTTAGCACGTGAAAATATCTATTTTACCACAAGCAATATGAGTAGAAATCATTGACTACCTTAGGAAAATAATTGAGATCATTAAATAACTATTACATCTTTTTTTCTCTCTCTCTCCTTGATTTCTTTACCTATGTTCTTTGCTTTTTTCTTTCTGCTATTGGAAGTTTTCAGAGTTCTACCTTTTTTCTCCCTGTACTTCCTCTACTGCATTGAAGTTGAACACAAGTTTTTAATATAACTATTAGTAAATACTTTGTTAATAGGTAGGACTGAGTGCTATTCTTGTGGTAAGTAAACAACAAATAAGCCATCAGTTCTCTTCCTGAGAATCAGGCTTTATGGTGCCACCCCATCTACACGTTCAGATCATTTCTGATGATGTCCCCAGTTAACACTTTTTGTTTACAATTTTTCTCTTGTGTGTCCCTCTTCTGTACTAGTGTGTAATGGATGAAGGCTGGACGTATGCCTGCTGTGTTGCTTTACAGGGCCTAATACAATGTCTGCTACAACATTAGTACTTGGCATTTATTGAATGGATACATATTGAAACTATTCTGTCAACTATTATTATTTAGAGATTTATTTAGACATTTATTAATTTACATAGCCCACAGACAGTTTATTTCTAGAGTTCTTGGTCCACTGTTGCAGGCAAGTCTGGCTCTGGCAACAGCGGTAACGTTTGCTATAATGATTCATCATACCAGTTTGCTTTGGTTTTATTATTAAGCAGAAAATTCCCTAAGTGTGGTGACATTACTCATTGACGCTTTAGTTCAGCTGTAATACATAAAGGTATTCAATCAGTGCTTATTAAGCTGGTTTGAATTCAACATACAAACTACTCTCACCACCCTAGGAGTTCACATTTCTCATAGGTGTGGCAGTTAGATGGTCTCATGTTTTCCTCAGTCTCAGAACTGGAGATCTACACTTGTTACCCAGACTAGCCTTCAGTTACTTAGTTATTTGCCTACACCTGTGTTGCCTTATAGGCCATGGTTATGGTTATAGAGCCCAGTCTGGTCTAAAACCTCAAAGGATTTCCTCCTGTCTCTCTTTTGAACTGCAATGTCTAGGGAAAACCCAGCTAAAATCCTACTAAATATGGAACTGATATTCTGCAATTTTTTTTCCCACATACTATTTTCAGTACCATTGCAAGTCTACCACCCTGACCCTCAAAAAACAATAATAAAATCAGAAAGTTCCTCTCTAAAAGAGAATTAATTTCACTATACTTATTTTTTTTTCCTGCTTGAAAGGCAAAAATATCAATATTTCCTTATTGATTTTAAAAAACAAATTTAATTGGTTGGGAAGATGGTAGTGTTTTTAGAGTAGAACTAGAGTTTGAAAATGAAGGAGAAAGCTTAAGATCAGAAAAATGGTAACCTGTATAATTTATATATATAAATTGAGATAGTGAGGAAATTGAAAGCCATCTTAATAGAGACAAGAGGGGATCTTATGGCTTTTACTGACAACCTTCATCTATAGCCATTAGCACTTTTTTTCATTACAAGATAACTCCTTGGTATTGTTTTCCACTGTTGTCATGTGTTATTATTTAATATATTGAGAAACACTATAGACAAAATTCAATTATCAGCTCTATGCAGCCTAAGACTTGCTGTCCTCTAGAAAAAAAGCTAAAAAGACATCATTGAAACCAGTGGTTCCTAAAGAGTAATCCAGGATCAGTGGAATCAAATCACTAGAGGACTTACTAGTAATGCAAATTTGTAGGGCCCCTACTCCGTTTAACAAGCTCTCTAGGTGATTCTAATGTAAAGTTTGAGAACCATTGGTTCAAACCACGAAACATACTTTTTAGTACATTATTTTTGTCTATAATACACAAGTTCACATATAAATTTGGTAGAAAACAGGCTTCTTTTAGTGAAAAATAAAACAATATCCCATCCCTAGTATTCCCAATGTCAGTTATACCATCTCTTGTCTAAGGACATTGTGCTTATTCTTCAAGGACCTGCTCCACTATTTCTTCCTCTGTGAAGCCTCTCTCACTCCTTTAAGCCACAGCATGTTGTTATTTTGTTGCTATTTTGTTTACAAAGATGCTATTTGTGTTTGTGGATGGGGCAGAAAAGACTACACAAGCAATCCATTTCACATTGGAAATTTGCCCTACATTTTGCATCACTGCTGCTTTTAGTGGACCTTAACCTTTAGTTGCTACTATTTGAGTTTGTTGTTGGATTTTTTTTTTTTGGCCCTCTGAAATTGCCCAACTAGAAATCCAAGTTAATCAGCAGCTCCAGTAGCATAGTTCTTCTATACTATCTGAAACTTCCAAATACTTTTAAAAACTATGGCAAATTTTATGCAAAGTTACTTTAGAATAAAAATCTTTAAAAAAAAAACCTGGAACCTGAAAGGATTCAGCTCTTCTGAAACAAGCAATTTATACACTCACCTGTTTCCTACCATCTCCCACCAAGAAAAGTATTCCCTGACAACAACAGCATAAAAGTTTAATTTTTAAAATGTTGTTTATAACTTTTCAAATTCAATAATCATTCAAATCTATATAGTTAAGGGATTGCATATGCAACTGAAAATAAAATTATGCTTTCCCAAAGTCATTTGACCCCATTTTGCTGTGAGTACTTCAGAAATTCCTGTCCTATTTAATATTAAAAAATGAACCCTATTTGTGTAGACTACATCCAATTAGATATAATTTCAAATTTAGTCTCAAATAAGTTTAAGCCATTATGTATACATATATATACATATATGTGTTTTATTGTTGTGGTACCTGCAGGTTTATGTATCGTATTTATTTCACCTGACAATGTATTAAAGTATCAATGACATTTAAAAGACTGGCTGTTGTTTTAGGTCTCATACCTGGTAATGGATCTTAGCTACTACTGATTCTACATCACTTCTTTCTCTCTTCAGCTGGCTGAAGAGTTTTTAAAAGTCACCATGCTCAAAGAAAATATACAGATAGCCCTTTTGTCACCTAAATTAAGACCTCATAAGGCTTACTGGTTGCATTTATATTAATGTAATGTTAATTAGCCAAATGTTATTGTAAGTGATGGGTAATATCCATTCTATTAAAAAGTAAATTGATATGTCATAGGATTTGGTGGATTAAATAAAAGGGAGAAGGAAATTATATTTATGAAATAATGTGAGAGATTCTATCAGAAGTCTAAGAAGTTTGTGAAAAAGATATTGGTATATAAACTTGAAGATATGTAGTAACTTTAATTGCTTCATCCTAAACAACTGTAAAATCATATAATGAGTATAATCTATTAGGAACCCTTAAAACTCTATGTGGTTATCTTTGCTTACTTTTTCTCTTGCCCTGAACCTGCTTTCTCTCCACATATCAGATTTTGCCTCCTTTTAAAATAGATTGAAAGTACAAGGTAAAAGCATTTCTCTATGATGAGTATTTACATTATATCTCAGCTTCAAATTTTGCAAAAGGTTGCTTTCTGGAACTTAAATGTGAAGATTTTTCCCCTCTTTTTCATTAGAATAGCAGTTCTGGGAAGCAGTTACCATAACTTGCTAACTATATGTCATTACTATATATATATTAAGCTTTTAAAATAATAGCTATAAAAGAAGTTATTTTATTAACAAAACAGCATTAAACATATTATTTAAGAAAGTATTTAAGGTACTCTATAGCTGTGAAAACCTGTCTCTTTCTCTCCCCTTGTTTTTTTCCAATTTCTTATTATCTCTTCTCTCTCATGGATATTCAACACTAGCAAATAGAAAAAGTAAATTACTCCATTTTCAGAGATCATTAATAGTCAAGAGAACTCTAACTTTCATCTTGGATCTGGATTCAGATTTGTGTTTAGATTTTTTTTTTTTTTCATACCAAGACTTCTTCCAGAGAACTGCATAATAACAAACTTCTATCATAAACCTGAAAAGTAATGTCATACAACATTCAAATTTGTTAAGATTAATCTTTACCCATGAATTGGGAGACGGGGTATCCAAGAAATACACTCATTTGTATGTTTACTATACATTATTTCCACAGGAATTATTGTTACATTTCTGCTAAGAAGTAGAAGGAAGAGAAAGGGAGGAAAAGTCTGGAGAGGGGGAGGGGAGGTGAACAAAGGGAAAGAAAATTTTAAATTTCCATTCCTCCCACACTCCATATAATAAAGTTCATATAGGACAAATTCCCCTATCTTCATCCTTTTATATAACCTTTCCTATATAATCTTGCTTTTAACTTCTTTTAGAGCTGTATTCACATTTAATTTGTGTTGTTGACAAACCCTTCCAAATAGATTATGAGAAGCTTAATGGGACCTAGAGCCTAGCACAGTGCCCTTCTCAAAGTAGGTCTTCCACCAAAAAGTGTTGGGTAGAATTTCCATAATGCATTAGTGTCTGAGATAGGAAGGATGAGTGCTACCCTTTGTTCATTCACTCATTTAATAACTGTTTATTAAGGTGGTGTATGTGCAAGACAGTGCTGGGCCTGGGGGATGCAGCAGTCAGTAAGTCAGGAAAGGCCCCTGTCTTGGAGCCCTTATTTTATACAAGTGCATATAAAACAGAAGATGAAATTATTGGATACTGGTACATAGAATCTTAGAACTGAGTATTACCTTAGAAGTTATCTGGTCAGTTCCCAATGTATGACAGATGAATGGAGCATTAATTGTAACCTGGAAATTATAGTACATTTGATATTGAAAACACACTTCCAATAAAAAGGAATATGATATCAGCAAAAGGAATTCCTTTTAGGAAAATAAGCATTTCTAAGTCATTGTCTACAGTAAAGAAAATATGCCTTTAGGAACTTAACTCTAAAATTAAAATTATTATAATATGGTTTTTAATCTATATAGATACTTTTCCTTCACGAAGAATTGTGCTTGCAAACTAGAAGCACCAAAACTAAATAAAAATATTTTAAAATGTTAGATATCTAACAAAAACATAAAATTAATAATTTTTAGCAAACCAATGAACATTTTCTGAGACACTATAATAGATGCTGAAGATATACAGCAATGTATGACATAGAGCTTTTCCTCATAAACTTATATTTAGATAATACAAGAAAGAAAGCAACCCATGATATAAACACATGCAATACAAATAGAATGCTAATACTTCTAACTGAAGATCATAGAAGTACTCCAGAAGTCAAATTTGAATCTATTTAAAATGTAAATGGAATTTTTGCATTGCAACGATGAAGAGAATGGTCATTTCAAGGATAGGAAATAAAATAGATAATCCATTATGCATTATCAATGAACAGGGACTAATTTGATTTAACTAGAACACAATGCAAAAAATATAATAGGAGCTAAGCCTAGAAATGTGAACTATGACTACACTTCAATTACAATTTATTTATGGTTTATTTATATGTAATTAGTGTTTATGTGTAATTGACTCCAGCATCCATCTTAGAACTAAAAATTATATTGTACATGATTATTACTGTCTGAGAGTCTGCCTCAGTGATTGATAATTTATATGAAGTTACTCTGTTTACTTAAAAAAAAAAAAAAAGCCATGCATTTGAATACTGAAATAAAGATGATAAATTCCTTGCTCAATAAACCTATCTTTTTCAGGTAACGGAACCACAATGATGAATCCAGGTGCAGAAGTGATAGCTGGTATTTATAGGTTCTTCCTGCTCTAAATTGGTTGATAATCTTGAATACAGTAATTATGAAGAATTGAGTAGAACAAACTAGTCTTCAAGTAGAATATTTTTTTAAAATCCCACTAAATGAAATAATTTTCTAAAAATAATATTAGAAATAGGGGATGTGATAATAAATCCATTATCAGGGCAAAACAGAGACTTAAATGAAAAATCTTGAAACAAAGCCTTGACATAAGTTACAAATTCCTTTTAGCAAAATAGTAGATAAATCAGAATGTGGTTTAAATTCTGTGTCCTGCCAAGGAGAGATTTACAGAGTCTAGTCTACACCAGGCACTCTGGAAAAGAATTGGGTGTTGCCCAATTTAAAGGTCACAGCTAAATGATAAATGCAGGCCAAAGAACACAAGTGGTTGGATTGTTCTGCTTCCACTGTCTCTGCTGCCAGGACCAGTAATAAATCAGAATAGCATGAACAGAGTGTACTGTAGCTAGCTACTCTCCTTTTAGGTAACTTCAGTACAGAGTGCCCTCATGCTGCCTGCAGCTGTGGAGGTGGCCCTCAATAGGTCTTCAGACCTCCCCTTCTCCGTTGTTCTATGACCCAGTCTTTCCTCTGCTTCTCTGCCATGTGCCCCACTGGAACCAGGACTCAGTACCATGTTAGAAAGACCATTTGATAAAGCAAACTATGCGAAGGTGCTTCAATGTTAAATCTCCTTGATTTCCCTCTCAGAGTATTTGTATATAGACTACTCTTAAAAGCTCAACCTAAAATTCTGATGATGAAATTAAATAATGACATTGTGTTACTTAAATTGTTGGCCTCAGTAGTAAGCTACAACTATGTTGTTTTAGGCAGCAGGGCTTTATGTATTTTAGCATCCCTCAGTTTCCAAATAAAAGGCAGAGGGGTGAAATAAATCTCTGAGTTGTTAGTTTATTTTTCATTGTACATGTTTGCATTTTCCCTTAATCCATCTTAGCAGGTAGCCAAGTTCTGCAATTCCTTACTTTAGTCAAGTTTTTGGCAGTGCAGAAAGCAGACTTTGCTTATATTGCAAGAACCCCCCAACCATACCCAAATTCTTGAAATGGAAGAAAGAACTCTGAGTCCAATGAGTAGTGAAACAAAACAAAAATCTCCTTACTGAGCTGTGCCTCCAGGCAGGTGGCAAAACCTCTAAGGAAATGACTATACAATATACCTAGAAAACTGAATTTTTTGACTAGAGTTTGAAGCTTCACCACATTTCTCATTCCACAAAGAATGGAATCATCAGAGCCACCAGAAGTAGGATCCACCCAGCTGGGACAATAATCACTGTGAAGGGATGGTTTGAACTTCCCCCAGTGATTTGACCACATATAAGCTCCAGAAAATTCTAACCATCCTGGAGACAGGAGACCTAAAAATGTAATTCAAATTAAAACTTTTCATCAGTCCCATACCACCTCAGGTTCAAAATTAGACCAGAAAAAAATGTAAAGAAATTGAAAATTCTTGGCTCATCTAAATTTTTAAACTGAGATTTATATCCTCTATGACCAAACTATCATAGCTTATGATCTAAAGCTTGCGCAATCTGCTGTGGTTTTAACTACATACCAACATACCATCAAAGAGCGTTCTTGGAGAGCTTCTTAGTGGTCAGAAGTCTTCAACACCTCTATTTTTTTTAGGTGCATGGTCCAGGAATCAAACCCAGGTCTCCCACATGGAAGGCATGCATTCTGCCACTGAACCACCCGTGCACCCTCAACACGTCTACTTTTATTTAGCATGTACTTAAGGCAGCCAGACATCCTGCTTTGCTCTAGACAGTCACACTTTATGACTGGTGAACTAATGTAATCACCAGTAGTGTCCCTTTCAATCTCCTGATACAGAACTCATTCAAATAATCTATGTGAATGGGTTACATTATGCTATTCTAACAAATAACGCCACACTTTCTTCCTTGTGTTATTTAAATACAAGTTTATGAAGAAAAGACCTATGTCATGTATTGCTGTATATCTTTAGCATCTATCAACACATGCATTCCATATGTATAACAACAGGGAAAGAGCTCTCAGACTGCCATATACCAGCAAATAAATGATCCAGCCTGGAAGCGTCACACACTACATCTGTCCACAACCTGTTAGCCAGCCTATCTGCAATTAGGCAGGTGATTTTCCCATTTTTTAAGAATAAAACCAAGATGCCTTGGTTCAAGAAGGCCAAGGAAGTTCAGGGTCTCTCTCTCAAGTGAGAAGGCACATGGCGAGCAGGGTCAGTGTTTCCCTCTCATCTGGAAAGGGACGTGGTGAACACAGCATCATCTGCTAGCTTTCTCTCCTGGCTTTCCATATCATGAAGCTCCCCAGGAGGTGTTTTCCTTCTTCATCTCCAAAGGTCACTGGCTGGTGGACTTTCTGTTTCTCATGGCTATGTCATTCTCTGCTCTCTCAGAATCTCTCACATTCTCCAAAATGTTTCCTCTTTTATAAGATTACAGTAAACTAATCAATACCCACCCAAATGAGTGGAGATACATCTCCACCTAATTCAGTTTAACAACCACTCTTGACTGAGTCACATTTCCAGCGAGATGATCTAATTACAGTTTCAAATATATAGTACTGAATAGGGAATAGAAGAAACAGCTGCCTTTACAAAATGGGATTAGGATTAAAACATGGCTTTTCTAGGGTACATATATCCTTTCAAACTGGCTCATATAGTCTAACATTTTCTCAAAATCATGCCATGTTTCCATTTTGCTTTCAATTACTTTCTTACAGATTTTTTACTGTCCTTTTTTCTTATAGCGATTGCTTTTGTTTTCCAATCTCTAGATTGGAATAGAAAAAACCTATTCCTTCTTCAATATCTTTCAATTATCTTCACAATTTTTAATCACTCTGTTATTTAAATCTATTTCGATCTGTCTCTTTTATAACTTGTTATTTTGAAATAATTATAGTCACAAGAAGTTGCAAATTAATACAAAAAGGACCCATGTACCTTTCACCCAGTTCTCCCCAATGCGAATATTTATTATACAGTATCAAAACCAGGAACTTGACATTGTTAATGTGTGTGTATACTTCTATGCAATTTCATCCCAAGTGTAGATTCCTGTACCTACCAACACAACCAAGTTACAGAATTATTCTATCACCACTTAGACCTCTCTCCTGTTACCCCTTTACAATGACCCTTTTCACCTACCACCATCCCTGACCCCTGGCAACCACTAGACTCTTTTCCATGTTTATCATTTTGTCATTTCAAGAATGTTATATAAAAAGTGAAATTATATAGCATATGACGTTTTCAAATTGCTTCCCCCTCCCATCCAATTGTTGCATGCATCAATAGTTTGTTCTTCTATATTGCTGAGTAATATAGCAATACTGTTCCTTGGTGTCAGTGTGCCATGGTGTATTGGACTATCCAGCTATTGAAGGACATTTTGGTTGTTTCAAGTTTGGCGCTATTTAAAATAAAGCTACTATGAACAATATAATGGGTTTTGTGTGGACATAAGTTTTCATTTATTTGGGATAAATGCCCATAAGGGCAATAGCTGGGTCTTATGGTAAATGTGTATTCTATTTCTTTTTTGTAAAGAAACTATCAAACTATTTTCCATAGCAACTCTGCCCGTTAACATTCTATCCCTCCTCCTGCCCTCTTATAGGGCTATATGATTACATTGGACCCACCCAGATAATCCAAGATAGTCTTCCCATACCAAGATCCTTATCTAAATCACATCTGCAAAGTTAACTTTTGTCCCATATAGTAATATATTCATAGATTTAGGGGATTAGGATATAGATATCTTTGGGGAACCATTATTATACCTACTATAGCCTGCCTTCTAGCCCAGAAAGATTCACATCGGTCCCACATAAAAAGCACATTCACCCCACCTCAAAATTCCCAAAAATCTCAACTCATTACCATGTCAACTGAAGTCCAAAATCTTATCTAAATCTCATCAGCTCAAAAGACCCAAATCTGATTCTGGAACGGCTGACTGGCTGGGAGAACCCGCTGCGGTGAGATCACCGAGGGGTGCGTGCTTCCCTGGGCCGGGGCGGCAGGCGGCCGGAGTCCCTCCCTCCCTCCTTCCCGGGCCGGCTGGGAGAATTGGACAGGCGATCCCCTCAAGCCGCGGCGGCTGGCGCCCCCCCCAACCACATGCAGCCCCCCGGACCAGCTGGGAGAATTGGATCGGAGATCCCCCAAGCCACGGAAACTGGAGACCGGGGTCCTTTCCAAACACGTGGCTTCCCGGTCCGGCTGGGAATGGTGGATAGGCACTCCCCCAAGCCGCAGCGGCTGGTGCCCCCCCGCCACGCTTGGCACCCTGGGCCGGCTGGGAAATTTGGACAGGCACTCCCCCAAGCCGCGGAGGCCGGCGACCCTCCCAACGCGCGGATTCCCGGGCCGGCTGGGAGATTCAAATTGGCACTCCCCCAAGCCGCTTCAGCTGGCAACCCTCCCCTACAGCGAGAGTTTTCCAAAGTTAAAGGAGCCACAGACAGATGAGCACCATGAGCGCCACCTACTGGGCAGGATAAGAAAAACAGAACCCAGAGACTGCACAGAAAAATCTTTCAACCTGCTGGGTCCCACACCCAGGGAAATCTGATTAAATGCCCAGACGCCAGCAGAAGATAATGGATCACAGTCGGAAAATTGAAGATATGGTCCAGTCAAAGGAACAAACCAATAGTTCAAATGAGATACAGGAGCTGAGACAACTAATGCTGAATATACGAACAGAAATGGAAAACCTCTTCAAAAACCAAATCAATAAATTGAGGGAGGACATGAAGAAAACATGGGCTGAACAAAAAGAAGAAATAGAAAAACTGAAAAAACAAATCACAGAACTTATGGGAGGGAAAGACAAAGTAGAAAAGCTGGAAAAAACAATGGATACCTACAATGGTAGATTTAAAGAGACAGAAGCTAGAATTAGTGAATTGGAGGATGGAACATCTGAATTCGAAAAAGAAACAGAAACTATAGGGAAAAGAATGGAAAAATTTGAACAGGGGATCAGGGAACTGAATGACAATATGAAGCGCACAAATATACATGTTGTGGGTGTCCCAGAAGGCGAAGAGAAGGGAAAAGGAGGAGAAAAACTAATGGAAGAAATTATCACTGAAAATTTCCCAACTCTTATGAAAGACCTAAAATTACAGATCCAAGAAGTGCAGCGCACCCCAAAGAGAATAGACCCAAATAGGTGCTCTCCAAGACACTTACTAGTTAGAATGTCAGAGGTCAAAGAGAAAGAGAGGATCTTGAAAGCATCAAGAGAAAAACAATCCATCACATACAAGGGAAACCCAATAAGACTATGTGTAGATTTCTCAGCAGAAACCATGGAAGCTAGAAGACAGTGGGATGATATATTTAAATTACTAAAAGAGAAAAACTGCCAACCAAGACTTCTATATCCAGCAAAATTGTCCTTCAAAAATGAGGGAGAAATTAAAACATTTTCAGACAAAAAGTCACTGAGAGAATTTGTGACAAGAGACCAGCTCTGCAAGAAATACTAAAGGGAGCACTAGAGTCAGATACGAAAGACAGAAGAGAGAGGTATGGAGAAGAGTGTAGAAAGAAGGAAAGTCAGATATGATATATATAATACAAAAGGCAAAATGGTAGGGGAAAATATTATCCAAACAGTAATAACACTAAATGTTAATGGACTGAATTCCCCAATCAAAAGGCATAGATTGGCAGAATGGATTAAAAAACAGGATCCTTCTATATGCTGTCTACAGGAAACACATCTTAGACCCAAAGATAAACATAGGTTGAAAGTGAAAGGTTGGGAAAAGATATTTCATTCAAATAACAACCAGAAAAGTGCAGGAGTAGCTATACTAATATCCAACAAATTAGACTTCAAATGTAAAACAGTTAAAAGAGACAAAAGACCCAAATCTCATCATCCAAATCATCTAAACCAGGTATAGATGAGACTCTGAGTGTAATCATCCTAAAGCAAGAGTCCTATCCATTTGTGGACATGTGAAACTAGGAAACAAGTTATCAGCTCTCAAAATATAGTGGTGGGACAGGCATACAATAGCAGTTATAAACATTCCTCTTCAAAATGGAGAAAATAGATGGAAAAAGGAGTCACCAAACCCAAACAATTTAAAAATCCAACCAGGAAAATTCCATTAAGTTTCAGAGCTGGGGAATAATCTTCTGTGGCTCATAGCTTCACCTTCTGGGTTCCTGGCTCCACACCCGGGGGTAGCTTTCCTTTTTCATGAAGGGTGACACCTATCTGTAGCTGCTTAGTTTTAACAATCTGTTTACTTCCTGTATAATTCTGTAATTCTAACAGTTTGACAGTCTTCCTTTATTTTGTGATGTCTTTATCCACTGGTTTGCTGCTGGTATAAAATTCTCAAGAACTGGCTCCCTGCTTCATTCAAGATAGTAGAGTGAGATGCTTCAGAGTTCATCTACGCACAGAAGCTTTGAACAACCAGCAAGAACTGGCAGAAATATCTTTCTTAAAGCTTCAGCAGTTAAAGGACTGCAGTAATAGGACAAGTGCTGGATCAAGAAAAAAGTCTGCTTGAAAGTGGTACGATCTCTTGGCAACCTGGCTGGGCTCTCCCTGACCCATCACTGGTTCAGCAATGAGCCGGCCTATGCTCTCATTGTGGGTTGCTGGTCCCAGTTCTAGGGGCAGCAGAATAACCCTTGGCGCTTTCTAAGAACATGTGCGTCTGGTCCAACATGTCTCATGGTGGCCTGAGGGACTTGCCATGGCAGAATTCACCCTCAGTGTAAAAGGAAGCTCATAAGCTCTCCTACAGAATGCTGAGGAAGAGAAGTCAAAATTGTGCTGCCTGTAGCAAGAGAGTGTGGTATGTAGAACATAGAGTTCATTGCCTGGGACTGTGAGGATATTGTTTCCTAAGGAAGAGAAAAGATTCAGAACCATGTAAACAGAGGAATTTAGGGTCCTACAAAGATACCCAAGACAAGATACATGTGCAGAAATGGTCCAGGAAGCCCCTATGCTTTCACCTGGAGCTAATTTCTGAACTCATTGAATATATAATCCCTGAAGGAAAACACTTACACAGGTCGATTCAGCCTGCAGAGACTGAAAAAGTTGTTTTTTTTTCTTCATCTTTGTTGTTAGCCCCTGGAAATCAAAGAAAGCTCTGTTAAAATATTAGCTGGATACAAGCTTAAAGAAAAGACACTTTAGAGTCTAAATTCCAGTGCTAACACATTAAACTATCAAAATTTTCAAGTTTAAATAAAAGATTACAAAGCATGCAAAGAAACAGGAAGTGATGGCCAGGCAAAGGAAAATATTACTACATTAGAAACCATCAGTGGGGAGGACCAGACCAGGGACAGATCACATAAAGACTTTTAAAAAATGTTTCTAAATATGCTCAAAGAGCTAAAGGAAAACATGGACAAAAAACTAAAGTAAAGCAGAAAAATGGTAGAAGAACACAAACAGAATATTAGTGGAGAGATGGAAATTATGAAAAGGAATCAGAGCTAAAGACCACAGTGATAGAAATTAAAAATTCCCTAGAGAGGTTCAAAAGCATATTGGAACTGATAGAAGAAAGAATCAGAGAACTTTAAGATAATACAATTGAAATCATTCTTTCTGAGGAGCAGAAAAAAGAATGAAGAAACATGAACATCACCTGAGAAACTTGTGGGATACCATCAATCACATGGTTTTGGCTTGCTAAAGCTGCCAGAATGCCATGTACCAAAAATGAGTTATCTTTTACAAAGGGGATTTATTAGGCTACAAATTTACAGTTCTAAATCCATGAAAATGTCCAAATGAAGACAGCAACAGGAGGATATCTTCACTGAAGAAATGCCAATAGCATCTGAGGTTCCTCTGTCATATGGGAAGGTGTCACCTGGTCCTTCGCTCCCAAGTTCCATTGCTTTTAGGTTCCATGTGTCCTTGCTTGTTTCTCCAGAGACATCGCTCTAAGTTCTCTGTGTCCTCAGGTCTTCTCTTTGCATCTCCAGGGCATTTCTCTCTTTCTGTATCCTTCAGTTGGTTTCATCTCTCTGCTCTCTGTATTTGTCTCTCTGCATTTTCTGTCTCTATTCTCTTCATAGAGGACTCCAGTAAAAGGATTAAGATCCATCTTGCATTGAGTGGGACACATCTCCATGGAAACTCCTTAATCAAAATTTCCCACCCACAATGGGTCTGCACCCATGAGAATGGATTAAAATCATGGCTTTTCTGGGGTCCATAAAAGCTTCAAATCAGCACACATACAAATACACACATTGTGGGAGTCCTAGAAGGAGAAGAAAGAGAAAAAGAAAACAGAGAGACTATGCACAGAAATAATGGCTGAAACTTCCCAAATTTAACAACAACAACAAAAAAACATGAATGTGCACACCCAAGACACTCAACAAACACCAAATAGGATAAACCCAAACACATCCGTGCCATAGCATATTAAACTGTCAAATGCTAAAGATAGAAAATTCTCCAAGCCACAGAAAGGAGCAATGTGTTACATGCAAGACAGTGTCAGTAAGATCGTCAGTTTCTCATCAGAAATCCTGGAGGCAAGATGACAGTGGGAGGACATATGACAATGTGTCATGTGCAAGAGAGTGTCAGTAAGATTAAGTGTCAATTTCTCATCAGAAATCCTGGAGGCAAAATGATAGTGGGAGGACAGTAGAAAGCAAAAAACTGCCAACCGAAAATTCTACATCCAGCTAAACTGTCTTTCAAAAATAAGGGAGAGAGCCATAACTGATAATGGCAAGAGAAGTTTCCTGGCTTCAAGGTTCAAATGTGATGTAGGCTCAAATGATACCATTGTTCAGGGCAACAGATGAGCTGTCAGGGAAGAGATATATCTGTGGACAACAGCTTAGGGCTCAAAAAAAAAACCTGTCCTGCCCAGAAGTTGCATCTGGCATTTCTGATGGGGCCATGAGGGAAGGTTGTGTATAGTTTGTGCTGCACATTCTCCTCAAGTGGCTCCCTGTCTCGGCTAAAGGTACGGAGGAACTGTAACCAACAATTCAGATACGGCCGAAGTGAAGCCAATGTTTCACAAAGTTCTTCCAAAACAAGGGCAGTTGTCTGTGGAAGAAGTAACCACAATGGTGTTATGTAAACCCAAATTTTTACCCTTGAAATCTCTGACTCTGGAAAAACTGGAGAAAATACAGCTAGCTGCACAGGGTACAATTTGCCAACAAGAAGTGGCAGAGAAGGAACAGATGCAAATAACCAATTTCATGAATAGCACTTCCATGAGCACCCTACTGACTGTTTAATAACTAGAAAACAACTTGCGTTTGTATGCTGAAAATAGTATTTGTTAATAAAACCAATAGTATTCATATAAGTAATACAAAATAACCAAGACTGATGGAACCTATATTGTGAATTTTTAATTTTTGGTTTCTGTTGAACACAAAACTTTAAACCAAATTTTATAGTTTGCTTATCCAAGTGTTTAATAGCATTTTTTTTTCCCATGGGCAGGCACCAGAAATCAAACCCAGGTCTCCGCCACGGCAGACGAGAATCCTGCCATTGAGTCACCGTCACAACTCCCCCACCCAAGTGTTTAGAATTCTAAGTTATTATGCAACGTTCCTATTGCTGTCAGTTTTATGAATAATATTCTTAGGTACAAGTATCTAAATGCAACTTTCTGATACAGAGAATCATTACACCTCTATTAAAAACCTACATTTGAAGATACATTCTAATGTTGAGTAAGGTTTCATGTTGGGCTTTTATGTTACCTTCCATAATATTTTACTAATTTTATGCATCATATCATGTTTAAAGCTAACTTGCCTGACCAACTGATCCTAAACAATGACAAAACTGTTTCTTAAACAAATTTGATTTTTAAAAAACCCTCATCTATTTCATATAGTCACCTATATTCTTAGTTATATTAGTTTTTAAAACTTAAGAATTGTGTGGCTCTTTACCTTCCAAGTATCAAACAATTAAAAACTTGAAAATGACTAGTATAATTATCTATTAGCCACAGTAATGTGAACTTTAAAGAGCTCACGAAGTAAATTTGAAGTTAAATTTGGTGTTTTAGTTCTAAAAGACTGTACCTAAACCTATAATAGGTAAATTCCTAAGAATACCTCTATAAATTCTGAATATAATTCTAAATTGGTTTGCTGCAGTCAATAATAGACTATTTAAATTCACACAGGTCGTGAGGCCTTGCTGAATAATTAGGCTCTACAAAAGAGAGATTAGAAATGTGATCATTCTTTAAATAGTTGTTATTTATCCATAGCTGGTATTATTTTCTCAGTCATTGGTAAGTGTAAAAAGTTAAGTTTTTGAAGAATAATTTTTTTAACACCAACATTATTTGGTAATGGATTTTAAGTATGATGAAAGGTATTACATAGACTTTAGAAATTTCATTAAGCCCTAGATAAGATCAATAAACATGAGTGTTATGTATGCATATATTTTCCCCTAATATAATATTAAAAGTATTTACTATTGTACTTTTGATTTAAATGCTTGCAAGGAACAAAGCTTCTACTCACTAAATTCAAACGTGCTTCTTTATATGATTTAAATTGCTTTGTGAAATAAAAGTTTTTTGAAAGACCTAAAATAAAGTCTTTTAATGTTATTAAAAGTTCAAACAAAGTTTTATTTTATTTTATATCCCAGCAAAGAATAAAAAAAAAAAAAAATGAAGGGGAGATTAAGACAGTCACAGATAAACAAAAAAGCTGAAAGAGTGTGTCACCACACTACTAGACCAGCCCTACAAGAGAAACTAAAGCTAAAGAGAGTTTTGCAGGTTGAAAAGAAAGGGCAGTAGACAATAGATAGAAGCTGCATGAAGAAATAAAGATTTCCAGTGAAAGCAACAATATGAGTGAACATAAATGGCACTACTGTTGTATTTTGGGTATGTAACTCCACTTTTTATGTCCTACAGGATCTAAAAGGTAAATGATAAGTATGATAAATCAGTGGTTTTGAACTCATAATGCATATACATGGAATTTATGAAAAGAACTACATAAAGTGGGTGGATGGGTGGGTATAGGAACATATAGTTTTTGTATATTATTCACGTTGTTAGTATCTAAGCAAATGAGATTGTTATAGGTCTAAGACGTTAAATTTAAGCCCCATGTCAATTACAAAGTAAATATTGGGGAATATACTAATAAGGACAAAAATTAGAGTACAAGTTGCCAAGTACAGGGAGCAAGGGGAACGGGGCGCTAATGCATAATGAGTATAATGTTTCTGCTTGAGGAGATGGGAAATGTTCTTGGTTTTTTTTTTAATGCTGTATGGTGGGGTCACAGTCCATTCTTTTTTCATGTGAGTATCCCATTATTATAGCACAATTTGTTGAATGTTTTTGTTTGTTCAGTTTTTTGTTTGTTTGTTTTGCTTGTTTGTTTTTTGGAACATGTATGGACTGGGAATTGAACCCAGGTCTCCCGCATGGCCAGTGAGAATTCTACTACTGAACTATCCTGGCACCCCTGAGATGGGAAAGTTTTAATAATGGAAGGTGGTGAGAGTACTGTAATTTTGTGAATGTGATTAAAGTGAGAATGTGGTTGAGATGGGAAAGTTATGTTGTATATATATTCCCACAATCTAAAAGAAAGAGCAATTAAAGAAATAATAACAATTAAATGCAATACATGGTCCTGGATGGGAGGAGAAAAGGCCCAAATGGACATTATTGGGTTAAATGAAAATATTGGAATATGGATTGCAAGCTTTATATCAACGTTAAATTTCTTCAACTTGATAATTGCATAAATATCCTTTTTGCTAGGATGTACATGGCAGTGTTATGTGTTCAATGAGCATGGTGTATACATGGTGTATACATTCGAGTCATTCGGAAAATGGATTGATAAATAGCGAGCAAGAGAGATATATAGATAGATAGATATAATATGGCAAATGTGACAAAATGTTGAAGTCAGTGGATCTGGGTATGTGGGGGTTGGAGCTCTTTTTATGGGATTTGTATTTTTTTGTAGCTGTCCTGCTTTTGAAAGTATCTCAAAATAAAATGTTAAAAATAATTCTCAAGAACCTTTTGGGTCTCCTATGTAAGTCCCAGGAACTCAGTTTATTATATGAGAGGCTTCTCCTAGATCTTTCCTGGATAATTCCATCTCTATTCCTGGCTTGTGATTAGATGTCTAAGGGTATCCATGAGTCACATACCTAAATTCTTTACAGAGCTCTCTGACTTTTTGATCCTTCTGAAGCACTATTAAAAAGTTGTCTAGCCTCACCCTTGGCTTTCTCTCCAGAGCATGCTTCCGTGACAGAGAATCTCTGAATTTTAGTAGCTTTTGCAGTCTGAATAGTATGAGTATTTCCTGAATTATCAAGTCCTGTTTGGTTTTTGTTTTTTTGCTTAACAGCTTTTCCCTCAGTTATCTCTTTCTTTATCCTTTTTACTGTAAGGAGCAAGAAAATGACAGGTCACACCTTCTATAGCTTTTTTGAAAATATCCTTGGTTCAATGTAGGTAATCACTGTATAAATCTGCTTTCCACCTAATGGCACTGTCACTAATAGTCCCCTTTCCTCTAGCTTCCGGTAGCATGTTCTTCACTTCCATCTGTGCTTTCATCAACAGTGTCTTCAGTGTCCTTAGGTCTACAGTCTTCAAGTAATTTGTCTTCTCTTAGACAATATAGTTTTGCCTTTACCATGCCCTCACTTCCTTCTGAGTCTTCTTTAGCAGTTGTTAACATCCACTTTTCTACTGAGTCTTTTCAAGGCAATCTAGGTTTTTTCTATTATGCTCCCCCAAATTCTTCCAGCTGCTACTCTTGACCTCAATTCCAAACCATTTCCACATTTTGAGATATTTGCTTGGCAGCACTCCACTCTCTGTACCAAAAATCTGTGTTAGTTTCCTCTTGCTTCTGTAACAAATTGCCACAGACTCAATGGCTTAAAACAAATGTATCATCTTACAGTTCCAAAATTCCAAAAATGAAGTTTCTGAGGCTAAAATTAAGGTGCTAGCAGGACATCCCTTCTGGTGGTTCCAGGATGAGAACCTGTTCTTCGTTTCCAGCATCTAGGTGCTGCCTGCGTTCCTGGGTAGTAGCACAGTTTTTGTCTTAAAAGTTCTCTGTATCACTAGGCTTCCCCTTTTCCAGTCCTTTGCCTAGAGACAGAATGTTTTTGCTGGTGCTTATTTTGTCTGTGTCCATTGATATTTCCAAATTGCTGGCTTCCTCAGCTCCAAAACTTGGCTATGAGGCAAAAAGAAAACCCAGAAACTTATCATTATGTCATTTTTTGGGGTCCCAATGTCCCTAGCCAGTCTGGCTTGTAATGTCCAGGGTTTTTAGCTATTTAGCAGGAGGAACAGAGAAAATTCCTTAATCTTTTGAGACAATAGGGTTTGTTCAGTTTTGGCTACTGTATCAAGCACTTCAGAAACCTTTATTCTTTAAGTCTCTCTTCTTTGCTCCCCTGCAGAGATAACCTCTTAGGACTTCACTTCCTAGGACTCAATCTTCTTTTTTCCTTTCCACCCTGCTAATTCTTTTTCTGCTGGTGTTGAAACTTAGAGCCTCAGAATAGTTATAGAAAGACAATAGAGAGAAGGGTAAATAGTTCCTCAAAATAAAGGGCTGTGTATAAACTAAGGGACTTAGAAGCCCTGAATTTCAGTCACAAGTTAAGCAGTGGTGAAGAAAATAAGTTTTGTTTTGTTAAGAATGTATGTATTGGTTATGATTGTGATTCTCCTTGAACTCAGGTGCCCAGTGTGTGTAAATTCCTTCCAAATTATTGCTTGATATTTGCTGTCAATCTTATTTTTATTTTGCTGTTCCCTTGTTGTTCTTTATGAATTTCATGTGCATTGCAGGGGTTTTGTTATGGAAAGCCAATCAATACCATTATAAAACAAGATTTCCAGACTAGTTCTTTTGACTGCCCACTGCATAGCTCTACCCACACATCCCAGGGGCACCTCACATCAAGCTCAACCCATCCTAAATTAAGGAAAACTCAGGGTTCAGCATTTCTTCTCACCTCCATCTCCACAGTCTTGTTTCTTCCAATTAATGATAGTGATTACTCAATTGCCCAAGCCACAAAACTGAAGGTTAAAACGCTATCCTTGTTCTCTACCTCCACAACTGTTGTGTTTCTTGAGTTCACTTCCAAGTTCATTGGCTTTGCCCATGTTAGGTCCTGATAATTTCACTCCCTTATCGTCTTCCTGCTTCCAGTCTAAGTCCCCTTCAATTTGTATTCACTCCCTGCCAAAATAACTTAAAAGGCATATCCTGTCTTATTGCATTTAAAATTCTTCAGTGGCTTCCAGCTCTCTAAGTATAAAAAGCAAATGCTTTTTCATGAAAAGCAAACCCTTCATGATCCAGCCCAGAGGTTCTTAATCCTGGATATCCTTTAGAATCACTTGGGCAGCTCTTAAAAACTAGAAGTTCCTGGGCCCTATTGCTAGAGATTCTGGTTTAATTGGTCTGGGTTGAGGCCTTGGCCTTTTTTACTTTTTTGAAATCTTGCTCCAGGTAATTCCAGTGAGCAGTCAAGCTAAGAACCACTGAAGCCACTGGATCCCTCTCTACTATCTATCCACCATCTATCACTGCACTGTCTCTAGTTATATATAATAAGCCATTTGCAGCTGCAGAGTCTGCTGGTAGATTCATTACCATTTTTAGACTTTGGGTACAAAGGAAATTCTTTTTAATTCTTCCAGGGAAATACAGTCTACCTCCTCACCACTTAACTGTTAACTGGTTTGCTTTCCTATCTGAATTGAATCTTTGAAAGCAAGCTTTTTTTCCTATTCATCTTTTGTACTACCATGGCAGAACCATAGTAGAATGTTAAATGAATAACAAACTATGCTTCACGAGTGCTTGTTAATAGGTATATAAATTAGAATATTGATTAAAAGTGTTTTATCTCTGATTATAAAGAAAAACACTGATAATCTTCTGCTTTTTCTTTGGTTTTACATTTTCTTTTTCAAGCATCACCACCCCAGTAAGGGTCATTAAAGACTAAGAGTAGAAATAATTGCAGTATCACATTCATTGGGATGGTAATTATTTAAAAATAATAAGTGTTGGTGAGAATGTGGGGAAATAGGAACCCTGATACATTGCAGGTGAATTGTAAAATGGTATAGCCACCACTATGGAAATCACTTTGGTGGTTGCTCAAAAAAGTTAAAAACAGAATTAAATACATTCTGTTTTTACCCAGTAATTCCACTTCTTGGTATATACCCAAAAGAATTGGAAGTAGAGACTTGAACAAATATTTGTACACCAGTGTTTATAGCGGTATCATTCACAATAGTTAAAAGGTGGAACAACCCAAGTGTCTATCAACCGATGAATGGATGAACAAATGTAGTATATACATACAATAGAATATTATTCATCCATAAAAAAGAATGAAGTTCTAACCCATGCAACAATATGAATGAAACTTGACGAGTGAAATAACCTTGTTGAGTGAAATAAAACAGGCACAAAATATCGCTTATATGGCATACCAAGAATAGGCAAATCTGATAGAGACAGATAATAGATTATAGGTGACTAGAGGCTGGGGGTAGGTGGGAAGACGCAATTACTGCTTAACGGGTGCAGAGTTTCTGTTTGAGTTGATGAAAAAGGTGAGTTGTAATGGATATTGGTAATAATAGCACAATATTGTGAATGTAATCAATACCACTGAATTCTATAAATGAAAGTGGTTGAAAAGGGAAATTTTGAGTTGTATATATGTTACTACAATAAAATGTTATTTTTCAAGATTGCTGTAATAGAAATCTTTAGCTCCCATAGCTCATCAATTTAACAACTGGAGGTCCTAGTGCATTTCTAAACATACCCCTTTCCTTGGCAATGTCCTGGGCTGGATGACTCAAGACCTGGCACCATTCTTTGTGTTTCCATCTCTCAGATTTACCTGCTGGTGCTCTTCAAGTCTTTTTCAGACTCTTAAAATACAACATATTCAAAACAGGAATGTGCAAAAGCAACTTGGATTTAAAATGCTGACATCCGCCATCCATCCTTTTCCACGTGGGAGTTCCAAGGCGGGCCCACGAGTTTTAATTTGCGGCACTCCCATCACCACCACCGGGAGACTCTAAACATTGCTTATAACTCAACGTCAGGTTCCACCTGATCCAGATATTTATTTACAACAATACCTGGAAAAGGTATTTTTTATTTACATTTTAAAAATTTAATCAAAGTAATACATGCTATGGTTAATAAAAATCAAATCTTACTGCAGTACTTAGGACAAAATCAACAGTTCCTTTACCCATCTGTTCTAGTTTGCTACCTGCCAGAATGTGATATACTAGAAACAGAGTGGCTTTTAAAAAAGGGAATTTAATAAGTTGCTAGTTTACAGTTCTAAGGCTGAGAAAATGTCCCAATTAAAACAAGTCCATAGAAATGTCCAATCTAAGGCATCCAGGGAAAGATACCTTGGCTCAAGAAGCCTGACGAAGTTCAGTGTTTCTCTCTCAAGTGAGAAGGCACATGGTGAACATAGTCAGGGTTCCTCTCTCATCTGAAAGGGCACATGGCGAACACGTCATCATCTGCTAGCTTCTTCTCCTGGCTTCCTGTTTCATGAAGCTCCCTGGGAGACATTTTCCTTCTTCATCTCCAAAGGTCGCTGGCTGGTGGACTCTGCTTCTCATGGCTATGTTATATTGCTCTGCTGTCTCTGAATCTCTTTTTCTCCAAAATGTTTCCTCTTTTATAAGACTCCAATAAACCAATCAAGACCCACCCAAATGGGTGGAGACATGTCATCACCTAATCCAATTTAATAAGCACTCTTGACTAAATCACATCATCCAGGGAGATGATCTGATTACAGTTTCAAACACAGTATTGAACAGGGATTATTCTACCTTTATGAAGTGGGATTTTGATTAAAACATGGCTTTTCTTGGGGGCATACTTCCTTTCAAACCAGCACACTGTCCTTCCTCATCTCTAGTCCATTCACCCCAGGAACATGAATTTAAATCATTCTTATTGTATTCTTATGGTGGGCATTTCCTTACTCTAAAATTGTGCACAAATAATTTTGGTTATCAAAGTCAGACATTATCATCTTCTTCCAATGATGGATTACATCACTATTCCTGCTCTCCTAATTCTATTCCTTTGAACTAATTGCTTCTGGGATAGCATCTATCTTTAGAACAATCCTAGTAAGCCTGTATATCCTGTAACATCAGGCATAGACAGGACCTCTTCATTCCCCACTCTGTAAGATGTTGGCATTCACTTTCCCATTTTTCTCTAACTCTTCCTCCCCTTCCCAGATTCCAACCTCTGTGTGCTCTCAAGGTTGATATCATTTTTATTATTTACAATGAAATTATTATTATAATTAAATAAGAAGTGTTCTTCAACCTGGGACTTTATAAAGGCTACAAAAAGGATTTAATGAGAAGGAATGAGACTCATATAAATTTACAGTTTAATTATGCATAATTTTATGCTACAAATTAAGCATAACATATATTAATGTTCTTAAATTAGCCTTCCTAAATTAGCTACCAATCTCTCTTTAGTAAGAACTGATGAAAGCATTAGCTGGATAGATTTATCTGTGGTAGATTTTCCTTCTTTTGTTATGTGGGTTCTGTTGACCCTCTTCCCAGGTTTTGCCTCTTGGGTATCCGCTGAATGCGTGTTACCTCCTGTAGCTGAACCACAAGTGTTAATTTGAAGTAGTTTTCAGTTCTGCCCTTGTAACTGTTCCAGATTTCGATTTCTAATAATAGATTCCAGCTGATGTCCAAAAAAGGTCTTGCTTCCTGAGTAAGGTTGGTGGTTTTTTTTTCATCTTTCTCTAATTATGTGTATCTGCTGGGGGTAAATTTTTTCTAATGGTAATAAAATATACTCTTATTTATTTTGTTGAGAGAGAGGGCTGTAAGATGTTATTGCTAAAGTGGATACCATGCAAACAGAAAGGTGTTTTAGAAGTCCAGTTACCCTGGAGTTTATTTAAGCTAAGAAAAAAAGTTCATAATATTTTCATGCAATATATCCTTGGTTCTTTAAATAACAATTGTGACAAAGAAAGAACTAAGGAATTCTGCACTTGGGATCCATAAAAAACACCAACATTTTGAGTTGTTTACAATTAAAGAAATGTCTCAAACACTTTTCAAAGTATTCTAGTAGCCAGATCATAGAAATGTGCCTTAGGTGGATACAGAATGCAGTTTAGAAAAGAAGAAAAAAAAATCACACTGAAACTATTTGATTTCTTTAAAAACACTGAACCAGAAAAGCAACATTGAATGTCACATATTGATTTTACACAATTTCTATACTGTTCCTTGATTTTAATCCAAGAATAAAAGTTAAGACACTCCTTTTCTATTTTTGGTAAACAACTTCATGGTAGACTAAGTTAACTTTTCCCGCTGGATTTTACCTAGAAATAGCCTTTTTAATATTTTTATTTCAAAGAGGATAAGTTTGGCATTTTTATGCTGATATCACCAATGTTACTATTTCCTGGAATCTCCAGGAGATTCATATTCTTTATAAATGATACAACACAGGCTGGAGTTCCTGCTAAGCCAGCCTCAGATTTCTCCAGTTTATTTTGTGCATCAGTTTGTATTAACAATTGCATTCACATTGGCCTCCAATACCATGTCCCCTTCACCGTTTCTGTATGAATGTTGTGAACTTTGTCTGCATGGAAAATTAAATTCAGTTCACAGACATTTTCAAAATACTTGTCTAATGTTTCCACAAATATGAGATGCCAAGTCCACTTCTCAAGAATCACCCAGTAGACAAAATACAATGTGGCATAATGTCCTATAAATCAGTTTGTAGTCAAGTCCTCCTTATCAACACTTCTCCCTCTAGGAAATTACATTGTCATCTCTTTTAGAAACTGCTTTAGTTTCCTGGCTGCTAAAACAAATACCATGCAATGGGTTGGCTTAAACAATGACAATTTACTGTCTCATAGTCTTGAGGCTAAGAGAAGTCCAAAATCAGGGCAGCAGCAAGGCGATGCTTTCTTCTAGAAGACTGTGGCATTCTGGAATTGGCATGATCCTTGGTCCTTGGCTTTTCCGTCACATGGCAATCACATGGCAGCCTCTTCTGGCTTCTCCTCTCTCTTGCAGTACCTCTGATATTCAGCTTCTGGCTACTCCCTCTGTCTGGCTTTCTTGCTCTCTCTGTGGCCTTCCCTAAAAGGAAATAGGGATGAAGATTCATCCTGATTCAGTCGGGCCACACCCTAACTGAAGTTACCTCATCAAAGGTCCTACTTACAAGAATTAAGTTTAAGAACAAGTTTTCTGGAGTTCATAGCTCCAAGCCACCACAGATACCAAATGGGAAATCTCTCTGTTGATTTGTTGCTGTGCATTTTCACAGTAGAGCTGGTAGAACTTCAACAGTCATAACAATATCTTGTGTTGAAGATGAGGATCTCCTTCAGCATAGATGGTCCGGGCTTACTAGGTGAGTGCTGGAGCCAGCTGAGGGATCTTACCAGGGATCCTTCCCTTCCTGACCCTTCCCACTTGTGCATGGTCTAAATTTTAGTAATCACAATTCTGATAGAAATTTAATGCATGCTACACACTTTACCTTTCCTTATTTGGTGTTCACTATCTCTTATTTCTTATCTGAAGTCAACTCCTCAGAGAGGCTTTCCATCTTCTCCTATCCCTTAACCCCTTTCTGTCCCATTTCTCTCTTTTATTTTCTTCTTAGCACTTATCACTAAGCAAACATGTTTTTTCTGTGTTGATAAGTTTCCCCTCAGGGAATGTGAGCTTCCTGCAGTAGATACTTTGCTTCTCTCTCTCTCTCACTGCTATGCCCCCAGCTCAGGGCTATAATCGGCCCCCACCAATATTAGGGAAGACTTGGTAGATGGGCAACCAAATCTCTTCTCCCCTCTTCTGGACACAAGACCAGGCTACCTTTCCCAAAAGCCTCACAGTGAAGTTTGGCCAAATGACTGCATTTTCATTAATGAAACCTGAGCAGCTATTAGCAACCTCCAGGCTCTCCTTCCCTTTTCCAGTCATCCACTTGCTCCCTTACAGAAGGCAGATGATGAGTCAACAGAAGTAAGTCCCTGAATGTGAATGATCCAGTGGGGTTGAGTTGCCCCACCAACCCCAGTGGCTCACTGTGGAGCTCTTACGTGAAGTGAAAAAAATGTTCCTTGGGTCATCCTATTACTGGGGCTTGTATAAGTGCAGCTTAGCCTTTTACCATAACAAAAGAGGTGCTTAATAACTAGTTGTTGACTGAATGAATGAATGAACAAGCATGCTAAGAAGATATTCCGTTTATAACAGAGGTATTCCATTTACAACTGGAGACAAAAAAAAGACAACAAACAAAAAACAAAGTTTTGCATCTTGTTCAAGGTCACCCAATTTTGGATTTAATCTTCTAATTCCAAAGCCCATGATTTATCCTCTATGCCAGTGGTTCTCAAACATCAGTCACATCAAAACTACCCAGAGAGCTCCTTAGACCACAGATGGCTGGGCCCCACACCTTGAGTTCCCAGGGATGGGATGTCTCCACTCTGGGAACCACACTTTGAGAACAATCCAAGCAGAACAGAGGAGCATTAAAAAGAATGTATGAGAATACAGGATTCTCATACATCCTCCTGTATTGGCAGGATGAGTTTATACCACACTATCAATGAATGGGGAAAGGGAAAAAGGGTAGCCTATGAATTTAGTTTGAAGTATAATACCCTTATCCATTAAGAGTGTTCCAAAATTTTAACGTGCATAAGGATGAACTGGAGAACATGTTAAAGCCCAGCTTGTTGGGCCTACCCCCAGACTCTGATTTAGTAAGTCTGAATGGGGCACATGGATTTGTCTTCCTAACAAGCCCCCAGGACTTTTCTTTGAAAACAATGGTTCCACAGTCCTTTACTGTTTATTGCCAACACATCTGTGGCTGCAAGAACTGAGGAATTTTTATCATTTATTTTACTATTTAACAATTTGATACCTTCACATTATAATTTCCTCCAAAGGGAGCATAGCATATTGTATCCTCCTCACCTTAGAATATGAAACAAGTTTGTTCAGGATTAGGTCAGAGGGTATTTGTAGAGCAATGCCAATCTTGTTTATCTCAAACTTACCTTCCACTTGGTCCAAGCAATACATTTATCTTTCTCTTATGTGAGAGCAAGTACTCCCACCTGAAGCACATGCCAACACATTAAACATTCCTTGATACTTTCTTATTGGCATCTTAATCCCATATCTATGTACCTCTCATGAGTTACCTCTCAGATATAGCTGCTGCCTTTCATGAGTCCTTTAGCATCTCATTCTGTGAGGATGCCTGGGTGACCACACTGGTCTGTGAAAATTCTAGTTTAAATGTAGATGAGAAGATGACTTTGGGACCTTAATAAATTAGGAGAGGGTAAGCAGACCAACAAGGCATTGGTTGGCACCCAATATAACCTCTGGTACCCAAAATTAAGTGAACAGGGCAAAATAACTTTTTGTTTGGTTGGATACAAAATTATTCAACCTTAAATTTAAAGTTGAACCACAGGTCTTATAAACATTACTAAAGATAGTATGATAACTTCAACTTTTGCTACTATCTTGTTTTTACAGAAAATTCTTAAAAGAGTTAGAATGCATGAACTGATACTAGACTTATTCATTCAACAAATAGACACAAGGGTCATACTGACTGAGCTTGAATGTTGGGTCTGCATCCTACAGCCTTGTATTCATGAGCTGCTCCCAAAACATCTCCATGTCACTGTTTCCTTTTTAGTCAAATAGGGATACTAGAGTACTTACCTCCTAAGACTGTTACGAGGATTTAGGACAATGTATGTAATGCCTCATACTTAGTAGTGCTATATGTGATACCAATTATTAATATTCCTATGTGCCAGGTATTGCAAAAATCACACAATGCAAACTTTGCTATTAATGAAATTTAGTATATTCACAATGCTGTACAGTTATCACTGCTATTTATGAATTTGAGTTAGTGTTTGTATATGATGTGAGATAGGGGTCCCACATCATTCTTTTGCACAAGGATATCCAGTTGTTCCAGTACCATTTGTTGAAGAGACTGTTCTTTCCACATCCACATTGAATTGCCTTGGCACTCTTGCTAAAGCTTGAAAAATCAAGAATTGCCCATAGATATATGGGTTTATTTCTGGACTCTCAATTCATTTCCTTTGATCAATATGTCCATCCTTATGTCAGTACCATATGGTTTTGATTACTGCGGCTTTGTAGTAAGTTTTGAAATCAGGAAGTATTAGTCCTCTTAGTTCTCCTTTTTTAAGTATTGTTTTGACTGTTCAGATTCCCTTGCAATTACACATGGATCTTAGGATCAGCTTTTACATTTCTACAAAAAAAAAAAGACCTTAGGGATTTTGATAGGGATATCAGTGAATCTGTAGATCTCTTTGGGAAGTATTGTGATCTTAACAATATTAAGTCCCTGGATCTATGAAGGCACGTTGCCCTCAGTTTTATTGTTTAGGGATCATACACAGGATTACATCATTTAAATTTACATCATTACATCAAAAATATCAGCTGATACATGAAGCTGCACTAACTGTCCAAGTCATTAACAAAGGGGGTGCATATGTCATGCGATGAAATGCTAGTAGATGTTGATTCCTTTCCACATCTCACAACCTTCTGCTTTCCTAACAAATTTGGATATTGCAGGGAATTAAATGACAAAGTTCCAAACAAAGTTAGATTTTATTTTCAGATAAACTCTTCTATCCATCCAAAAAGAAAATAAATTCCAAGTTTGCTTGAATCAGATTTCTCCTTACAGGAGCTTTCATGTGAGCTGTGTCCTGTTCTCCCATCAACAATTTGAAGTCCAGTTCTCTCTGAGCAGAACCATTAAGGGAAACTTTCAATACTATAAGTGTATTCTGTTATATTAAATTATTTATTTATCTATTAATTTATTTCCTCCCTAATGCTTGCTTGACTTTAGGGATGCAAAGGGGACTAAGACCCAGCTCTGAGTCTTGGCTTATCAGAGTGGTTGGAGGAGGAATCAAAATTACATTAAGTGTCCTGGACTCCATGCCCAGGGCGGGAGTCTCAGGCAGAGCTCAGAGAGTTTGGAACTTCTCATCCAAATTGAGAGAGAGATTCCTTTCCCTTTGTTGGGCCCTATGTTTTAAAAATAATTTCTGTATTTAAAGCTGGGAAGAAAGAATCAGAACTCCAAGTAAGATCTGACAATAGAGTCCTTCATCAGTGTTTTTATTTTCTACCCAAAATAACACTTAGATACAAGATATTTTCTGTACCAATTTCTTCTTCTTCTTCTGCAGCAATTGTTTGTTTGGGTTTGGTTCCTAGTGATGTGTTTCAAAGTTCTGAGCAGAACTTAAGGCCTGATGCTGTCAGGAGAGGTGACCAGAAAAATGTTCATTCATAATATTCCCAGGCTCCTCTAAAACCTCTCTATGCCAGCATATTTGTAAAGTTTTCCAAACATTGCCTGGAGCCTCATCAGAGCCATATATGACAGCTTGTTCAGTAAACCCCTGTCCCAGTTCTATAGATATGCCCTTGTCCCTAGCAAGGTAACCTGTAACCTTCTTTTATTACCCTTAATAGCATTAAATTGAAACACTACCTTTCTTAAAGGCAGCCCTGAGCAGAGAACTTTATTCTGTAACAGAAATATAACAAAGTTCCAGGCATGCAAAAGCTCTACAGCAAGATGTAAAGACCAAGAAACATTTCATGCTTTTATTCACTCCTCTGTTTGGAATTTATCTCGTGAGACTGAAATTGCCATGCCACATGTTCCTCACACAAATTTATCATGGCCAGGTTCACGGAGGTAAAGGAGCCCAAGCTACTGAGATACAAGGTTGTTAGGGGTTTTCTGACATATGTAGGAAATGGTATTTTTGATAAACATCTCAGATAATTCTGATGTAAGAGGCCTGAGGTTCACATTTTGAGAAACATCAGATTATTTTTCCCTTACTAAATTTCAGTCAGGCTCATAAATTTTTTAACGTATTGTAATTTAATTTGAATAAATTGCTTGAGATTTTCCTTTTTTGTGTGTCATTTTAGATGAGATGAGAATAAAACACTTATTAACAGTTATGCTCGATTCTTACATGTCCCTTGAGTAGGAGCAGATTCTTTCATTTAACCTTTCTATCTTAATTCATAGTATCAGACAAGGGTCCTAAATTGTTTTTCTGTTTTATGAACTATACAGAAGTGATTTTGTGGTCTGAACAAGCCAGGTGGAGGTATGCTAAATATATACATATAATTTATCTCATTTGTTAGTTAATTA
Source organism: Tamandua tetradactyla (assembly GCF_023851605.1). Taxonomy (NCBI): domain Eukaryota; kingdom Metazoa; phylum Chordata; class Mammalia; order Pilosa; family Myrmecophagidae; genus Tamandua; species Tamandua tetradactyla. The sequence goes on from NC_135332.1 coordinate 95,166,161, forward strand.
CTTACTTACTTCTATGCTCCAAGTAAAACTTTGTCCATTGGGGTGTTTTTCAATGGTTTTGCAGCACACAGTGAAAGAAAGCCCAACAATGGTTTAACTGGATATATAATATCAAAAATAGTAAAAATTCATGGTGCGCTCATGCTATTTACAAAAGAATTACTTAAGCTTGGTATGCATTTAAGTACATGAAAGTGTATACATGTTGAGTTGATAAATGTGGGAATGTTGGTTGGTGAATCTTATTTGAGGCTTCATTTATAACTTTATCCTTATATTAGAAAATGACTTGTGTCAGACTATTAAAATTAAAAAAAAAAAAAAAAACAGTACCATAAATAAATACCACATCTCACCGAAATCATGGTTTTCTCAAAGATAAGAATTACAGGAAATAGGACTATTGAATTCTAGGAAGTTTTTGTCTATACCGGGGGCAGTGGCCTTTCAAATCTTGACATTCCTTTTACATCATGCCTTTTCAAGATAAGTTTGTGGGACAGTAGATGTTTATATACAATGAATTTTGGTAATTTTGATGGTATAATGGAAACACTGGGTTTTTACAAATGCCTGGAATTTGCCACATGCTAGCCCAGCACCTTCCAATGCCCTAGTTGAAAATAAGTAGGAACACAATGAAAAATCATCACTTGTTATTATCTTGAAGTACTTTTTTCCTAAAGAAAAGGAAGGCTGTTGAATTAAAAAAAAATCATTTTTTTTCAGTCTTCCGGTATAACATGAGAGAGCCTTAAACTTTCCTTTGTACTAGTAAGATGAAACCATCACTCTCTAGTTAGAATAATTAATTCATGAAAACAGCAGATGGGAAAGAGTGTGTGAAAGATAGGGGCTCCAAAAGAACCATGAGAAGGGATCACACTGAATAACAGAGGCATGAGAACTTGTCACCTTTATTTGAAATAAGTTGAAGGAGAGAGAGAGAGAACAAAACCTCAGAACACGTACGGGAGAAATGATTAGTGGTCAGTGAACAAATGGCAGGTGTGAAAGAAAACAGCAAAAGACCTAAGAATATGTGAGATGATCTAGGCTTCTTGTGTGTATATAGAGGATGATACTCATGACCTAAGTTTGGAAAAATACTTTTTCTCGAAAATTCAAGAGTAAGCTCACCGGCCTTGTTACAGGCGAGGGCTTTGTCATTCTTTCCGGAACTACATTTCAAGGCCTCCGAAGCAGCCACTCTCAGTCCCTTCCCACCCCAGCCCACTTTGGCGATCCACTACATAATTTCCTCCTTTTTTTGAACATTGCTTGGAGAACAAATTTCAATAATAATTGTAACCTATAACTCTTTGAAACTGCAAACGCTGGGTAAAATTGGCCAAGTCTTTGCAATTTCCTAGACTGTGAAAACCTAGAAGTCGCCACAAGATTTCTGCAATTTCTACCTGTTCTACCTCCATGCTCCTGTATGCATGGGGGCTATGTGTGGCTCCACGCTGTCCCATGTGGGAAACCTAGCTTTTACAAGTGTTCACAAGGAAAAAAAATCTATTCAGTCAAGCCATATATCTGTTCAGTAATGTGCAGAATTGGTGAAGGTCTGTGGTTTGGGAGAGACATTATACTGAGTCCCATCTAACCCTTGACCAGCATGGACATGGCAGTTTCTCTCCCTCTCCCTTCTTTTCTCTCTCCTCACATTCTTCCGTCATTTCCTTCTCTGGGGGAAAAACAGAAAACCTCTTCTTGTTGCATGCATAGGCTTTTAGTGATGAGCATTAATGGTTGCCTGAGCGTGCCTTTGGGGTGTCACCAACTAAGTGTTAATTGACATATTTTCCCACTGGAGCGAGTTCTCCTGTATTGAATATCTCTTTTTTCCATTTCCTATGCTACTTAAGCAAATACCATGAAATGGGTCAGCTTAAACAATGAGAATTAATAGCTCATGGTTTTGAGGCTGGGAAAATGTCCACATTAAGGTATCATCAAGGCAATGCTTTCTTCCAGAGACTGTGGCATTCTGGGGCTGGCTGCCAGCAAGCCTTTGTCCTTAGCTTGTCACATGGTAAGGCATGTGGTGGCATCTCCTGGTTCTTCTGATGGTCAGCTTCTGGCTACTCCATCTACAGCATTCTCTCTTTAAGTCTGAATTTCATCCTGTTTATCAAGGACTCCAGTAATAGGATGAAGACTCATCCTGACTGAGGTGGGCCACACCTTAACTGAAGTAACCTTATTATAAAGTCCTACATATAAGGTGTTCAGCCTCATAGCCATGGATTTATTTTAAGAACATGTTTTTCTGGGGTGCATATAGCTTCAAATCATCACACTGCTGATTGTCCCTCAGATTTCTCTCTCTCCCTGCCCCAGGACCCAGGAGGTCTGTACCCTGGTTAGATAAAATCCCTTACCCTTTGGTTTCTGGTTAGGTTCAGCCAGTGGGAGGCCCCAAAAGATGATGAGTGCTGGAAAGAGGGAAAGTCTAGGTATGTCTCTTACAGCTCCCTCCCTGCCAGGTCCCAAGGTTGACTCTGTCCCTTCCAGTTGTCCTCTCTGAGTTCTGGCCATTGTACTGTTGTCCCTTCAGCCCTAGGACTGGGAAAGACTTCCCAGGAGGTGGCATTATCCCTTCTTGGTTTCTTTAAACCCCGATCTACCTTTGTAAATAGTCTATTAAAGCTCCTCAGATTATTCAGGGTGAATGTGCCAATGTTGCATTCCTGGGAGGAATTCTGGTGCCTGCCATTCCTGCAGTTATAATTCCTCCAGTGGACAACACATCTGGGATGGGGCATTTTATTGTTTGGACCCACTTGGTGTGCCCATTCTCACCAAACTCCCTTCCTTTTCCTTCAACCTCACAGATCGCAACTTCATGCCTTTGCACAGATCATTTTCTGTCCTGCAAGGAAACACCCTTTAGTTCTTTTCTGCCCAGTTCCAATGGCTCTATTCTTCAAGATGCCTCTTAAGTGTCACTTGTCTGGGAAGCCTTTTCTTTTGCCCTCCTCCCCAAAGTGACTTGGGCTCTGTGTTCCCACGTGATGGTTATTTTGTTACAGACCTGTCTCCCCCTCAGAAATTATATCTTCATTTGTCCATCCAGTCATTCATTCATTTGCTCACTGGTCACTGGTGGCTTTCGATAATCTTCCGCATTCCAGGCACATCTCTACATCTGTGGACACAGCATCGAACAAAACAAATCTTCAACCTCATGGAGCTCATATTCTAATAAGGAAGACAAACGACAAATCAGCAAAGAAATAGATTTAAAATGTAATATCAGCTAGAGATAAGTAATAAGGAAATGAAATAATGTGAGCACAGAGGAAGGGGGCAAGACCTAGGTACGAACTGAGAGCCTCCGAATTGAGTCCGGGCTGTGTGCAAGCTGGCCTGGGCGAAGAGGTGAAATTTGAGAAAGACCTGAGTGAAATGAGAACAATATCTGAGGATAAATCTTCTAGCTGAGGAAACAGCCATGCAAATATCCTGAGGAGAAGGGTGCATAGCTTATTTAGCATGTTTAAGGAAGGGCAGCAGTGCAGGGGGCTGCAGAACTGTTGGGATACTGAATGAGAGGGCAGCAGGAGGGATGAGGGTGAGAGGGTGAGTGCAGTCCTCACAGTCAGAAGCACAGGTCTGGGAGCCCTTACAGAGCTGTGAGCTGTGGACTCTGACCCGACTATTCATTTTGTTACCTCGGTGCCTTTGCCCAGTGCCTGGGTGAATAGGTAGTTAAAGGGCAGTTGCTCTGACTGTCTGTTCTGTGATGTTCCCTCTTTAGCCAAACTAACTTTCCCGAGTGTTATAAAAATAGCTGTGGTTTGTCTTAAGGACATAACATCAGGCAGGACACCTGGCAGCTTAGGAAACAGGCTAGGAAGTGACAGGCCATTGCCAACACTGTTCCCTCCTGGGGCCTCTGCTCTTTCTCTTTGTGGTAATGAAAGGTGTGTGTGCATTTCAGACCATCAGGCTAACTTCTAATCACCAAAGTCTTCTCCAGAAATTTGAAGCCAGAAGGCAAAGATGCTCTTCCACCTCTCTCAGAGCCACTGAGTTTATATTTTCACAAATTTTGACTAGATTGTCCTACTCTCTTAAATTAATTTTATTGCATTTTTAAAAAATAGCAGTAAAAAGAATAGTTTATACTAAGAAAAACATGCTGGAACACATATATTAACTAGAATTATCTCATTTCTTAAAGAAATATTTGTGGAATGTTTTAGATTATCATTCATAAATCAAAAATAAGAAATTACCTGGAAAAAATACTGACTTCATTATTCCTTTTCTTTTTGTGAATTTTAGCATAATACAACCACTGGGAAGAGTGAGGAACTGCATAGAAATAGTGATGGGGTGAACTTAGGTTTCCCATGGAATGTTTATTTTAATTTCCAGGTAGAGCACATAGGATGACCATAAGGAAGCTACATCCTAGAAATACTGTATATATTATTGTACTTCATTTTATTTACAGTGAGATTGTTTCTATTCAATATCTTTTGTGATGGGGACTTCTGAAAGGAAAACTTCTAAAATTTGTGCATATTTTTAAAATCCCACAACTCTGATATTCTGAAGCTTTTATTCATTTAGTAAATAGTCCATCAAGAAGAAAGTTATAATTGAAAATCAAGCAATTTGGTGTGGCAGGTGGCCCACAGGTCATGGGTATCTAAAACTTACACATTAATTAAATAAAACCAATACACAAAGGTTCCCAACTCTTTTGAGTGTTGACTAAGAGCAGATGGTCCTTGTTGTTTCTGGTAACATTGCAAGAATTAGCCCAAAACACAGTGACTGCAATCCAGTCAAGTCTCCTGGTAGAGTAGCTTCAATCCTACTCAGTTCAATCCAATTCAGTTTGGCTCTACTCCAATCATTGTTTCTCACCCTGCGAAGAAATCGAAGGTATGAACCCAATATAAGATGAAGTATTTGCCCTCCTAAACGTATTTTAATTATTGCCTTTAACATTTTTTTTTGGCATTTTGGAAATAGAATCTTTCTTTGTTGTTGTTGGCATGGGCAGGTTCTGGGAATTGAATAGAATCTTCTTTAGTATATCAATGCAACAAATCCACCAGAAATTGAAAAGAAGAACTGAGATTAAATTACATTGTAAGAGATTTGGTTTAAACAGAAGAAAGACCTTTGTAACAGGAAAAAACATCTAGATGTAGCAAATGAGTTGCTGAATGTTCCTAAGAAATATTTCTCCCATCACGTCTATATAGTGTGGCGGGAAGCCACACGTTGAAGTGGCTAAAATATTGCAGAGGTTAAAGAAATGATTTTTTTTTTGGTAGAGAGAGGAAAATGAACAGCCTTCTATTCAATTATTTGTGGATGCCAAAATGTTTTAGAACTCATCCTTATCCTTCATTATTATCAATGGTAGGGCTTCATCAAGATTAAAGACTTTAGGTAAAACATGCCATCACAAAAAGTAAAAAAAAGGACAAAATATTTGGAAACCACAAATCCAATAAGCATTTAATATTCAGAGCATATAAAGAAATCCTACAACTCAACTAACAACTAAAAGACAAACAACACAATTTAAAAGTGGGCAAAACACTTGAACAGATTTTCTTCCAAAGAATACATACAAATGGCCAATAAACACATGAAAAGATGCTCAACATCATTAGCCATTAGGGAGATCCAAATCAAACTCGAAAAGAAGATACCACTTCATACCCACTAGAATGACTGCTATTAAAAAAAGAGGAAATAGCATGTGTTGGAGATGATGCGGACAAATAGGAACTCTCATTCATTGCGGTATAAAATTGTTCTAGTTTGCTAGCTGCCGGAATGCAACATACCAGAGATGGATTGGCTTTTAATAAAAGGGAATTTATTTAGTAAAAAATGTATAGTTCTTTAGAGGAAAGGCAGCTAATTTTCAACTGAGGATCTTTCTTGCACAGGAAGGCACAGGGCGATCTCTGCTGTCCTTCTTTCCAGGTCTCTGAGTTCCAACAACTTTCCCTGGGGTGATTCCATTCTGCATCTCCAAAGATCTGGACCAAGCCACCAGTGCCGAGATGAGGTATGCTGAGCTTCTTGAGCTGTGCTATGTTGAGCTCTCTCATTTAAGCTTCCAACCAATTAAATCAAACATCATTCATTGCAGCAGGCACGCCCCTAGCCGACTGCAGGTGTAATCAGCAACAGATGAGGTTCACATGCCATTGGTTCATAGCCACAACAATAGAATAGGCACCTTCACCTGGCCAAGTTGACACCTGACCCTAACTACCACAAAAATAGTGCAGCTACTGTGGAGGACAGTTTGGTGGTTCCTCAGAAAATTAGGTATAGAATTACCATATGATCAGGCAACCCCTCTACTAGGTATAAACCGAAAAGATTTGAAAGTCGAATTCAAACAATATTTGCACATCAATGTTCATGGTGGAATTTTTCGCATTTGCCAAAAGATGGAAACAATCCTAGTCCATTTACCTACGAATGGGAAAACAAACATGGTATATACATACAAAGGAATAGTATTCAACAGGAAAAACAAATAAAATTCTGATGCATGCTACAATATGGATAAACTTTGAAGACATCAAATTGAATGAAATAAATCAGACACAAAAAGACTTTTACGATCTCAGTTATATGAAATAAGCAAATCCATCAAGATCGTAGATTACAAGTTGCCAAGGGTCAGAGGGTGAGGGAAATGGGGAGTTATTGCTTAGTAGTGCAGAGTTTCTGTTCAAGGTGATGAAAAATTTTGGTTAATAGATCTCTGATTAAAATGGGAAATCTTGAGTTACATATAAGTTAGTACAATAAATGTTTATTTAAAAAGAGTAAAGAATAATAAAATAAATGAAACCTGCATAAACAAAGGTAAAATTTACAATCCTGCATCATATGAATATTGCAAACTTCTCACCGAAACAACCCTCCTCTGCTCTTTTGCAGAGGAGCAAAAGCAAATCAGCAATATATGGCTTATTAAGCTAATTATGGTCTTATGAGATAAAGTTTCACCTAGCTGTTTGAAAAGTGGGCACATATTCTCCAAATGGAGAGGAGATAAAATGATTTAATTTATTAGAGATCATCTGGTACCACTAAAGGTTAACTAGGCACATATCTGAAGATTTGTTTTCTAGTCCTTGCTCAGCGTCTAATTAGTTATGTGACCATGAGTAAGCCACTTCCATTCTTTGACCCTTCTTTTCTTTACCTCTAGGCTCTCATTTAATTCTAACAGTCTATTGGGATAGGTTATAGAACTAGGACTCATATGGTTTTATTCTTAACTTTAAAAGTCTATTCACAAAAACTCCCTTCACAAGAAAATTCAACATAATCTGTAGAGGATATTATGATGCACTTATGCCTGAGGGTACTGTGTTCCAATATACCCCTCCCTCCAACACGCAGTATTCCCTACTAGCATTTTGCGTTAGTGTGGTACCTTTGTTATGATTGATTAAAAAAATATTATTATACTTACTATAGCCTATAATTGGGGTTCACTCTTCATATACAGTTCTATGGTTTTTAATTGTTTTATTCTAGTAACATATATACAACCTAAAATTTTCCATTTTAACCACTTTTCATGTATTCAGTTCAGTGGTCTGATATCCACAATGTTTCATCCTCATCCATACTTTTATGATGAGTTCAATCCAGGATCATTACTTATTCAGATTACTTTATCCCTTTTTCTCCCCCCATCTTCATGCTTTTTCTTATACTCTTAAAATATACTATCTGGTGTCATAGATATATAATTAAAATTTTTACTTTATCCATGTAAATTCAATCAGCCTACTAACTATATTAGCAAACTAATTTCATTCAGTATTAATATTGAATTTACATTTTATTGCCAATAAATTCCAAAGGTAGTTTTAATTAATGAGCATTTAATATTCAACATTATGAGACCCATATTTGAATTGTAATTTCTCCTTGCTTAAATCACATTTCAGTACTCATCACCACTGTCTTAAAAGACTAAACATTTCACATTACGATACAACGATGATGGTTGATCTAGGACAAGGCACGTTCAGGTAGCGATTTGTAGCAGTCAATGCACTTCGAACATATTGATCAGTCTTAGAGCTGATTGCTGTTGGTGGGTAGACTGGACTTATGCCCCAGAAACAAGCCTAGTGCTCCATGCTCCCAGGTCAGAGTGGTCTCCCTCTAAAGCCCCTGACAACTCATTGATTAACATCTGTTGTCACATGGAGTTAAAGGGATGTTGGAAAGGTCAGGCTATTTATTCTTAATGAGTAATTTTAACACTCAGTGATGAGAAGGGCTGCTGTCCAGGAACTCCAGCCTGGACAAGGTGCTAAAATGCCTGGAGAGTGCTGAGAACGTTCAAAGGGCCCTGCAGTCTTTGGCTATTGGCGACCCTTTCATCTTTGATTTCTAACTCTGGGTGTAGTTTTTAATGCTGGGAAAAGCCTGATTGCACATGATTTTATGGTGGGAAAAACCTATGTGGTTACTCTGGCCACGGAAAGCTGCCCAAACAACTCAAATAACAGCCTAAACTTTCATGTTCATACTCTATTTGGGTAAGACTTTTTAAATTATTTTTTACTTTTATTTAAAAAAATATTTTTATTGACAAAGCATACAAACACAGACGTTCTTAACATACAAATATTCCATACATGGTATACAATCAATGGCTCACAATATCATCACGTAGTTGTATATTCATTATCATGATCATTTTTTAGAACATTTGTATCACTCCAGAAAAAGAAATAAAAAGAAAAAAGAAAAAACTCATACATACCATACCCCTTACCCCTCCCTCTCATTGACCACTAGTATTTCCAGCTACCTGATATATTTTAACCTTTGTTCCTCCTATTATTTGTTTATTTTTTAATCCATATTTTTTACTCATCCTTCCATACCCTAGATAAAGGGAACATCAGACACAAGGGTTTCACAATCACACAGTCACATTATAAATATTATATCTTCATACAATCATCTTCAAGGAACAAGACTACTGGAGCACAGCTCTACAGTTTCAGGTACTTCCCTTTAGCCACACAAATTGGGTAAGGCTTTTTAGTGTATAACTTTGCAGCTTTTCCCTGGGCCCTATGCTCAAGTTCATTTATTGATTTGTCTGCTTGTCTTAACGTGCAATGATGTTAAGATTTTCATGGGTCAATGGTAAGGCTTTTAGATATTCCAATAACATTATAATACGTTTGTCCATTATATTAACAGTTTAAAATATATTCCTTCTGTCTTCCACTTTTCAATTTCTGGTAGCCTTTTTTAAATGTCAAATTCCCTTTAAAGAATTTGAAAGCAAAATGCAGACTAGTAACTGCAATCAGTGGGACACTCGGGGTTTGGATCTTCTCACCTTGACTTGAAGGAGGAGAGTGTGATGAGGAGACAAGTGGCCAACCTCTGCTCTCTGGTAGGTGCACATGATACCCCAGCTGCATCTCTGCACAGATTCCACCTGGGATGAGGCGTTCCTGGATAGCCTGCTACTTCCTGATGCCCAACAGTTTGACTGTGGCAAAGGCACTCAGGGCAAGACAAGCCACAGAAAAAGGAGACGGGACCAAGAAACATCTGTTGTAGCTGCACAGTACTTACTGAGGAGAAAGAGAGGTCCTGGATGGGAATAGTTCAAAGATGAAAAAGCATCTCCTGGATGGCTGATGTTACAACTGCATTCTTCATGGGGAGGCAATTGACCAGAAATAGAGTCTAATCTGTGGAAATCTAATAACCACTTTTTACTGTGAATATATATTTTCTAATTTCCAGAAGGAGATTGACCCTAGGATTAAATTAGAAGCCCTGAAATTTAAAGAAAGCTGGAATAGAATTTGTTGCCTTGGAAATCTGTATTTCCACCCTAGTCACCTCCCCTTAAATTCCAGATTAATGTATCCAGCTGTCTATTTAAGGAAACAAATGCATTCTATTTCCCTCAAACCTGCACATATTCATGTACATTATGTAAATGTTTTTGGTCTTGCCTCACTCATCCTCCTGGCTACAAACTCTTATGCTTTCATTTTATTTTCGGTGCAAACTGGACAACCAATATTAACTAAAATGACCCTTATAATGTACATCAAGTCCTGTAGGACCTTTCTTGCACTTTTAACATATCCTACACTCAAGAAACTAGGAGACCTTTTTTTTCATACCCCATCCTCACCTCCACTTTCTACTTTCTGAAGCAGGTCCCTCCTTGACTAGGTTGCAAAAGTATCCATTTCTCCTTTCTCTGATCTCTAAAATCTCCACCTACACATATTATACATAAGTTCTTATTTTCAACAGCTCTAGCTAGACCAGACTTAACTGGCTTTAACTACCAAGATATGTACAATTAAAAAGAAAGTTAACCCAGGAGAAAACTTTGCCTAATTATAGTAGTATAAATCACACTCACTAAACTGTAACCCAGATGACTTGTTCAGCTGATGCTGTGTTTTGAAGCTATTGTCTTAGACAATAACAAGACAACTCCTGACTGGACCCACTTGTATCCCCTTGTTTTGCAACTCTGAATTCAGGTGCCCTTGCACATAGCCCCTTATTGATTAATATGAGTTAGTCCAGAAAGAAACACTCCAAATTCCTAAACTATTTTGTTGAACCAAGCTAGTTCTAAACAAAGTTAGCATGCCTGATGTGTAGCAGCTTAAGTACGTACTTACTCTACATGTACACAGTAACTAGACTATCTCTGACCTCATCATCTCAAACTGCCTTGCTTGTTATCAGTGCTGTAGACTCAGGGGTTAGAAGAATAAATGCAGTAGTATGTGCTCAATAAATGGTGAAGTGAATGGATAAATAATTTTTTTACTTCATGTAGCACCAGCATCATGGAAGTTGGAAGTACCTCTCAAACCCACTTAAAAGTAGGTTTTGGTCAAGGCTCATATATAAATAAAAATTTCCCTTTTCCTAAACAGTCTATTACATAAAGTTTATTTACTAACTAGGGGAGCACTGGAAACCCTCCAGTGTTAGTTACTGCAAGGTCTTCCAACCCAGCCCTGACAGGGTACTCACCTGACTCATATACTTAGGACATCTTAGTGCAGAATCTAGGCACTTGTAAAGCTTGGGAAAAGCTCTGTTTTTATCTACCAGAGCTATTTGAATTTCTGAAGAGGAATATGTTGAGGATTTTCAGGAAATAACATGATGAGATAGTAGGATCCCTTACAGGAATCTGTTGGCCATATTCAATCACTAGGAATATAATGAGTACTATAACCCTATAACATAATTCGTAACAAGTAAGCACTAGCTGACCACACAAAGCACAAGGGAAGGGTCAAGTGTGGTTCAAAAGCAAACACCATTGTAGCATGCTGCATGATGGTGGAACCAACAGGGTTGGTTGGAGAGTAGATGTAATGTGCAGAGTGTGTGTCTACAAGTTTCTTTCTTCTTCTGTTTTTCTCTCTTCTGTGAATTGTCTGTCCATGAGGCAAGGATTGCATGTGGTTCATTAGTGCTTCATTGCTAACACCTGGCCCAGTGCTGTGTGTGATAGTGAATTTCATGTGTCACCTTGGCTAGGCTATGGTGTCCAACTGTTTGGTCAAACAAGCACTGGCCTGATAGTAACTATGAGGGTATTTCATAGATGGATTTGCATCTATAGTCAATTGATTGCATCTAAATCAACAAAGGAGATTGCCCACAACCATCAGGGGAGTTTCCTCATTCCATCATCCATCTGGGTTTTAAACCCAGAACTGAGGATTTCAAAAGTCAGAAAGAAGAATCTCTGCCTCTACGTCAGCCAGCCAGCTTCTCCTGGGGAGCTCAACTTCACCTTCATCAGGGTTTTCAACTTGTGATGTGCCCTAAAGAATTCAGATTTGCCAATCCCTACTGGGTAACGAGTCAATTCCGTTGCTGCAGAGCAAATGCTGAAGGCAAAGTAAGAGCCATTGCTCGCAAGCTAAAATAAACGGACTTCTACTTACCGAATAGGTAGTTGAAACAGCAAATAGGATTATAATACAATGGGAGGCTCTATGAAAGCACTTCAAGCAGAAGCAAAACTAGCATATACCTGTAAAATTATAGACCCCTAATAAATTGGAAATTTGACAGGTGACTTTTTCTGAATCTAGGAATCTATGTTTTCGTGTATTTCTTTAAAATAATACAACTTCCAACATATTACCTGCTCAAAAAGCTAATCAATCTGTGGAGGCTTTTATGATAATGAGTCTGAAATGAATTCCTCAAGATGAAAGAACAATACTGCTACTTGGATAATTGCTTGCTTTTATGTCCCTGCCCAATGGACAGCTTAACCTTCAATAAAGATATTAATGTTCCCCCCAAAGAAAGCAGGAAAAAAGCATCCCCTCTAATATAGCAGGCTGAGTAAAACACACCGGCCGAGGAACCAAGTGGGTGGAATGCGGGCCATTGCTCAGTGAATAATTGTTAGTGCCAGGTATAGAAGTAGCTCTCATAGAAGTACAGTAGAGAGTGACTCCCCTCTCCACGTAGTTTTGTCGTTTCCACTGCTTTGAGAGGGAGGTTCAGATTTTCCGTATCTCTTGAGCCAACCTGCGGGACCCTGGAGTCGCTCCAAGCTTAGCCCTGCAGAGTGGACCTTTGAGTTACTTTCACAGAACAGGCCTTGCTCTGCAGCCTCCCTCTTGGCAGGATTCAGGTCTGACTGCTTAGCCAATCTTCTGAGAGAATCACCACCACCCCCTTGTCTTCTGTAGCCACAGCCACCAGCCCCGACTGAGGCTAGAACTTCCCCTGCTCTTCTAGCTGTTAGGCCCAGCTTGTTTGTTTCAGTGTTTCAAAACATGTGTTTGTTTGTTTATTAAGAGATTGTCCTGATGTTTCTTTTTAAAAGAACAAAACTTTAAAAGGTCTTTTTTGTGGCAGCTCTGTAGACACATTTCTAGCCATGACTTCTGGAAAATGCTCCAAAGAAAGGAAATCCACCAGTCAAAGAATATAATTCATCAGAATCTAATGACAAATATGTGGCCCAAAGAATTTTCCCTTGTTTTTCTTTTTGCCCTTAAGCTTTCAGAAGTTTTTCAAAACAGCTTTAAGGATTTTAAGGTAAGGGCATCTAAGAAATTATTTGCCATGAGAAAAATTAATACATCCCATAAAAACAATCCTGAATATATCTGATAACTTCACTGCGGCTGTCTGAAAATCATATTTGTGAGCAACTCGGGGAACAATTCTCAATCTTTTGGAATATAAACAAAAAAAGACCACAGAGGTCTTTAAAAACCACACTGAACCTACAAATGCATTGCCTCAATTCATCAAAGACATTTATGACCTCAATTATTGGTTGACAGGGCAAAGCGCCTGCTGAGTCATTTTCATTTGGCCAGTTCTCTATCCTGTTTCTACACGATTTCATCGGTTATGCTCTTTCTGTTTTCCTAGCTTTCTAGCCTATAGTTCCCTAAGTATCCACAGCTGATTAATTGTCAATATTCTCCCTTTTGGATGATTATTTTCATATTCATTTTATCAACTCCTGTGCTAGTCTCTGTCTGAATTAACTGGCATGGAACATGAGAGGAGTAACGATCATTCATGAATTACTGCCTTCCGGATTTTGTGTTGACTATTTAATCCAAATTATCTGTCCTTTCTGTCTATCCTACAGAACTACAGGATTTAAATAATAGTTCATTATTGCAACCTACAAATTAAAATAATTCCGGCATTTTTAATGTGTCTAACACCCCATGAAGAAAAGAAGTATGCTGAAATGGTCCTTCAGTATTGTTCAATAAATAATTGGTTCAATGAATCAGACTGTCTATGTGGGTTTATAAATATTTTCTTAGTTTCAAAAACAAAAGCAAACAAAAACGAGCCATGGAAAATATAAGGTAATAGTTTAAGACATTGTAGGATATGGAATTGTTTTTTTGTTTTGTTTTGCATGGGCAGGCACTGGGAACTGAACTGGAATTGTTATTTTAATGAGATATTTCCAGTTGGATTTCATGTACCAAGTATTAGCCAGGGTGTCAGGATATTAGGGATTAGCCAGAAAATTTACATACAGGCTCTCCGAAAAGCAAGCACCGCACACTGTAATGGATACTGTATTAGAAGCCTTAAGGATGTGTATATCCAGTTCTTTTAAAAATTAAAGTAATCCATCAAATTTTTTTTTTCATATTTTATACCCTCACAGATCCACAGGTGTTGGAAGAGCTCCTGGGGCAAGAGTGCACCTGGCCCCCGTGCTCCTCTGATGTGTGGGTGTGTGTGGTAACCCAATGGAAACCGGAGCTGCAGGATAGATTGGCTCAAAGATCCAGCTGATGGCATTCCATGGGAATCAGAATGTCCACCTGCAAAATGCTGTAATGTAATTATTGTGATATGTAAAATGGCAGAGGACAACAATCACCCATACCACTCCAGTATTGCCGAGAGCAGATTTGCAAATAAAATCCTATATTTGAGTGGTTATATTAAACACACCAATTTTGAAACTATTGGCTCCCCCCCCCCCAATTTGTACCAGCTTTATGGGGTCATAAATTACATACATAAACTTACCTATGATAAATGCAATTCAATGATTTTTGGTAAATAGAGTTATGTAATTATGACCATAATTCAGTTTGAGGTTTCCATCTACCCCAAATTTCCCCTGGGCCCATTTACAGTTCATTCCTGCTCTCCCCTACCCCAAGCCTTTAGGCAACCACTGATCTCTTTCCAACTCTATGAATTTGCCTTTCTGACATTTCATACAAATGTAATCACATAATATGTGGTCTTTTGCATCTGATTTATTTCATTTAGCATAATGTTCTTGAGTTTAATCTTTTTTTTTTGTATATATGTATCAGTAGTTCTTTTTTTGGGGGGGATGGTGTGTGTGGTGGTGGTGTGTGTGCATGGTCTGGGAATTGAACCTGAGTCTCGCGTGTGGAAGGTGAGCATTCTACCACTGAACCACCTGTGCACCCCATTTAATTTTATGGTTAAACCACTTTTTAAAATCCATTCATCAGTTGATGGGCATTTGGATTGTTTCCAATTTGGGGTTATTGTGATTAAGACTGCTCTTAATATTTGCATATATACCTTTGTGTAGATATATGTTTGTATTTCTCTTCGGTAGATTCCTAGGAGTAGAATTGCTCGGTTATATGCTAAATTCATGCTCAACATTTTGAGAAATTGCCAGATTCTTCAAAACAGTTGTCCCATTTTACATTCCCTTCAGCAGTGTCTAAGTGTTCCATATTCTCCACATCCTTGCTGCCCCTTTGTATGATCTATTCTATAGTGTACCTTGTCTTGTGGTTTATATGGTAAGTAATGCTCTGAACTGTTGGGTGAAAGTCCCAATCACAAGTCTCCCCCTATTAGAGGAGGAAGCAGAAAGCAAGTCATAGATACTGTCTTTATTTTGGGTAGAGCTGGATTGGAGAACGTAGCTGAAATTTATGTAAAAAAAAAAAAAAGTTTCCTACTGATGTCCTTTCTGAATTGAAATGATCCACCCCAAACTGCAGACTCCTCTCTCTTCCCCCCACCACCCTGTGGACTCCCAGCCTGCCCAGTGAGACCACTTTGGGGAGGAGAGAGGCAGGGAATCATAGGCTGGTAGCAAAGGGCATGAGCTGGTAGCAGAGGGCTGGACCCGAGGTCCAGGAGACCTGACAGTTCATTCAGGTCAGAAGTTCCATTCTCACTCATGAGAAAAGCTGAAATTTTTCCTCAGGTCCAGCTTCCTCTGGGGGCAGTGGGGCAGAGATCCCCATTGGAGACACCCAGGAAAGGAGAATAGAATCCTCCCTCAAATTGATTGCCAGTTTCTGTCTGTATTCATTTGTAAGCCTCCCTTGTCCCTATTCCCAAGGATGTTAACTTTGATATCAGCAACTTATATGTACATGGAACTTAACACTATTTGAAATGCTACCTCGTAAATTATCTTATACTAATTTACAGGTGGGAAATTGATCCCCCAAAGCCTTCCACAGCTGGGGAGTGACAAAGCTGGAATCTGAACCACGTCTGACACCAAGCCCATGCATTTCCTTTACACCGTAGTTGCTTAGGCACTGTCTTTACAGAAGTGTGCTGCGGGACAGCTTACCTTTAAAAGACAAAACAGTATCTGAAGTAGAGAAGCACAAATCAAACCGGTATGATTAAAAATTAAACTGCAACTATACTAACTCAAGCACTACCAAGACAAAAGGACTGCTTCTCAGCTCTCGAGAAAAAGCACATGCGTTTTGCTTTATCCACAGTGTCCTATTTTATTTCACACTGGTGATCCGAAGGAGAAGGACACCTTGAGAATTCTCCTGCACTACTGCTGTCTCACGACACTGCACCCCAGAGCCCTTAGCTCCAGGAGGCAGAGGCCAAGTCAGTATCCACATGGAATTCTTCTTTCTGCAGTTTCTCCTTTCTGATCATTTTTTCTTTTTTTACTTTAATAGCATCATCTTACATGATTGAACAAAGCATTTCCTAAACCATGTTCTGTGTAACACTAGAGTTTAGCCAGTAGTACTAGATGTTCTGTGAAAAAAAAAATTTCATGGCCTAATAATTTCAGAAAATTCTGGATTAGAAAAAATTTAAACAGGTTCTTTGCTGTAAGGATTCTCTGAGACATTACTCTGCCATATGAATTCTCAGGGGAACTATCAGGTTCCTTGTTTCCCGATTAATCATTTCAGGACTTTTCTTATGGTACATGTATTAATATATTGTGGGGTATTAGTATTCCCTAGCAACATCTTTGATTATACCGCTCTAAGGAAATATTCGACATTAATTTGCCTGAAAAAAATGATGGGGTTTTGTGGCAGAGAGTGTTTGAGCGTTGACTCTGATAAAGCAAATGTTTGCATATCGAGGATATTAATTGAGGATGACCAAACCTACTTGCTTACATGTTATGATGATATGGTTGCAGGAGCAAGGGTTAAAACAAGACCTGCGGAATTTGTTGAAAACAGCTGGCTTCAGAGTGGTGGCAGTAGTAATCTGTGGAGATTGTTATTTGCTTAATGGAGAACAGTCTGGGAGAGAGAGAATGTTTGTTTTGTCTTAGCCCCAGGTTCTTTACAGTCATCTTAAGTAAGCACTCTGTATTCTCACCAGGTGCATGCGTATTCTTTGTCATGTGAACCCTGCAGTATATAAGCAGGAAGTGGTTAAGAATAAAGTTGTCTGTTGTCACTGAGCTTCAGACCCCCTGATCCCGTCTGTCTCGCTCATCATTCCTTAATATCCTTCGTGCTCCACTCCCCAATGTGGAAGCAACATATGGTAAGAATAGCCATAATCAAAATCATTGTCCATTTATTGAGCATTAAATTGAGTCATATTAGGTATGTTAATACCTAATACCCCCATGTTGGGGATTGAATCAGGTCCTTCCAAAAGGCACATTCGGGTTCACATCCCAATCCCTGGTCCTGTGGGGGTGTACCCAATTCCAACAGAACCTCTGAAGATATTATTGGTTGAGGTTGCCCAAACTGAAGGAGGGTGGGCCCTAATCCAATATGGCTGAGGTCCTTAGAAGCAAAGGAAATTAAACACAGAGCGAGAGAAGAGACAGGGAGCAGCCAGAAGAGGGAAGTCAACAGAACCCTGAAGAAAAAGAAGAATTTCGATCTCTATTTCAACCAACTTCTTGTGGGGAATTCATCAAAATCTTCATCAGTGCTCCCAGGTTGCCATCTGCCCTCAGAATTCAGACTTGCCAATCCCCACCACACTCCAATTCCTGTAAAAAATCTCTGAATATGTTAATATTTACGTGTGTGTGTGTGTGTGTGTGTGTGTGTGTGTGTGTGTGTATCTTCTGTCGGTTCTATTTCTCTGGAGAATCCTAACACCACCACATCCTGTGAGATAGAAAGCATTATCCTCAATCCAGCAAATACAAGGCTTAGTAAATAATTTTCCCAAGATCACTTGGCTAGGAGAAATTGCAGAGCCGGTATTCAAAGAAAGTATGTATGAATCTACACCCCAAATACTTCCTATACTTATCTATTCTGAAATGTAACCTTAACCTTGAATAACTTAAGATACTGCCACACCTACCACAGATTTAATTAATGAAGATTGTGACCATATAGAACTTAGAACTTTTCAAATACAAACTATAGAGCAGAAAATATTATTTGAACGTTATTTTTCTGTTTCCAGGCTATGGCAATTAGTTTTTTACAAAGTCCTTGAGTAATTAGAATTTTCTGGAAAAAAAAATGAAACACTGTAAATGAATTTAGAATAGTAACACTTGATACTACTGTTAGGAAACAAAACACTTTTGAAAGCTGTGGAAAGCAGTTGTAAATTCCTCCCTATCAGTGTGTACTACCAGATGCCCTGTGAAAAGATCCGAGGAGTGGGGTGTGTGTGTGAGTGCATATGTTTGAGTGCCTGTGGGTGGGATGTTGCTGAGAGAAAGACCAAACTAAACTGGAAAATGGAAGCAGACTTTCTCTTCTCTCCATATTTGCACTCAAAGTAGGAAATGGCTGTAGAAAGAGTTGTCCTTTAGGAAACTTTGTGAGCCTAAAGTGTCTTTATCTGGAATAATTGGAGAAATGAAGGGTGGGATGAGGATCCATAGGCTTAGGCCAAGAGAGCCACTGCCTATAGTTGAAAGATTGTATCTTGATGAAAAAGTAAGCTGTGGGTCACCCTGGAGGAATTTGGCCTCCATGGGGTAGCAGTGTGCACGGTGAGAAAGCATGAGCTTTGAGGCAGGCAGCCCAGAGCCACATGCCAGCCTGCCACTCATTAGGTGTGCAATCATAGACCTGCTCATTATATATTTAAGCTTCTTTGCCTTTATCTCTGTTTCAAGG
The DNA here is from genome assembly GCF_023851605.1 of Tamandua tetradactyla. NCBI lineage: Eukaryota > Metazoa > Chordata > Mammalia > Pilosa > Myrmecophagidae > Tamandua > Tamandua tetradactyla. Next base: position 95,185,057 of record NC_135332.1, read on the forward strand.
ATGCTTGCACTAGACTCATGATCATCAGAAGGAAAGTATGAAGCAGTATCTCTGATATACTTGGTCTGTTCCCCAGCACTTGATAAACATACCATAAATGGTAATGATAAGAGCAGGAACATTTTAGTGCAAACTAAGTTAGAACCTCTTAACAAAAGAAAGTAACTCATTCTGGCCCTGGAAGTGCCAACTCTCAGAATCGACAAGCTCTTGTTAAACACATTGTAGAGAAAATTCAAGATGGTAGATGGGGCTTGTTCCATCTCAGGTCCCCTTGACTTCTTTGTCTTTCTCAGTTGGTAGCTCACCTGTGCTGTGTTGTTCTCCTCTTCCCCTCGGACGCTTTCAGACTTGGATGAATCACTCAGTGATGTGGGATTTAGCTTGCCCTTGTATGGCTACCAAGGAGCCAGCTGAGACAACTCAAAAGTGTGGGAGTTAGTGTCTAATGAAGTGAGCTCTGAACAATAAGAAATGGGAAACAGAAGGCATATAGGGAAGTAAATTTTCCCCTTCTTCCTCTCCCCTGTGAGCTACTCCAGAGAAGTCCTTCATGCGGAGAAGCTTGAAAAGGGATCTTTTTGCAGATGAGTGACAAGTGTTGTACCGTATCAGATCACATTATATCACATATTTCTTTGTCTCACTTTGTGTCTTAATTTGCCAGGCTGCTGTGACAAATAGCACACAATGGGTTGTCTTAACCACAGGAATTTATTGACTAGAGGTTCAGAATCAAGGTGTTGGCAAGGCAGTTCTTTCTTCCAGAAGTCTGTATCATTCTGGTGCTGGATTGCAGCAATCCTTGGGGCTTTTTTGGCTTGCACCTCTCCCTCTTTCATCTCTGGTCATTTAATGACCTCTCCTTGTGTCTGCTTTTCCAAGTTTCACTGACTTCCTGTTTCTCCCTATGGCCTTCTCTGGCTTCTGTTTTTTTCTCTTCATAAGGCCTCCAGTAAAATGAATTAAGACCAATCTGATTCAGTAGAGCTACCCCTTAACTGTAAATAACTTCTTCCAAAAGTCTATTTACAGTGGGTTCATACCCATGGGGTGCAGATGAAAATGAAGAAAGTATTTGCTGGGGTACATAGTTCAGTCAACCGTACTTTGCCTTTTCCCTCATCTCGCCATTCTGAGTTTGTACCTTACAAATAAGTGTTAGCAACTTAATCCTAGCTTCCTGATCTGCTTTCTAGAGGACCAGAGCTAAGGTAGGTGTTTATAGAATCTGAGATATTATTTTGTTGTGAAGCTAAAGTTTGATTTTTATCTCATTAGAAAAGACATCCTATAAACAACATCAACCACAAAGAAAAAAACCACATTATTTTTAGGATTTGTATACCTCTTCTTAATAAACTAACCCCGTTTTCATGATGTCAGGGTTTTTTGTTTGTTTGTTTTTTGTTTTTTGGCCTGTTCAGGCTCTGAAAATTGAACCCAGGTCTCCGGCTTGGCAGGTGAGAATATTTGCCGCTGAGCCACCTTGTACCACCTGCTGTCATGCTTTTGTGTAATAATTTTATGGCCAAGAAACTGAAGTGGCCTGTTTTCACACACAAATTATAATACAGTGCTACAGGGAACAGCCTTATGCAGCCCAGGACACTGTATTTTCTTGGATGCCATTTGCCCTTCTTTTACTTTGTCATACCTGGTGACAGGCCAAGAGCTTGGATTTTGACTGACATGCAATAGAAGTTGTGTGAGGAACTTAGGAAAGGAAGTGACATGATCTGACCAGGGACATAATGTTCTATTCTGCTTGTGCTTTATAGATTTCATGCTTCTTTCATTAGGGGCTGATATCCTGGTTTTTGTTGGTATTGATGACTAAGCACCTTTATTACAGTTGTTTGTGCTTTTCCTTTAATAGGTGCTCTTTGTTCGATTTCCAAGGTGATGCTTAATGTTTCCCAATCACCCGCTCTTTGCAAGGCACTGTGATTGATGCTGGGGATGGGATAAACTGGATCAGTATGGTCCCTGGCTTTGTGCAGCTTGCAATCAGGTGGAGCGACAGAGAAAAGAAACCAAACTAACAAGGACATACAAAAAAATTGTATGTCTAAATTGTATGTCTAAAATTGTAGGACTAAAAATTGTGATACACACTGAGAAGGAGACAAACAACAGGGAACTAGAAAGAGAACAATGTGGGAAGAACCTGCTAGAAAGGAAGATCACAAAAACCCTGTCTTAGGAGGTGACATAGAAACCAAGACATAAAAGATGGAAAGATAACCAGATGGTGGAGTGGGGTGTGGGGTGTGCTGGTTTGAGGGGAGGGTATTCAGAACATCTTCTACAAGACCCGTGAAGTGGAACCCAGGAGCCTATATGGAGCCTGAGGCAGACACAGAGCCCAGGTGGGCATCGACCAGGTCACGCAGGATTGGGCACCAGGAGCAGGGATTTTAATTAATTGTGCAATGGGAAGCTGCATGAGGATTTTAAGGAGGGATGTTACATGATCCAATTCAGGTACTAAGAATATTACTCTGTTTTCTGGAAAGAGATTGTTAGTAAATTGTTGGAGTAGGTAGTATGAAAGTTATGTCTGACCTCAGCCAGTAAATGGAATTGGGGAGAGAAAAGTGAATGATTCTAGAGGCATTTTAAGGCAATAATCTGCACAATGTATTGATGGATTGGCTATGAAAGCAATTGAATAGGAATCAGTAGATTTCTGGCTTGAAAAATTAGGTAGATGTGAAAGACTGGGGGAATACTGGACAAGCCTAGCAGAAAAATATAGTTCAGTTTTAGAAACATTTATTATTATTATTATTTTTGTGTGCTGTATGGCTGGGTCACATTTTGTTATTTTTACCATGTGAGCAACCTGTTATTGCAGCACCATTTGTGGGAAAAAAAAATTTTTGTTTGTTTGTTTGCTTGTTTGTTTTTCTAGGGGAAAGTGCATGGACCAGGAATTGATAGAAACATTATTTTGAGAAGTTTATGGAAATATGCTGCCAGATACAGGCCATGGATTCTTTTGCCTGATGTGCTCAATATCCAATACCTGAGACACTGGGGTTCAAAGAGAGAAGGAGTTTATTACTAGGCGTGTAGTAGGAGAGCAGATGGCCTAGCAGTCCAAAATCTGTCTCCCTGAGTTTAGGGGTTCAAAGTTTTTAAAGATCTTAGCAAGGGGAGATGAGGCCATTTCGAATAGCAAGTTCAAAGCAGAAAAGGAGACTGTGTTACCATTGTCATTTCAATAGGAAAACAATAGTTGAATGGAGGGCAGGCAGAGCTAGCACTTCAGTACTAAAGATGTAAGCAAAAAGGAAGGGAGACAAGTTACCTTTCAATCGCAGAATCTAGCTGATATGATTTGCAAATGAAGCTAGTTAATGGCTGACATCAAATTCTTCAGTAGCTTTAGGGCATTTACCATACAAAAACATGACCAGATAGAGTGGGTATCAGCCCTTACAGCCGGAAAGGTACAACAGCAGGGATTTTACAAAGATTTCATAACAGGGCAGCTGGATTACAATTTAGGCATTTCAGGTATTCACCTCTGTCTACTCCAAATATCCCAGAAAGCAAAAAGGAAAATAATTCAGTAATGAAAATTATCCCTTAAATCCTGATTTCTCAGTTACAGATGTTTAAGTGGAAAAGTCAGGTAAGCCATCAAAAATACAAGCCTGGATTTCAGAGGAGAGTTCTGGGCTCAGAGCACAAATTGAAGGGGCATCAGATATTGTTGATATTTAAGATGTACGTTGAGTTGCAATCACCTATAGGAAGAATGTTTAGAGAGAGAAGAGGACCAAGGACCTAATCCTGAAAAAAACCAGCAAAGGACACTGGGCAGTATCCAATGAGGTTGTGGTGGGGAGGACCGAGTGGGGGTAAGGAGAATGCAGAGTCCTGGAAGCTAAGGGAAGGGAGTGGGGCCAGAAGTGGAATGTGCAGCCGGGCAGAACTCTGCCTAGAGGTTGAGTAAGACGAAGACAGAAAAGTGTCCATTGCATGGAGTGAAGGTGAAGCCAGTGACCCTCTAGCTTTGCTCAGAGTAAAGGTGAATTGAGGAGCTATACAGCATTGGTGGCTGATAGGGCAGCCATAAAGGATTGAGGGATGGCTTTTACATTGATAGGAATGAGGGAGAGATTGAAGATTCAAGATACAGTAGATACTAGAAAGCAACTTCTCCAGGAGACAGGAAGGGGTGGCACAGAGCACAGCTGAAGAGGTGGTCTCTTGATATGAGGATGACCATTGCTTCTCTTCTAATTGGGGGGTGGGTGGGGCAGACACGGGTGGGTGTATGGATGTGGTGGGTGAGGGGTGACTGGTTTACATCTTCTATATTCTCAATGAAGTAACTATGGGTTGGAGATTAGGAAAGCAAAAAGGCTGAAATGGTTGCCTGGGGAGATGCTTTTTCATTCTAGTAAAGAAACAGCGGGCTTCCTCTGCAGCATTAAGGGCCCATTTCAATTTTGTGATGCATTTAAAGTGAAACCATTCAGCTTGGTTTGTAATTTCCTCTAGCAGCATGCCAGTTGCTCCAGAAGGCAGAAGGCAGATGGGATTTTTTATCAGGCAAGTGTCACTCGCCACTAGGTATTAACACAACATGCAATTTTGAGAGAGGTTTAAAATAACACAAACATTTACATATAATCTATCATTCACTTTGTCAAATGTTAATTGGTACCAGTGACACCTCAATATTTTTCTGGTTGCCTCTGAGATTGAATAAATCAACTTGCATTAAATCTTTTCTCAGAATCAGTCACATATCAGGGCTATGGAATAGCTACACCTGAAAACACAACCCTAGAGACTAGAGTCAGGTATTTTCCCCAAAAGCAAGCCCCAGGGGAGGACAAAAATATGCCTGAAGGGTGAAAAACCAAGCCAAAGCTCCAACCAGCTGAATGATTGTAATTCATTGACTTTTAAAATTTTTTTACATATAACTAGGGGCTATTTACCATGGAGCTAGGAAGGTTACAACTCTGTGCTCATAAACTAAAATAGACTTTTATTTATTTATTCGACAAATCTGTGTCGAGCACTCCATCTGAGCAGGGGCTGTTCTGTGTCCTGGAACAATCACAGAGGACAATCTCTGTGGGTTTCATGGGGGGAGACGGAGAGGAATAGGCAAATACACAAAGTTTTCGTATAATTTTAGATGGGGGATAATTCTATGAGAAAAATGAAAGCTTAGCAAGGGTTAGAGAGGGAAAAGGGTTTAGATAGAGTAATGAATTTTTTGTTTATGGAAATAGGGTGATGGGGTAACATCGGGGCAGGTATTCAGGCAGAGAAAAGAGTAAGTTGGAGTGGAAGCTCCCAGAGGGCAGAGAGAAATGCGGCAGTCCCATAGGGCCCAGAGCTTCACTCTTTGCAATCATCACCTCCGGGGAATTCTACTTCCTAACAAACAGTAATTTGTGTGTAAAATTTGACTACCTATTGCTTTTATTGTAAATATTTGCAACAATGTAACAAAACTATCCTCTAACTTTTCTGGAATCCTGTTATCAAACTTTTAGTGAATATGCAGTATTGTTTTGCAGTATCCAAATGCTCCTTCTGTAATTTGAAATTTTAGAAGCTGTTTAAATGCTCATAAAGTTGATAGAAACCTTGAAAGGTATCCAATTGTTACCTAAAAGGAAACTTAATACTTTGCACTAGTCAAATGGAGTCTCAGTTTTCACAGACAATGAATAGGCAACAAAATAATGCTCCTTACCTCTACTGTGAGATGGAATTTAGTAACAACCAGCTCTTGTTAAACATAGAAAATATTTCTCTATTACAGTATTATCACATGAGCTTTTTCCAAATATAAATTCACCTCCCTGCCAAGGCACTATGACATGACAGCTAAATAACCCTGGCATTAAAAATAGTGGAAACAGGGAGGGCAATAAGCCCAAATTTTAGAAGGAAATCTTCCATGCATATAGTATGTATGTCATTATGTGCATCTGTACCCAGGAGTTCTATACTTCCTTCTATGCCAAAACATGTAGAAATAAACAACAGGGTAAATTTTCATCAACAGAATTTCCGAGAAAGTTACATATCCACGGGATGCCTTTTACAGGGCAGGGCTTGACATTTGGTCATTTGCCACAAAGTTGAAAATATGCTGTTGTACAAATATATCACGCTTCTATTAAGAACAAAGTCCACCAGAAATGGTGAGTTCTGGCAGTACCTCCAAATCACACTGTATCCTCCGTTGCCTTTCTCCCAAGTAAATGACTGCAAAGTCAGAGGTGACTCAGGGAGATTGTAAGTAATACCATGCAGCAGTTGGTCTTTCAATCACTGGTTCCGTTTGTTTTTCTCTGTAGAAGAGACAAGACCTCCATTCCCTCCTGTTCCACAGCTGATACATGTGGCAACTGTTTTAAGTCATTAGCTATTTAGCAAAGGTGAATGGAGTACCTTCAAAAAAGTCTTTAAAGACAATAATTTAGAGCAATGAAGCTGGCATTATGCTGGGCTACCTCAGGCTTCTTTATTTGCCTAACAGATTCTAGGACCATAGCATGCTAGATGGTTCTGTTTTCTTTGTTTTCTAACAACTTTAGGGCAGTGTAATTCATATACACCCTTTAAAGTGTGCACTTCAGTAGTTGTTTGTATATTCATGGTATATTTTAATATTAATTCTCAAAGAAACTCCATACACATTAGTCCTCATTCCCCTATACCCCTCCCTCCAACCCCATGCAAACACAAAACTACTTTCTGTCTCTATGAATTTATCTATTACATTGATTTCATTTAATTAGAATTATACAATAGTGGAGTTCTGTGGCTGGCTTCTTTCACTCAGCATGTTTTCAAGGTTCAGACATGTTGTAGCTTGTCAGTACTTTATTCATTTTTATGACTGAATGATATATCATTGTACAGATATATCACGTTTCATTGATCCGTTCACCAGTTGATGGATATTTGGGTTGTTTACACCTTTTGGTTACTAGGAATAATGCAGATATTCATAGACAAGTTTTTGCATGGACATACCTTTTCAATTTTCTTGGGTATATACCTAGGAAAATAATTATATTTGATATTGTGTAAAACTGTCCAAATACTTTCCAAAGTGGATGCACAATTTTACATTCCCACCAGCAGTAGGAGGCTTCCCATATCTTCACATTTCTTGCTATGAAGAAATAGGAAGTTAATATTAAAATGTATCATGAATAAAAGCGACTTAACTGTACACTCTTGTGCTGGTTTGAAAGAAAGTATGCCCCCTAAGAAAAGCCATGTTTTAATATAAAGCCCATTTCATAAAGGTAGAATAATCTCTATTCAATACTGTATGTTTGAAATTGTAATGAGATCATCTCCCTGGATGTGGATTTAGTCAAGAGTGGTTGTTAAACTGGATTAGGGGACGACATGTCTCCACCCATTTGGGTGGGTCTTGATTGATTTATTGGAGTACTATAAAAGGAAATATTTTGTAGAATGAGAGATTCAGAGAGAGCAGAACGAGAAGCCACAAGAAGCAGAGAGTCCACCAGCCAGCGACCTTTGGGGATGAAGAAGGAAAACGTCTTCCGGGGAGCTTCATGGAACAAGAAGCCAAGAGAAGAAGCTAGCAGATGACAACACCATGTTCACCATGTGCCCTTCCAGCTGAGAGAGAAGCCCTGACTGTGTTTGCCACATGCCTTCTCACTTGAGAGAGAGACCCTGAACTTCATCAGCCTTCTTGAACCAAGGTATCTTTCCCTGGATGCCTTTGAGTGGACATTTCTTTAGACTTGTTTTAATTGGGACATTTTCTTGGCCTTAGAAGTGTAAACCAGCAACTCATTAAATTCCCCCTTTTAAAAGCCATTCTGTTTCTAGTATATTGCATTCTAGCAGCTAGCAAACTAGAACAACTCTAAAGGGTGAATTTTGTAGTATATGAACTACATTGCAGTAAGGTTGCTATGAAACAAAGGAAACAAAACCATCTAGCATTATTAATGTATCTCTTTTTGGTTTTAGCCATCCTAGTGGGTGTGAAGTATATTTCATTGTGCTTTTTTTTTTTCCAAGGGGACTTTGCAAATGCTTTTTTTTTCAGTTAAACATTTATTTATTTGTTTATTTATTTATTTATTTTTATTAATTAAAGAAAAAAAGAAATTAACCCAACATTTAGAAATCATTCCATTCTACATATGCAATCAGTAATTCTAAATATCATCACATAGATGCATGATCATCATTTCTTAGTACATTTGCATCGATTTAGAAGAACTAGCAAAACAACAGAAAAAGATATAGAATGTTAATATAGAGAAAAAAACAAAAATAATAATAGAACAAAAAAAAAAAGACAAACAAACAGACAGACAAAAAAAAAAACTATAGCTCAGATGCAGCTTCATTCAGTGTTTTAACATGATTACTTTACAATTAGGTATTATTGTGCTGTCCATTTTTGAGTTTTTGTATCTAGTCCTGCTGCACAGTCTGTATCCCTTCAGCTCCAATCACCCATTATCTTACCCTGTTTCTAACTCCTGCTGGACTCTGTTACCAATGACATATTCCAAGTTTATTCTCTAATGTCGGTTCACATCAGTGGGACCATACAGTATTTGTCCTTTAGTTTTTGGCTAGACTCACTCAGCATAATGTTCTCTAGGTCCATCCATGTTATTACATGCTTCATAAGTTTATTCTGTCTTAAAGCTGCAAAATATTCCATCGTATGTATATACCACAGTTTGTTTAGCCACTCATCTGTTGATGGACATTTTGGCTGTTTCCATCTCTTTGCAATTGTAAATAATGCTGCTATAAACATTGGTGTGCAAATGTCCGTTTGTGTCTTTGCCCTTAAGTCCTTTGAGTAGATTCCCAGCAATGGTATTGCTGGGTCGTATGGCAATTCTATATTCAGCTTTTTGAGGAACCGCCAAACTGCCTTCCACAGTGGTTGCACCATTTGACATTCCCACCAACAGTGGATAAGTGTGCCTCTTTCTCTGCATCCTCTCAGGCAATTGTCATTTTCTGTTTTGTTGATAATGGCCATTCTGGTGGGTGTGAGATGATATCTCATTGTGGTTTTGATTTGCATTTCTCTAATGGCCAGGGACATCGAGCATCTCTTCATGTGCCTTTTGGCCATTTGTATTTCCTCTTCTGGTAGGTGTCTGTTCAAGTCTTTTTCCCATTTTGTAATTGGGTTGGCTGTCTTTTTGTTGTTGAGTTGAACAATCTCTTTATAAATTCTGGATACTAGACCTTTATCTGATATGTCATTTCCAAATATTATCTCCCATTGTGTAGGCTGTCTTTCTACTTTCTTGATGAAGTTCTTTGATGCACAAAAGTGCTTGATTTTGAGGAGCTCCCATTTATTTATTTCCTTCTTCAGTGCTCTTGCTTTAGGTTTAAGGTCCATAAAACCGCCTCCAATTGTAAGTTTCATAAGATATCTCCCTACATTTTCCTCTAACTGTTTTATGGTCTTAGACCTAATGTTTAGATCTTTGATCCATTTTGAGTTAACTTTTGTATAAGGTTTGAGATATGGGTCTTCTTTCCTTCTTTTGCATATGGATATCCAGTTCTCTAGGCACCATTTATTGAAGAGACTGTTCTGTCCCAGGTGAGTTGGCTTGACTGCCTTATCAAAGATCAAATGTCCATAGATGAGAGGGTCTATATCTGAGCACTCTATTCGATTCCATTGGTCGATATATCTATCTTTATGCCAATACCATGCTGTTTTGACCACTGTGGCTTCATAATATGCCTTAAAGTCAGGCAGCGCGAGACCTCCAGCTTCGTTTTTTTTCCTCAAGATGTTTTTAGCAATTCGGGGCACCCTGCCCTTCCAGATAAATTTGCTTATTGGTTTTTCTATTTCTGAAAAATAAGTTGTTGGGATTTTGATTGGTATTGCATTGAATCTGTAGATCAATTTAGGTAGGATTGACATCTTAACTATATTTAGTCTTCCAATCCATGAACACGGTATGCCCTTCCATCTATTTAGGTCTTCTGTGATTTCTTTTAGCAGTTTTTTGTAGTTTTCTTTATATAGGTTTTTTGTCTCTTTTTTTTTTTTTTTTTTTTTTTTAGAGAGAGGGAGGAAAGGAAGGAAAGACAGAGAAGGAAGGAAGGATGGAAGGAAGGAAGGGAAACATTTTTAAACATTTTCTTGTTTTATTATATTTTGTTTGTTTGTTTGTTTTTTACATGGGCTGGGGCCGGGAATCGAACCGGGGTCCTCCGGCACGGCAGGCAAGCACTCTTGCCTGCTGAGCCACCGCGGCCCGCCCCAGGTTTTTTGTCTCTTTAGTTAAATTTATTCCTTGGTATTTTATTCTTTTAGTTGCAATTGTAAATGGGATTCGTTTCTTGATTTCCCCCTCAGCTTGTTCATTACTAGTGTATAGAAATGATAGAGATTTTTGAATGTTGATCTTGTAACCTGCTACATTGCTGTACTCATTTATTAGCTCTAGTAGCTTTGTTGTGGATTTTTCTGGGTTTTCGACGTATAGTATCATATCGTCTGCAAACAGTTATAGTTTTACTTCTTCCTTTCCAATTTTGATGCCTTGTATTTCTTTTTCTTGTCTAATTGCTCTGGCTAGAACCTCCAACACAATGTTGAATAATAGTGGTGATAGTGGACATCCTTGTCTTGTTCCTGATCTTAGGGGGAAAGTTTTCAATTTTTCCCCATTGAGAATGATATTAGCTATGGGTTTTTCATATATTCCCTCTATCATTTTAAGGAAGTTCCCTTGTATTCCTATCCTTTGAAGTGTTTTCAACAGGAAAAGATGTTGAATCTTGTCAAATGCCTTCTCTGCATCAATTGAGATGATCATGTGATTTTTCTGCTTTGATTTGTTGATGTGGTGTATTACATTAATTGATTTTCTTATGTTGTACCATCCTTGCATACCTGGGATGAATCCTACTTGGTCATGATGTATAATTCTTTTAATGTGTTGTTGGATACGATTTGCTAGAATTTTGTTGAGGATTTTTGCATCTATGTTCATTAGAGAGATTGGTCTGTAGTTTTCTTTTTTTGTAATATCTTTGCCTGGTTTTGGTATGAGGGTGATGTTGGCTTCATAGAATGAATTAGGTAGCTTTCCCTTCACTTCGATTTTTTTGAAGAGTTTGAGGAGAGTTGGTACTAATTCTTTCTGGAATGTTTGATAGAATTCACATGTGAAGCCATCTGGTCCTGGACTTTTCTTTTTAGGAAGCTTTTGAATGACTGATTCAATTTCTTTACTTGTGATTGCTTTGTTGAGGTCATCTTTTTCTTCTTGAGTCAAAGTTGGTTGTTCATGTCTTTCCAGGAACTCGTTCATTTGATCTAAATTGTTGTATTTATTAGCGTAAAGTTGTTCATAGTATCCTGTTATTACCTCCTTTATTTCTGTGAGGTCAGTAGTTATGTCTCCTCTTCCATTTCTGATCTTATTTATTTGCATCCTCTCTCTTCTTCTTTTTGTCAATCTTGATAGGGGCCCATCAATCTTATTGATTTTCTCATAGAACCAACTTCTGGTCTTATTGATTTTCTCTATTGTTTTCAATTTCATTTATTTCTGCTCTAATCTTTGTTATTTCTTTCCTTTTGCTTGCTTTGGGATTCGTTTGCTGTTCTTTCTCCAGTTCTTCCAAGTGGACAGTTAATTCCTGCATTTTTGCCTTTTCTTCTTTTCTGATACAGGCATTTAGGGCAATAAATTTCCCTCTTAACACTGCCTTTGCTGCATCCCATAAGTTTTGATACGTTGTGTTTTCATTTTCATTCGCCTCGAGGTATTTACTAATTTCTCTTGCAATTTCTTCTTTGACCCACTCATTGTTTAAGAGTGTGTTGTTGAACCTCCACGTATTTGTGAATTTTCTGGCACTCCGCCTATTATTGATTTCCAACTTCATTCCTTTATGATCTGAGAAAGTGTTGTGTATGATTTCAATCTTTTTAAATTTGTTAAGACTTGCTTTGTGACCCAGCATATGGTCTATCTTTGAGAATGATCCATGAGCACTTGAGAAAAAGGTGTATCCTGCTGTTGTGGGATGTAATGTCCTATAAATGTCTGTTAAGTCTAGCTCATTTATAGTAATATTCAGATTCTCTATTTCTTTATTGGTCCTCTGTCTAGATGTTCTGTCCATTGATGAGAGTGGTGAATTGAAGTCTCCAACTATTATGTTATATGCGTCTATTTCCTTTTTCAGTGTTTGCAGTGTATTCCTCATGTATTTTGGGGCATTCTGGTTCAGTGCATAAATATTTATGATTGTTATGTCTTCTTGTGTAATTGTTCCTTTTATTAGTAAATAGTGTCCTTCTTTGTCTCTTTTAATTGTTTTACATTTGAAGTCTAATTTGTTGGATATTAGTATAGCCACTCCTGCTCTTTTCTGGTTGTTATTTGCATGAAATATCTTTTCCCAACCTTTCACTTTCAACCTATGTTTATCTTTCAGTCTAAGATGTGTTTCCTGTGGACAGCATATAGAAGGATCCTGTTTTTTAATCCATTCTGCCAGTCTATGTCTTTTGATTGGGAAATTCAGTCCATTAACATTTAGTGTTATTACTGTTTGGATAATATTTTCCTCTACCATTTTGCCTTTTGTATTATATATATCATATCTGACTTTCCTTCTTTCTACACTCTTCTCCATACCTCTCTCTTCTGTCTTTTTGTATCTGACTCTAGTGCTCCCTTTAGTATTTCTTGCAGAGCTGGTCTCTTGGTCACAAATTCTCTCAGTGACTTTTTGTCTGAAAATGTTTTAATTTCTCCCTCATTTTTGAGGGACAATTTTGCTGGATATAGGAGTCTTGGTGGCAGTTTTTCTCTTTTAGTAATTTAAATATATCATCCCACTGTCTTCTAGCTTCCATGGTTTCTGCTGAGAAATCTACACATAGTCTTATTGGGTTTCCCTTGTATGTGATGGATTGTTTTTCTCTTGCTGCTTTCAAGATCCTCTCTTTCTCTTTGACCTCTGACATTCTAAGTAGTAAGTTTCTTGGAGAACACCTATTTGGGTCTATTCTCTTTGGGGTGCACTGCACTTCTTGGATCTGTAATTTTAGGTCTTTCATAAGAGTTGGGAAATTTTCAGTGATAATTTCTTCCATTAGTTTTTCTCCTCCTTTTCCCTTCTCTTCTCCTTCTGGGACACCCACAACATGTATATTTGTGTGCTTCATATTGTCATTCAGTTCCCTGATCCCCTGCTCAAGTTTTTCCATTCTTTTCCCTATAGTTTCTGTTTCTTTTTGGATCAGATGTTCCATCCTCCAAATCACTAATTCTATCTTCTGTGTCTTTAAATCTATCATTGTATGTATCCATTGTTTTTTCCATCTTTTCTACTTTATCCTTCACTTCCATAAGTTCTGTGATTTGTTTTTTCAGTTTTTCTATTTCTTATTTTGTTCAGCCCATGTCTTCTTCATGTCCTCCCTCAATTTATCGATTTTGTTTTTGAAGAGATTTTCCATTTCTGTTTGTATATTCAGCATTAGTTGTCTCAGCTCCTGTATCTCATTTGAACTATTGGTTTGTTCTTTTGACAGGACCATATTTTCAATTTTCCGAGTGTGATCCGTTATCTTCTGCTGGCGTCTGGGCATTTAGTCAGATTTCCCTGGGTGTTGGACCCAACAGGTTGAAAGATTTTTCTGCATATCTCTGGGCTCTGTTTTTCTTGTCCTGTTCAGTAGGTGGCGCTTGTGGCACATGTTTGTCTGTGGGTCCCACCACTAAAAGGTGCTGTGGGTCCTTTAACTTTGGAAAACTCTCGCCCTGGGGGAGGTTCACTAGCTGAAGCAGCTTGGAAGAGTGCCAGCTGGCCCGGGGATCCGAACACGGGAGGGTTGCCAGTTGCCACAGCCCAGGAGAGTGCCCGTCCGAATCTCCTAGTTGGCCCGGGGCGCCAAGTGCGGCGGGAGGGCGCCAGCTGCCACGGCCCGGGAGAGTGCACCGTTCCTAGCCGGACCAGGAAGCCACGTGTTTGGAAGGGACCCCAGTCACCATTCTCCATGGCCTGGGGATCTCCTATCCAAATCTCCCAGTTGGTCCGGGGGGCCACACGTGGGGGGGGGCGCCAGCCGCCGCGGCTTGAGGGGACCACCTGTCCAATTGTCCCAGCTGGCCCTGGAAGGAGGAAGAAAGGGACTCCGGCCGCTTGCCACCCCGGCCTGGGGAAGCCCACGCCCCTCGGCGATCTCACCGAGGGAGCGGGTTCTCTCAGCCAATCAGCTGTTCCAGGATGGGGTACGCTGTCTTTTTGATCTCTGTCATGGCTCCGGGAGCTGTTCTGTATCGTTTCTTCTCCCCTAATAGCTGTTCTGGAGGAGGAACTAAGATCCGTGAGTCTTACTAAGCCGCCATCTTCTCTGGAAGTCCTCATTGTGGTTTTGATTTGCATTTTGCTAATGACTAATGGTGTTGAATTAGTCTCGTGTGCTTATTGGCCATTTACATATCATGTACATACATACATGGAGAAATGTCTATTCAGATTCTTTGATAATTTTTTATCTTTAAACGTTTGCTTTGAAATAATTTCACACTTGCAGAATAGTTGAAAAAATAATATAAACCCATACAGAGAGCCAAGAAACTACCCACCCCAGATACCCAGATCCACCAGTTTTAACATTTCCACATTTGTATATCATTCTATTTATTCATCTATCAATCCACTATATCTGTATCTATCTCTCTATTTATCTATCATCTATCAACTATCTATCGTGTCTGAACATTTGAGAGTAAGTTGTATACATCATACTGTTTGAATACATAATACTTCTATATAACACTTCCAAAGAATGAGGATAATCACTTTTGTAACCACCTGAATTACAGTTGCCAAGTTTAGGAACTTTAACATGATATAAAGCTTACAGTGTATATTCCATTTTTTCCATATGTTCCAATAATGTTCTTTTGAGACTTTTCTCTTCTGTTGTTAGATCCTGTGCAGTAGCAGATATTACATTAAATTTTCATTGTCTCTTTAGTTGCTTTTTAAAAAATTGTGCAAACATATACAACATGAATATTCCCACTCAACCACTCCCAAACCTGCCATTCAGTGGGATTAATCACATTCACAAAGTTGTACCCTCACCACCATCGACTACCAGAATTTTCCCATTACTGCAGACATTACATTAACTCCTCATTGCTCCTGCTCTCCCCATCCCTCCATCCCTGGTAACCTGCATTCTATTTTTCATCCCTCTGAGTTTGCATATCCTGCCTATTTCATATAAGTGGAATCATACACCATCTGTCCCTTTGTATCTGACTTATTTCATTCCTCATGTCTTTACATTTAATTCACATTGTGGCATATATCAGAACTTCGTTTCTTTTTATGGCTGAATAATATTCCATTGTATGTACACAACACTGATGGACATTTGGGTGTCCACATTTTGGATATTGTGAAAATAGCACTATGAACATTGGTGTCCATATTTCTGAGTTCTTTTTGGTACGTACTCAGAAGTGGGATTGCCTAGCCCTTCAGTACTTTTATGTTTGACATTTTGAGGAATCACCAAGATGTCTTCCACAGTGTTGTACCATTTTACATTCTCACCAACAATGTATTCACGTTCTGATTTCTCTGCATCCTCACCAGCACTTGCTATTTTTCATCTTTTTAATAGCCATTCTAGTGGTTATAAAATGGTATCTCTTTGTGCTTTAGATTTGCATTTTTCTAATGGCTAGCAATGTCAAGCATATTTTCATGTGTCAATTGAGTATCTTCTTTGGAGAAATGTCTATTCAAGTCCATTTTAAAACTGGGTTGTCTTTTTGTTGTTGAATTGTCAGAGTTCTTTATATGTTCTGGATATTAAACGCTTATCAGGTTATTGGTTTCCAAAGATTTTCTCTCATTCTATTGGTTGTCCTTTTACTTTGTTGATAACATCCTCAGGAATACAAAAGTTTTAATTTTGATGCAGTTCCAATATATCTATTTTTTCTTTTTTCTTATGCTTTCACTATAAAATCCAAGAATCCCTAGCATAGTACAAATTCCTGAAGATATTTCCCTTTTCCTTCTAAGAGTTTTATACTTTCAGCTTTTACATTTAGGTTGTTGCTCCATATTGAGTTGATTTTTTATATGGTGTGACTTCCCTCTTTTTCCTGTGGAAACTGAATCATTCCAGTATCATTTGTGTAAAGACTGTACTTTCTCCATTGAATGGTCTTGGCATGCTTGTTGAAAAATCAACTGAACAGGGCGGTGCACAGATAGTTCCATGGTAGAATTCTCACCTGTCATATAGGAGACCTGGGTTGTTTCTAGGACCATGCACCTCCCCTGCAAAAAAAGGAAACATCAATTGAAAAGATACAAAAGGAGATAGGGAGGAGCAGACATCCAGACCTGTGAAATAGGTAGAGTCTGAATTGCAGCCATGTTCCTGGTTAAATTCTTCTGGAAGGGAAGTGGTGGTGGCTGCAGATGAGGAGGCAGAAGCCTGGGAAGTGTGCTGGAGGCCTGAGGAATCCCTCTGGGGGTGGTGGCAGGAGGGTAGTTGACTTGGTGAGGAGGCCTGGGAGATGGAGGCAGCCTGGCAGCAGAACATCCATGTGCATCCTGGCCTGAGCCATTAGCTACATCAGCAACGTGGCTGCACAGGACAACTCAGAGCTGGTCCCCCCACACACCTATTACACTAATCTGTCTCTGACGAGCGGGAGCAGGTGTGGCAGTTTCCTAGACTGCTGGAGAACACACGGAGGTCAGTGCCACCGAATGTGTGAATATTCTCAATGAGGTCGTGACCTGACACCCTAACCTGACACGTGTTGCAGAATGTTGGTCATGGTGAAGAGCAACATTGCAGGCCAACTGAGTTTGGAGGAATTCACGTATCTGTGGCCTGACATCAAAAAGGGGCAGGCCATGTGCAAATGTTGAATGTTGGCCATTCAGGGCTCCACCTGACTGAACATCTCTACAGCATGATCACTCCCCACCGCTCAGATAAGGGAGGAAACAGTGACTTTGGGAACTTCATCAGCTGCCTGGTTAGGCTGGAGACTATACTCTGTGCCTTCACATCTCTCTACAAAGATGACACTGGGCAAACCCAAGTGGACGTTCAGGATTAGCTACAGAAGGCTATGATCTTTTTTTTTCTTTATTAGAGAAGTTGTGGGCTTACAGAACAATTGTACATGAAATACAGGATTTCTATACACCACCCCACCACCAACATCTTGCATTGGTGTGGAACATCTGTCAAAATTGATGGCAGCATGTTTTTATAATTGTACCATTAATTAAGTTCATGATTCAACTTAGGGTTTGATCTTTGTGTAGTGGAATTCCATGGACTTTTTAAAAGAAATTTTGTTCTGTTATCATATGTAAAATATAATATTTCCCCTTTTAATCATATGTAGATGAATATTTTAGTGCTGTTCATTATAGTCACAATGTTGTGTTATATCACCATCCATTTCCAAAACCTTTCTATCATTTTAAATAGGATCCCCTGTACATTTCAAGCCCTATGTTCCCATTCCCTATCCATACCCTGTCCCTTAGTAATCTATATTTTTGATTCCAACTCTATGAGTTTGCTTATTCTAAGTATTTCTTGTTAGTGACATCATATAATATTTGTTCTTTGGTGTCTGGCTTATTTTGCTCAGGATGTTGTCTTCACAGTTCATCCATGTAATTGCATGTCTCAGGACATCATTCCTTTTTTATATCTGAATAATATTCCTTTGTATGTCTACACCACATTTAATTTTCCATTCATCAGTTGATGGACATGGGTTGCTTCCATCTTTTTGGCAATTGGGAATAATGCTGCTATGAACATCGGTGTGTAAACATCTGTTCAAGTCCCTGTTTTCAATTTTTCTGGGTATATATTTAGTAATGGGAATGCCAAGTCATGTGGTAATCATATACTTAGCTTTTTAAGGAACTGCCAAACTATCTTCCACAGTGGCTGCACCATTTTACATTTCCACCAACAAAGAATGAGTGCAGCAGACTGTTTTCTGAATGGGAAGCCCAGGCCTGCCACCTCACTGCTTTGCCATAGGAATCATCTTGGACCTCTTGGCCTCTACCAGGGCAGAGCCTTTCTGCAGTCATGTCTTCAAGTGTCCTGCTAAATCCTAAGCCTCTGTACTCCCATCTTCTCAGTCACCAGCCAGGCCTCTGCTCAACATAACCATCCCATGAACTGTTTATAATCCCACCCAAGTCCCCTGTGCCAAGTCCAGCAATGGGGTCCTTCCATGCGCTGAAGTTCCTTCTTCCGGTTCTGTAAGGATCATGCCAATCGATGTGCACTCTGCCATACCCATTCTCTCTCACACACACATGCACGCGTGCACACACACACACACCATTGCAACCATGCTCCAGGCTTTCGAGTTCCACACACCCCGGTGTTTTTGTCTGTGTTCTGCTCCCAGCCTGCCAGGCCCAAGAGGAAATAAATACACCCCAGCTGCTATATTCTAAAAATAAATCAATTAGCCATAAATGTAAGGTTTTTTTTTTTTCTGGTCTTTCAGTTCTATTTCACTTGTTTTTGTTTATTCTTATGTCAGTATGACACTGTCTTAATTATTGTAGCTGCGAACTAAGTTTCAAAATCAGGAAGTATGGGTCCTGAAAATAGAGACAGTTTTACTTCTTCTTTTCATGTCTGGATGCCTTTTGTTTCATTTTCTTGCTTATTATAATGTCTTCCTGACTGACCCTTCTGTCACTATAAAATATCCTTTACCTCTAGTAACGTGTTTGTCTACAGTCTATTTGTCTGGTAATAGCATTTTTATTCCATCTTTCTTTTGGTTACTGTTTTCATATTATATCTTTTTCTATCTTTTTACTTTCAGTTAATTCGTATCTTTAAACCTAAAGTATGTTTCTTGTAGAAAGCATATATTTGGATCATGTGGTTTGTTTTTAACCCACTTAACCAATATCTGCCTTTTGATTAGAGTGTTTAATATATTTACATTTAAAATATTCACTGATAAGGTAAGATTTACTTCTGTCATTTTACTATGTGTTTGTGTTTTCTTTATCTCTGATATTCTTTTTTCCCTTCTTTTCCTCCAGTAGCCTTCTCTTGTGTTATATTGGTATTTTCTACTTTACCATTTTAATTCAATTGTTGTTTCTCTTGCTATATATATTTTTGGATCCTTTTTTTAGTCCTTGCCCTAGAGATCACAATTAACATTCTAACTTAAAGCAACCTTACTTTCAATAGTTTTTTCAATAGACAGCTCCAATCTAGCTGTCTTCTGTCCCCCTTTTGTGTGCAATGTTTTTGTCATTCA
The DNA here is from genome assembly GCF_023851605.1 of Tamandua tetradactyla. NCBI lineage: Eukaryota > Metazoa > Chordata > Mammalia > Pilosa > Myrmecophagidae > Tamandua > Tamandua tetradactyla. The sequence goes on from NC_135332.1 coordinate 95,204,439, forward strand.
AATTACATTTTTATAAGATGTACAAATACATTTTTTATAAGTAGTTCTTTATGTAGCTGATTTTTAAAATCGTAAAAGATGTTTTAGTCTCTTTTGACTGGTCAAGCAAATACCAGGCAATGGATTGGCTTAAGCAATGGGAATATTAGCACATAATTTTGAGGCTCAGAAAAAGTTCAGATCAAGGCAGTGTTTTCTTCTCAAAGACCATGATGTTCTTAGGCTGGCTTCTGGATATCCTTGATCCTTAGCTTATCACATAGCAAGGCACACAGCAGCCCCTTCTGACCTCTTCTTTCTTTCCTGAGTTCTGCTGATGTAGCTTCTTGCTCCCTGTGGCTTTTTCTTTCTCTCTGAATTTCATTCTCTTATAAAGGACTCCAGCAATACAACTAAGGCCATCCAGATTGACACAGGCCCCTCTTAACTGAAGTAACCTCATCAAAAGGCCCTACTTACAATGGGTCCACAGGAATGGATTGAGTTTAAGAACACATTTTTCTAGGGTACATACAATTCCAAACCACATCAGTAGAAAAACAGTTATAAACAAAAATACAGGTAGTGTCCCTTTTATGCTTACCTATCACCTGTAACTGGTGCTTAATATTTCCACATGTGGATTTTAGTTAGTATTGTCTAGTGTCCTTCATTTCAGTTTCAAGTATTCTTTTTTATGTTTCTTAGGGGGCAGGTATGCTATTGATGAATTCTCTATTTTTGTTTATTTGGGAATGTCTTAATTTCTCCTAAAGTTTTTAAGTTTAGTTTTTTTTAGATGTAGCGTTCATGACTGGCAGTTGTTTTTTTTCTCCTCTTCACTTTAAATACATTATTCCACTGTCTTCTGGTCTTCATAGTATGCCTTCTGGTCTTCATAGTTCCAGATTAGAAGTCAGCTGTCCATCTTACTGAGGCTCAATTGTCCCCATTGAGTAATTTTCTCTTGCTGCTGTCAAAATTCTTTTTTTTTGTCTTTGGTTTTCAACAGTATGACTATGATGGATTAGGTGTGGATTTTTTTTGTTTATTCCATTTGGAGTTTGTTAAATTTCATAGATTTGTAGATTAAAGTCTACAATCTGCCTTCAAGACTGCTGATTCCTTCTTCCAATCTGTTGTTTTTCTAGTGAATTTTCCTTTTAGCTGTTGTAGTCTTTGGGATATTTTCAACAATTATATTACATGCATGTTGGTATGATTAATGGCATTTTTTTATTAATTAAAAAAATTAGCTAACAAAACATTTAGAAATCATTCCATTCTACATATACAATCCGTAATTCTTAATATCATCACATAGTTGCATATTCATCATTTCTTAGTACATTTGCATCGATTTAGAAAAAGAAATAAAAAGACAACAGAAAAAGAAATAAAACAATAATAGAGAGAAAAAAACTATACATACCATACCCCTTACCCCTCGCCTTCACCTACCACTATTTCAAACTGAATTTATTTTAACGTCTGTTCCCCCTGTTATTTATTTTTATTCCATATGTTCTACTTTTCTGTTGATATAGTAGCTAAAAGGAGCATCAGACATAAGGTTTTCACATTCACAGAGTCTCATTGTGAAAGCTATATCATTGTTCAATCATTATCAGGAAACATGGCTACTGGAACACAGCACTACATTTTCAGGCAATTCCCTCCAGCCTCTTCACTACATCTTGAACAACAAGGTGATATCTACTTAATGCATAAGAATAACCTCCAGGATAACCTCTCAACTCTGTTTGGAATCTCTCAGCCATTGACACTTTGCCTCATTTTACTCTTCCCCCTTTTGGTCGAGAAGGTTCTCTCAGTCTCTTGATGTTAATTCTCAGCTCATTCTAGGGTTTTTCTCAGTCCTTTGATGCTGAGTCTCAGCTCATTCCAGGATCTTTGTCCCACATTGTCAGGAAGGTCCACACCCCTGGGAGTCATGTCCCACGCAGAGAGGGGAAGGGTGGTGAGAATGCTCATCATATTGGCTGGAGAGAGAGAGGCCACATCTGAGCAACAAAAGAGGCTCTCTTGGGGGTGACTCTTAGGCCTAAATTTTAAGTATACTTGACCTATCTTTTGTGGGTTTAAGTTTCATGTGAACAAACCCCAAGACTGGGGGCTCAGCCTCTAGCTTTGGTTGTCCACACTGCTTGTGAGAATATCAAGAATTCAACTTGGGGAGGTTGAATTTCTCCTCACTCTCACCATTCCCCGAAGGGGGCTTGCAAATACTTTTCCAGTCACTGATCAAATCATTCTGGGATTCATCAGGGGATCACTCTGGACAAACCAACAAAAACTCATGTGCTACCTGAGATTCCAAGTACTTATGACATTCAATGATTAATGGCATTTATTATACAGGTCTCTGATACTCAGTTCATTTTTCTCCATTCTTTTTCTTTCTGTTCCCACACAGGATGATCTTCTTTGACTGTCTTCAAGAAATCTAATTCCTTTTTCCAATCTGCCGTTTTTCTAGTGAATTTTCATTTTGGCTCTTATATTTTTTTATGCTAGAATTTCTATTTGGTCTTTTTTTTAAATAAAATTTTTCTCTTTGTTTTTTATATATTCCATTTGAAAGACAACATTGCCTTACTTTATCTAACCTGTCAAGTGATTTAAATATAACAAATAAAAGGGAGAGACTGACAAAATGGATAAGAAAAAGAACCCAACAATGTGTCATCTAAAAGAAACTCACTTTAAATATAAAGATACAGAGAAATTAAAAGTAAAGGGATGGGAATAAGATGGTGAAGTAAGTTGTAACAGGGTGCCATTCCCTCATGGAATCTTTGAACAACTATCCAACTATGGCAGAGCCATCTTCCTGAAAACTCCAGATAACCAATAAGGGTTGTAGTAACTGGGTGAGTGCTGAATCAAGATAACACAGTTTTAAAAATGTTAGGAAAAAACTTGTGGTAGCCTTGCCAGATTCCCTCTGTACCCCTTCCAACATGGTGTGGAGCTGGCCTGGGTTTCCATTGTGAGTCACTGGCCCTGTTCTGGAGGGAGCAGAGTAATCCCTATGTGCATAGAGAAGTGTCTATATGTGAATGTCAGTAAATTGGGTGGCAGTATGAGTCTTAACTAAGAAACGTGTCTCAAGCTTGCCTTCCCTGAATTTGCCCTGCAAGCAGAAGCAGCTTGCTGATAGTTAAATTAGTGTTGGAAACAAGTCAAAATTGCTTAGGACAAAGCATCACCTGCTATAAGTCATATAATTGAGCACTAGGAAGAGGTAGGGAGTATTTCATAGGGGTTATTCAAATTCCTATAAACAGAGAAATTCTAAAACCATGGGCAAGCACAAGCCTAGAACAAAACATGGGCCCAGAAATATGAAGAGGACCCTGCACATCACATTCGTCTTAATCTGAACTCTTAGGGAGAGCACAGCCAATGCAGAGCCAATTTGTAAGGACTTGTGAAAGCGCTTTTTTACACTGGTTTGTTTTTGTTAGCTCATTGCACTAAAGGAAATCTATGTCATATCACTAACAAATTTAAGGAACAAACAGCTCAAGGCCTAACTCTGAGAATTAACACTTTAAAATATTAAAATAAATAGTGAGTAACAAAAGATTATAAAATAAGCAAAGAAATAGCTGGCCCACTGAAAGGAATAAGATAAACATTCATAAACCATGAATGAAAAAGACGAGACTTCAAACAGACCAACAAAGATTTAAAAACGAAAAAGATTCTCAATATGCTCAGATAAAGAGAAAAGAAGACAAAGAGAAAAGGTATCATAAAAGACAATGAATGAACCATATATGACAATCTCAATGAATAGATAGAAATTTCATAAAGGAACCAAGCAGAAATACTGGAGTCAAAGACCACAATAACTGAAATGAACAGTTCCCTAGAGGAGCAGCAAGAAGAAAGAATTGGTGAACTGGAAGGCAATCTGTGACTTGGAAGGCAAGACAACTGAAATGATTCAGAGTGAGGAGTAGAAAGAAAAAAATCAATTTTAAAAAGGAAGCAGAGCCTAAGAGACCTATGGGAAACCATGATGCATGTGAACATGCATATTATGGTGGTCCCAGAAAGGGAAGAAAGAAAGGGAAAGGAATAGTCAAAAAAATAACAAGAACTTCCCAAATTAACAAAAGACATGGATTTGCTCATTTAAGATACCCATCAAACTCCAAGCAGGATAAGCAGCATAGTCAAACTGTCAAATGCAAAGGACAAGAGAATTTTGAAAGCTGCAAAAGAAAATCAGCATATTATGTACAACAGAGTGACAATAAGGTTAAGTGTCAATTTCTCATAAGTAACCATGGAGGCAAAATATATATATATAAAGAACTGAAAGAAAACATTGTGATAACTAAGCATTTTATACCAGTTGAGACTGTCTTTCAAAATGAAGGGAGACATTGAGACATTCCCAGATAAACAAAGCTGAGGGAGTTCATTACTGCTAGACCTGCTGTAAAAGGAGTTCTTCAGTTTGAAAGGAAAGAACACTAGACAGTGGTTCAAAGCAGCATGAAGAAATAAAGATCTCCAGTAAAGGTAACCACATGGGTAAATATAAATCACAGCACTATAGTATTTTATTTTTGGTACGTAATAGCACTTTGTACTTCTCACAAGTTCTAAAATGCAAATGCATAAAAAGACAAATCTATGGCTTTGTATATACAATGTATAAAGGGATAGAAAGTACAACAAAAAGATGGGTGGACAGAGCAGAATAGTAACAGTGTATGTATATGCTATGGATAAAAGTGAAGTTGGTATTAAATCAAACATGACTTTTATAGATTTTTCAAATTGGAAAGGAAGAAGGGAAACTTTCCCTATTTGCAAATGATGTGGTCCTATATATAGAATATCTTTATAAATCCATAGTAAAGCTCTTAAAGCTAATAAGTGAATTCAGCAAAGTGATAGGGTACAAGTATAACATGCAAAAATTAGTAGAGTTTCTATATAGCAATAATGAACAATCTGAAGAAGAAATCAAGAAAAATTTCCACTTAAAATAGCAACTAAAGAATCATATATCTAGGAATGAATTTAATCAAGGACATAAAAGACTTATATGTAGAAAATGAAAAACATAGTTAAAAGAAATCAAAGAAGACAAATAAATGGAAGAACATTGTGTATTCATGGATAGGAAGATTAAATATTGTTAAGATGTCAATCTATCCAAAGTGATTTATAGATTCAACACAATCCCAACAAAAATCCAACAGCTTCTTTGAAGAAATGGAAAAGAACAATAAATCAAATTTATAAGGATTGGCAAGGGGCCTCAAACAGACAAACTCATTTTGAAAAAGAAAAATGAAATTGGAGGACTCACGTACTCTGACTTTAAAACTTTAAAACTAATAAAAATAGTGTGGTATTGGCCCCCCCAGAACAGACATAGAGACCAATGGAATTGAATTAAGAGTTCAGATATAAACCCTCATATCTATGGCTAACTGAATTTTCACAGGTGTGCAAAGTCCACTTAATTGGGAAAAAAATAGTCTCTTCTGAAAGGACAGTGGGAAATTGGATCTCCACGTGCAAAAGAATGAGGGTGGACCCCTACCTCACAGTGTATGCAAAAACTAATGTGAAATTGATCAAACACCTAAATACAAAAATGAAAACTATAAAACTCCTAGAAGAAAATAGAGGGGGGCATCTTCAGGACCTTGTGTTAGGCAATAGTCAATTAGACCTTACAACCAAAGTGTGAGCAACATAGGTAAAAATAGATAAAGATGTTTCATCAAAATTTAAAACCCTTGTGCATCAAAGGATTCACTTCATTATTAAAGTGAAAAGACAAGCTATAGAATGGGAGAAAATAGTTGGAAAATGCACAACCAATAAGTGTTTGATATTCAGACGATATCAAGAAATTGTACAACTCAACAAGAAAAACACTAACAACCCAATTTAAAATTGGGCAACAGATTGAATATAGGCAGGCCTCGGTGATATAGTGGGTTCAGTTCCAGACCACAACAATAAAATGAATATCGCAATAAAGTGAGTCATGCAAATTTTGTGGTTTCCCTGTACATTCACTATACTGCAGTCTATTAAATGTGCAAAAGCAGTATGTCTAAAGAAACATATACATGCCTTAATTTTAAAGTACTTTATTGCTACAAAGGGCTAACCATCAATTTAACCTTTGTTGAATGGTAGTCTTTTTGCTGGTGGAGGATTTTGACTCAATGTTGATGTCTGCTGACTGATCAGGGTGATGGCTGTTGAAGGTTGGGGTGGCTGTGGCCATTTCTTGAAATAAGACTATGATGAACTTTGCTGCATTGATTGACTTTTCCTTTCATAAAAAGTTTCTCTGTATTATGCAAGGTTGTTTGATAGGATTTTATCCACAGTAAAATGTTTTTCGAAAGTGGAGTAAATACTCTCAAAAACCCTGCCACTGCTTTATCAACTAAGTTTATGGATTAATCTAAATCCTTTATCATCATTTCAACAATGTGCACAGCATATTCACCAGGGGCTTAAAATATTTAGTAAGCCATGCTGTAAATGGATGTGCTGTCATTCAGGCTTGGTTGTTCCATTTATAAAGGACAGGCAGAGTAAATTGAGCATAAAATTCTTAAGGGTCCTAGTATTTTCATTAACATTGGCTTCAATTTAAAGTCACCAGCTGGGAAGATGGCGGCTTAGTAAGACGCGCGGATCTTAGTTTCTTCCCCAGGACAGCTACTAGGGGAGTAGAAACGATACAGAAAGCGCCCAAAGCCACAACAGAGATAAAAAAAAAAAAAAAGACAGCGTACCCCATCCTGGAACGGCTGGCTGGCTGAGAGAAGCAGCTCGGGTGAGAAAGCCGAGGGGCGCGGGCCTCACCGGGCGGGGCGGGAAGCGGCCGGAGTTACTCCCTTCCCCCTTCCCAGGCCGGCTGGGAGAATTGGAGAGGCGGTCCCCTGAAACCAAGGCAGCTGGCGCCCACACCACGCGCAGCCCCCCGGACCAACTGAGAGAATTGGATCGGAAAGCCCCAGGCCGTGGAGAACGGTGATGGGTGGGGGAGGCCCCTTCCAAACCCGTGACTCCCGGGGAACGTGCACTCTCTCAGGCGGGCCGCTGCCGCTGGCGCCCTCCCGCCACGCTTGTCGCCCAGGGCCGACTAGGAAAGTCGGACGGGCTCTTTCCCGGTCTGCGGCGACCAGCAACCCTCCCTGCGTTTGGACCCCGGGCCGGCTCAAGCCGCTTCGGCTAGCGAACCCCCCGGACGGCGAGAGTTTTCCAAAGTTTAAGGTCCCACAGCACCTTTTACTGGTGGGACCCGCAGACAAACGTGTGCCACGAGCGCCACCTACTGGGAAGGATAAGAAAAACAGAACCCAGAGATTTCACAGAAAAATCTTCCAAACTTTTGGATCCAATACCCAGGGAAATCTGTCTAAATGCGCAGACGCCAACAAAAGATAACGGATCATGCTCAAATAATTGAAAATATGGCCCAGTCAAAGGAACAAACCAATAGTTCAAATGAGATACAGAAGCTGAGAAACTAATGCAGAATATACGAACAGAAATGGAAAACCTCTTCAAAAACGAAATCGATAAATTGAGGGAGGACATGAAGAAGACATGGGCTGAACAAAATAAGAAATAGAAAAACTGAAAAAACAAATCACAGAACTTATGGAAGTGAAGGACAAAGTAGAAAAGATAGAAAAAACAATGGATACCTACAATGATAGACTCAAAGAGACAGAAGATAGAATTAGTGATTTGGAGGATGGAACATCTGAATTCCAAAAACAAACAGAAACTATCGGGAAAAGAATGGAAAATTTTGAACAGGGTATCAGGGAACTCAAGGACAACATGAACCGCACAAATATACGTGTTGTGGATGTCCCAGAAGGAGAAGAGAAGGGAAAAGGAGGAGAAAAACTAATGGAAGAAATTTTCACTGAAAATTTCCCAACACTTATGAAAGACCTAAAATTACAGATCCAAGAAGTGCAGCGCACCCCAAAGAGATTAGACCCAAATAGGCGTTCTCCAAGACACTTACTAGTTAGAATGTCAGAGGTCAAAGAGAAAGAGAGGATCTTGAAAGCAGCAAGAGAAAAACAATCCATCACATACAAGGGAAACCCAATAAGACTATGTGTAGATTTCTCAGCAGAAACCATGGAGGCTAGAAGACAGTGGGATGATATATTTAAATTACTAAAAGAGAAAAACTGCCAACCAAGACTCCTATATCCAGCAAAATTGTCCTTCAAAAATGAGGGAGAAATTAAAACATTCTCAGACAAAAAGTCACTGAGAGAATTTGTGACCAAGAGACCAGCTCTGCAAGAAATACTAAAGGGAGCACTAGAGTCAGAACCGAAAAGACAGAAGAGAGAGGTATGGAGAAGAGTGTAGAAAGAAGGAAAATCAGATATGATATATATAATACAAAAGGCAAAATGGTAGAGGAAAATATTATCCAAACAGTAATAACACTAAATGTTAATGGACTGAATTCCCCAATCAAAAGGCATAGATTGGCAGAATGGATTAAAAAACAGGATCCTTCTATATGCTGTCTACAGGAAACACATCTTAGACCCAAAGATAAACATAGGTTGAAAGTGAAAGGTTGGGAAAAGATATTTCATGCAAATAACAACCAGAAAATAGCAGGAGTGGCTACACTAATATCCAACAAGTTAGACTTCAAATGTAAAACAGTTAAAAAAGACAAAGAAGGACACTATATACTAATAAAAGGAACAATTAAACAAGAAGATATAACAATCATAAATATTTATGCACTGAACCAGAATGCCCCAAAATACGTGAGGAATACACTGCAAACACTGAAAAGGGAAATAGACACAAATACCATAATAGTTGGAGACTTCAATTCCCCACTCTCATCAATGGACAGAACATCTAGACAGAGGATCAATAAAGAAATAGAGAATCTGAATATTACTATAAATGAGCTAGACTTAACAGACATTTATAGGACATTACATCCCACAACAGCAGGATACACCTTTTTCTCAAGTGCTCATGGATCATTCTCAAAGATAGATCATATGCTGGGTCACAAAGCAAGTCTTAACAAATTTAAAAAGATTGAAATCATACACAACACTTTCTCAGATCATAAAGGAATGAAGTTGGAAATCAATAATAGGCAAATGCCAGAAAATTCACAAATACCTGGAGGCTCAACAACACACTCTTAAACAACGAGTGGGTCAAAGAAGAAATTGCAAGAGAAATTAGTAAATACTTCGAGGCAAATGAAAATGAAAACACAACATATCAAAACTTATGGGATGCAGCAAAGGCAGTGCTAAGAGGGAAATTTATTGCCCTAAATGCCTGTATCAGAAAAGAAGAAAAGGCAAAAATGCAGGAATTAACTGTTCAATTGGAAGAACTGGAGAAAGAACAGCAAACTAATCCCAAAGCAAGCAAAAGGAAAGAAATAACAAAGATCAGAGCAGAAATAAATGAAATTGAAAATATGAAAACAGTAGAGAAAATCAATAAGACCAGAAGTTGGTTCTATGAGAAAATCAATAAGATTGATGGGCCCCTATCAAGATTGACAAAAAGAAGAAGAGAGAGAATGCAAATAAATAAGATCAGAAATGGAAGAGGAGACATAACTACTGACCTCACAGAAATAAAGGAGGTAATAACAGGTTACTATGAACAACTTTACGCTAATAAATACAACAATTTAGAGGAAATGGACGGGTTCCTGGAAAGACATGAACAACCAACTTTGACTCAAGAAGACATAGATGACCTCAACAAACCAATCACAAGTAAGGAAATTGAATTAGTCATTCAAAAGCTTCCTAAAAAGAAAAGTCCAGAACCAGATGGCTTCACATGTGAATTTTACCAAACGTTCCAGAAAGAATTAGTACCAATTCTCCTCAAACTCTTCAAAAAAATAGAAGTGGAGGGAAAACGGCCTAATTCATTCTATGAAGCCAACATCACCCTCATACCAAAACCAGGCAAAGATATTACAAAAAAAGAAAACTACAGACCAATCTCTCTAATGAATACAGATGCAAAAATCCTCAATAAAACTCTAGCAAATCGTATCCAACAGCACATTAAAAGAATTATACATCATGACCAAGTAGGATTCATCCCAGGTATGCAAGGATGGTTCAACATAAGAAAATCAATTAATGTAATACACCATATCAACAAATCAAAGCAGAAAAATCACATGATCATCTCAATTGATGCAGAGAAGGCATTCGACAAGATTCAACATCCTTTTCTGTTGAAAACACTTCAAAAGATAGGCATACAAGGGAACTTCCTTAAAATGATAGAGGGAATATATGAAAAACCCACAGCTAATATCATCCTCAATGGGGAAAAATTGAAAACTTTCCCCCTAAGATCAGGAACAAGACAAGGATGTCCACTATCACCACTATTATTCAACATTGTGTTGGAGGTTCTAGCCAGAGCAATTAGACAAGAAAAAGAAATACAAGGCATCAAAATTGGAAAGGAAGAAGTAAAACTATCACTGTTTGCAGACGATATGATACTATACGTCAAAAACCCGGAAAAATCCACAACAAAACTACTAGAGCTAATAAATGAGTACAGCAAAGTAGCAGGTTACAAGATCAACATTCAAAAATCTGTAGCATTTCTATACACTAGTAATGAACAAGCTGAGGGGGAAATCAAGAAACGAATCCCATTTACAATTGCAACTAAAAGAATAAAATACCTAGGAATAAATTTAACAAAAGAGACAAAAAACCTATATAAAGAAAACTACAAAAAACTGCTAAAAGAAATCACAGAAGACCTAAATAGATGGAAGGGCATACCGTGTTCATGGATTTGAAGACTGAATATAGTTAAGATGTCAATCCTACCTAAATTGATCTACAGATTCAATGCAATACCAATCAAAATCCCAACAACTTATTTTTCAGAAATAGAAAAACCAATAAGCAAATTTATCTGGAAGGGCAGGGTGCCCCGAATTGCTAAAAACATCTTGAGGAAAAAAAATGAAGCTGGAGGTGTCACGCTGCCTGACTTTAAAGCATATTATGAAGCCACAGTGGTCAAAACAGCATGGTATTGGCATAAAGATAGATATATCGACCAATGGAATCGAATAGAGTGCTCAGATATAGACCCTCTCATCTATGGACATTTGATCTTTGATAAGGCAGTCAAGCCAACTCACCTGGGACAGAACAATCTCTTCAATAAATGGTGCCTAGAGAACTGGATATTCATATGCAAAAGAATGAAAGAAGACCCATCTCTCACACCCTATACAAAAGTTAACTCAAAATGGATCAAAGATCTATACATTAGGTCTAAGACCATAAAACAGATAGAGGAAAATGTTGGGAGATATCTTATGGATCTTACAACTGGAGGCGGTTTTATGGACCTTAAACCTAAAGCAAGAGCACTGAAGAAGGAAATAAATAAATGGGAACTCCTCAAAATTAAACACTTTTGTGCATCAAAGAACTTCATCAAGAAAGTAGAAAGACAGCCTTCACAATGGGAGACAATATTTGGAAATGATATATCAGATAAAGGTCTAGTATCCAGAATTTATAAAGAGATTGTTCATCTCAACAACAAAAAGACAGCCAACCCAATTACAAAATGGGAAAAAGACTTGAACAGACACCTAGCAGAAGAGGAAATACAAATGGCCAAAAGGCACATGAAGAGATGCTCAATGTCCCTGGCCATTAGAGAAATGCAAATCAAAACCACAATGAGATATCATCTCACACCCACCAGAATGGCCATTATCAACAAAACAGAAAATGACAAGTGCTGGAGAGGATGCGGAGAAAGAGGCACACTTATCCACTGTTGGTCGGAATGTCAAATGGTGCAACCACTGTGGAAGGCAGTTTGGCGGTTCCTCAAAAAGCTGAATATAGAATTGCCATACGACCCAGCAATACCATTGCTGGGAATATACTCAAAGGACTTAAGGGCAAAGACACAAACGGACATTTGCACACCAATGTTTATAGCAGCATTATTTACAATTGCAAAGAGATGGAAACAGCCGAAATCTCCATCAACAGAAGAGTGGCTAAACAAACTGTGGTATATACATACGATGGAATACTATGCAGCTTTAAGACAGGATAAACTTATGAAGCATGTAATAACATGGATGGACCTAGAGAACATTATGCTGAGTGAGTGTAGCCAAAAACTAAAGGACAAATACTGTATGGTCCCACTGATGTGAACGGACATTCGAGAATAAATTTGGAATATGTCCTTAATAACAGAGTCCAGCAGGAGTTAGAAACAGGGTAAGATAATGGGTGATTGGAGCTGAAGGGATACAGACTGTGTAACAGGACTAGATACAAAAACTCAAAAATGGACAGCACAATAATACCTAATCATAAAGTAATCATGTTAAAACACTGAATGAAGCTGCATCTGAGCTATAGGTTTTTGTTTTGTTTTGTTTTGTTTTGTTTTGATTTTACTATTATTACTTTTATTTTTTTCTCTATATTAGCATTCTATATCTTTTTCGGTTATGTTGCTAGTTCTTCTAAACCAATGCATATGTACTAAGAAATGATGATCATGCATCTATGTGATGATATTAAGAATTAATGATTGCATATCTAGAATGGTATGATCTCTAACTGTTGGGTTAATTTCTTTTTTTCCGTTAATTAAAAAAAAAAAAAGAGAAGGGATAATTGGAGCTGAAGGGATACAGACTGTACAACGGGACTGGATATAAAAACTCAGAAATGGACAGCACAATACTACCCAATTGTAATGCAATTATGTTAAAACACTGAATGAAGCTGCATGTGAGGTATAGGTTTTTTGTTTTTGTTTTTTTTTTCTTTCTATTATTGTTTTAATTCTTATTCTGTTGTCTTTTTATTTCTTTTTCTAAATCGATGCAAATGTACTAAGAAACGATGAATATGCAACTATGTGATGTTATTAAGAATTACTGATTGTACATGTAGATTGGAATGATTTCTAATTGTTTTGTTAATTCTTTTTTTAATTAATAAAAAAAAATTTAAAAAAAATTTAAAAAAATAAAAAATAAAAAAAAAAAATAAAGTCACCAGCTGCATTAGCCCCTAACAAGAGAGTCAGTCTGTCCTCCGAAGAGTAGAAGCCAGGTATTGACTTTTCCCCTCTAGCTAAGAAAGTCCTAGATGGCGTCTTCTTTCAATAAAAAGGCTGTTTCATCTACATTGAAAACCTATGTTTAGTGTAGCCAACTTCATCTGTCATCTTAGCTAGATCTTCTGGATAACTTGCTGCGCTTCTTTATCGGCACTTGCTATTTTGTCTTGCAGTTTATTTTTATGGAGATGGCCTCTTTCCTTAAACACCATGAACCAACCTGTGCTAGCTTCCAACTTTTCTTTTGTGGCTTCTTCACCTCTCTCAGTCTTCATAGGTTTGAAGATAGTTAGGTCCTTGTTGTGGATCAGATTTTGGCTTAAGGGAAATTGTGGCTAATTTGATCTTCTATCTTGACCGCTAAGACTTTCTCCATATCAGCAATCAGACTATTTTTCTTTCTTATCAGTCCTGTGTTCAATGAAGTAGCACTTTGAATGTCCTGTGAGAACTTTCTCTTTGTATTCACAACTTGTTTAAATGTTTGGAGCAAGAGGCCTAACTTTCAGCCTATCTCGGCTTTGGATGTCTCCTCTCTAAACTTAATCTTTTCTACCTTTTGGTTGAAAGTGAGAGACAGGGGACTCTTCCTTTCACAAGAATACTTAGAGGCCATTGTGAGCTAATTTCAATATTGTTGGCCTAATTTCAATATTGTTTTGTCTCAGTGAATAGGAAGGTCCAACGGGAGGGAGAAATACAGGGGAAAGGCTGGTCAATGGAGCGGTCAGAACACACACAATATTTGTTGATTGTTTGTCGTCTTACATGGATGTGGTCTGTGGTGCTGTGCCCCAAGATCACCATAGCAGATATAATAATAATGAAAAAGTTTGAAATATTGCAAGAATTACTAAAATGTGACACAGAGACAGGAAATGAGGGCATGCTGTTGGAAAATGGGACTAACAGACTTGCTTGATGCAGGGCTGCAACAAATCCTCAGTTTGTAAATATCTGTGAAGTGCAATAAAGTGAAGTGCTATAAAATGAGGTATGTCTGTGAACATTTCTCCAAAGGAGATACACAAATGTCCAGTAAGAACCTGAAAAGATGCTCAACTTCATTAGCCATTAGGGAAATGCAAATCAAAACCACAGTGAAATACCATTTCACACCCACCACAATGACTATTATAAGAGAAGTGGAAAACAAGTTTTGAGGAGGATTGAAGAAACAGGAACACATATTTGTTTTTCATGGGAATATAAAGTGGCACAGCTACCTGGAAAACATTTTGGCTGTTCCTGAGAAAATTAAGTATAGAGTTTTTGTTCCAGTTTGCTAGCTGCCAGAATGCAATATACCAGAAATGGAAAGGCTTTAAAAAGGGGAATTTAATAGGTTGCTAGTTTAAAGTTCTAAGGCCATGAAAATGTTCCAATTTTCCATATAGAAATGTCCAATCAAAGGCATACATCCAGGGAAAGATACCTTGGTTCAAGAAAGCCAGTGAAGTTCAGGGTTTCTCTCTCAAGTGAGAAGGCACATGGCAAACATAGTCAGGGTTCCTCTCTCATCTGAAAAGGTACATGGTGAACATGGCATCATCTCCTAGCTTTCGCTCCTGGCTTCCTGTTTCATGAAGCTGCCCAGGAGGTGTTTTCCTTCTTTATCTCCAAAGGTCACTGGCTTGTGGACTCTGTGCTTCATGGTGCTGCAGCATTCTCTGCTCTCTCTGAATCTCCCATACTCCAAAATGTTTCCTCTTTTATAGGACTTCAGACACTAATCAAGACCCACCCAAACGGGTGGAGACACATCTCTCTTAATCCAATTTAACAACCATTCTTGATTGGGGTACACCTCCAGGGAGATGATCTAATTACAGATTCAAACATACGGTATTGAATACGGATTATTCTGCCATTATGAAATGGAATTTAGATTAAAACATGGCTTTTCTAGAGTCCATACATCCTTTCAAACCAGCACAATTATCATATGACTTGTCACTTCCATTCTAGGTGTATATCCTAGAGAATTAAAAGCAGGGACTCATATTTATCACACTGTAGTTCATAGTGGCATTATTGACAATTGCCAAAAGATGGAAGCAACTGATGTACCTTTCAAAAAATGAATGAATAAATAAAAAGTTGTATACATACAGTGGAATGTTGTTCAGCCTTAAAAAAAGAATGAAATTCTCATACATTCAACAATATGGATGAACCTTTAACACATCATGTTAAGTGAAATAAACCAGAATAAATGGACAAGAAATTTATAATCCCACTGATAGGAAATAATTAGAATAAGCAAACTCATAGAGTCACAAACTAGAATATAGGCTACTAGGGGCCAGATGGTAGGGAATGGGGAGTTAATGTTTAATTGATAGAGTTCCTGTTTGGGGTAATAGAATAGTTTTGATAAGGGATGTTGGTGATGGTAGCACAACATTTGAACGTAATTAACAGCACTGAATTACACATTTGAATATGCTTTAAAGGGGAGATTTTTTGTTGTACATATCAAGCTAGAATAAATTTTTAAAAAATCCATGAAATTACAAAACATAGTGAGCCTTAATTTAAATCATGGACTACAGTTAATAGTACAATTATTAAAATGTGCTTTCATCAACTGTAACAGATTTATTACACTAACGTAAGGTGTTAATAATAGGGAAAAATATTTGGGAACTCTGCTGTATAATTTCTCTGTGAACCAACAACTTCCTTAATTAAAAAAATTACATATAAAATATATAAATGGAGGAGTAACTATTGTAGAGATGCCATTCCTCTCAAAAATGATCTATATATTTAATGTAATAACAATTAAAAATCCTTAGAGGATTTTTTCTAGAAAGCTTTAAAAAAGTATAAATTTTTAAAAGATAGTTTGTAAATAGTTGGGGATTTGATCCACTTTTCTTTAGGGCATCACTCAACTGAACACTGAAAATTTATTTTTTTAAGGTATTTAGCAAAATATTACTTAAAATAAGACTTAGTTAATCTAGGCTCCATTCAAAGCCATTCAAAGTAAACTTCATGAAATTATGTGCAAAATTGGTACTTGTTTTAGGGGTGAAGATAAGTTCAGAACTTACATCAGATACTCCAAGAATATGTACCCTGTTTTGGTTTGCTAAAGATGCCAAAGTGCAGTATATCGGAAATGGACTGGCTTTTAACAATGGGTATATATTAGCTTAAAAGTTTACAATTCTGAGTCTGTGAAAATGTCCAAATTAAGACATCAACAGGATGATGCTTTCTCTGAAGAAAGGCTGTTGGCAATCCAGATTCTTCTGTCACATGGTGTCCTGGTTTGAATTTGCTATGTACCCAGAAAAGCCTGTTCTATTAGTCCACCCCTGTGGGTGCAGACCTATTGTGGGTAGGACCTTTTGCTTAGGTTGTTTCCATAGGGATGGACCGAGCCCATTCAAGGTGGGTCATAATTCCCTTGCTGGAATTATCTTTTATGAAAGGATAAAATATAGAGACATGTTGGAGAGAGCTCAGAGAAAGAAAACGCTCCAGGAGAAGCAGGAAGGACACATAGGAGTGGAAAGAGCCATTATGAAACCAGAATCCAGGAGAGAAGGACCAACAAATGTCACCATGTGCCTTCCCAAGTAACAGAGGAACCCTAGATGACAGCAGTCTTTCCTCAAGGAAGGTGTTTTCCTCTTGATGCCTTAATTTAAACATTTTCATAGCCTTAGAACTGAAAATTTGAAACCTAATAAAACCTCATTGAAAACACCAACTCATTTTTGGTATATTGCATTCCAGCAGATTTAGCAAACCTAAACACATGGAAAGACACATTGCTGGCGTCTCCTCATCCATCTCTCCTGGGTTTCATTGTTTCAGCTTCTGGCTTTAGTGACTCCCTCTCTCAGCTTCTCGGTGGATTTTCTTAAGAGAGTCTCTCAATTTCTTCTCTTCTTTTCTTTTCTCTTCTGTATGTTTTTTCCCCTTATAAAAAGGACTCCAGTAGGAGGATTAAGACCCATTTTGAATGAGGCAGATCACATTTCACCTGAAGCAACCTAACATAAAATTTCCACTCACAACAAGTTTGCATCCACAGCAATGGATTAAAATAACATGAACTTTTCTGCGGTATATCAAGTTTCAAGCTAACATATACCCTCAGAAGAGTTAAAATAACTCAATTAGGGGAAATTCACAACAAAAAAACACAACATGGAGGGAAAACTACCTAATTCATTCTACGAAGCCAACATCACCCTCATACCAAAACCAGGCAAAGATATTACAAAAAAAGAAAACTACAGACCAATCTCTCTAATGAATACAGATGCAAAAATCCTCAATAAAATTCTAGCAAATCGTATCCAACAACACATTAAAAGAATTATACATCATGACCAAGTAGGATTCATCCCAGGTATGCAAGGATGGTTCAACATAAGAAAATCAATTAGTGTAATACACCATATCAACAAATCAAAGCAGAAAAATCACATGATCATCTCAATTGATGCAGAGAAGGCATTTGACAAGATTCAACATCCTTTCCTGTTGAAAACACTTCAAAAGATAGGAATACAAGGGAACTTCCTTAAAATGATAGAGGGAATATATGAAAAACCCACAGCTAATATCATCCTCAATGGGGAAAAATTGAAAACTTTCCCCCTAAGATCAGGAACAAGACAAGGATGTCCACTATCACCACTATTATTCAACATTGTGTTGGAGGTTCTAGCCAGAGCAATTAGACAAGAAAAAGAAATACAAGGCATCAAAATTGGAAAGGAAGAAGTAAAACTATCACTGTTTGCAGACGATATGATACTATACGTCGAAAACCCGGAAAAATCCACAACAAAGCTACTAGAGCTAATAAATGAGTACAGCAAAGTAGCAGGTTACAAGATCAACATTCAAAAATCTGTAGCATTTCTATACATGAGCAATGAACAAGCTGAAGGGGAAATCAAGAAACGAATCCCATTTACAATCGCAACTAAAAGAATAAAATACCTAGGAATAAATTTAACAAAAGAGACAAAAAATCTATATAAAGAAAACTACAAAAAACTGCTAAAAGAAATCACAGAAGACCTAAATAGATGGAAGGGCATACCGTGTTCATGGATTGGAAGACTAAATATAGTTAAGATGTCAATCCTACCTAAATTGATTTACAGATTCAATGCAATACCAATCAAAATCCCAACAACTTATTTTTCAGAAATAGAAAAACCAATAAGCAAATTTATCTGGAAGGGCAGGGTGCCCCGAATTGCTAAAAACATCTTGAGGAAAAAAAACGAAGCTGGAGGTCTCGCGCTGCCTGACTTTAAGGCATATTATGAAGCCACAGTGGTCAAAACAGCATGGTATTGGCATAAAGATAGATATATCGACCAATGGAATCGAATAGAGTGCTCAGATATAGACCCTCTCATCTATGGACATTTGATCTTTGATAAGGCAGTCAAGCCAACTCACCTGGGACAGAACAGTCTCTTCAATAAATGGTGCCTAGAGAACTGGATATTCATATGCAAAAGAAGGAAAGAAGACCCATATCTCACACCTTATACAAAAGTTAACTCAAAATGGATCAAAGATCTAAACATTAGGTCTAAGACCATAAAACAGTTAGAGGAAAATGTAGGGAGAGATCTTACGAAACTTACAATTGGAGGCGGTTTTATGGACCTTAAACCTAAAGCAAGAGCACTGAAAAAAGAAATAAATAAATGGGAGCTCCTCAAAATCAAACACTTTTGTGCATCAAAGAACTGAAGTAGAAAGACAGCCTACACAATGGGAGATAATATTTGGAAATGACATATCAGATAAAGGTCTAGTATCCAGAATTTATAAAGAGATTGTTCAACTCAACAACAAAAAGACAGCCAACCCAATTACAAAATGGGAAAAAGACTTGAACAGACACCTAGCAGAAGAGGAAATACAAATGGCCAAAAGGCACATGAAGAGATGCTCAATGTCTCTGGCCATTAGAGAAATGCAAATCAAAACCACAATGAGATATCATCTCACACCCACCAGAATGGCCATTATCAACAAAACAGAAAATGACAATTGCCTGAGAGGATGCAGAGAAAGAGGCACACTTATCCACTGTTGGTGGAAATGTCAAATGGTGCAACCACTGTGGAAGGCAGTTTGGCGGTTCCTCAAGAAGCTGAATATAGAATTGTCATACGACCCAGCAATATCATTGCTGGGTATCTACTCAAAGGACTTAAGGGCAAAGACACAAACGGACATTTGCACACCAATGTTTATAGCAGCATTATTTACAATTGCAAAGAGATGGAAACAGCCAAAATGTCCATCAACAGATGAGTGGCTAAACAAACTGTGGTATATACATACGATGGAATATTATGCAGCTTTAAGACAGAATAAACTTATGAAGCATGTAATAACATGGATGGTCCTAGAGAACATTATGCTGAGTGAGTCTAGCCAAAAACTAAAGGACAAATACTGTATGGTCCCACTGATGTGAACGGACATTCGAGAATAAACTTGGAATATGTCATTGGTAACAGAGTCCAGCAGGAGTTAGAAACAGGGTAAGATAATGGGTGATTGGAGCTGAAGGGATACAGACTGTGCAGCAGGACTAGATACAAAAACTCAAAAATGGACAGCACAATAATACCTAATTGTAAAGTAATCATGTTGAAACACTGAATGAAGCTACATCTGAGCTATAGGTTTTTTTTTTTTGTACTATTATTATTATTTTTATTTTTTTCTCTATATTAACATTCTATATCTTTTTCTGTTGTGTCGCTAGTTCTTCTAAACCGATGCAAATGTACTAAGAAACGATACTTATGCATCTATGTGATGATGTTGAGAATTGCTGATTGCATGTGTAGAGTGGTGTGGTTTCTAAATTTGGGTTAATTTCTTTTTTTCCGTTAATTAATAAAAAAAAAAAAAAAACAACAACTGAAACCGTACACCCAGGCCAAAGAGTAGTATTTTGAGAAGGACGCACGTCAGAAAGACTGTTCTTAATACAAAATAGAGATATGAGAGCAGGGAAGTCAAAGGTATGGAGTTTGAAATTGATTGATCTGGGCTCAATGTCTAGATTTATCCCTTACTAGATTTGCAATTTTAATGAAATCTGTACTTCAGTCTGCAAATGTAGAATACCTGCAAATGTAAAACTTGCTGAGTGTTACTAAGTATTGTGCTAAGCAACTGCCATTCACCATGTCCTTGATACAAAGATTCGAGGAAGTAGGTGACATTATCCCTTCTTAGAGGTAGGGACGCTGAGGTTGACCCAGCAGGGTGACCTGGGAATACAGTGAGCACTTAGCACATTGTGTGATGCACAGGAGGATCATCAGAAACTACTTGCTTCCACTCCTACTGAAATGCAACAGTGCTCTTCTTGCCATTCTGTTCCCATCTTATCAACTCCTCTCCTTGAGGTGTTGAAGTTTGGCAGAAATACAAATTAATATTTTTATTGTCATCTACCTTGATATCCTGGAAAGATCAAATATTCCAACCGTAGCTGAGTAAATTTCCTCAGAACCACTTTGGAAAGCAAGCTATTTTGAAAGTCCACAAAATAATATACCCATTAGGGGGATATGACCCAAGACAAACAAATTTATGAGTAAAACATAGGTATTTATTGCTGAGAATGATAAAGTTCTGAGCACTGAGAAAAGTACCACATCATACCAGTTTCAGAGAACTTTCTATTCTGTTCATTCTTTGTCCACCGATTATGCAAAAATACTGACAATGTGACATTATTTGTTGAGCAGTTACTTTGTGCTTAAACATCCTTAGAATCTGGAACAGACAGATTTCCTTCAGGAAATACTTATTAGAGTACATAATTTACCCTTCATGTCTTTTATGCTTAGCTGCTTTAATAAACTCATACTGGATTTACTTTCAGAATTTCTGGAATATTCTTTATTGACATGTCAATCTCAAGATTAACTTCCATATTAGATTGCATGAAGCAAAAGTCCTACTGCCACCTAGTGGACCACTGCAAAATTCAGGGATTGGACCTAAAAGAAAGAAATCCACTTGAGTGTCCATTTTACAACCTAAAATATGTTGCATTCCTAAATCACAATTGAGTCAACAAAAATTACTTATCTCTTTTGTGAGATGACTGACAGTAAGAAAATTAAGTGAAGGATAACTTATACTAGTCATGAAATTACCAGCACACAAAAGTTTTAGCAGCAGGTTTCAAAGTACTGCATGAGGGGCTGTCCTCAAGGGAGTTGATAGACTTAGCACTTACAGTGCAAATACTGATGATGGATGCAATGTTGTTGGCAAAGCTATGTCTTGCCTAAATTGTTAAACGGTTAGTTTTATTGCAAAGTAGATGTCATCTCATCTCATCCTTTCTGTTCATTCTTTTCTCTTCCTTCCACCTTGTCAATCTAGGGTAGCTGGAGAATGTATTGCTTGGGCTTTTTATTCTTCTAGGGCTTATAGCATGATTCTTGTTTTGTGACCTAGCTGCAGAGAATGAGGTTAACTCACTTGTTGATTTAATAGAGTAAATGAAGCCAATGATGAAACATGGAACTCCACTGCTTTCTCTATAGCTCACTTAGCTTTGCATTATCTCTGGTCACGGTTTGTGACCTTAATTACCTCTGTCTATCCACTATAAAAATATGTGCCAAAGGTTACTAAGGGGACTAGGTGAGCAACGAGATAATAAAGTGGAAATCCACCAACATCACAGAAGAAACAGCTTGCAGCAACTACTATACTGGTAATTTTTTAGAGTTGTCATTCTAAATCCAAGGACATATCATCATATAAAGACATATTGATCATTATTTTCTGTAACAGTACAACGTACTGTTTACATTTCACATTAATGATGGCCCAATAAGTGACAGATGCAGTGTTCACTGACATAAACTTGTAGGAAAAAGTTTCCATTTTATTTGCATTTGACATTACACAAAGTCTTGAAGGACCCAATTCTTCCCTACTCATGATGGAAAGGCATTGCAGGCATTGCAAGCATGTACACATGCACGCACGTGTGCACACTTGTGACAAAATCGCCAGGGACAACACCACGAGCACATTCTATCCTTCTATTAAGCCTGCCTCACTTTGTGGACAGTCACTGGGCCAACAAGCTTTCTGCTAATGAGGTAGAGAAATACTTAATAAAATTCACCCACTGGCTACAAAAGTATCCAGATGAATTCTGGGTAAATTAATTGGAAATTTAATTTTACATAATAGTTGTTGGCTAATGATTGTTTAGCAGAAAACAAATTAACGTTTAGCCCTTTCAAGGAAAGCAAAACAAGAAAACACTCCTCGTGGCCTCTATTCCTCAAAATTTTCAGCACTCAATCTTGCAAATTTGAATTAGATTAAAAGTTCAAAAAACTTTTAGAATGCTTCAAAGGGAATGATGAACTATTCATTTGTTCTTCTAGTGCAGGTCTTCAAAGTGACTATAATTATGGGAAATAATTAAAACAGATAGTGGAAAAACTTGTAGCACATTAAACTCTTGCTGAACTTTACTGACCACAAGTCAAATAAATTTAAAGGAAGCCAGGAACAATTTCAGAAAAGAGCTTCAGAATATTCCATGACTCTCTTAGAAGGAAGACTGGATGACAATAGAACAAGGAACATCGTATAGAGTGACCACAAATGATATTTCCTGATGACATTCATTGAGGAATGAAGCTGGGAAGTTGCAATAATTTTCTTTGTTCAAGGTAATACATGTTCAAATGCGTACTTTTAAATGCCAAATTATCCTGCGTCAATACCTGTCTTATCCTGATCCCACCTGCCAGGTGCACTCCCTTTTCCCTTATTTAACATCTACATAACATATTTTGTTGTCATTTTTAAAGTCATCTGTGTTACACATTATTAATTTACTTTCAATAAATGAAAATGAAGATTGGGCTATGCTTATCCCTCCCTCCTCCAATGTCCTTTCTCTCCAGCTTTCAATTACATGGTTATATTTGCTTTGGGGTTAAATATTCAGTATGATGAGCCAGTTTGGAGAAAAGCATGTTTGGGGGAAGCTACCCTTACTAATCCTCAGAAATATGACTTAGCACTATCTGAATCTAAGCCTCTTGCCTAACCTTCCTTGTATGCTAACCCCCAGCAAATGCTCTTTGGTCCCAGCAGCCTTGCACATAGGCTTCCTTTCCACCTTGCAGAGTCCTCTTTACCTTGCTCTTGAGAGGTCTTCCCTTACCACCTCAGCCACAGGTGACCGTCCCTCCTCTGGCCTCCCATGACACTATCCCATTACCTCTGTCATAGCAAGTGTTGGGCTAAATAAAATCAGTTAATACAGTTTGAGGCAAAAACGAATAATTGAAGATTCAAGGTTGTTTCCAGCCTTTCGTCTTCTTCAAAACCAGAGACGGATGCTGAAGAGGTTAGAAGGGGATAGAAGTTGCTTTCTGAGGAATCCGAGGGAAAGAAATGGAAGAAGTGTTCTTAGGGCCTCTGCATTCACTTCAGGGTGTTTGAGACCCCCAGTTAGGGTTCGCAGTCTCTGCTGATGGCTTCTGGCTGCCCAGCCTGTGCTTAGTGCCCTGTTCCAAGACTTCATCCCGGAGACCAGCTGGATGGAAGACACACTCGGGGCAGGGGCGGGGCGGCGGATGGGGTCGGTGACGGCTCGGTCCTGGTCCTTTCTCCCTTCCCCACTCCGCCTCTGGTGCTTCCTGGACTCAGCTGCCACAGCAATTACTTAAGCTCCCTTCTTTCAGAGCAAGACTCCTGGAGAACCTCAGTTAAAAAGGCACTCACTTCATTTTGAAATTTCCTGGAATTGCACGGACTATATCGTGGTCACCATTGCTCGGGACTGACCATGGGGTGTTTCCCACCAGACCCGATGGCAGACGCCTTGCCTTGCTATCCAACTGACTCTTGGCAGATAGGTGTGAGACGAATAAGGGGGTGGGAAAAAAAAGAAAGGTATCCCCGAAGGGACAGACAGTACTTAGAGGTTTTTAAAATATTGCAAATGATGCCCTGCTGCTCATCTATTTCAGCAAACACTCCAGCTTTGTAGGAATCCATCCAACATTAGGCCATGAGTGAGAATCACTAAATATTTTAGTCACATTCTCACTCTCTAAATGAACATTTTTTCCCCCAAACCTATAGAGCATATTATTGACTTTAAAGATGTTTTCACTATTAAAAATAACAATAATGCTTCAGCAGAGCAACTTTTTATTTAGAGTTTAATGATCCTAGAAACTCATTACACTTCTTTCTTGAAACATGGAACCAGAACATGTACGTCTAGTCCTAAATCATTTTTATGATGCCGATTTTCCTCACCACTGAATCTGGAGAAAACCCTCTTAATTTGGAATCATACAGTATTAGATAAAAGCTGCTATGTCTAAATTATATATTTAAATTAATTTATTTTCTGTATTATGGAGCAATTTTCAAGCTCACATTTGAAAGATGCAAAATACAGAAACTGAAAGGAACATTGTTGTTTATTTTTAGTTTGCCAGAAACCACGTATATGACCTTTAAAAAAATACTATAGAAACCTAGGAATGCCTAGAGTGTATAATGATGGTGACTAAATGTACAAATTTTAAAAATGTTTTTGTATAAGAAAGAACATTAATGCAGTATTGAAAATAGAAGGTAATTGATATTTAAAAATTTTAACATGTGTGAGACTAAAGCAAAAAACGTTTATTTGGTACAAAATTTATATTTTGACTAGTGCATCTCCTAATATAACTTATGTAGACAGCTTAATTGAACACCATAAGTACATGGAACCTTGAGTAGGGCACAAAATTTTGTTGGTTTGTCCAGAGTGATGCCCTGATAAATCCCAGAGTGATCTGAACAGTGAATAAAAAAATATTTGCAAAGTTCCCTTCAGGGAATGGTGAGAAAGAGGGAAAATTCAACTTCCCCAAGTTGAATTCTTGATATTCTCACAAGCAGTGGGGACAACCAAAGCAATAGGCTGATTCTCTAATCTTGGGGTTTGTTCATATGAAACTTAACCCCACAAAGGATAGGTCAGGCCTACTTAAAATTAGGCCTAAGAGTCACCCCCAAGAGAATCTCTTTGGTTGCTCAGATGTGGCCTCTCTCTCCAGCCAACACAACAAGCAAACTCACTGCCCTCCCCCTGTCTACGTGGGACATGACTCCAGGTGGGTGAACCTTCCTGGCAACATGGGACAGAAATCCTAGAATGAGCTGAGACTCAGCATCAAGGGATTGAGAAAACCTTCTTGACCAAAAGGGGGAAGAGTGAAATGAGACAAAGTGTCAAAGGCTGAGAGATTCCAAACAGAGTTGAGAGGTTATCCTGGAGGTTATTCTTACTGATTAAGTAGATGGCTGTTATTCAAAATTTAATGGAGAGGCTGGAGGGAACTGCCTAAAAATGTAGAGCTGTGTTCCAGTAGCTGTGTTTCTTGAAGACAATTGTATAATGATATAGCTTTCACAATTTGACTTGTGACTGTGAAAACCCTGTGTCTGATGCTCCTTTTATCTACCTTATGAACAGACGAGTAAAACATATGGAATAAAAATAAACAATAGGGGGAACAAATGTTAAAATAAATTTAGATTGAAATGCTAGTGATCAATGAAAGGGAGGGGTAAGAGGTATGGTACGTATGAATTTTTTTCTGTTGTCTTTTTATTTCTTTTTCTGAATTGATGCAAATGTTCTAAGAAATGATCATGATAATGAATTTGCAGCTATGTGATGATATTGTGAATTACTGATTATATATGTAGAATTGAATGGTCATAAGTTAAGAATGTTTGTGTTTGTTGTTATATATATATATTTTTAATTTAAAAATTAATACCCCCCCCAACTACTATACATTTGAATGCATCAGAATTTGGCAGCCTTCGGTCAAGGCTATGCAGGAAAGAGTGCCAATAAATAAATAAATAAATAAATAAATAAATAAATAAATAAACAAATGAAAAGGAGAATGTATGGAAACACATGGGATGACAAAGCTTTGCATCACAATCCAGCTTCATCCTGGCTATTGTGCATATCTGCGTGCTTCGTGTTCAGCCTCAGTCTTCATAAACAAATTTAAAATGGAAACCTGGCTTTTTGTGGTTGGCTTATTATGAGATTTTTATAAACACCAATTTTAGCATCAATATTATGAAAATGTACTCACTTTGGGGGATTGTGTGAGTGAAGGTATTATACCATGATAGTGTACAGTTTGTGATATTGGTTTAAATGTCACAGGGCAAAGATATCCTTAGAAAGTTATCAGATTGGTAATGCTCCAGAACCAGCCCGATCCGTGATATCTGTTGAATTGGGGGTGGGGTGGGGGGAGCAAATGATGTGTAAAGCGTCACATCAGAAAAATGATAAAAAGCCTTTCTCCACTGTTTGTTGGATTATCTTAATGTTTATGAAAAATAAAATGTAAAGGAGCTTGAAAAAAATCTCTTCTTCATTTGTCCTGTCCTGATCAGGCATTTTACTGGGGAATCAGAGAAAACATATTGTCTCTAAGGAATATAACCACACAAATGCTCATTTTAAGTTAAAGAGTCAAACAATTCCTCCACTTACCTGTTTTTATTAGAGAAATTGTGGGTTTACAGGGCAATCATACATAGAATGCAGTATTCCCATATACTATCCTATTCTTGACACCTTGCATTGGTATGGTGCATTTGATACAATTAATGAAACCACATTTTTAATTATTTTTTTATTAATTAACAGAAAAAAAAAGAAATTAACCCAACATTTAGAAATCATACCATTCTACATATGCAATCAGTAATTCTTAACATCATCACATACATGCATGATCATCATTTCTTAGTACATTTGCATCGGTTTAGAAGAACTAGCGACACACCAGACAAAGATATAGAATGTTAATATAGAGAAAAGAAATAAAAGTAATAATAATAGTAAAAAAAAACCAAAAAACAAAACAAAAACAAACAAACAAAAACAAACAAACAAACAAAGCCTATAACTCAGATGCAGCTTCATTCAGTGTTTTAACATGATTACTTTACAATTAGGTATTACTGTGCTGTCCATTTTTGAGTTTTTGTATCTAGTCCTGTTGCACAGTCTGTATCTCTTCAGCTCCAAATACCCATTATCTTACCCTGTTTCTACCTCCTGCTGGACTCTGTTACCAATGACATATTCCAAGTTTATTCTCGAATGTCCGTTCACATCAGTGGGACCATACAGTATTTGTCCTTTAGTTTTTGGCTAGACTCACTCAGCATAATGTTCTCTAGGTCCATCCATGTTATTACATGCTTCATAAGTTTATCCTGTCTTAAAGCTGCATAATATTCCATCGTATGTATATACCACAGTTTGTTTAGCCATTCTTCTGTTGATGGACATTTTGGCTGTTTCCATCTCTTTGCAATTGTAAATAACGCTGCTATAAACATTGGTGTGCAATGAAACCACATTTTTATAATTGTACTATTAACTGTTATGCATGGCTTAATTTAGGGTTTACTGCTTGTGATATACAGTTCCATGGTGATTTTTTTACAAAAAAATATTTATTCTAGTAATATATATTCAACCTAAAATTTCCTCTTTAAAACCCATTCAAATATATAAGTCACTGCTGTTACTTATGTTTGCAACATTGAGCTACCATCCCCACCATCCAATACCAAAACTTTTCCTTGGTTCCAAATAGAAACTCTGTACATTTTAAGCCTTAGCTCCCTCTCCTACCCCCACTCAATCCCTGGTAACCTATAGTCTAAATTCTGACTCTGTGAGTTTGCTTATTCTATTATTTCATATCACTTCACTTTATTTCTTAGCTGAAGTTCACATAGTGCCAGTATTTCTGAGGGCTCTGATAAAAACTGCTGCATAAGCGAGAAGGAGCAGCCCTGGTCCCCAATCAGGCAGCAATAAGTACTAACTGCTCACAGAATTTCTCTGAGCCTGCAAAGTTCCAGCTTTTAGAGATAAACTATTTAACCTGCTCTGCCTACTCTCTGCAGTATTAGGAGAACCAAGCAAAATACTGATTGAAAAGTAAAGCCTCATACATGGGGAAAGTGTTCTGTTTATTCTTAGATTTATTTTTGCCCATTCCACCTGACCAAAGGAGACTAAATAAACAATGAAGTACCTATTTTAGATAGTGGGAGATGGCAGAGGAGAAACAGAGTAAATACACATTCTAGCATACTGACTCACCACTGACTGGGTTAGGAGTCAGTTGACATGAATTTTTTCCCCACCAACTCCCTCTAACCTCTCAGTGTCCAAGTAAAATAAAAACTTGGAATGATTGCTAAAGTCCTTTCAAGCTCTGTGAGTAAAGGAGTCCATTAAATTGATGGATACCTTTTAATGGGAATTTACTAAATTTACACTGTTTTTCCTTTGGGAAAAAACTGTGTCATAAAAATGATATTTATTTAGAATTGAAATTCCATTTTGGAATACAAATTCATCCTATATGACCTGAACTTTCTCTTTCCTGTCATGATCCCAGTCAGTTCTCCCATTAGGCTCCCCCATTAGGGCCTACATAATTTGTGGGTCCCAGTGCAAAATGAAAATACAAGCCCCTTGTTCCCAAAGCATGAAAAAGTGTCATTAAAGGTACTGGCATATAAAGCTTTTTCCTTTCTTCTATCATCAACTTTTGGATTTATCAAGGTTTTAAAAATTTGCTATTTACTATCTAAATATTAAATTAATATTCATTTATTTTAAACATGCAAATTATTACCACGAATTTTCACCTTTCCTCTTTTTATTGTGCAATACTTGTTTTACATGCAAATGCAAGAGCATGTAACTTGTATGCAGAATCGCCGAAATTACATAATTCATATTTCGGAGCTCATACCTGCATATGCAATTCCTTCTTATGAGAACAGCAGACACAGTGCATAAAACTAACTCACTCTTTGATAGGTGCACATTCCACCAGGACTCTACCTTGGGCTCGCTGATGGGTAAGGAAAGACTGAAAGGAAAACGAGCTGTGGGCTGCCCTGTTTTTCCCTCTTCTATGTCATCATCAGCGTAAGTGTTTGGCTACCAGGGAAATAGTACGAGCATGGAAGGACTTGACAGGCTTCCTTCACCTTTGTGTTTCTGAGAACACTGCTGCCTTCTTTCTACATTAGATGCAAGTTCTGGTACAAGTGTGGCCTCTTGGGGCCGTCAGCGCCCCTGCTGATGCATACCCTTAATTTCACTGAGTCTCCCTCAACTCCCCCAGAGAGTAGGTCCCCAGAATTCTGTGGACATCACGAGTGCCAGGAACAAATGATGAGTGAGCATATTGCCAGGATCTCCTCTGCTCACATGCTTGCTCCAATGTCCCTTCTGACTTCACTTACAAAACACAAGTTCAAAGATAAGATTGCTAAGAATTTCACATCAATGACAGCAGAGCTTTAGACCAAGTGCAGCAGCTACGGGTAGTGACTGGCCTCTAGCAGACAGAGTATGGAGAGGGAACAATAGTAACTTTACAGTTGACAAAGCT
Organism: Tamandua tetradactyla; assembly: GCF_023851605.1. Lineage (NCBI taxonomy): Eukaryota > Metazoa > Chordata > Mammalia > Pilosa > Myrmecophagidae > Tamandua > Tamandua tetradactyla. Next base: position 95,234,174 of record NC_135332.1, read on the forward strand.
GGGAATTATCCTGAAAACGTCGATGGTCATGTTCATTGTTTAATGGCAACCTATAACGCCAATAAGCAGTCTTGTTTCCCCAGCCTGTGTCTGAACACTGTTGGAGTTTTAATTTTCTCCCTTGAGCTCCTTTATTTCACCAGGATGTGTACAGGTGATGGTCTTTTGACAACTTATCCTACTTGGTATTTGATAAGTTGTTTGAATTTAAAGACTTGTGCCTTTTTTTTTTTTTTTAGGTGAGGAAATACTATTATTCTGTTATTTGATGCTTTCCCTTCTCTCCATTCTCTGTTTTATTATTATATTTTTTGGAACTCTTGCTAAAATTATATGGCACTTTGTGGATTTTTCCTCCCTCTAATATTTTCTCATATTGTCCATGCTTTGTCTCTTTATTTTACGTTCTTGTAAAATTTTTGGCGTCATCCTTTCACTCTCTTCTTAGATTACTAATTTATTTTAGTTTTGCATTTTATTTCATTTGGCTGCTCTTTTAAATTTTCAATCACATTTAAAACTATTTTTAGCATCGGATTTATTGATTTTAATTTACATAAAATAAAATCCACCCTTTTTAGTATGCAATTCTATGAATTTTGACAAATGCATTCAATACATTTATCGCCATAATTAAGATATGAAATAGTTCCATTACCCCAAGTGGCAATCCCATGTAAATTATTGTTTCTGTTCTTTTTTCCAGAGAAGATTTTTATTTTTAGGCATTATTCTCAAATCTACTTGGTAACTTTTTAATTAAATCTTTTGCTAAAATATTTTCTGTCATGAAATACTTTAGCCTTTCAGAATCAACTGCTCTATGTTTGCATTGATCCTTCTCTTTCTTACAAATATCTGGTGGTTTTCCCCCTCTTTTTTTTTTTTGGCAACATTTATATTGACCATTAAAGAGCCAAGCTAAATAGCATAGATTGCTGGTGTGGGGCTCTCTGCAATTTGTAGGTCTTTTTTTCCCAACAGGCCTCTCCCTTATATGAGAGAGCAGACGGCATGCAGGTTTGTGCAGGTAGGCCAGGTGAGGTGTGCTGAGTGGCAGCTTCACTTTAGGACCCACGGGCGTGGTGCAGGGTGGGTGTGGGACAGGTCCTTTGAGGACCCCAGTGGGAAAAATAAGGCCCTCTTGACGTGGGCTGTGTGGTGTTCCCACTCTGATAAAGATCACCTTTTACTTCTTTTCTCTTTGATGCTTGACATAAATGTCTGGAGGTTCTTGAAATATATATACTTCATCTCTCTTTCAGGTATCTTCTCCCCAAGAAAAACTTCCTGAGGTAGCGAGTTCACTTTCTTTAGAGGGCGAGTTTCAAAATTAAAGCTCTGGTCAAGAGCAAGTGCAGGCGAGGGCAGGCCTTGACACCTCTCAATGGTTTCCTTTACACATCTCAATCTATCCTCCAGAAAATTCTCACAAGTTCTGTTTCATTTCTTGCTGAGAGTTTCCCATGGCTAGGCCACATTACCTAAAATCACAAAGACAGAAGTTTTTTCAACGTCAAAGATTTTCAAACTTAAAGGCAAAGGAAAACTACCAAGATAAGACATGCAACAAGGAGCACCTCAATGCCAAATCATTTTCCCATTTAAAATTACAAAATACAAAACAAATGGGAGCCACAAACCAGGGCCATGGATAGTGGGGCTCAGCTCACTTTGTCCTCGGTAGGAACCGAAGCCAACTCAACGGTCTCCTCCTTACCAGCATACTGGCAAAGCAAAAGTAAACACAGCACAAACTGAATGACAAAGGGAAAGCTAACACTGATCAGAAGAGAACATATTTACTTAGCACAGGGAAAATCTTAACCTTAAAATCACTATTACACAAATGTACCTAGTGTCTACCCATGGTGGATGGCCTAGAACCTCCAGCCCCTGTCCTCTAGGGAAACCCCTGGATAGCTGCTAGGCATGGAGCTGGTGGATCCAGGGAACTCCCATGGCCAATGGCACACAGATCTGGGCATCTCAGAGCAGGCTGGGGGTCCTGGCAGATGGTCCTTTCCATAAAGGGGCCTGCCTGACCCAGTGCTACAAAGGAGAAACATGTCTCTCAATTCAAAGGTGATTTATTGCAAGTGCACTTTGCAAGGAACTGAAAGAATCTTCCCTAAACCAGTTCAAAGTGGGGATATGAGTTAGGGTTTCATCGATAAAGAGAAGGGTGTTAGGGCTCAAAAACTAAGTAATGTCCACATGATGCATCTCAGGTCAGCACTGATGTTGGATCATCATAAAGAAGGCACGGGCAAATGTCTTATCCTGTATTATTTCAAGCATGTCTTGTTTTAGCTTCAGTGATTAGATTTAGGTATTTACATGCAAGCTTTTACATGGAGGGTCTTCATAACTATTTTTCAAACTTTTGTCTTTTGAGGAGGAAGTCATTGATTCATTGGGCCACAGGGTGTTCTTGATGCTATTCTGTTATCTGTTATTCTGGCTAATGTCCTGGAAACTAAGTGCAAACTGTAGATTGCTAAACTCAGCTAGGGTAAGCATATTCTCCAACTATCACATGTAAGCCACATAAAACATTGCCTGGCATGTATTATTGTTATTGTTTTACAGTATATCTTAAAAACTCAAAGATTTCTCCCTTTAATGTTATGAAGTTTTTTTTTTTCCCCAACAGTTCATTTTATTTATTTATTTCAAACGCAGGAAAAATATTCTTTGTATAATGATGGTTGCATTACTTGTACATAATACATTACCAATGGCTAGAAACGACTCAAATAAATGTACTAATTGTAGAAGGAATAATCAAATTGCAGAATATTTATTGTAAATTACAAGGCAAACATATGGACACAGTAGATTGATGAAAATTATTGTATAAAAAGTTACAAGAAAAATAGAATACCTAATAATATTTACTAGATTTGATATATAATTTTTGAATGTGAAAGGCTCGGAATAAGAATATATTTTACCCTCTTTTAATTTTGAAGAATATTATTTTAAAGGAGAAGATGTAGAGAAGAGAAAAAAGCAACTCCTTTAACAACTAGGTGAGTTTTAAGACGCTTCCAAGCTATTCCAGTCATTGAGACAGACAATCCTTGCTCTCAGCAAGTGGGCTGTCTGGAAATAAAGCTTCAAAGACCATAATTGCCACTGTGGCTCCACCCTTGGCTAAGAAAACAATTCCCAGACTCTCTTTATTTTGCTTAAATGAAATAGCTCTTTGTGTCATAACCTTTTGAAGGCAACCCAACCCATTTATATTACAACCCCATGGCTAGGTCCAGAGCTTCTAGCAAGATTTTCCAATGAAGAACAAGGCTTTATTGAAGCTTAGATTACAGGAATCCAGCAAGCTTAAGGAGATGATTCATATTAGACAATAGACACTACGATGTTGAGTCAAAATAGAAATTAGATATTGTTGGTGAAAATATTTTAGGTTTCCTTTTAGGGGCATGTGCAGGGATAGGATGAGTGAAATAATTTCAAGACTGTCTATTTCTTTTTTGTATATTTTAGGATGAGAAAACTCATCAAGTATTTTTAAAAGTCTTGGATGAGCAAGTAGAGTTAATGACTTGATGAACATGGCTGAATTAAATAAAATACAGTATACTGACAGTTATATTTCGGAAATTTTATAATTTTAGCACCTAAAACTATCTACATTAAAGTATTTCAAAGGAATGATCATATTCAATGTTAATGTTGAGGAAAAAGCCCATTTATATACAGTTGTCTTTTAAAAATTAATGTGCAAACAAATGTACTAATCATGAAAATAGTGTTAAATTTATTCATTAACACGTTGTTTAATCTTTGTGGTAAAGCATGAATTGAGAGACTTAAATTTAATTTTTACTCTACAGAAGTTCAAACTTTGTACAATAATACAACTACACCCTGATTTGTATACTATTAAATTACATTTTGAAAGATACACTATATTCCTCAACAATGTCCCTGATATTTTCTTTCAGTTAACAAATTAAAAGGAAAAAAAATGAAATGTGACAGCTGAGAAATATAAAAGAGTCTATTTACTAAAAACTAGTTTACAGATTGAGCTAAAATAATGAGATGATGAGACTTCTGGCAGACCCATCAGACTTGTTTACATTTTGATGGCTATTTAATAATCTGCTGATTGCATTATAATCACAGCAATATTGCAGTTTAATCGCATGCATACATTTGGTTATCTAAATTAATGTCTTTAAATCACAGTTTGATTTTTGGTAATACATAGCCCATTTTTATCTGTCCCTGCTCCAATAAGAATAATAATCAGTAAGCATGGTTTTGAATCAATTCTTTTTGCTCAACTCCCTAGCCACATTCTGCTTTTGCCCTGTTGGAAGACAACATTATCTTTCACACGAATGTGGAATAATGACTAATGTTTCATAGAATAATGTATAATGCATGGAAGCCAGCATCATCCAGCACAAACCTGCAATATTCTTTCTGTAACTAAAAACCACACTACCAGAGCAGAGAATCTGCCTGCTTCGCCTAAACTGTGCACCTTTCCTTCAGTGCGCTGACCAAGCGACCTCACTGGGCCCCAGCTTGTATGTGCTGTTGCAGAATGGGCACTGAGGATTTGCAAAAGCCATTGAAAGTTTTTAATGTGCTGCTCTCCCCACAATCCAAACATTTCCTAATTGTTAGAAGAAAAAAGTTAAAAGAAAGCAAATGAATTAATATTGCTGGCCAGATAATCTCTGCGCCATTTAAAAAGAAAAGGCATACACTGATGATAAAACTTCAAACAGTATAGAGCGGTTTGTAGTGAAAAGTAAATCCTTTTGTTTTTGTTTTCCAGGCTGCTGTGACAAATACTGCTCGCTGGCTTGGCTTGCACACAGGAATTTATAGTTTCATGGGTCTAGAGGCTGGAAGTCCAAAACCAGGTGTCCACAGGGGCATACTTCAATCCCTGAAATCTGTAGAGTTTTGGCGTTGTCTTGCTACAAATCCTTGGGGTTCCTTGGTATGCTGGTTTGAAACTGTTGTGTACCCCGGAAAAGCCATGTTCTTCTAGTCCTAATCCATCTCATGGGAGCTGCCATGTTCCTTTAATCTTTATCCAACACTGTGACTTTCGATTAGGTTGTGTCCATGGAGATGTGACACACCCAACTGTGGGTTTGATCTTTTGATTAGATGGAGATGTGACTCTGCCCATTCAGTGCTGGTCTTAATTAGTTTACTGGAGGCTTTAAGAGAGGTCATGGAGAAGGACAGAGTTCAGAACTGACATATGCAGATGTTTGGCGGTGCTTGGCAACAGACAGAAGCTCAGAGAGGAGGCCTCTGGAACCAGGAGCTTAAATCAATGAAACCCACGAGTAAAGGACCAGAAGACATTGCCACGTGATTTCCCATGTGACAGAGAAACCCAGGATGAGAATCAGCCTTCATTGAGTGAAGGTATCCTCTTATTGAGGTCTTAATTTGGGCATTTTTATGACCGCTTGATGTATCTTCCTAACAAGCTGCAATGATCATTTGTACAAAGACTTTTTCACTCCTTGACATGAAGACACACACAAGGTTGCAACAGTAATACTGTGCATTTCTGAGTGTTCTTACTCTTCAAATTTAATCAGGGAGCTGTCCGAATATTTTGTTACCTAAACACTAAATTATAACACTAACCACTGTGGTGAATTGAGTTTTATACCCCGTTTTAGGCAAGCTCTTGGTCTTGATTCACATCCTGGTGGGTGTGAACCTATTGTGAGTAGGGTGTCTTAAAGATTTTATTTTAGTTAAGGTGTGGCCAAATTAATCAGGCTGGGTATTAATCAAATTACTGGAAACCTTACTGAAGACCATATAGAGACAAAGCCATGGGGAGAAGCCAGAAGCAGGAAGTCAATGGAACAAGGAAGAAAAAGAAGAGGCTATCATCACGTGATGTAAAAGCCAAGGAAGACAAGGACTACTGCCCATTCAGAACACTACCAACCCTCACAGGAAGTAAGCCTTTTAGTCTCTGAAACTGGCCAATAAATTCTTGCTGCTAAGCCAACTCATTGTGTAGTATTTGTCACAGCAGCCTGCAAAGCTAACTAGGACAACCCTCAATAACAGATCTTATATAAAAAAAAATAAGGGAAGAAGGAAGAAGAGAGAGAGAGAGACATTAGTTAACATTTGCATACAAGCAAAGTGAAAGCATCCATGGCTACTGCAGTCCTAAACATTCCACTACCCAGTGATTGTTTTCTTTGTCTTTCTTGGGAACCTACCTGACTGGAATATTTTTTCCTAGTACGGTGACCTGGACCTTCACTGCCAAAGTGTCCAAATTAACAATAGTCCTGACTGTGTTGTTAGAGTTGTCTCATAAATATTATTACTGGACATGGAAGTATTAAAAGACACTCAGTGTAGGAGAAATCCAATTTCTCTGTGGCAGTCAGAATCAGATAACTCAGAGAGTAGCCCCTGACTATTCTGAAGATGTTATTTTCAGTTAGGATATGGCCCAACTGAATCAGAGAGGACTTTAATCTCTGTTTTTTATTGGAGTCTTTTATGAACAGAAGAAATTTGGACACAATTAGTCAGGGAAGTCCACAGGGGGAAGCTGGAAAGCAGGGGAAGCCAGAACTCAGCAGAAACCAGAAGCCCAGACACAAGGAGAGATCTCTCACCATGTGACAGGAGGCAGATAGGCAAGCCAAGGAAGCCCAATAATTGTGGCAAGTCAGTATAAGACTTTTACAGACTCTGGGGGGAAAGCATGGTCTTGCAGATGCCTTGATTTTGGACGTCTAGCCTCCCAAACCATGAGGCCATAGATGCTTGTTATTTAAGCCAACCCATTGTGTGATGTTTGTCATAGCAGTCTAGCAAACTTAGACAAAGGCCAAATGTTAGTCACAACTTCTAATTCAATGGTATTGTTGGAAGAATTACTGCCATGTAGACTGTGGTAGTTGGGAACTCTTATGTGCCCTAGAAGAGGCTGTGTTCTTTTAATCAGTTCCTGTGGGTGCAGAGTTATTGTGGGTTGTACCTTTTGGTTAGATCATTTCAATTGAGATTTGACCCAGCCCATTCAAGGTGGGGCTTAATCCTTCTACTGGGGTCCTTTTGAGAAGATAAAAGAAAACCTCGGAGAGCAAACCACTGATGCCAGAAGCCGAAAACAGTGAAACCTAGAAGAGAAGGACCAGCAGATGCCAGCCATGCTTCCCTTGTGACAGAGGTTCCCAATGCTGGCAGCCTTTTCTCAGGGAATGTATTGTCTTCTTGATGCCTTAATCTGGGCATTTTCACACTAAGAACTGTAAATTGTAAGTTAAAAAATACCCATCTTAAAAGCCAATCCATTTCTGGTATATTCAATTCCAGCAACTTTAGCAAACTGAGACATGGACCAAGATCTCAAAACTAGCATAGCTCAAACTTTCAGGAAAATGAACCAAAAGTTTTTTTGTGTGGGCTATTAGTTATAAAAGTCAGATGAGCATTTCTCACATTAATCCTTTGATTCCTGAACCAATATGTATTTTATAGGAGAAGCAGCATTATATAGTGGTCATTGATCCAAAGCACTTACTGTATGTATCCTTTAAGCTAGATCTCCATGCTTACAGGATGCTGTTTCTCAACTGCACACTACCTGAATTTTCAGTAGGGTACCCCCTTGCTTTATTCAACTGGTTCTAGGTGTGGGATCAGCTAATTCCATAGGCAGAGCCTGTTTCCTACTGGAAGGATTCCCCTTTACCATCTTTCTGCAGGGCACTACTCTGTGAACCTACGATTGTACAAAATATTCACTTCCAGTTGGTGCCAGCATATTTGGTAATTGCATCTGCAAATTAGGCTCAAGTTTTTTTCCTTCGCCATCAACATGTCATAAGAAACTTCCCATGGGGGTACAGGTATGGATTGAGGGGGAGGAGGAAATTCATGAGGTGTAGGTGAAAAGTTATCAACCAGATGCCATGTAACTTGTGCCTTTATGACCTGCTCAAGCATGATCTACTAATATCTTCTCCACCTTATGATAAATTGCTGATGAAGATGTCTAACCTCCTGATCCAGTAGATCTGGTATCCTCTGTTCATGGCAGGTGACTCAGTTCTCATGGTCACTTGATAAAGAATCATTAGGCACAGTCTCTCTAAGCCCAACTCTGCAAGTGAAATTATTGCCCTCCCCTCCCATGTACATGGGACATGACATCCAGGGGTGAAAGTCTCCCTGGCAATGTGGGAGATGACTTCCAGAGATGAATCCAGACCTGGTACTGTGGGATCAACATTATATCCTGACCAAATGGGGGAAGCGAAGTGTAATTAATAAAGTATCAGTTGCAGAGAGAGTTCAAATAGAGTCGAGAGGCTACTCTGGAGGTTGCTCTTATGCAAGCTTTAGGTATATCTTGCTACCTATCATAACCTGCCAACCCCCAAACAGAACCATTCCAGTCAATCCTAAAGAACACCCAGGGCAATTTATGAGATTCTTCAAGGATTCCAGGCAACTTGCCAGAAACCTACAACCTACAAGGGTTCCAGGTAACTTGCCAGAAACCTACAACCTCCAGATGGATCCCTGGTCCAGATAAGTCCTGACACCTAGCCCAGCCTCTCCAGAACATAAGATAATTCTATCTCCCTACCCCATATCTGTGACAGACCCTTCCAATATAAAAAATGTAGAATTGTCATAGCCCAAACAACCTCAATGAGAGGTATGGAAAGATCAAAGTTGATGGTGGAAATATACATAGAAGATAGGACGTAACAAATTAATATGAATGCTAAATCATTAAATTGATATCTCTTTTAGTCTCCAGTATTTTAGAGTAGCTAGAAGTAAAAACCTAAAATTGTGAAATTGTCACCTATGTCAAACTCTGAAATATGTTCTACAACTAATTGTGGTGCTGTGCTTGGAAATTTATAGCTTTTTTGTATATATGTTATTGTTCACACACAAAAAAGGAAAAAAAAAGTTGATTCTGATGATAAAAAAGTATTTAAGTCCCCTAGCTTCCTATATTCTGGAGCAGCTAGAAGGAAAAATATGAGAGGGTCATATAGTAGCTCATGACAAATTCTGGGATCTATCCTATAACCACTTTTTGAAGAGTGCTTTGAAAACTATTGCTTTTTTATTTATTTGCTTTGAACATATGTTATACTATACAATAAAATAAGTTAAAAAAAAAAAAGAATCATTAGGCATTCAACTGGATCATGGCTCAGTAGCAAACCAGCCATGGTTTCTCCACATAAAAATAATTATTTTCAGAAGAAGACTTGGATTTGATAAGAAACACTAGAGAACACAGCTGTGATTTTTCTATTGGCATTTTCCAGAGGTTTCATACTTCTCTATTTGCCACAGGTGCTGCAAGTGTCATTGTATCTGCTTGGTCATAAGCTTTCTTTTGCTCTGATCCCCTCTTTAAAAGTACAGCTATCTGTAGTGTGAAATTTTGTGGAATATCAAGATGAGCAACATCTTTGTGAACCATGTTATAACAGAACTGATAAGTCCCTGAGCTAATACTGTGAAGGTACACTGCTCATGCTGCCAGATAAATCACACTGCTTTTGGTGGTCCTTATTAATTGGTATAGAGAAAAGAGCATATGTCAGATCAAAAGCTGCATATCAGCTGTATATTAGGGTTGTGTTAATTTTTCTCTAATAAAGATAGCACAAATAGAATTCCAGCCAGAGAGTAATCTCCTGATTAAGTTTGTGGTAGTCCAGTCATTCTCCAAGATTCATTCATCTTCTGCATAGGCCAAACAGGCAAGTTAAATAGAGATGTTCTAGTGTCACTAACCCTACATATTTCAAGACTTCGATGGTGCACTAATCTCCGCAATTGTCCTTGGGTTGAATTAATGTCAAATTCCTATCTTTACAGGGAAGGAAAGTTTGGGGGCTTCCACTTTTTCTTTGCCATCATAATAGACCTGGCACCAAAGGTCAGAATGTCAATGTGCCTATTATGCTGCTTGTTGAACATACCTATTCCAATCATTTATTTAGCAAGAGTAGGAAAATAATCATAAGTTTTATCCATGGACTTAACTGGCCCTCTTTCACTTATAGGGACATTGTTGTGGGTTTGCTGGTGCTGCCATAACAAATATCACATGCATACTGGTTGGATTAAGCAATAGGAATCTATTGGTTCACAGTTTTAGGGGCTAGAAGTCCAACAGAAGGGCTCAGCAGGCTAAGCTTTCTCCAAAGTGTATAGATTCTAGTGGTGGTGCAATCTCCACCTTCAACAATGTTGAGCTTTCCTCTTCTGTTCCTTCCTCTGGCTTTTTCTTTTGTCTCCAAAATTCCTTTGCTTATAAGGACTCGTGTCATACTGGATTAAGGCCCACCCTGATTAAATTTGGCTTCACCTTCCTAGGATCTTTGGAGATCTCATTTATAAATGAGTTCACAACACAGATCAGGGGTTTTAGGACTTTAACATGTCTTTTTTGGGGGATATGAGTCAATATACCACAATATATCCCTGTGGACCAAAAACACTTTGATAACCACTTTCTCATTATAGTCGAATTGTCCACTTTATCTTTTGAAGTTATGCACTTGCCACTTAACCTCAGCCCTTCTAGAATGCCATTATATACTTTGAAATCAGGAGTTCTTCCATGATATCTGGTTTAAAGAGGACAGAAACTACGGAGCTTTTCAAGGAGGCTGGTACTACTGTCACTAATGTATTTCTCAATATCTTAATGGTGTCAGGGATTGACTAATCTCCATGACAAAGACATATTCAAATCCTAATCACTATTCTTATGGATGAAAACCCATTTGTAAATAAGATGAGGCCAAATTGAATCAATGTTGTTCTCAATCCTGTATGACTGGAGTATTTATGAGAGGAGATGTGGACACAATAGGAGAAGACAAAAGGAGACAGATGGTCATGTGATGGAGGTAGACACTGAGTTATGGATTACTGGCAAGCCACAACTAGATGCTATAGACTTCAGAGAAAGTATGATCCTGCCATGACCTTGATTTTGAACTTCTAGCTTCCAAAATTGTGGGACAATAAATTCGTATTGTTTGAATCAAACAATCTGTGGTATTTGCTACAGCAACCCTCACAAATGTGTGCAGGTCAAGGAGTGATAAACTCATGCTAATGTTTATTTCCCTAAGCCACTATTGAGTCCAAACTTCAACCAAACAACCAAATAAACTGTCAGAATTATTTACAACAGCGTGAGCAAATGCACTGTATTCAGAATCTCTGGCAAGTTGCCCATTTCAATACATTTGGCCCCATCCATTGTTATAGTATGTTCTTTTCAGTCTAATGCCATGAGACTCCATGCCCACCTGGTTTCCTCAGCTTTATGCTAACAGAAATTAACAACATCTTCGAATTATTTTTTTGCATAAACTATTTCCTCCAGAGTCAAACCTTGGAGAAGCTGAAATCAGACACACAATTTGGGTCTTATGGCAACTAGAGGTGGCTCTATTGGATCTTGCAGAAAATAGGCATATCTTTGCATGGAAAGTACCCAAGGTGAGCTTCTTACATAGTCTTCCAATAAGGGAAAGCTAGTCTTCCCATACTCAGGAGGGTAGCCTGCTTCTGTCCTAAAGGAAAGGTCAGAGTAACCTGAGAGTTCAAGAGTCTCAGCTTTGTCTGAGTCCAGGCAGATGTCCCTTTTTTAGGTAGAGGATCTTAGACCTTCTCAATCAATGCTATAACTTTTACTTGAGAGACTTGGTGAGACTGTAACTTCAACTCATGCTGTAATTCTACAACCTTCACAGTAGTGCATAATTTTCAGCACTATAACTCTGTAGCTACAAGAAATAAGAAATTCTCCTAGGGCCACTAAAGATTTCTGGTTCTGTGACTGTGATTTTAGCTGAATTTAAAACATCTGAGCTTGAAATTTTCTTTCTGTAAACACTTCAGGATACTAAGAAGTTATTACCTACCATGGTCTTTGTAGAATCCATTATTGCCTTAGTGGTCAATTATAGCAGCCACTTGATTCTATGGGCATTTAACTTACCATCAAGTACAAAGGATTATTTATGGTTGTGATGTCCTGCATGTCATGGGTTATTTATTTATTTATTTATTTATTATTAGATGCCATGGCTTAGTAGCATCAGATTTTCCATTGGCCAGGAGTGCAACACTTATTTATGTCTAAGGATGCAATCAAAATAATCTGTTTTTGAGGTCAGCTTATTGGGACAACTCAGAGAACATATTTCTGGATTTTTTTCAGAGTTAAATCAGAGGACAGAGCCACACAAGTTATTTTAAGAAAGAATATACCATAAAGACATTTTTAAACTAGTGAGAAGTTGAATATCCAAATGAACAATGACCAGGAAATTCTGGCCCACTATTAGCAGTAATTAGACTAAAGTCTGGGCCACATTGCCTGCAACAATTGGTCTAGAAAGCTGACCATTATCTATAACAAACATCCCAGGAAGTCAAACCACAAATCCCTATAACAATCAACCCCCAAATAGTCAGGTCTTTATCAATAACATACAGCTTCCCTATTTTTTCCCTCTGCTTCCAACTTAGGACCATTTGGAAAAAAAAACATGCCACCATAACCATAACAGAGGATGTCCTGCTTTTAGGTAGCCCACCTCCTGCTTCCCCATTCCAATACCTGTAATCAGGGCATACCTATAGTCTTCTGTTTCTCTCGCTATAAAGCTTTCCCCCTTCTGCCTACTTTTGAGTCTCTGCCAAACATGAGTAATGGTGGCTGACTCCCTTGTTATAGAAAGCTCAGAATAAATAGCCTGTGCTCTTATTTGGGTGTCCTTCATTTATTTCTATACTAGGTATTGGAGAACTGAGAACTTAGGACAGGGGGCATAAGCTGTCACAGAGGTAGGAACTATAGAAAACTGTTACTATCCATGGGCTGGTGGAATGAAACTAGTTTATATTTTTAAATTTAGCAGCCCTGAGGGGTTGAAACACAGATCTCTGGAGTTAGGATGCTTCTGAACTGATGCTGCTGTGTGTAAACTCCCAGCAAGAGTTCAGAAGGGCTGAGATGCACAACAAGAGTTCAGAAGAGCAGATGCTGTTGGCTGGTTTTGGTGTCTCTGCAGGGCCACGATGAGGATGATGTTAGAATAACTTCAATCTGATGTCAACTTCACTTCACCACTTTGGTGATGAAATATTGCTGGGGTGACACCAGCAAGAAGAGGAAGTAAACATTGAAACAGGAAACAAACTGAAAGCAGCTCATCCTTTTATCCTTCTCCAGTCTTCCAGGAACCCTTTGAACAGATCTTAACAGGCAAAGCTGGCACAGCAGAAATGGGACTAGTAGAGTCCCAATCTTAGCACCACAAGCAGACATGAAAGAATGGATTTGAAATTTAGAGACACTAGCTTAATAATAGGCACTCTACTAGGGTATTCTCTATCTAAACAGAAAAATCAAATTGCCTTTATCCTGTTTAGTGTTTATTGGATTGAATATAATGCCAATTCAATCTTATTCTTACAGAGAAATCAGGCTCAAAATGGCTCAGAATGGTTCAAATTTTTCAAATTTGAGCAGAATTACTGTAATGACTAAAATTAGGTAGTAGGCATGGGTGCTTGTTATGCATATCACTTTATAGAAAATAGTTTTGTTTATTTTACTAACTCTGAATAATCATTTATGGTTTGTTGCTGTGTCACTAGATAATGGGATGGGGAAGTAGGTGTGGATTAGATAATGGGATGGGGAAGTAGGGGTTGTGAATAAATGTCATTGTTATGACTCATGATCCTATGCATATTACTTGGTGACTTTTCTATATCTTTTTTTTTATTAATTAAAAAAAAATTAACTAACACAACATTTAGAAATCATTCCATTCTACATATGCAATCAGTAATTCTTAATATCATCACATAGATGTATGATCATCATTTCTTAGTACATATGCATCGATTTAGAAAAAGAAATAGCTAGACAACAGAAAAAGAAATAAAATGATAATATAGAGAAAAAATAAAAATAAAAATAAAAAATACAAAAATATATAAGAAAAAAAAACTATAGCTCAGATGCAGCTTCATTCAGTGTTTTAACATAATTACATTACAATTAGGTAGTATTGTGCTGTCCATTTTTTTTTTTTTTTTTTAGAAATCATACCATTCTACATATGTGATCAGTAATTCTTAATATCATCACATAGATGCATGATCATCGTTTCTTAGTACATTTGCATCAGTTTAGAAGAACTAGTAATATAACCGAAAAAGATATAGAATGTTAATATAGAGAAAAAAAATAAAAGTAATAATAGTAAGAACAAAACAAAACAAAACAAAACAAAAACCTATAGCTCGGATGCAGCTTCATTCAGTGTTTTAACATGATTACTTTACAATTAGGTATTATTGTGCTGTCCATTTTTGAGTTTTTGTATCTAGTCCTATTGCACATCAGCTCCAATTACCCATTATCTTACCCTGTTTCTAACTCCTGCTGAACTCTGTTACCACTTTTCTATATCTTTTATCCAAAAGGAAAATTGGGAAACTGGACAAGATGCTTTAACATTTTATAAAACTTTGACCTCTTATAACTCTGATTGTGAGTTATACATATAGCCGTGACTGTGATTGGATAATTGAGTGAAGTTAAGACTAGGTAACTGGAATTCCACTCTACCTCCCTATACCATAATTGACATGGGAGTGATCATGTTAAATATTTCACATTGAATTTCAAAAGCAATAATAATATTCTGGTTTTCTTCTCCATGTGTGAACAACTTCTGTTAGATCCACAAAACTCAAGCTGAAAATGAGAGTTAACTTTTCAGATGTCAGAAACATTCAGAAAAAGTTTTGTATTATTTGGGAAAAGATAATCTACAAATGGGATGATACATTATGTAAACATAGATATACATTTACTATTAGAAGACTTATATTATCACAACTCCAATATCACATATGATTTCTGAATTTATCCTTTTTGTTATTCCAAGGTTAAATATGGTATCACCAAAATAATTTTGAGACAAAGCTTTTTTTATTCATATTACATTACTGAGACCATTTCTCAATAATAATTATAATCTCAATAATTCCATTATTGAAAATTCAGTGTAATCTATTTCTTGTAATGTTTTTCTCCAAAATATTTTATATGAAAACATTTCAAATAAAAATAAATTTGAATAATATTACATCAAATTCCAAAACTCCTGTCTACTCCTTGCCTATACTGACCAATTATAACCATATTTAATATATTCTCTCTCTCTACCTATGTGTATAATTATATACACATATATACTTACATATATATATAAACATATATGTACACGTATCCTATATAAGCATATATATTCATATAATAGACACACACTTTTTTCTGAACCATTTCTAAGTAAAGTTGCGGACATGAAACTTATTCTTAAATACTTTAGCACATTTCCCAAGGAAAAAGGCCATTATCCAGTTTACGTTGTAAATTTCATACACCAAGAATTTTATATTAAATCCGGTTCATATTTAAACTTTATCCAGTTATCTCCAAATACTTTTTTATAGTTTTGCTTTTTAAAACCCAGAATCCAATCAGGTTTCACTTCTTGTATTTGCTTGCCATATCTCTTTTCATTTAGAAAAGAATACGTCTTTCCTTCTTTTTGTTTTTTTTGTCTTTCTTTTATGACATTGGCTTTTGTTTAGCCTGATTGTTTTAAAAAGTATTTATTTATTGGAGAAGTTGTAGGTTGAGATACACTTAGATAAATCATGCAGAAAATACAAAGTTCCCATATACCACCCTCCACACAGGTTTCCCTATTATTAACATTTGGCATTAGTGTGGTAACTTTGCTGCAATTCAGTGCTAATATTATTATAATTATACTATTAAGTATAGTTCATAGTTTGCATTAGTTCATTTTCTGTGTTGTTCAGTACTATGTTTGTTTTTTTAATTTTTTTTTCTAGTAACATATACCACATATATATATGTTAATATATATTAACATATACCACCTGAAATTTTCCCTTTTAAACATGTTCAAATATATAATTCCGTGGTGCAAATTATATCCACAATGTTGTGATAACATCACCACCATTCATTATCAAAACTGCTCTGTCAACCCAGAAACACTGTAACTAGTTAAACATTAACTCCTCTTCCCTACGTCCACCCTGGTCCCTGATAACCTGTATCCTAGTTTCTCACCTAATTTGCTTACTCTAATTATTTCATATCAGTGAGATAATACAACATTTGACCTTTTGTGTCTAGCTTAGCTCCCTCAGCATAATGTTCCCAAGGTTCATCCACGGTCTTGTATGTATCAGAACTTGATTCATTCTTAAGTCTAAACAATATTCCATTGTATGTAATATTTTGCTTACCATTCATCTGTTGATGGACATTTGGGTCTCTTTCATATTTAGCCAACTGCAAATAATGCTGCAATGAACACCCGTGTGCCACTTTCTGTTTGAGTCCCTGCTTTCAATTCATTTGGGTATATACCTAAAAGAGAGATATGGTTAACTTTCTGAGGAATTGCCAAACTGTTTTCCATAGCACTGTACTATTTTACATTCTCACTGACAATGAACAAGTGATCCTGTTTCTCTGTATCTTCTCTAAACACTTATACTCTGTTTTTTAAATAGTAGCTATTCTAGTGGGTGTGAAGTGGTACCTCATTGTGATTCTGATTTGTATTTACTAATGATATCAAGCATCTTTTTATTAATTCATTGATTATTTGTTTATCTTCTTTGGAGAAATAGCTATTAAAGTCTTTTGCCCATTTTCAAATTAGGATGTTTCTTGATTGTTGATTTTTGGATTTCTTGATATATTCTGAGTATTAAACCCTTATCTGATACATAATTCCCTGATATTTCCCCCCAATCTGTAGATTTTCTTTTATTTTTGTGATGAAACTTTTAAAGTTTGATGAAGTCCCACTTAAATGTTTTGTTTTTGTTGTTAGTGGTTTGGGTGTAAACTCTAAGAAAACATTACCTAACACAAGGTCCTGAAGATGCTTTACTATATATTCTTCTAGGCATTATATAATTCTTGTTCTTATATTTTTAGGTCTTTGATTGATTTTGAGTGATTTTTGTATATGGTGTGAAGTAAGCGTCCATGTTCATTGTTTTGCATATGGAAACCCACTGTTCTCAGTATCATTTGTTGAAGAAACTATTCTTTCCCTATTGAGTAGATGTGGCATCCTTGTCAAAAATCAACTGACCATAGACGTAAGGGCCCATTTCTAAACTCTCAATTCAGTCCCATTGGTCTATATGTGTGTCCATGTGTTTTGATTAGAGTGACTTGTAATAAGTTTTAATATTGGAAGTGTGAGTCCCCTTCTTCTTCAAAATGGCTTTGACTCTTCAGGGCCCCTTACCCTTCCATATAAATTTGATGATTGGCTTTTCTACTTCTTCGAAGAATGCTGTTAGAATTTTCATTGGGATAGTGTTCAATCTGTAAATCATATTGGGTAGAAAATGACATGTTATTGAGAATTACTTTTCTAATCCATGAACATGGCATGTCCTTGCATTTATTTAGGGCTTCTTTGATTTTTTCTTTAGCAAGGTTTTGTGGATTTCTGTGTAGAAGTCCCTTATATCTTTGGTTAAATAAATTTTGGTTAAATTTATAACTAGATATTTGATTCTTTTAGTTGCTATTATAATTGGATTTTTTTCCTTGATTTCCTCTTTGGAATGTTCACTACTAGTATACAGAAACACTACTGATTTTTTATTATTGATCTTGAACCTTGCTGCTGCTGAATTCATTTATTAGCTCTTATAGCTTTGCTGTGAATTTTCCAGGATTTTCTATAAACAAGATCATGTCACTATAAATAGGGAACATTTTACCTCTTCTTTTCTCATTTGAATGACTTTTATTTCTTTTCTTGCCCAATTGGTCTGGCTAGAACTTCCAGTAAAATGTTGAACAGCAGTAGTGACAGTAAGCTTGTTTTTGATACTAGATGGAAAGCTTTCAGTCTTTCACAATTGAGTATGATAGTAACTATGGGTTATAGATATATGCCATTTATCATGTTGAGAAATTTCTTTCTATTCTGATTTCTCCGAATAGAGATGCTGGATTTTTCAAATGTCTTTCTGCATCAATTGAGATGAGGATGTGCTTTCCCCCCTATGTTCTGATACTGTGGGCACTACATTAATTGATTTTCTTATGTTGTACCACTTGTGCATACTGGAATAGATACCATTTGATCATGGTGTACAATTCTTTGAATGTGTTTTTGGTTTTGGTTTGCTAGTATTTTGTTGAGGATTTTTGCATTTATATTCACAAGGGCTATTGGTCTGGAATTTTTTATTGTGTTATCTTTATCTGGTTTTGATATTAGGGTAATGTTGGCCTCATGGAATGAATTAGAAAATATTCTCTCCTTTTCAATGTTTCTGAAGAGTTCAAGCAGGAAAAGTATTAATTCTTCTCAACATTTTTTTTCAAAGAGAGAAAGAATTTATTACTACACATGTAGCAGGAGAATAGACAACTTAATGGCCCAAAATATGTCTCCCCAAGTTTATGGGGTACAAGGTTTTTAAGGATTTTAGCAAGGAGAGATGAGGTCATTGTGGTAGTTATGTTCAAAGCAGAAAAGGAGACAAGTGTTACATTATCATTTCAATAGGAGAACATAAGCTGAAAGGAGGGGAGGCAGAGCTATCACTTCAGCACTAAAGGTGTAAACCAAAAGGAAGAAGTAGTTAATGGCCAACTTCATTAGCATTAGGACCTTTGCTCTATAAGAGATGACCAGCTCTTACCATCACAAAGGCCCAGGAAAAGGGCTTTTCACACTCATTTCAGATATCCAGGCAGCAGGACTACAATTCTCTTCTCAACATTTTTGATAAAGTTCACCAGTGGGGCCATTTTATTCTGGGATTTTCTTTATTGGAGGGGGGGTTATTACTAATTTAATCTCTTTACTTTTTATTTGTTAAGTAACTGTAGGCAGTTTTGTGTTTGTAGGAATTTGTCCACTTTATCTTTATCAAGTTACCTAACTTGCTGGGATACAATTGTTTATAGTGCCCTTTACAATATTTTTTATTTCTCTAGGGTTAGTAGTAATAACCTCCTTTTCATTTCTGACTTTCATTATTTATGTCCTCTCTCTCTTTTTCTTTATCAATCTAACTAAAGGATTGTCCATTTCCTTGATTTTTTCAAACAACTACCATTGGTTTCAATTGATTTTTCTATTGTTTTTTATTCTCTATTTCATTTATCTCCACTCTCGTCTTTGTTATTTCCTTCCTTCTGCTCACATTGAGTTTAGTTTGCTCTTCTTATTCTAGACCCTCCGGTTTTGAAGTTAGGTCTCTGATTTTCTATCTTTCTCCTTCCATTATGTAAGCATTTAGAATGATAGATTTCTCTCTCAGCACTGGCTTTGATGTAGCCCATAAGTTTTGGTTTGTTGTGTTTCCATTTTTATTTGCTTTAAGATATTTCCTAATTTCCCTTGCAATTTCTCCTTTGTCCTATTGGTTGTTTAAGAATGGGTTGTTTAATTTCTACATATTTGTGTATTTTTCACTTCTCCCTCTGGTATTGATTTCAGATTTATCTGATACACAAAAACTTTTCAATATTTCTAAGAAGATACACTGTAGGTTTTCAATATTTCTAAGTTACTAAAACTTGTTTTGTATTGTAACGCATGCTCTATCCTGGAGAATGACCCATGTGCAGTAGAGAAGCATGTGTATTCTGCTGCTTTGGGTGAAATATTGTAGCAAGCAGGCTTTAAAGCAGGCAGGCTGCTCCCTCCACCCCCTTCTTCTTCTGGTTCATATGCCTGCTCTGTGGAAAATCCCCAACCCCCCTCTCCTGACCTTCAGTAATGGGTAAAACTGCAGGCAAGTGAGATAAGACACATTCCTGGGCTAGAAACCCCCTCTCCTTGCCTTCAGGACCGGGTAAAACTGCAGGCAGGTAAGATAAGACACCTTATCCTTTCCCTAACAGCTCATCTCCTTCTGTAACTTGCTTTGCTCCTTAAACTGACCAATTGTTTGTCTTTTAACATTGCCTGTCTCCATACTAAGTTTACCTTATCTCTAAGTTTACCTTATCTCTAGCATGTAATACAGTCTATAAAAGTGAAGGTTGCCTTTTGTTCAGAGCTCAGACTTTCAGAGGCTACTGGCTGAGCTCTATGGCCATAGAAAATAAAACCTACTTCCTGAAACTTCAGAGCCTCAGCCTGGTTTATTCTATTCCTATATAATATTCCAGAAAGCTTAAAGCCTTGTCCCTCTTTTCATGCAACAGTATGCTATATATTTTTCTTGGGTTTAGTTGGTTTATAATATCATTTAAGTCTTCTATTTTTTATTATTTTGTGTAGGTGTTCTACCCATTATCAAAAGCGGTGTATTGAAATCTCTTAGTTTAATGTAGAAACACATATTTCTCCCTTTAATCTGTCAATATCTACTTCATGTATATTGGAGCTCTGCCATTAGGTGCATATATATTTATAATTGTCATGCCTTCTTGTTGAATTTACCCCTTTATCAGTATATAATGACTACTTTGTCCCTCATAACAGTTTTTTACTTAAAGTCTTTCATCTCTGACATTAATGTGGCTATCCTAGCTCTCCTTTGGTTATGACTTGCACGGTATATATATTTTTCCATTCATTCACTTTCAACCTGCTTGAATCCTTGAATTTCAGGTGAGTTCCTTATAAACAGTATATATTTGAGTTATGCTTTTTAATTCATTCTGCCAGTCTCTGACTTTTAACTGGAGAATTCAATCTGTTTACATTTAGAGTAACTGCTGAAAATGCAAAACTTTCTTCTGTCATTTTTCTATTTTTTAAATAAATCTAAAACCTTTTTTGTCCTTCATTTCTTCCATTAATACCTGCTTTCATATTTATTTGATTTTTTTTGCAGTGTACCATTTTGAGCCCCTTTTCATTTCTTCCTGCATATGCTTTTTCTGTTGTTTTCTTTGTAGTTTCATTGAGGTTTAAATTTACTATCTTATATCTATAACAATCACATTTGATTTGATACCAGTTATTTGAATTTCCTTAGGCTTCTCAAACAAATACCATGTAATGTTTAGGATTAAATCATGGGAATTTATTACCTCAAAATTTTGACTCTAAAAAACTTAAAATCAAAGTGTCATCAAAGTGATGCTTTCTTCTTAAAGACTAGCATTCTAGGGCTGGCTGCCAGTGATCCTTGGCCCTTAGTTTATCACATGGCAAGGCACATGGTGGTGTCTCCTTGACTCTACCATCTCTTCTGGGTTCTCCGATGTTCAGCTTCAGGCTTTCCCTCTATGACTTTCTCTCTTTGATGAATCTCACTCTTCTATAAACAACTCCAATAATAAGATTAAGATTCATCCTGATTGAGGCAGATCATGACCCATACATAACCTCATCAAAATGTCCTACTTACAGTGGATTCACACTCATAGGAGTGGATTGGTTTTAAGAACATGATCTTTTGTGAGGGTACATGCAACTTCAAGCCACCATACTCCATCCTCTAGACCCCCAAAAGATATGTTTTTTCTATATGCAAAATGTATTCATTCCATCACCACATCCCAAATGCCTAAGACATTTCAGTAACATTGCTAAGTACAAAGTCTCATCAAAATCAGTTATAGGTGTGTTCTGCAGTGGGGCACAATATTCCTCCATCTGTGGACCCCTGAAACCCAGGGAACAAGTCATTTGCTTCTGATATACAATGGAGGGGCAGGCATAGGATAAGCATTTCCCCTCATTTCCATGGGGTAGAAACTGGAAGGAAAACAAGATTACAGGTCCCAAACAATTTGAAACCCAGCAGGGCAAACTTAGATTTCAAGGTCTGAGAGTCATCTATAGATTGATGTCTTGTCTTCCAGTATCGATGGAATGAAACCCCCACCCCTTTCAAGAACTTTAGCTATGGCCATGCTCTCCCCAAACATTGGGGTGAAGGCTTCTCCCTCTTTGATTATTGGGATGGCAACCAGGCACTGTGAAAACCCTGCAGCACAGGCCCCTCCAACTCTGAGCATTGGGGTTTTAGCATTTTTCCTGAACAATAGGGCAGAAAGCCTGTACTCTCCAAGTTCGGAGGCAGGCTCACCCTTTCTACACACATGGGTGGGCCTGCTCTCTTGGCCCAAGGAGATATCTTTGGTCCAGACCTCAGCATCCATAGTTCTGCCCTTAAAGTCATTCTTCCTTCAATTTGTACCTTCTCTGTAACTTTTAGTTCAGGCTGGCAGTGGTTCCATGCATATAAATTATATAACTGTTTCTATGTAGTTCACAAGAGTTCAAACCATTAGACAATAGAAGTTTACACAGATTCCTTCAGGATAATTGCATTTTCCAACCCTGACTTCCAAAGAAATTGCTGACTGGTTCCATCTTCAGCCAAATGCTCACATGTAACCCTGTTCTATATAGGCTCAGAATTTCCAAAACCATCAATTTCTGTTTGTGTGTGTGTGTGTGTGCGTGCGCCCAGGAGTTCAATTCTAAGATTATTGCTTTCCTCTCTTATTTCAGTATAAGCTTCAAGGAGAAACCAGGCTGCATCTTCTATAGTTATCTTGGAAATCTCTTCAGCATATATCCATATTTTTTCATCTCAAGGTCTCTGTTTCATCCAACATCAAAACTCAGTAGCATCAAGTTGTCTGCTAAAATAAGGATCACCTTTCCTCCAGTTTCCAATAGCACATTTTGCCAGTTTGAAACTATTTACCCCAGAAAAGCCATGTTTTAATCCTGATCCAATATTGTGGGGTCAGACCTATTGTTTAGTTTGGGAAATTTTGATTGGTTTGTTTCCATGGAGACGTGACACATCCATTTATGGGTGTGACCTTTTGTTAGATTATTTCCATGGAGATGTGGCACACCCTGGTATGGGTGTGGACTTTTGATTAAATGGAGATGTGACTCCACCCATTCAAGATGGGTCTTGATTAGTTTACTGAAGTCCTTTAAAAGGGAAAACATTTTTGAGAAACCTCAGATGCAGACACTTGTAGAAATAGATACAAATGTTTGGAGATGTTTGTGGTGCCGACAGAGAGAGCAGATGTCTAGACGCGGGCAGAGTCCAGCGATATCACCAGGTGCCTTGCCATGAATTGCTAAGCAAGCCAGAACATGGAGAGAGTAAAGGGAAGCCAAGAGAAACCAAAGTAGGAACCCCTACAGGAAACAGAGCGTGAAAGCAACAGAGCCAGGAGCAAGGGACTAGCAGATGCTAGCCATGCGCCTTTTCAGCTGACAGAGGTGTATTGGACAGGATCAGCTTTCTTGAGTGAAAGTAATCTCATGTTGGTGCCTTAATTTGAACATTTTCATGGCAAGTTTATTAAGTAAACATGCTACTTAATAAAAGCCATTCTACTTCTGCTATATTGTTCTGGCAGCATTAGCAAACCAATGCACACATTCATTGTTTTCTTCTAAGGTATTATTAGAACTGCCTTTAATGTCCATATTCCTACCAAAATTCTATTCAGGAAGAATTATGTATCCTTTAAAATGATACAAACTCTCTCTACAGCTTTCATTCAGTTTTGAGCCCTCATGATTTTTCTAGCTCCTACCCAATAACCAATTCCAAAGCTGTTTCTGCATTTTTTCAAATTTGCAATAGCAGCACCCCACTCTCCTAGTACCAAAACGTGTTTTAATTTCTTTGGGTTGCTCAAACAAATACCATAAAATTGGTTGGGTTAAGTCATGGTAATTTATTAGGTCACAGTTTTGAGGCTAATAGAAAATTCAAGTCAAGACATCATCAAGGTGATGCTTTCTCCACAGAGACTGGCTTTACAGGGCTGTCTGCCAGTGATTCTTGAGCCTTAGCTTGCCACATGGAAAGGCTCATGGCAGCACCTCCCAGTGTCTCCCTTTTCTGGATTCCCTTGATGTTCAGCTTCTGTTCTGTCCCTCGTGACTTTTTCTCTTTGTCTGAATTTCATTCTGCTTATAAAGGACTCCAGTAATAGGATTAAGACCCCTCCTGATTGAGGTTGGGTCACACCTTAACTGAAGTGTCCTCATCAAAAGGTCCTACTAATGATGGGTTCACACCTATAGGAATGGACTATATTTAAGAACATGTTTTTTGGGGTACAGCTTCAAATCACCGCACAAGAGTAATGTCAATAACATATACATTTATTCTTCCTAAAAACCTCCATCTCCCCACCTTTTTTTGTTGTAACTGTCACAAATTATGTCTTTATATTGTATGTATAAAACAGTAATTTATCATTTTTTTATGCATTTGCCTTTTAGACACTATAAGAAGTAAAAAATGGAGTTACATCCACCCAAAATACATTACAATAGTACTGGCATTTATAATTACCCATATAGTTACATTTACAAGAGGTAAAGATATTTGTTTTGTGGTGATAATGTGGAAATGTTTAGGTGGAGTACAGGGATATGTCATAGTTTTCTAGGGCTGATGTAACAAAGTACCACAAACTGCATGGTTTAAACAGAGGAGCTAGAAGTCCAAATTCAAAGAGTTGGTAGGGCCATGTTTCCTCCAAAGGTTCAGCTCTCTAGGGGAGGATCCTTCCTTGCCTCTTCCAGCTCCTGGTGGCTCCACTGTTTCCTGACTTGTCACAATATCATTTCAAACACCATCTCCATCTTCACATGGCCATCTTCCTTTTATGTCTACTTCTGTGTCCAAATTTCTTTCCTCTCACAAGGATATGCATCATATTGGATTTAGGACCCCCCCAATCCAGTACGACCACATCTGCAAAGACCCTTTTTCCAAATAAGTTCACCCTCTGAGGTTCCCAGAAGACATGATTTTTTTTGGTGGGGATACTATTCAACTAAGGACCCATGTTAAAAATAGTGATCCTCAAGAATACCTAGGGCACTACCTGAGATTTTACAAAAGTTTCACACACTAAGTTTACTTTCCAGAAATCTATACCCTCCAGATGGTTGGTAGGCAGATAAGCATTGAAAGCAACAGAGGGCAGCGTCTTCCAAAACCTCAACTAGTTCCATCCCCCTATCACATATTGCTGACACCCCCTTTCAACATGAAAAAGTTAAAATGGGCATAACCCAAGTATCCCTAAAGATTTGGAGAAAGATTAAAGGAGAAGGGGGAGTTATAACAGAGAAAACAGGATTTAACAAATGAGTATGACTGCTAAGTCATTATATTGATATTTCTTTTAGTCTCTAGTGTCTTGGAGCAGCTAGAAGGAAAACCTAAAATTCTGGAATGGTCATACCAAACTTTGAAATCTATTGTATAACAACTTACTTGTTAAAATGCACTATGAAATTTATTTTTTGTATGTATGTTTTATTTCACAAT
Source organism: Tamandua tetradactyla (assembly GCF_023851605.1). Classification (NCBI taxonomy): domain Eukaryota; kingdom Metazoa; phylum Chordata; class Mammalia; order Pilosa; family Myrmecophagidae; genus Tamandua; species Tamandua tetradactyla. The sequence continues at coordinate 95,259,626 of NC_135332.1, forward strand.
GAAAAATGTTAACAATTAAAAGAAAAAGGTGATCTTTTTAGACACTTAGGGAAACTGTGAAGATGTACTCAAATTAGTCATGGCACAACCATAATTCGCAATTGGGCCCACACAAGCTGCCATGTTGTTCCAATCTAAGTAGAAACTGTAACTTTCAAAATGCAAATATGTGTGAACATGAATGCTTTTGAGTACATTTTGTTTAATCAGCAAGTACATGCATATGCAATTAAAAGGAAGATGTAAGTCACCTCGCTTCTGCAAAAGGGTCAGAAAAAGAGACAGGTCATGGTAGATGTGGCCATATGTTCAAGTTGGCCTTCTACTTACCACACATGTCTCACACAGTATTAATGAGACCCACACAGAAGCTGCAAGAATAAAGTGGAGATCTACTAAATCTATTCCAACTTGTCTGAATGCAACTATTAGTACTAATTTGTTTAAAAGAAAAAAAAAATCTTTCCAGGAAAAATGCCAAACTGGACAATTCTATAGGCACACTGGGCATAATTCAAGACTACTCTGGGCACACTAGTGTATAAGTTCATCCTACTAGACACACTGGCAGGATAAACATCTTGCCTTGTGAGGAACACTTGCCAGATTAGTGTTGGTCAATAGAAAGCTAATCAGAGCCAGATACATAACCTTAAATTTTGTAGTAACCTAATTTAAAAGGTAAAAGAAACAGGTGAAGTTAAGTGTAATAATATATTTTATTTTACCCAATAAATCCAAAATACTATAACTTCAACATGTAAACAACATAAAAAATCATTGAGAAATTGCACATTCTTCTTTTAATCATGCTGTCTTTGAAATCTGATGTGTGTTTTAGAGTTACAGTTCCTGGCTATTTGGATCATCCCTGTTTCAAGTGCTCATTAGCACACATGTGGCTGCCATCATACATGCTCAGCTCTAGGAATCCAGTGAGAATTCAAAGAGAACAACTGGATGGTATCAAAGTATCAGCCTGTGGTAGGTTGAATTGTGTACCCCAATGACGACATGTTCTTAATTTTATTCCCTGTCCCTGTGGGTGTGAACCCGTTGTACACAGAACCACTTGAAAACGGTATTTTTAGTTAGGGTGTGGTCCATTTGAACGAGGGTGGGCCTTAACTCAGATTACTAGAAGCCTTCTAGAGAGAACTGGAAAGTTAAGTGAAAACCCAAAGAGGAGGGAGAAAGAGAAGACATCACGAGTGATATGAAATAGGGATCCAAGCAAAGGAACCCCAAAGATTACTAACAGTCAAAGCCGGAAAACTACAGCCTTTGGAGAGAAAACATCACTGGCTGACACTTTGATTTTGGACTTCTCCTGGTCTTAAGACAATGAGCCAATACATTCTTATTGTTTAAGCCAACTCATTGTGTGGTATTTGCCACAGCAGCCAGGAAACTAAGACACACTGGGAGGATAAACATCTTGCCTTATGAGGGGCATATGCCAGAAGACAAAATTCTGTATCAGGAAGTTTCATGGGGAGGATAAAATGAAAACATGCCCTTAGGTTAAGGTGGATGCTGAGTGGTTCACATCTACTTTTGGGATTTCTCTCTAGACTTTGGGCCATTAGACTCAGAATAGTCCCCATCCTGAACAGGTCTGACACAATTTACTATCTTTGGTTTTGTTTTCCTATATTATTTTCATATCTGTGTTGCCCATGCCCATTGTAGGAAACTGATTCTATCACTATTTCCATTGTTTGTGGGGCAACAGTATAAATACATAAATAATTAAGAGTTAAACAATCAAGCTAAAATCTGCTGTGCTTGCTTGAAGCTGTTATGTACTCCAGAAAATGCCGTGTTCTTTTAATCCATTCCTGTGGGTGCAGTACCATTGTGAGTGGAATCTTTTGATTAGGTTGTTTCAATACAGATGTGACCCACCTCATTCAAGGTTCATCAAATTTCTTTATTGGAATTCTTTATGAGGATAAAAGACAGAAAAAAGCCCAGAGAGCTCAGAAAAAGAAACACCCAGAAAAGTTTGGAGAGAGCTGAGAGAAAAGCTCAGAGAAACAACAAAGGACATACAGAAGCTGAAGGCAAAGGAAGTGGGCGAGAAGGACCAGCAGGTGCTGATCATGTGCCTTCCCAGATGACAGAGGAACCCTCAGATGCCAGAGGCCTGTGTTCAAAGCAGGTTTCATCCTGTTGATGCCTAATTTGGACATTTTCACAGCCTCAGAACTGTAAATTTGCAAGCTAATAAATCCCCATTGTAAAAGCCAACCCATTTCTGGTATATTGCAATCCAACAGCTTTAGCAAACTGAAACACCTGCTAAATAAAGTATGTTCTGATCTCATACCTCTTCATATGCACCTTTAGAGTCACGTGGAGAGCTGGATATCAAGTTTGAGTCTGGGATGCTTCTAAGGTCCCATGGACGTGATAGTGGATGGGGACCTCTATGGGCTCGGCTCCCTCCTGCCCTGAGAAAGCTCATGGGCTGTGTGAACATGGCAGCCTCACATCTGAGTCCACACCCTGGCAAAAACCACCACTTGGGACACCCTCAGGCCTAGGGACACTAAAACTGGTAGCTCACCCTCTGCAGAGGACACTGACCGAAGGAAAAAAGTTTGAGAAGAAACTCTTCTATTCAACATTTGCCTCTGAAAACCGGAAAGAAGGAATCACTGCATTTTTGGAGAAGAGAAAGACCAACTTCCAGGACCAGTAAGAACTGTGTGACCTAAGGGGGAAAAATGCAGTTCCTCCAGTTTTAGAAAGCAAATAAGTTATTCTGTCTTAAAGGGCAGTAGGAACACCATACTACCTCTTTCACTCTGCTCTGGCCGCGGGGGCTGTGGCGCGGTGACTCACCCCTTTTTTCCGCGTAGGGATCTGTCTTCACCCAAGGTTTATTAGAATCCGTGTCTGCAGAGTATTCACACTGTGGTCTGATCATGCTCTTTTAAATAAAAAATAGAGAAAGAAGAAAAGCAAGCAAGCAAGAAAGAGAAAGTAGCACCCAGGGGGAAAGCAGGCACATTGGGAAAGGCATTTGAGCCCCTCCTTCTCAGGGTGAGAGGAGGGCACACTGAGCCCAGGGCTCAGGGCAGGCTCAGGGCAGGGACCTCTTTACCTGGGTCTGAGGATAGGACTGGGGTTTCATTCTAGTCTCCTTGGTAAGCAGTTAGATAAGTACTCAGCTTTCATTTACACACCCTCTTATAATTGCAGAAAATGATTCCCTGGAGCAACATGAGATGTATTGGCCATAATAGGTTCAATCCCTTCGTACAGCAACATTCTGGGCTCTTCTCTCCCGGCAAGCCTAAACTGTGCTTTGGAAGGCCCCAGGCACCACTTCATCTGCTTCCTGTAAGTAGTTGTTTTTCCTGTCTAGGAGGAGGCTGCTTCTCCACCTGCTTCTCTAATTCTAGGGAAGTCATCATTCTCTGCTCCAATATGACCCTCTGGCTGCACCACCACACGATGTGCTGCTCAGTGCAGGGCTCTCTGGGCTGGTTAGGGCACAGTTGTTCCTATCATTTCCTGGTCTGGTTAGAGCACAGCTGTCCCTTATCATTCCCTGGGCTGGGTAGGGAGCAGCTGTCCCTTACCATTCTCTGGTTAGGGCGTAGTTGTCCCTTATCATTCCCTTGTTAGAGTGCAGTTGTCCCTTATAGCCTGGGTAGGTTAGGGCATAGTTGTCCCTTATGGTTCCCTGGTTGGGGTGCAGTTGTCCATTATCATTTCCTATAGAATTAATTCAAAGTCCAGAGCCTCCTGCCCTGAAATTTTTTTACAGCTCCCAAATTTTAATACTCAGCTAATTTGTACCCTGGAAGGGGGTGAGTGTGGGCTTTTGCTAAATGAGTTGTCTTCTGAAGTTGGGATTCTTGCATTATAAAGACTTGAAGGGACCCTTACCCCTCTTTTTATTCTAATAAGAGATTGATGAGCTGCAATTTTCATTCATTTTTTTTCAGTAACCTACCCAAGTTAGGGTTAGGTATGCGAGGACTAGGTGTGCATGTGCCAAAAGGAGCTTCTTGTTATGGACCTTGGGTACTTTCTCCTCCCTCCTTCCCTGTCTAACTGCCTCATTCCCCTTGGAGAATTTCTCTTAATCTTAAGGGTGCTGAAAGGGATAGATCTGTTTCAGCCTCCTGCTGACAGAGAGGGTGTTTTCCTGCCTATAATGTAAGTGTAATTCTCTGGCTGTCATATCTAATGACCCCTCTAGGAGGGTATAGGGATTGTTGTGTTCTCGTTCTGGTGTGGTCCTTGGTTGTCTGTCCACATCTTCCAAGGGCTTCCAATCTGCACCGTCATCATGCTGCTACTGTGAGGTGTAATATTCTAAGAGAATAACAGAGGAGGTAGAGAGAGAGAGAGACAGACAGACAGAGAGTTGAAAACCCACAAAGCTGAGGAGAACTAGAGCGGCTAGCCCCATTAAACAGAAAAGGATGGAGTGAAGAATGGTACTTATCCCAGGTGGCAGAAACTTGAATGTATCAAATAGGAAATCTTGGGACTTAGCGGACAATTAAGTAGCCTGGTCTTTAAGGGAGTAAATATTCTATGTTATCTTTGTGCTCTGATTAACAGAAGAACAACAATCCTCTCCCAGGAATGTGTGTGTTCCTCCATGGGCCACTGTAAGAGCATTTAGGGCTCGTTGGTTTTGGAGGATGACACTGTGTAATGAATTTACTTGGGACTGAAGAAGGGTTAAGGTGGAGGCTGTTCATTCCATGCTAGTGGATAGTATAAGGGAGAGATTATGGTGGACCCACTCTGCACAGGGTATTCCTGCAGCTCCAGCAGCTCCAGCAACTCCAGCTCCCCCAATCCCGATGGTAGCTAGGAGAGGGATCAGGAACTGGACCATTCTTCTGTTCAGGTTTGGGATGACAGGTTAGGAAGCTGGGAGTGGAAAAGACTCATTTCCACTTTTTACCATGAGTACTGGGGCCACATATACTAAAATGCATGTCCCTGACCACCATGGGGTGGCGAAGGTAGGTTTCATGCCCATAAAGGAAGAATACTCCCTGATTGGGGTCTATACAGACAGCTAATGTTAGGTTGCCTACTAGTCCAGACAATGTGCCACGAGTTGTTGATGTGGCCAGAGGCCGTTCATTTGTCTTGGGTGATCCATGCTCCACGGCATGGTGAAACACAGGGCCTTAGGGAGTTGTTTGAATCAAACATGATGCCTTGATTTCTATCCCAGACCATTCCTGGCATTCCTGTCAGGTGGTCATAGAATTTGACAAAAGCATTAGATACAAAGTCTGAAAATGACCCAGGGATTTGCGTCTGTCCCTGGGCCAACTCCGGCAGATCTGGGCAGTTCCCACTGGGAGTGACATTTTTCTTTAGGAGTGTGATTTTCTTGGGGAACTTAGGGATGGTAAGAATGTGCACATTGTCATCTCATAGTGACAGTGGCAGGGGTAGGGGTTCTCAGTGATTTAAAAGGAGTAGTTGCAGTATAAATAGGTGGGAGGAGACCCAGCCTTTTGCATTAGTGGGCCACACCTCAGACCTGCCCACAACGTAGGACACATATCTAGCAGGATAAAGAGATTAACTGCACGCTGGACCATGCTAAGGTCCAAGTTAGGATGAGTCTGCATGTGAATGAAAAGAAGGTAAATGATGCCTTTAAAGCTTAAGGCTTGTGGGAGATTCTTATTTAGTAGCTGGGTGGGGCACCCTCATGGCAGGAACTCATGGCTGATAAGAACATTCTTTAGTCTACAACTTAAAGGTGGCATGTAGCAATGGGTTCTTGGAGTTCCATTGACCCCCACCATGGTGTACATCTTTGAGGATAGAGCTCCAGAGTGATGGTTAAGGACAGAATAAGTGGCTCCCATGTTAATTAACAAGTCAATAATCCTACCTGCTGTGTCAAGGGACACCCAAGGCTCCTCCATGGTCATGGCCAGCTGTGAAGTGGCAGCCATGTGGGACCTCAGGCCCCTTCAGTCCTCCCTCAAGGCCATCTCTGGTGTGAGATCTCCCCTCTTCTTTATTCGGAGCTGGGAACAGTTCCGTTTCCAGTGGCCTTCCTTTTGCATCAGGGTCAAGGCACCTGTAGACCGTCCAGGCCAGGGCACTCTTTGCCCCAATGTCCCAACTTCCTTCATTTGAAACAGATGCCTTTCCATCCCATTTGGCATTTGGTGTTACCCTGAGGGCACAGGATGCTACTTACAGTAACTGCTATTAATTGAGCTTGTTTCTTGTCCTATTGCTGGACCTTCTCCAGTTCTTCAGCTGTTAATAATGTTTATTAAAAACACTAAAGGCAGTGTTTAGCATTTCATTAACTAAAGGGGGCTTGCGGTCCCATAGCCATTTTCTGTAATTTCTTCTGAATATCTGAGTGTGACTGGCTAATAAAATGAGTCCATAATAAAACCTGCCCTTCCTAGGTGTTAGAGTCTATGTTGCTATATTTCTTCAAGGCTTCTACTAAGTGCCCCTGGAACAGAGTAGGGTTCTCATCTTTTTCCTGGGTTACCCCTCTAATTTTTTTATAATTTACTGGCTTGATGTGCATTTTTCATTAAATCTCAGTGCTTTAAATTTGCCTGCTCTCATTGGTTGTTCCGGTTGGGGTTGTTATTAGGAACTACAATAGCTCCTACTGCAGTTGAGCTGTTAGATTATCTTCATGGATTTGGGCTTCTGTCCATATTTGGACTTTTTCCTCTGGGGTACAGCTGGTAGATATAATGGTATGGATATCTCCATAGGTTTGATCAAAAGAGTGAAAGAGACTGAAAATTCTGTCAAACTTGCCTGGGCCTTCTGAAAAATGCCCTAGCTCTGTTTGCCTTGGGCTAAATCAGTCATATATTAGTTTACACTGGGGCCAGGTAATATTGCAGAAGAAGACTAATTTTTTTCTTTTTAGGCCATCTGGCTGGAAAGTCCCAGTGTTTCAGGAGGCATCTAAGAGGGGAGAGTTGGTAGGGATAGAAGAATTATCTACATTTTGCTGTTCTGCTAGCTGTGTCTTTGCCTATGAGAGGGAGTAATAGAGAGAAGCAAAGAAAAGAAGAGTTTTTTTTAAGGAGAAATGGGAATCTTCATGGAAGCCTTCCTACTGAACCTCTATGAGATACTCAGGCCTTGGACCCCATCTTAGACCCAGCATCCCAGGTCAGTTTGACCAGCCAGGTGATGTGATATTGGATATCCCAGAGATCCACCCTTGCCAGGGCATGCCTGGGCATCCCTGGGACTTGTAAATAGATGAGCCCAGGATAGGAAAATTCTCAACATAGGCAGGAGAACTCGTTCCTGAAGGGAGATTCTAATGGCATTTGAGTAGTTCTCCAGACGGTAGAGAAGATTATGGAAGGACTGTGCCTTATGAGGGGTGGAAGTCTGATGCCGTATGAAAGTGAATGATAAATTAGATCCCTGACTGGATCCCAATGTCAAAGTGGGCAGTGCCTAAAGAAACACCCAACTATTATGAGAGGGTTATTTAAGACTTGTAAATGCAACATCCATGGCCTGGGATAAAAATTTCTGTCCTGCAGTGGTCACTGGCAGTAGAGCCCCACCCCCTGCCAGTTGAGTGGGATAGTGGGGCCCCTTGAGGGGGTAGAATTCCCTTGTACTTTGACCTGAAATTCTAACCCAAGCCCACACCTCCTTTATTTTTTTGCACTAACCCTAGCCCCGTTAACTGGTTCATTCATATCTGGCCAAGATTTTAAGAGGCCTGGAGGGCAGGGATAGGTGAGTCAGAGAATGAGGTCAGGTCTGCTGAACTCCTACACCCTTTTTAAAAGTGTCTCCAACTACTGAATCTGTTTCACTTAAGCTGTGACCTGGGCAATTAGAAAAGATCCTTGCCCTTTTCCAGAGACAGCCCTCTGGCAGCTTCCCCTCCCAGGGAAATTCCAAGGGCAGTTTCTTTCCAATGTACATGCTTATTTACAGTAATTACAAAAATCAAGGCTTTGAACCCCACTGCTTGGAAGGTTGTTTTTTTTTCTTTTGCATTTTATGTGGGATTCCAGGAGTACTAATTTCTCATAGAGTGCGAAGGTGGTGGTAAAGAGGGAGACCCAGACATAGCCCACAGACACGCAGGAATTGTGCACTCCTGCTGGGAAAGCTTGGACTTGGAAAGCTCCTCCGGTCAAGCCCCAAAGAACAGCTTCAATCGTACTCATTTAATCCTTAAATCTGCATGGTGCGAGGAGCTCGTCCTCCACCACCTTCCTGCGGAGGGGAGCCATGGCCAAGTGAGTGGGCTGAAATTATGTTCTGTGGCCGGAGAAGAGAGAAGGACAACGATGGAGAGCAATACTCTTATGCGTAGGAGGCACTGTCGCGTCCCTTCATGGCCACCAAGCTGAAGCTGGAGAGCCCCAGGAGTTCTCAGAGAAATAGAGCTCACCCAAGGTGTGAGGGTTCGTGACTCAACTGCAGGAAAAAATTCAAAGGCTAGTCTGTGTGTACAGCCAAACAGTTAAGAAAACTTGATGCTGGAAAGCCCCGGGGGTTCTTGGCTGGATGTCAGAGAGCCATGGGAATTCTCAGAGAATTCTCCCTTGACCAGGGGTTCTTGTCTCAGCCATAGGAAAGAACTTGAGAACTAGAAGCTCCTGCACTGCACTTTAATGCACTTGTTGGGAAGGAAGAGTAGACTGAATGAATTCAGATTTAGATGATCTATGTTCCACTTTACATTTCGTTTTCTTTGAGTTTTGGGGAAGAGCAGCGTTTTTACTTTGGCTATTAATTTATTAAGGAACTAATATATTTTACTTGAAAAGTAACTTTTGCAAAGAGGACTGAATAGTTGAGATATTTCCATTTAGTAAGAAAATGTTCTTCTACATATATGATTGATGACATTTAATCATAATGAAATCTATGAGGCCTTAATAGTTATTTATGACAAGAGAGGTAACTAAAAACAATGTCCTGTGAAAAACATTGTTTATGACTTTAATGCAAGAGTAAAAATAAATGGAAAAAGGCAATATATGTATATTGCTCATATATATAGATAAATGAATATATATATATATAAATTTTCCCTAATGCAAAAAGGGAAAGTGTATCCAACAGTAACACACAATTTGCTACAACTGATATACTTAATATGTAGTTTCCTATAATAATCAGAAATTTAAGGTTACAAAATTTCAGAATTACTAAGTTCAATTTTTATAGAAAAGTGTTTTTTTGTTCTTTTAATAAGCAGAAAGAAAGACAGTCAATGACATAAACATGAAATCACTGTAGATTTAATTTATTTTTTATAATAATGGGTGTGATGCGATTCCAACATGGGCTCCCAAGAAGAAGGCTGCAGTTTCACAAGCCCACCTCACCTCTGTCCAGCTGGCTACAAATTCGGGGGTTCCCACAACTCGCTGGGGTTTGATAATTCGCTAGAACGAGTCACAGAACTCAGGAGAAGGCCAAAGCTTCCGCTGGTCTTTCCTTGTGGAGTTGGACTTTGCCACTCTCCCAGCTCATCAGTAAGGGGCAGTACTTTAAGATTATTGCCAGCCAGGAAAGCTCCCGACATCATGGGAATGAGAAAGCTTTAAAAGGGGGAAAAGAGAAATGAGACAAAATAAAGTTTCAGTAGCTGAGAGATTTTGAACAGAGTCACGAGATTATCCTGGAAGTTATTCTTATGCACTCTGTAGAGATCCTTTTTTAGTTTATGGTGTATTGGAGTAGCTGGAGGGAAGTACCTGAAACTGTTGAGCTGTGTTCAGTAGGCTTGATTCTTTTATTTTTTATTGAAGGAGTTTTTCTTTTCTTTTTTTTTTTTTTTTAACATGGGCAGGCACCAGGAATCGAACCCGGGTCCTCTGGCATGGCAGGTGAGCATTCTTGCCTGCTGAGCCACCGTGGCCCGCCCTATTTTTTTATTTTTTTAAATTAAAATTTTTTTTTAAAAGATACCAAAAAACACCAAACAAACACAAACATTCCTAACTTTTGATCATTCCGTTCTACATATATAATCAGTAATTCACAATATCATAACATAGCTGCATATTCATCATCATGATCATTTCTTGGAACATTTGCATCTATTCAGAAAAAGAAATAAAAAGAAAACAGAAAAAAATTCATACATACCATCCCCCTCACCCCTCCCCCTCACCGATCACCAGCATTTCACTCTAAATTTATTTTAACATTTGTTCCCCCTATTATTCATCTGTGTTCCATATGTTTTACTTGTCTGTTGACAAGGTAGATAAAAGGAGCATCAGACACAAGGTTTTCACAATCACACAGTCACATTGTGAAAGCTATATCATTATACAATCATCTTCAAGAAACATGGCTACTGGAACACAGCTCTACATTTCAGGCAGTTCCCTCCAGCCTCTCCACTACATCTTGACTAACAAGGTGATACCTATTTAATGCATAAGAATAATCTCCAGGAAAACCTCTCGACTCTGTTTGAATCTCTCAGCCATTGACACTTTATTTTATCTGATTTCACTCTTCCCCCTTTTGGTCGAGAAGGTTTTCTCAATCCCTTGATGCTCAGTCTCAATTCATTCTAGGGGTTTTCTCAATCCCTTGATGCAGAGTCTCAGCTCATTCCAGGATTTCTGTCCCACGTTGCCAGGAAGGTCCACACCCCTGGGAGTCATGTCCTATGCAGAAAGTGGGAGGGTGGTGAGTTTGCTTGTTGTGTTGGCTGGAGAGAGAGGTCACATCTGAGCAACAAAAGAGGTTCTCCTTGGGGTGACTCTTAGTCCTAATTTTAAGTAGGCTTGACCTATAGTAGCCTTGATTCTTGAAGATGATTGTATAACTATATAGCTTCTACAATGTGGCTGTGTGATTGTGAAAACCTTGTGTCTGATGCTCCTTTTATCCAGAGTATGGACAGATAAATAAAAAAATAAGTATAAAATGTAAATAAATAATATGGGGACATAAAGGGTAAAAAATTGGGTAGATTGAAAATGCTGTGGGTCAATGACAGGGAGGGGTAAGGGGTATGGGATGTATAAGTTTTCTCTTTTTTTATCTGAAGTGATGTAAATGCTCTAAAAATGATCATGGTGATTAGCTCACAACTATGTGATGATATCGTGAGCCACTGATTGTACACCATGTATGGAATGTATGTGTGTGAAGATTTCTCAATAAAAATATATTTTTTAAAAAGTAAAGATTAATCCACTGCTGTATATTATTAAAAGCACATTTGTTAATGGATATAAAAAGTCTTTTCAAGATTTTCTTGCTAGTGAGAAACTTGTGGCAGACTCTTAGTTCCAACTCTAATTTAAATCAAGGGTAAGTCAAAGAATTTGGGGCTCATCATTCTTAATTATCATATTCCTAAAGATGTCTTTATTTATTGGTTTTCTGCCATTTCTGTAAGTTACAGACAAAAGCATAAGCATACTTCATTATTTCTGTTTGATATCTTACGTATTTTTAAAATTTTTTCTGAATAATTTTCCCTAACTGGGTGGACTCTAATGTCCAAAAAAGGAAAGGAGCTTGATATGAGAAGTTAGCAGCACATCTAATCTGGCCCTGCAGCTATAAATTTGCCCTTCTAAGTGCCTTTTGAGTCCACTTCCTTATTCCCGTGGCTATGGTGTTTTTTGGGGGGTGTCCCATAATGTGTGTGATGTGCCCTGTTAAAATAAAAAAAATAAACAGGGTACAATATATGGAGTTTATTTGAGCCATTAAAGATTCATGAATTGAGCAGCATTCAAACTATGTGTGGAAAGGAGCTCTGTGGAGGGAGTGGAAACGGGTAGTCATATGTGGAAGTAAACATCTAATGGGCTGATGTTAAGTTTCCATTTTCCAAGGGGGTCTTACGTATTGGGGAGCAGATACAGACTGATAACATGGTATGTTTGTCCATCCTGATAAGCTTCCCCCAGTGGACTAAAAGTGCTTTATCATCAGGTGTTGCTTTCTGCAGTGCTCTAGGGAGTCTTCCATTTTCTCAGAAAAGTCATGCAAGTCAGTTGATTTTGTCTTCTGGAAAATTTTTTTTGGAGATGGTCCCTCTGGCAACGCACAGTGTAGGCAGCCATTTCATTTCACTTAACTCCCCAGTGGTGGTGAGATCACTGACATGGTTTTAAATAACATTCCCTCATGTAGAAAAAAGCTATTTCCTTTTCAATTTCCTCTTATTCCTTCTGATTATAGCAAAGAAAGGTCTCAGACTGGAGCGAGTGTACATCAAAAACTATCCTATTCATCCAGAAGGAGCAAGCCTTAGCTAGGACCCTAAGATGTGCTTTTGTTCTCTTGAGTTTATTTTTTCCATTTATCTTCTATTCACAAGTTGCACCACTATGGCGTTTATGGCGGAAGTACCAATATAAAGTTTCCTTTTGCAATGACTCAGGGGAAAGAAGAAAATGCTAAATAAATATAGGTATTTACTCTGTATTAAAAAAACTGTAAAGATCGTAGCTGATGACTCAAGTTTAGAAACACAGCCCTGATTCAGCCCATATCAGCTCTCGTGGACTGTTGGAATGGGCTCTCCCGTGTTCTCCCCACGTAAACATTTCATCGTACTCAACCAGGCATCTGATGAAGCTACTCCTTTGCTTATGACCTTTCCGTGGTTCCCCTGGTTTGTATGGGAAAACCTAAACTCTTTGGTATTGAGGCAGGCTAGAGCAGAGAACCGAGAGGAGAAAGAAGATACTGGGACGAAGCTCTCTGAGCAGGAACAGTTGATCAAGGCCAGTAGGGTTTGTCCTGCACAAACACCAGCCTGTGGCTACCCACCTGGGCAGAACACCTGGTGGTCTGCCTACCACCAGGCACCCCTCTGAGGGAGGGTAGGAGAAAGAGCCCTGACTTTAAAATATGCTTTTCGAAGGACTGTTTTGGAAAGGTAAGACCTAATGGAGTAGGAAACAGAAAATTCTTTTTAGGCAATAAACTGATTTGATTGAACAAGGAGGGAGAGGAAGTAAAGCTAAGCAATAAAAGTAGATCGCCCCAACGTTGTGTGCCTCTCACGTCTCTCCTCTCTCTCCTTGCAAGAGCTCCCACATGCTCCTCTTACATGTCTGCTTAGACTTTCTGCCTGCTTGTTTGGTCAGTGCTGTGCCCTTTAATTCTTTCTCGTGGTATGGCCAAGAACCTCAAAACTCAAATCCCGCAGTGGCATGGTATGTATATAAGGGTCCTAGCTCTCTGGCCATTCAGTTGCACCTGTGAGCCCTGCTTTGGCCACCCCCAGCCCCCTGCAGTCCTTCAACATGATGGTTTTCCAACATTTGGGCTGAACATCTGGGATGAATGAATACTATTCTCCCACCAAGGACCTGGGGAACGAGGTTCCAGTCTATTGTGTTCAATGCTTCAGTCCCAACAATAGAACCAGGGCATGGAAAATAATCATGTTCAATAAATATTTTTTTAATGATTGATTCAAATCTTTTGTATTTAGAACTGCATAAAAACAAAACTAGAATGTGGCCAACATAAATTTTCAGCAAAAATATTTGTTTTTAACATATATGCAAGTATTGACCTAATGAATTAATCTTACTTCATGTTAATTCTTATAAAGTTTCACATTCAGTATACCTAAGTTACCTCAAAATTCTACAGTGTTATCCTACCTAATTTTTTTTTTTTTTTTTTTTTTTGCATGGGCAGGCTCCAGGAATCGAACCTGGGTCTCTGGCATGGCAGGCGGGAACTCTGCCACTGAGCCACCATTGCCCCTCCATCCTACCTAATTTTGAACAGGACTTACTATAGAGTGTGCTAAAGGGTCCATATGAAGTGTCTGTTTTTCACTATAAATTTTCTGATGTGAAATATAGTTGCAGCTCTTCCCATATTGGCTTTAGGGTTGTTGTTATCTAATGCTAAGGAAGGAGTGATCACAAAAGTATGCCTTCATTCATGACACCAATTAGAGTTTTAAACAGTGAAAATTCACACTTACACTATAAGTGTTGCTCTATGAATAAATGATTTTGACTGATTTTTCATGAAGAACATATCCAGCATGGATTATCTCACACTCCCTTAAGAGGCTTCATTCTTTGGTAAAGACTTGTTTCTGTATCAGATGGAGCATTGGATGAAGACATCTCCACTAACATGTGCTAGTTAGATTCAGTTGTCAACTTGGCCAGGTGAGCATACCTAGTTCTGTTGCTGCGGACACAAGCCAATGGTACCTGAACCTCATCTGTTGCTAATTACATCTGCAGTCGGCTAGGAGGCGTGTCAGCTGCAATGAGTGACGTTTGACTTAATTGGTTGGTGCTTAAATGAGAGAATGCAATGTAGCACATCCTAGCAGCTCGGGATTCCTCATCTCAGCACTTGCAGCTCAGCCCAGGCCTTTGGAGATGGAGAAAGAAGTCACCCCGGGGAAAGTTGTTGGAACCCAGGGGCCTGGAAAGAAGACCAGCAGAGACCATCTTGTGCCTTCCACATAAGAAAGAACCTCAGTGGAAAGTTAGCTGCCTTTCCTCTGAAGAACCAACAAAATAAATCCCCTTTTATTAAAAGCCAATCCGTCTCTGGTGTGTTGCATTCTGGCAGCTAGCAAACTAGAACACTTCGCATATATATTATGAGTTCTCTCATGTGGCTTAGTGTCAGACCAGCTAGTAAAGATCTAGCTAAATAGATGACATTTATATTGATTCTCTACAGTATGAATAGGCTTATAAAAATATGGAATGCTTCACGAATTTGTGTGTCATCCTTGCACAGGGGCCATGCTAATTTCTCTGTATCGTTCCAATTTTAGTATATGTGCTGCTAACTTGAGCACTCAATAACTATTTTAAATGAATTAATGGTGTTCCTTTTGTGTCATTCCTGCTAGCATCTGCTCATTTGTTTGACAATTATTTATTGAGTATCCTCCAGTTGGTGGGCATACAGTGGTGAGTAATACTGGCTCTGCTATGTCTTCCTGACAGACTAATTTTATGGCCTTTGAATCTCATAGCAATAAAAAAACAGTATTTTGTTTGTTTTAAAAATTTATTTTCCCGATAACAAATTTTTATTGTGGGGAACAAAAGTATTTTTCCAAGAGGGATCACAACAAATAAAAACAACCAGTCTTTCACCAAAGATAGTATGAGAAGGAATGCTTGGCTCTATATAGGTACAGGAAGAAAATAGCAGAGGTTTCCCATGTGTTCATATATCATAAATAAAGCAATTCAGCTTCAAGAGCATTCAGTATGGACAGACACTGTTCTCACTTAGTCCACGTCTGCCACTCTTTATGCATAGTTGCCAGGGTGTGGATGCAGAAGCAAACATCTGTCTGTTTGCTTTCAGCACATCATAATGTTTCACAGTTTAGTTGGGCCCAGTTAAATGCATTTGCAGATTACATTATCTAGTATTAATTAAATTAATACTATGAAATGAACAAGATTGAATGAAAGATTCCTGCAAAGAAAACATGAATCACCATTAACGCTGCACGTGGAAACATGAGCCGACCATGAGTAAAAGGCAGGGCTGTCCTTCTTCCTGCTAAAACAGTCACATTGCAAAGGGACAGGAATAAAAACCTGAACAGGTCTGACTTGGGATCAGACAAAAGATTGAAAAATATATTTATATCCTGTATTAATGAGCCTTAACCTAATGTCTTGAGAGCTACCCTAATAATAGAATAAAAGCCTGCAGGGAGCCAAATTTGTACAGTGCAGGCTTCCAAAACACAGAGACAGCTCCTTAAAGTTTTTGCAGACATGTTGCTAAAGACAGAAGCATCTCACAATGAACCAGTGCACCAGCTTGGCTGTTAGAAAAAGAGTTAAAGTCCCAGCAAGATAAATAATAATCTCCAATATGATGTTTTAGAGACAAACATCATGATTCTTTCTAAATAGCCTTTTTGAGGTTTGCCAACCTGCGATGACAAGGCACGCTTTCTACTCCTTTCCTGAGGATAGGGGCCCTGGGTCTTTACAGTTCAAGGAGGTGGTCTTAGCTTATAAGACCACCTACGATTCTGATGTGGTAAAGAACTGATGTTACAGTGACCTAAGTACTGGCAGGTGGAGCGTCCTCTCCCTCCAGCAATGCAGTTCTCAATAAATGAGTGCCGATTTTCTGTGGCCTCATTTTCAACAAGACTAAGTTCGATACTTTCCAAGATTTCATTTAATTAAATGAAAAAATGATTAGAAGCCAGTTTTTGAATTTTCTTACCTAATAGCAAAAGACAAAAATCCAGCTTTTATTGGGGGAAATTTCCAAGACCAAAAATCTCCAGGGACACACCTGCAGTGGCAGTTGGATTCACTGCCTGTCATATCAAGGGACAATGTGAGCCAGGGGGAAACGAGGGCCTCTCAGTAAGAAGATGCTGAAATGAAGGCCTTGTAGGGTTTGGGCTTGTGTTAGGTGGGCTTTGAGGGAAGGGTCAAGGAAGTGAGGTTTGATGCTGTCAGGATGACCAGGCACCTTAATTTTTTCCCTTATGCAGAAGCAAGGCTAAGGCTGCAGTTACTCGCATCAGCCAGGAGAGGGCGGTGTTTGGTCATTTTGTGGTTTGTACACAGTTCATAGTTTTGAGTGTCCAGACAGGATTACAAAGTAGCCTTGTGTTTGTCATGATGCACAGCTGAGGTAGAATGGCCTCGTTGGATGTCGATGTTCTGTGAAATGACTCCTATTCAATAGCAGAAAGCCAAGATCTGCTGTGGATGCCAAGCCAGCTCCGGGCCGTCAGGAGCGGGGACTTGGGAATTCATTGTGATGAGCTAGGAAGACACTCCAGGGTTCAAACTGAGGGATTCCATTATCTGAATCTAAAAGATCACCTGGGATGCTAGGTGGTTAAATTGTTTTGCAATTTATTCCTTTTATCTTTATATTTATATTCCTTTTATATATTTAGGAATAGTAAAATACTAACCCTTCCTACAAGGACCTCAAATACACTTCTTTATCAAGACATCTGGTATTATATCTCAACAAATATGACAGAACACAACCTGAGAAATAACAACCCTGATTTTTTTTACATGGTTTATTCTAGGTTTCTTTCTGCCCAAAGTTTCACCAAAGTTTTGCAAATAAAAAATAAAACATGTGCTCTTCTAATAATTTTACTTGGGTCTCTCTATCCTCTATGATGTTTGAACAGAAACGGAAGGAAAAAAAGAGAGAGAGGGAGGGAGAGAGAGAGAAAGAAAGAGAGAAAAAGAGCGAGGGACGGAGGAAGGAGGAAGATACTTAAGGCATTTGATTTTATACTGTAAAAGTTAAAATGTAAAGTAGTATTTTGTCTGGTTTTCGCTTATTTTAATAAAACTGTAAGCCTCTCATCCAGGATACCCAGGGCTATACATTTAAACAAACATAGAAAGGCACCTCAGAAGTTCAAAGTCTCAAGGCTTAATAAAGCCTGTCCTTCTTTTGGAACTGAAGGAACATTTAGAGAAAGTTCTTTTTGTGCCCAGGCGCTCCTGTCACAGAGCACTGCAATGCCTGCCGTACAAATGTCGTACAAAAGAAAAAACAGAACATTAATTCAGTTTTTCCAAATAGAACAATATGAAGATAGTAATCCTTTGCTTACAACAATATTTTTCTGAAGTTTTCACATCATTCTATGCTTACAAATATTCCTTTTTAATATCTATCATTTAAAACAGGTATTTATTAAATATTTTTAAAAGCAAGGAAAGACAATTTAACAGGAACCTAACCACCAGATTTAACAGATGTTAACTTCCATGAGTAAAATTACCCTCAGAAATTTTATTAAGAGGATTAGGGATTGTGAGTTGTGATTTTGTCGACAGGAAGCGGGAAGGGAAAAATTCCATTTGACGCCCATCTGTTTGAATGTGTTGAGCTAATTTAAGCACTGTTAATGAGATTTAACTGTTTCTAGCATATTTTCACCACCCCATGTGACTCTAAGTTGCTTATTTTCATTCTAATACTGACCTATACATTGTAGTATGCCACTTAGGATTTAGACTGTTTACATTAATTTTATGGAATATAGTTTAGAAGGTGAAAAACATATTTTGAGAAAATAGCTCCGAAAGGGCAGATGGCTAAATAAATATTTCTAAAATACATCTTTTAAATATATGTCACCCTTCCTTCTCTTTCTTTGCTTCCGCTTTCTCCTATTTCTCGGTCTCTTTTTCTGGCCTTGAACAGTCCCAGAAGAGTCTAAACTCTGAGCCATGGCAACTTCTTTTTGTTTTTCCTTTCTTCGTGGGATATTAAATTGTCATTATTTTTTCTGATTTAAATGTGACTGCGAAATAAAAACATATGTTGGTAATATGCATTTTTCAAAAAATATATAAAATTATAATGTGAAGATTAGGGTTAAAGGGAATCAAAGAAATTATAACCAAAGTTGCAAAATTAGGCATGTTGTGTATCACTACTGTAATTGGTGTCATTAATAGGTAGAATTTTGGCGTTGTTGATTGATATTTTTCACTGTCAATATTGAGACTATATTCCCTGTGCTCTGTATGAAGAGGACATTAATTCTAATATATTTATCTAACATTGATCTCTTTCTAGCTATGTATCTAATTACATTGTAAGCCTGAGCAGTATGCATGCATGTACATATACACATACGTCCTATGTCTATAATCTATATATTCTGTAGCTTTATATACATATTATATTGTGATGCACATATCATATTACATTGTTTTATACCAAATTGTATATTATATATGACATTACAAGGTTTTTAATATATGTAGATTACATACATTATGTATGTAATGTATCTATACTTAATGCATCTAACAACATAGAATTTTATATATATATATATAATACAAATATTCTCTCTTACACACTAGGAAAATGGAAACATCAGCATATGGTTCCTGTCAAATACCCACCTCCAATTGCAGCAGTCATCAGTATTTTGAGAGTAAGCTGAGAACATTGCCCGCCATTAATTCAAAATGAGAACAGAGCGCTTGGCTTGTTTTTCCTGGTGAAATACACCTGGTGGTACCGGCACCAATGCCTTTCTCACTTACCTCGGTGATAACCGCTCTACTGCCTGGCCCCACTCCCCATCCCGCGTACCCCTTCCCCCTGTCCCGGGCCCCGCTTTGCCCAGCACCCCGGCTGCGCACTCCTTTTCACTGTCTTCTCCTGGGACTTTGCGGTGATCCCAGTCTCTCGGGTTCTTGCCCCCTTTCCACGTGTCCAGTTGTGTTTCCAGAAAGCACGCCTCTGATCACATTTCCGCTTACAGGCGAACCGGCGGCAAGGAGCGCGAGGTTGGTTTGACCTCAGAGGCTGCATGACCTGGCCCCAGCGGTCCCCTCAGCATGGTCTCCTGACCCCTGCGTGGAGCGAGCCGCTGCAGCAGTGCGCCGTGGGAACACGGCTCCCTTATAAAAAGTCCAGGAGGGCAAACCTGTTTGTTACTTTCGCAGGAGAGTCCAGAAGGGCAGGGAAGTCCCATTGCAGATGGTCTCCCGAGGTGGCCCCAACTGCTGGGTTGGGGTCAGAAGATAACAGCTCTGCACGCCCCACTTTGTGTGGGAGAAGGGAGATCAATCGCCTTATTACTTGCTCCCAGAGCAGATAATTCCCTTGTCACTCACTCAGCAGAGAGTCCAAAAGAACAGGGAAAGGAATCCCATCGCAGGCCGTCTCCCGGGGTGACCAGAACTGCTCCAGATCAGGGCTGGTCCATGGCAGCTCCGTGCCCTGACTTACACTGGAGAAGAAGAGACTGATCTATACAGTTTGAATGTGGTGTTTTCCATCTGGGGCGGGGGCGGAGGTGGGGGGAGCTGCCACTGAGAATTCCTCTTCTGACAAGCATCTGGGGCTACTTATTCCTGGTTCCCGGCAGGGCCTTTTCATTAGACTTGACTTGTCCCCAGGTTGTGGAATGATGCACAGTAGAAAACCAGGTGAGGGCAGGTGAGAGCTGGGCGATGGCCACCAAACAGGTGTCTGTGGCTTCCCTTATACCTACAACCTCATGACATACCATGTGGCTATTGGCTGTTCTTTGAAAAAGGGTACACTGCGTTTCTGTATTATTTTGGCTCATTTTTAATTTTTTTCCATATGAAGGTCTCTTCCTCTCTTCCTTGCCTGGTAAAATGTCACATGCTCTTAAAGACCAAGTCAGATGTCACCATCTCTCTAGGAGAAATTAATAGTGCTTGCTTCTGTGGTACCCAAACTGTGGCTCTCACAGCATTTATTAAAGTGCATGCTTGAGTTCACCTCCTCTGAGGGACTCTTGTTTCGTTAAAATAGCACAGGTTTGAATTCTAGCACTTCCAGCTTCCAGCTCTGAGAATTTAGGCATAACCTCTTCTTCCATACAAGGAGAATGATGTGTTTGCCTCTGGGTGCAGTTGTTAAATCAAGCATTGCTGTGTTATTGTTTGTTCCCACTTGTACCTTGTTAGATTCTCATCTCTATAAGCAGCTGTGTTCTATCACCCTTGTAGCTTGTATCCCAATAACTATTAAAGAGCCTAACGTAGTAGGCTCTCATATACTTATTGAATGAAGGATTGAATATGTAAGCAAAGATTACATAGAAGCATTGACACAGAATGCCTATTTACAATACGTTCTATTAATATCAAGTATATAAATTCTTGCAGGATGTGAAGAAAGTGAGAAAATTGTTTCTTGCCATTTTATAACATAATATATTTTTCAAGTTGACTTCTGGTTAGTGGTGCAAACCAGAAACCCAAATTTTACTTGCTTGATTTACTTGTCTAAAATAATTTTTGTGCTGAAACAACTGGCTTCTATCCTTTCAACTAAGAATTTAGAACTCGGAGGTCCTCAGTCATTTGAAATTCAGTTAAATACAAAATCAAACCTAATTCAGACCATTAATTACAGAGCTCCTAACGTTCTATTCAGCTCTGATAGCTATATTCTCCTAAAGAAAATGGCAACAATTAGCCAACAGTTACCTTGGCTGGCTTGGAAATTCCAAATTCTTTGGGATTTTACCCAACTCTTATTTATTAAGCCATATTTTTCCACTTGTTAGGAAAAAGATGCATTGGGAAAGTGTACAGATTCGCTTGGACAACTTTGCATTTAGCATCCTCAAGAACAAGCCGGGAGTGTAAATCTCAAAGTGTGGACTGATGATCTTTTTGGTCACACCTCCTAATTTTTGCCTCAGTCTTGCTGGGATTATACATCAAGGGGTTCTACCCTCTCCTGTGCACTCGATGGTGACCTTGCCAGGCCACTTAGGTGCTCTCCATCCATTCTAGAGACTGGACATGTCTGGTAGTCCAGGGTGTCCATCATTGTGCTGCCCAGACAGACCTGGGTTCCTTCTGTTCAAAGCTCATTTCCATAGTTTGCCCGTCAATTCTTGGAACCACCTGATGGCCTTGCAGTAGATCCTTGTTTATTTGTTGCACAGAGTGGGTTTCTATTCCTTAAAGCCAGAAAATCTTAACTAATCCACTTAGGAAAAATTTGTTTGCCAGGGAAAATATTTTAATCTCAGCATTATCTTTTAGAAATTCATGTTTTTGTACTATACTTAAACCAATGTACAATAATAAATTTCTAACAAAAGATGGATTCTATGTGAATGGGAGTGTTTTACCAGCCCTCCTGAGCTCTTCTGGAAAATGACAATTACAAAACTGCTAGAGATACCCTCTTTACAGACTTGAGGGGAGAGAAAATTTTTAAAAATATGGGTGAAGGTGCTTTTCAAATCATAAAGCAGTATATAAGATAAAGTGTTTACTTACCTATTATTTAGTCTTTTGGCAAGCATTTCATATGGAACAAAGAGATCCTACAGAAGAATAATTATTGTGGGGATATTTCAGTATTTATAGTGCATATTTCAAAGAAATGTTTGAGGGTGGGCCATGGTGGCTCAGCAGGCAGGAATGCTTGCCTGTGATGCCAGAGGACCCGGGTTCGATTCCCGGTGCCTGCCCATGTGAAAAAAAAAAAAAAAGCTTGACCTTTTCTAAAAGTGTGGAGTATGTGTATCTGAATGCTGACAATACCCTGAATAGATACAATGACATCTCAATTTAGTTTGCAATAATCACCAGCACTGCATGATTTTGTTTTGATGGCTTTACGTAATAAAGAGAGTATATGTGAGATATTTTAGGGGAGACTATCATAGAAAAAAGGATTCTAACTCATAGTACCTTATCTGTAAGTTCAGGCTATCTTTTATTTTTCTAATTGAATTCCTCTTTGTAATTCTAAGGGGTGTGTTGTATAGTTGAAAGCACACGTGTTTGTGAATCAGAACATGTGAATTCAAGTCCAGGCTCCTTCATTCATTATCTTTATATTTTTGGGAAATTGGTTTACCTCTTTACACCTTTCTCTCATCTTCTAGTGAGCCTAATCTGCCCTAAATATTTTGTGTATCCATATATCTATACCTCTATGACATGTCTAACAGACATTTAAGAATGTCAGGATCTAGTTCTTTCTGGACTGCAAAGTATTATCAAAATATAAGGAAATATTTATCCATCAGAAATTACTGTTTGTTTATGATCAAATATTTGTTTAATATTACTCACTTTTAAGATATTTATTGCCTTCAGCTAAGCAAGTCTTTTGGGGATTTTATTCTAGGGTGCTCTGTGATTGCTCCTAAGAAAATAAAGCAGGCAGATCAGTGGGATTTTGACAAGGCCACTCCCTATGGACCTCGATCTGCGGGATCAGTGTCCCTGGGAGCTTGTTTGAAACCCATATTTCTGAATCCTACCAAGTCAGAACCTCTGGGGTGGGACCAGGAATCTGGGTTCCAACAATGCCTCTGAGAGACGCACTCAGTGAGGACTGGCTTAGCCCTTCCTTTCGTTTCTCTTCCATATGTCAAATACAGGTCTTCATTTTAGTAATATTTGTCTTTGTTTCCCAGAGCTGCTGTGACAAACGCCACATGATGGGATAGCCTAATCAACAGGAATTTATTGTCTCATGCTTTTGGAGGACTGAATTCCAACATCCAGATGTTAGTGAGCCCATTCTTCGTCCCACAGTCAGTGAGCACTGGTGTTGGGCATCATCCCTTACTTGGCCATCTCTTTCTCTCCTCTCTGGCTTCTTCTGTCCAAATTTCCTCTGTTTTATAAGGACCCCAGGTGTAAGGATTAAAGCCTACTCTGATTCAATTTACATAAATTGGATCTCCGAAGCTCCTATTCACAAATGAATCCACACCTCAACTAATGATAACATCAAAAATGTTCTATTTAGGACAGTGTGACGGTGACTCAGTGCAAGAATTCTTGCCTGTGATGCTGGAGACCCAGGTTCGATTCCAGGTGCCTGCCTGTGCAAAAGACAAAAACAATGGCCCTATTTGTAAATGGATTCACACTCACAGGAACACTGAGTAAGATTTGTGCTTGTCTTTTACAGGGAACTTGATTCAGTCTCCACACCATTTTAGTAATAGTAATTATAATAATAACGAGGGTCAGAATTGTTGCCCCTTCCTTCCTTCAGGTTATTATTCATGGGGAGCCAGAGTGGTTCAGATAAGACAATATCACTTTTCTGCTTAAAACCTCCCAATGCTCATTTGGAGTGAGATGCACAGAACCTGCTGTGCTCTACAGGGTCCCCTGAGGTGGCCCTGGCTGCTGCGTGGACACTTCTCCACCAGTTTTGCCTTCTATTTTGTAGGTCAGTCACAAAGGCCTCCTAATGGTTCTTTGAATATCATTGAATATCCCAGTGTGTTTGCACCCAAGGCCCTTGTCCTTGCTATGTCTTCCACTTATCTCCTATTTTTCTTTGCCTGGCCAGTTCTCTTATTTCTTTAGAATCTGATCAAATGTCCCCTTATTGAGAAGCCATTCCTGACCACCTTTCCTAAACTTGCCCCCAACTTTCCCCTCACCTACCATTGAGTTTACTGGATTCCTTCTCCATCCACCACAATGGAAGCCCTAACAAAGAAGGACCTTTGGCTCCTAAGGCAGATGTTATTTCCCCAGAACCCACAGAGGGAGTGAACAACACATTTGTGTTAATGAAGGAATTTACTGTGTCCCAGGCACTATGAAAGGAGCAGGTCCTCCATGCTTGCTCAGATCGCATTGTCCCATTGGGTTTTGCAGGAGGTGTTCTTTGATGGTGATCCTCAACATCCAACCCTGGAGATCCCCAGGGACTGAGACATGGATGCTTTGTGAAGCAGCCTGGTAACTTTAACGTGCCACTGTGGTCACCTGACTTGGGTCACTCCCCTACACTGCAAATGCTGTTGGGACACTCAGTGTCAATATTCAAGAAATGAGGGGTGATTGATATCTACAAATCATTCCACGTGTGTCACTCTGTGCTTTGCTTGTGTCAGACTGATTCCATCAAATCGTCTCAATGTCTTACCCTCCCATTTGACTCTTCCTCCTTTGCAGCGGGCTTTGTGGCTGATTGGGCAGGGTACCTTTTACAGCTAAAGCGTGACAGAGCTCTGAACTCCCAGCCACATGTCTCATTCAGGTGTGATGTGGAAGAAGAGGACATGGATAAAAGTTGAGTAGTCACTCAAGAGACCAGGTGTTGGCTTTCATTTATTTGATTGGTTTTGTTTTAAGACATTTTCCAGCCAGCTTCAAGCTGAAGAGGCATTTCTCTTTGATACATTTTCCTCAGTGTCTTTGAGGGGCAATGAGCTCTCTGTCCCTCATTTAAGTTAATAAAGAATTGTGTAACTAAAACCTCGTGCATTTTGTTGAATAGCTTCTCACAAATGTCTAACAGTGTATGGCCTAGGGAAATCATTAACTGAGAAAATGGCTGTGCTATTGACATTCAGACATAAATACAAAAGTTTTATTTAAAATGACTGCCTGTTCTTGGCTCTCCTTTGCAACAGCTCCAAATACTGTTGCTTGTGTGTCCAGTCGAAAGAGTGTGTATTAGCCTTTGCTAAGGACAGCTTCCTTTATGGATGTGCTCCCCTACTATCTTAAAGGAAAGCTCTGTGCATAATGTACCTATGAGACACAAAGGGAAAGAATCATGTAAGTACTGAGGATAAGAAAAATATTCTGCAACAAACATCTCCACGTGAATCGCATTAAATTCTAATATTTTCATTTGAGCCAAACAACATTCATAGTTTCTTTCTCTTCACATAAAAATAAAAGGAAGAGTTTGAAATGGAAGGAGAAACATTTGGGAAGGAGCACTGCACTTGTTTGGGGTATTAGTGCAGAAGGCGCTAACATCTGAAGTTGCCCTCTTTTGATTTCTTCTACACAATAACGAAGATAATAGATTTAAAAAGGCAAAAGTCCACTGTATCAAAGTGAATGAAGACTGCTTTTAGTTTATTCTCTGTGGGAAGCCTGAGTGATGAGTGATGGATGGTGAAACATGTTTGTGCATCATGGATTGCAGATGGAGCTGAATTCAGCCAGCAGAGTTGAGCTGAACAGAGCTGGCTTAGAAATCGGAACAGGAAGGGCCACAGAGGGGATGCTGACTAGAAGCCAGTTGGTTTTGCTGGACAATAGCTGGATGCCACCTCTGAAAACAGAAGTGTCTGAAATTGGCTGTGTAAGCCTTAGGTTCTCCCCTCCAGTACTCTGATCCACAACCCCTCTGTCCCCCAACCCACCCTCTCAGGAGACTAGGGTTTTATCCCATGGGGAACTGAACCACACCGGATACAATCTCAGAGCCACCAGGCTCAGAAAAGTGTGGGGATGAGTTGACACAAACAGAAGAAATTCCACAAATGCAATGGTGAACTGTTGGGTCTCCTTCCCGGACTGGCTTCTGGCATGCACTTCCAGGTGGGAGACTGGGTGGTCCTTCTCTGGAGGATCTGAACAACCTTGGAGAAAATGCTCACAAATTAGAACTTTGGAGTTCCCTGGGTCCCTGACTATTTCATCTTCAGGGAGGTCCAACACCAAGGAGTCTTCCCAAACATAAAGAGGCTCCAGAGAGTTTCTCGGTGTCTCATTCTTAATTATCAACTAACAGCCAAGAATCACCAGCCATTTGAAGAAATACAATGATTAAAGAAAATAAAAACAAAAACAAATATAAGAATAAAACCAAAGGACTTCAGTGGGGGGAAATATGAAAACAAAAAAAGAAGAAAGAGGCTCTAGAATTTAAAAACTACAATTAAAACACTCAGAGAATTATAGATGACATTTTGTTTCAGGAAAAATATCAGAAGTTTATAATAAAGGCATAAGGAGGGAATAAGAAAGAACTCTGAATAACAAAATATGTAGGAACTGATTTTTAAGGTGAAGATTCAGAAGACAAATTGGAGAAAGCCTAGTAGAACAAATTAAAATAAACTGTAGAAAGATGAAAAAATCAGAAAAGAAAAATAAGAAAAAAAATAGTCCGTGTGTTTGAAAATTTTATTAAGAGGAATTTCATTAATAGAGAACAAAACAAAAGAGAATAAAAATGGATGATAGAAAAATATTGTTTTAAATGCATTTTTCCCCAAACTGAAGAACATTAGTTTTTGGATTAAACACACGCTTTGCTCACTTCTGTGCACCTATTTTGATTTACTAACACCATTTACATGCAAAGTTGATTTGGATAGCTGTGAATCACTTATGTGACTTGAGTGATAAAGAAGAATCTAAAAACATCCAGAGATTAAAACAAATATGTGAAGGAAAGGAGAGAAGATCAGGATAGTGTGATACTTCCCAAGACCAACACTGGACTTGGAAGGACAGTGGAAAAATGCCTTCAAAGTTTCTAAAGAAAATAAGTCTACCCTGTGAGAGCAGAGCAAAAACAACTTCATACAAGGGAGTTCTTTGTAAAAGTAAAAAGTTTACCACTCAACTACTCTCATAGAAAAGAGAGTGCATTCTTCCTAATAAAAATGTATAAATCAGAGGGGTACAAGGGTAGTAGTTCATGGCAGGTGGAATTCTTGCCTGCCATGTGGGAGACCCAGGTTCGATTCCCAGCCCATGTATTTCCGAAACAGACAAATAAACAAAACAAAAAAACAAACAAAAGTTCACCAAACGGTGCTGCAATAATGGGATACTCACATGGACAAAGAATGAAATTGTGAGCCCACCATACAAAAAAAAAAGTATAAATCAAAGCAGAGTAAGAGATGGGTTCTGGGGAACAGGAGATACAACCAAATAACCCAGATAAAAGAGACGCACAAGTCCCACGTGATAGTTTTATAGTGGACTCAGGTAGAACAATCCATTTAAACTGGATCTTAAGAATGGAGGCTTCCAGGGAAAATGAGAACTGGAACTGATCAACTATTTGATGTTTTAGACTATGTGGAAAATTGTATTCAGAAGTGTTTAAATAATACTGTTGGGAAGTGAAAAAGAATTAATGGTAAGGACAGAAAATAAAGGCCATGGAAAATGTGAGGCAATAATAAGATTGTACAGAAAAGAAAAGATATTCATAGTACACTGATTGACTCAGAAAATAAAATGTATTTATAGCACACTGATTGGTGTAGCAGCAAAAAAAAAATACACAATATCAACAGTGTAAACACAACATAAATGGCAAAAGTTGTGATATTCTTAAATTGGGAGAAGAGGTAGGAGATGAGAGGGAGGAAGGCATCACAGAGTGCAAAATCTTCCTCCTTCATATCTGAACATCAGTAGATGGTATCTAGAAGAATAAGTGAATACAGTTCAAACATTATCTAAAATTGGAAATACAGAAGTAAATGCTGAGTAAAGAGCTAAATGAATTGAACGGGGTTGTGCTCTGAGAAGATGCCAAGGAGTAGAGAAGGTGTGGGGCAAGGTAAGCCATTTGGCTTTTTAATATCATGTAAATGGATCATTTTAACAGTTTAAAAATCTGGGTTATTTGTTATATCTCCTGTTCCCCAGAACCCATCTCTTGCTCTATTGTGATTTATACATTTTTTTTGTATGATGGGCTCACATTTCATTCTTTTTCCATGTGAGTATCCCGTATTGCAGCACCGTTTGCTGAACTTTTGTTTTTTGTTTGTTTTATTTGTCTGTCTGTTTGGGAAATGCATGGGCTTGGAATTGAACCTGGGATTTGTTTCCCAGACCATGCACCTAAAAAAATTAAAAGAGAAAAAACAAAAATTAATTTTAAATAGATATGAGTTTCAG
Source organism: Tamandua tetradactyla (assembly GCF_023851605.1). NCBI lineage: Eukaryota > Metazoa > Chordata > Mammalia > Pilosa > Myrmecophagidae > Tamandua > Tamandua tetradactyla. The sequence goes on from NC_135332.1 coordinate 95,287,774, forward strand.
TACAAATATAATTTTGTACATTAAGAATCTATGGTAAAAATGTTCTTCAAACTGGCTTTGTATTTTGTCTGAAAATACCCTCCAGTTAGGGTAATTTTTGGAATTTTAATTAAGGGTCTCTTTTCAAAAGAAAGTATAGGTGATAAGAAAGCTACCAGGGTTATAACTAGAATTGAAGGAATATCAGATATGGCCAGTTGCTATAAGGAGAGCTGTGATTTAAGTAGAGAAATCCAGCAGCTGGGTTGGTCTACCACATTCTTTTCCCTCTCTCTGATCTCCTGATCCTTGAGGAGGAGAAGGAGAAGGCTGACCTTGCACAGTGCATCTGAAGGGACAAAGTGAAACTACCTGGTACCTGGTATGCTGTGAGGTGTGTGTGAGAGCAAAGAAAAATGTGGACTAACATGGATTTCAGCTCTATGCCTCTTCCTCAGTGTCCAGTGGGAGTCGAGACTCTGATGTCTGTGTACATTCTTAAACCCTAGTTCTTTTCCTCCTCAATCTGTATCCCTAGACTTTGGTGCTCGTGCAGTTGGTTTTATTGTCTGAATTTACAAAGGCTCTTTATTTGCTTCTCTTCTATTAATCTTCTGTTGCATGCTGCACCCTTTATCATGTGCTCTTTGCCTGGGGCAGGCAGCATGGAACGATGTACAAATATAAGATCAGATCCTGTCTGCCATGTGCCAACTCAATCATTTCATCTCCAGGAGCCTCATTTTCTTTGACGAATTGGGGAAAATACTTCTTAAGCTTTCTATGAGGATTAAACAAGAAAATGTATGTAAAGCAACTAGTACAATGAGCACTCGGAGTTATGCTCCTTTTATTTCACACAGAGAGGATGCAGATAATAAGAGAATATTTCGTGAAGAATAGTGAGAATAGGCTTTATGAATTTCAGGAATAAAAGTAGAAATAACTTAATGGTAGAGGACCTTTCAGACCTTTTAGAAAAGAATCAGAGAAAATGCTATTGAGATGTAAGGCCTGGTTTCTTTTATGTTACAATATAGGTAATGGAATAACTACTGTGAAAACTTCCTACTTCTCATTGTGAAAACGGGAATAATAATGACAGCTCCTACCCAGTTGAGTTGTTGAAAGGGTGAGCTGAGGCAGTGTGGATGCAGGTAAGCCCTGATGTTTGTTTCCAGGGTAGTGCCTTGAGCCTTTGAAACCTCCCTATGTTTGCCACTTTCCAAATTTCTCATGCCTTTTGATAAAATAGTAGCAGAGGATAAGTTACAACAGTGTATGTTTCTATTTTCCGAGATAGCAAGGAGAAAGGGACCTGTAGAATTAAGAACACTTCCGCAACCAGTCTTTTTTTCGGTAACAGCTTCATTGAGATATAATTCACAAGTGACATAATTCACCCATTTAAAAGGATCAATGTTTTTTATTCTGCAATCATCACCATAATCAACTTTCATCACCCCTAAAAGACACTCCATACCATTTAGCTATCACCTTCTGGTGCACCCATTTCCCCCAAGCCCTAGGCAACCACTAATCTACTTTCTGTCTCTACAGATTTGCCTGTTCCCACCGCCAATCTTCAGAGAAGGGAGGTAGGGTGTCCACTTTGTGCTCACCCTTGTGCATGGCAATGTAAAGAAAAGAAGCTTGAGGTTTAGGGAGCCAGAAAAAATAATTGCCATAGGGCTCACCTGGCAAGGTGATTTTTGCATCACCTCATGCAAAAATATCAACTGCCCAGCTTGGGGCTCCATTGGTACCCAATCTTCAAATGCAAGTTCTGTAATCCACTGTCACTCCTCCAAGGACGGCACTAGGCTCACACTTTGAACAGTGATCTCTTGCATTGCTAGGCTTTTGTCATGATGTGTTTTCATATATCCATTGTCCATTGATATTTTTAGCCTGTTTGAGCAATGTGTACTTCTAGCTGAGGTGAGGAATGGACTATGGTTGTGTTGGTGAAGATGTTCACTATATATTTCGTCTTTCTCATAATTATGAAGAAGACTTCAATATAAACAGAATGTGAGATGCACACAGAAGAAAGTCATCTTCTGATCATTGGAAGTTTTCTTTTCATTGCGTCATCCCACTTAGATTTGTGTTAGAAACGTTTCACTCGGTCATTCAGAAAATATTTACTGAATATCAATTATAACAAGGCACTATAAACCTGGGGATAAAGTAGCTATAAAGATAGAAATGACCTTACTCTCTTGAGGTTTACTGTCATATTTATTAAAGTAGTCTTGTGATTATGCATTTATAATCACCCTAGAGTGAGGGCTGATGGTCTTCCAAATACGAAACACTAAAAAGGTGTTTGAAATGTATGCTCAAATTGGGTCATGAGACAGTGCTTTTCCCATTCTGTTTATTTTGACCCCTTAAAGATCCACTAGAATTGTTACACTCTGCCCATATTAGTTTTGTGAGGACCATCTAGTTTTTCTTTAACAGCATTTATGTCTATCATCAATGGTGATAAGAAGATGGAGACAAAATGCTATATTGCAATGATCATCAGTTTCCATGTTCTGGGTTTTTCAGAATGAGGGCTCAAAGTTCTTAACATCAAATAGTTGGTTTTCATTAGCCATTCTTTCAATGTGATGTATATTACAATGTCCTCTCTTATTCTTGATATTCTCACAAGCAGTGGGGTCAACCAAAGCAATAGGCTGAGCCCCCAATCTTGGGGTTTGTTCATATGAAACTTAACCCCACAAAGGATAGGCTAAGCCTACTTAAAATTAGGCCTAAGAGTCACCCCCCAAGAGAACCTCTTTTGTTGCTCAGATGTGGCCTCTCTCTCTCAGCCATCAGGACAAGCAAACTCACTGCCCTTCCCCTTTCTACATGGGACATGACTCCCAAGGGTGTGGACCTTCCTGACAATGTGGGACAGAAATCCTAGAATGAGCTGGGACTCAGCACTAAGGGATTGAGAAAACCTTCTAGACCAAAAGAGGGAGAGAGAAATGGAACAAAATAAAATCTCAATGGCTGAGAGATTCCAAACAGAGTTGAGAGGTTAACCTGGAGGTTATTCTTACGCATTGAATAGATATCACCTTTTTAGTTAAGGCATAGCAGAGAGGCTGGAGGGAACTGCCTGAAAATGTAGAGCTGTGTTCCAGTAGCCATGTTTCTTAAAGATGATTTTATAATGATATAGCTTTCGCAATATGACTGTATGATTGTGAAAACCTTGTGGCTGATGCTTCTTTTATCTACCTTATAAACAGATGAGTAAAACATATGGATTAAAAATAAATGAATACTAGGGGGAGTAAATGTTAAAATAAGTTTAGTAGATTGAAATGCTTGTGATCAATGAAAGGGAGGGGTAAAGGGTATGATATGTATGAAATTTTTTCTGTTTTCTTTTTATTTGTTTTTCTGAATTGATACAAATATTCTAAGAAATGATCATGATAATGAATATGCAACTATGTGATAAAAAAAGAATGTTTATATTGTATGATTGGTTTTATTAATAAAAATTTAAAACAAAAGACCAAAGCCCGTGTCATCATTAGAAAAAAAAAATCCTGTCTTTTATTTATGCATAGTAAATAGGTATTTCCAGAGTCTTAAAGAAGTGCACAGTGAAGACCATGGGGTCTTGGAAACCGTATGTACTTTTCAAGTTAGAATCGTTGCCAGTGGGGAATTGTACTTGCTTCTGGAATGAGCAATCTGTATTTAACTACTTAATGCTATTATCAAAGTGGGTTAACAAAATTTAATTTGAATAGTACCAGTGCAGGATTTTTAGTACAGATCTGAATAAGGAATGTGTGTTGCAGCTGTCTGGAGTCTCTGGCTCTAAGACAAAGAGCCATTTATTTTACTTTTTTGGTGCATAGGCTGAGATTCGTACTCAGGTCTCCTTCATGGTAGGCGAGCATTCTATCATTGAACCACCCTTGCACTGAGCCATGTATTTTAAACTTTAGAGTGTTCCTATGGCCCATTGATGATCTTATGTCTGTATGTGTGTATGTGTGTGTGTGTGTGTGTGTGTGTGTGTGTGCATTTGACATCAAACATATCCCTGATATTTGGCTAGTTTTTATTTTTCATCTCATTTGAAAGAATGTAAATCTTATTCTGATAACAAATTGATTAATACTAATCGCTGTCATGATTCAGGAAGAAAAATGAAATGTAGACACTCATAGATTTGGGTATTAATTTTATACGAACATCTTTGTAGTAAACAAATGCTATATTATTACTGAATAATCGTATAATATTTAAGAACATGTTAGGCAAGCAGCTCTCTATAGAAAAAATGGGAGAGAAGAAAAATTATGAAGTCAAATGAAATGGAAAAAGGAGAGAGCAATAAAATTTATAGGAATTCAGAAATCATCATCAGAAATGCAATTTATGGAGAGATAAAAGCTTTGATCTAGAAAAAAATTCTGAACAATAAAATTTATTTTCTATGTTACCCCAAAATAGTCATAATTAAACTACTTCCAAAATTATAAGTGAGTCAATGCTACAAAAAGGTGTTTTGACATTAGAGCTCTTTTCAGGAGGAAAAAATATGCCTAATTTTCAATACATTTAAAATAGAATCAACTTTTAAATGGAGCCAATGTATAACTTAGTGCCAATTTTTGTAGCAATTTACTGATTTTGTTTATCTGGCATCTTCAAGTTGAATTTTGTTGATTTTTTGAAAACAACAATTTAGAAAACATCTATGAATAAAATAAAAATCTCATAGCAACTTATGAGGCTGGATCTTTACAATTCTCATGAGCACTCATGATGAAAGGGACCTCAAAAATGTGTTCAAAATACAGATAACTTAAAAAAAATGTTATATGGTATTAGAGTTAGTTACAAAATTAAACATATAGGGAAGTAGGCTCAAATCATGTAAAGAAGGCAAAATATCTTTAATATAGCTTTTATATTTTTTTCACACAAACGTAAGAATTTGCTGTTTCTCTTCTTCAGGTTGAGGTTATTTACATAATGCCACAATGTAGAGTGAGCTTCAGATCTTCTTGGTATCAATTAATGTTAGAAGGGATCACTCCTCTCATTCTATTAAATTTTTAAATTTCTTCTTCTAGAAATGAATCCTTCAAACTGAGTCTATGTAGCATGAAGGAAAAGTAAAAAAGTGAAAGGACTACCTAGAAATTATCCAATTTGCAGTGAATAGAGATAAAGGGTTCAGATAATATAAGTCTCAAGGTAAATATTTGGAGCATGAATTGTTCAGTGTCTACAGTTTAACCTGATACATTGCATGTCAACCAAGAATGTTCAACTCTTCGAACTTGACTTAGTTTCCTTTCATTATTTAAAATGTTCTCTGTTCCCTTCAAGCTGTCCCAACAGTCACCACAGACAGATGTTTCCTTATCATGTAGGAAAAACTTACAGAGGAACAAATATTTTACAGGGAGAAGACTCCCCAGAGGACTCAGAGACTGGTACTACAAATGGCAAGTTCAGAAACACAACTCATGCCTCAAGTGGAGACACATTCATTCTGCCTCTCAGGCCATCTTACTCTTTTGAGTTGAGTGCATCTGTCTGTGTTCTGGTGAGATTCACGTATGTGGCATATTTACAACCTTGTTCTCTGTGCACTTGTCACCATCTTCTTTTCCTGATTGACCTCCAGCTTCATCCCATCCCCATCGGTACCCACAAGAGACAGATTCAGCATCTTTAGATGTTTCATCTGGCTTTTCATTGCCAAATCTAAAAATTAATGCTCCAACCCACTGGATATCATGTCCTCCTCCACCCTTTGGGCTTTATTTGTTCTATTTTCCCAAAATGCTTCTCCAGATTGTTGAGCAATAAATACTATTTGATGATTAGATTTCTTTCGTTTTTCCTTCTGCTTCATCTCCATGCTGTTGGTATCGTGTGATCTCATTACTTTCCACCTACAAAGTTAACTCTCTTTGCTTCAGGTATATTGTGTAATCAATGTCTCTCATTGCTATAATTTTACAACTTGTACTGGAAAATGAAAACTCATTCCACATTGTGTAGTGAATTGTCATCCACAGTAATTGGCGAGTCTTCTTTGTCATTCTCCTCCCTTTACCATTTATGTTCCATTGTGATCAATTACACATTGCCCCTACTAGTTGTCATAAACCCACTTGTCCTTTTCACTCCCATTGTCACTGCCCAGTGAAGACCCTCATCACTTCATTCCAGGATTAATCTACAGTAGCCTCCGGGCTGGTCTCATGCCTCAGGGCTGACCACTCCCAACACCCAGTACTTTAGGAAGAATAAATAAGCATTCAGACTCACCCGTGATCATGCTATTCTGCTTAAAAATTTTCGGTGGCTCCCAAATAGAAAAACCCTAAGAGCCATTGCATGACCTTTGAAACCCTTAAGAATTGAAGTCCTGCCCATTTCTTGGCCCGTCCCCATCACATTCCACAGCTGTGCTGTGCCACTGGCCGTCCCTGGGTGCCCTTTCATGTCCCTTTATTCGTGTGTGTCTCCTGCCTGGATTTCCCTGGCCCATCACCTGGAAAACCCTCCACACCTCAACCTCGTTCCTCTGGCAGACCTAGCATAGTATCACCTTATGCTGTGCACAGTTGTAGATGTTTATTTACGTGTCTGTTCTTCCTGAAAGAGTCTAGAAAATGAGCCCTTTATGGGCAGGGACCATCTTCCTTCATATTGTATTTTTTGGAGGCATATTTAATGCCTAACATAGTAGGCATTCAAAAATTGTCATTCGAATAAAGATATATATGTGAAAATCTGGGGTGAAATTCTGTTCCCCATTATCCTTTCCACAAATTATGTATCTAGCCACTGTTTCTTAATTATTTGTCTTTTTTTTTATACATTGCCAATTTCCAACAAGAATTGAGCTATCCAACAACATTATAATGGGGTTAAGAGAGGAGGAATGTATACAACACAGAGTGGACTTTAATATGTAACTCTTTGCTGGCAGCTGGAGGAGGACACAAAATGAAAGCTTCAAAAGCATTACCAGTCATTAAAGGTATTATAACTTCGCTTTTTTTTTTTTTAATTTAAAAAGGCCGTGAAGACTCATAACTCTGGATTTTGTTTCTGACTTTTCAAATCTTTAAATATTAAAGAGTTCTTTTATAGCTAGGCTGTGCTTTGTGTTCAACATATTTTCCCTTCTCCCAGCAGGCAGGTCCTGTGTGCAGTCCCTGGTGGGGTCATCTTGGCCTTCGGATTCCGTTAGGGTCGTATTTAGGACGTGGCTCTGGCACCCCTCTCTCTCACCAGCGTTCTGACTGGCAGAGCCTGCCAGGTGCCTGATTGTGCAGAGAAACAGGGCCGGATCACTCAGTGTGACAGGCGTGAGAGATTTCACAGATCACGAGCGCTTGGAGGAAATGTGGCCTTCCATTTTCCCATCCAGCAGGACTGGCCAACGGGGATCCACAGTCCTGTGGCAATAACAGGAAATGCCTCTGTGGCATGTAAGTTTGGAGAATTTCAAGCTCTGCCTTTTACCTGGTCAGCCGGCAAGCAGAGGAAAATTGGAATTTAACATGACGTGGTAGATAATAAGCCTTTAAGTAATGACATTTTTACAGTCCGTTCTCAGAGGAGTAGAATGCCAACTTTGTTGTGAGGCAGATGGTGGGGAAAAGGTGGATGTGCATCTGATCATTTAGCAGGCAAATTAATTTATGTGACAATAACCAGCCTCCAAATTGGGTTTATTGACTCATTACATTTTCTCCCTATGAAATTTAGTAAAATGCCACACTCTACATTTTAAAGGAGCTGAAGGTTATTTTCTCATTTTAAAAGGGGACATATTCAGTAATACTAACCATCTATACTAATAATATTCCCATGGCTTCAAGTAAGTTGGTGATTTTTTTCTGTATTATAAGGGTAATTTCTTTGTAATAAAATTACAGTTCCTCTAGCCCACCCTAAATTAATATTAAAAATAATTAATTATAAATTGTTCTTTAGAAGCCCATGTAATTTTTCATTGCAAAAATAGAAGAAATTAAACTAGCAAAACCCCAAACACATCTTGATAAGTGAAAAAAAAGAAGGAAGGAAGAAAGGAAAAGGAGAAGGATGGAAAAAAAGTTTAATGCTACCTTTACTGCTCCCTGAGTTGGAAAAGTCTGCTTACTGTGGAAAGATTGCCTTATTTCATCTACTAAGGTCAAGTTGATGAAAAGAGAAGGCTTTTATGATAGAGTATCAATAAAGGAAACAAAACAGAGACATTGTTTCATAAAATGTTTTGATAGATTTTACAGCAGATTCCTATCACCCCTAACTTAGGAGTGCTGTCTGAGTCCTCTCAGTGACAATTGCAGGCTGAGCATGTGCTGACAACAACTGAGGCATCTTACGGTAAGTATCTGGTAACCCAAAGTAGAGTGACTGCAGCTTCCAGCTCCTGGACAGACTGACCTTAACCTTTCAAAAGCCAAATCCTCCACAGAGCTTTCTCAATCTAGCATGACCAAGGAAATTTGGTGGCTATTTTCTTTCTTTTTTCTTTTTTGCAATGCAAGAATGAATGGTTGAGTAACCAAGCTTTTCGATTATTTTTAATTAAAAAAAATCACATAAACACATTCTTGTTGACAAACTTTGGACACTTTGGAAGGATATAGATTAAGAAGAGCACATTCTATTCACATATCTACACATTTGTAGACATGGGTGTCTACATATTTTGATGCTGTCTCATTCGTTTTTTAAATAGATAGGCTCGCATTCTAATGATTGTTCTATGACTCTTATAATTTGCAGAAGAGCACATGTGTGTTCTGCATCATCACGTAACATCTATTTTGGTAGCTGCATAGTATTTCAAAGCATGAATGCATCCCATTGGGTGTATTCAGAATGTCATGCCTTCTCCTGTGAGGTAGAGGAAAGATGATGGCATCTCCCTAGGGTTAGACAGTGACTCTAACCTCATCATTTCCTTGGGTCTTGCCCAGAGAAGGAATCTGGCAGGAGACACGGGAAAATAAAGCCTAACAAAGCATAACAAGGATTAATATTCCTTAATTTTTTTAGAAAGCAATTCCTCAAGCAAATGGTTCCTATAAAATGCCATGCTGTCTCAGCTGGCCCCTACCTTCTTTCCATTTTCACTGCTGCATAAGCTGCCCTCCCTGACCAGCCTCCCTGCCCTGGTCAGCCTTGACCATGTCCTCAGACCATTCTTCCTGCAACTGGGTTCTAATCATGGCATCTCTTTGCTCAAAAAACCATTCCTAACACTCCAGCAGCTGGACTCTGATAGACTGAGTTCTCTGTGGTGAGATTCAGGGTCTCTGAAACCCAGAGCCAGTGGGTACTGGGGAATATCTGTTTTGAGTCATCCCAGTGAGTGCCTAGCCATGAAGTCATTGATCTGTCCTGGGTCCTCCTGGGTCACAGTTTCCTCATCTATAAAGGGAAGGATCTTGACAGAAGAGCCCCTGGGTTATTTTCCATCCTGAGTCTCTCAGCCGACTCTAGTATAGATTAAAGAGCTCCCAAACTCTGTTTGCCTTGCCAACTGTAAGATCAGCAGTCTATTTCATCCTCACTTCAACACAGTTTAAGATCTTTTGAGGGGTTTTGCTTCAGTTTTAAACATATGAGTATTGATGTTTATTGAAATTTGAAAGCCGCATGGGAACTGGCTCACATTTGCATCCTGGCACTACATGCAGCTAGTGACGTGAGGTGCTTTTGCCAGCAAGGCCTGTTTTAATCAAAAGCTTTCATCTTAAATGCAATTCACAGTTTCTGGGTGGTAAAGACTAATTCCCCACAGGATGAATGTACAAAGCTGTGATGCTGAGCTCTTTAAATACCTTTGACAGGAGGTAGAACTCCTTTCATTGAGCAAACTTGCATCAAGCGCTCTTTGCAAGACACTGTCCTAAGGACAAAGCAAGGAATGGTATTATAACTCTCTCTTCATGTGTTAGACTCTAGTAACAGATTGGTTATGACTGCTGGAACATGCTGGTGTGTGGTGAAGGTCATTATGGAAGCATTAAAAACTAGGAGCTCAGAGGAGAAAGACAAATACTCATGAACGTGGGGAGGAGGGAAAAGTCCATGAAGAAAGTGGAATTTTAATTTTTTGGTTAGTGACATTTAAATGGGTTATTACAGAGTAAGTTGGAACTATAGCTTAGCAGTATGAATTTATGTCGATTTTACCCACCCCTCCCCACATCAGACATAATAGTGATCTGAGTTTCCATGACAAATCCAGTGAATGATGGCCATCCTGTCTCCCTGTGAGTGTGTTTGCCCAGCATGTGAGTGTTGGAGACCTGAGTGGTGGGGTGTTAGACAGAACTGAGAGAGCTGTAGCCACTGGTCATAAGTTGTAACCCACTGAACCATATGCAACAAAATCTGCCTTGACTGCAGTCAAGGTTTCCACGGTGATGGATGTCTATGTTGACCCTTCTCCAGATATGGAGTTAGTGGAGGAGATGCGGAAATCAGACAAGCAGTTAAAATCACCAGTTGGAGAATGCAGATGGCATAGGGCCACAGTTGGGCTCTGCCATTCCTCCAAGCCCTCCCTGCTATCTTGTCCCACCTGCCTGCGCTGATGATCTCTCAAGATACCTGCACCATGCAGGGTGGGGGGCTGACTAAATGAGGCAACACAGGCAGGAGAGGTAAGGGAGGGGGCCACATAAACAGGCTTAGTCCCTCCTCAGAATTCACCAACCACAGGAGCCACCACCACCTTTGGGGACAGAGAGCATGGGTTGAGGGCAAGAGTTTGAGGCCAGGGTGTTCCTTTAGCAGAAGAAACACCCAAGACAGGAGATGATTGCTGTGGGCTTTGTTTTCTTAAACAGGTTTGTAGGTTGGTCCTCAGACAGAAGGAATCAGTTGTTTGAATTATTTCTCCATCAGCCTTGCTCCAGCATTCCTGAGTTCACACCATGGGTTTGCCGTAGCTGCCCTGGCTATATCTGCTGTAACAACACCACTCCTCATGGAACCCCTTTTGTCCCAAGAATGAATACCCCTGTCCTGTTGTTCTCTATCCCTGATTATCCCCTGCTGTGTGTATCAGTATGGATCTCCAGATACTATATGATATAATTTAAAAAGCAGCTAAAAATAACTGATTATATAAGACAGCAATATAAAAGTGCTCCAAATTTGACCATTGTGGATTCCTGCACATTAACATATTTCCAGGGAGAGAATTATCCTCCCCAATTTTTATTCCTCTCAGTCTCAGCCAGAAAGCCTGCACTTGGATTCCTGGTAGCAGCTATAGCCTTGGCTGCTCCTGCCAGATGGTACTTCCTTTAGAACTTAAGCAGGCTCAAGGTAATGTAAGTTTCACATGTACTTTCCTTTTTTAGGAAATCTAAGAGCTGAAGGACACATACCATTCTCACCAATGCATGCGGTCACGCATGCACACACATGCCCATATTCATTCATACATGTGGACACCCACACTATGCATATATACACACACGTGCACATATTCACCTATCCATCCATGCACACATGTATATAGACACACTCTCACAATATATATCCACGTGCATGAATACATATACACACATGTATCTCACACATATATACATCCACATACTTACACACATATACATACAAGCACACTGGCCTATATACGTGTGCACATGTGTACATATGTTGACATACACATGCATATATGCATATATACATAAGCACATTTACATGTGCATATATACATACACATGCATATACGTACATGCACTGTGTTTACATGCACACATAGATACACTCACACACATATACACGTGCATATATACGTACACACATGCACGCATGAATGAATATACGCATAAGAAAATCAGATTGGTATCATAGCCAGCCCAAGCTACATAATGTCCACAAAACTTAATACCACCCAGATCCTCACTGTTGGTACGCACTTGAGACCAGAGAAAGATCCAGATGTCCAGGGGAGGCAGGGGAATGCAGATGCCTTGCCTTTGTTGCCAGTCTCTGCCGTGTACGGACTTTTAAGTTTAATGGGGAGATCTCACCATCAAGCTTAACATAGCTGGGGTAAAAGCTCAGCTATGCATATGCTTTTTTCTCAGTATTTCCTTGCAAAATTTGGAAATTTGCACTAGCTGCAGCTGCAGACACTGAATTTTTTTGAGGTGCCCTTCTTTCCCATCCAACAAACTCAAGCCTCCATTTACTGTTCTCTTCGCTTGGCAGCCTAACTTCCTAGGGGAGATTGACTCTTGACTGAGGACACGGCTTCCCCCTTCTCCTCTTATTCCTCCTCTTCCTCCTCCTGGGTGGAACCTTCAAGTTTGCACTGCAGCAGCCACCACCACTGCCGCTTGCTGCTGCTGTTTGGGGTCGGGATGCCAAGCTCCCGGGACAGGCACCTCTGCATTGCACGTATCTTTCTTCTAGAGCAGAAAGAACTGAAACAGGGACTGCTGAAGCCTGAGTCTTGGGTTCCCTTGGAGGACTGAACCCTTGGCATGGGCTCCTCCTCATCTTACAAAATTCCCAGGCAAGGAATAATTCATGATTCTTTAGTAACAGTATAAATACTTCTGTCCTGTAGTTTTCTGAAGTAATAATATCTCTACAATTCTGTTTTCTTCTCTGTTCCTTTGATCTTTTCTGGAAAATGTTGCTAAATTTCTATAGCTTAACTTGCTTAAAAAAAAAAAGAGTTAATAACTCATTCAGAGGCACACCTGGTAGGTGGAAGAGTAGAATTCGGATCAAGCAGTTTGCCTGCAGCAGCCACACTCATCTCCCACTTAGCATATCGATCCTGAGATACCCAATGCCTAAGCTCCCCCAGGGCTGCTGTAACAAATATCACACACTGGCTGGCTTGCACTGCAGAAATTCATTGTCTGACAGTTTTGGAGGCTAGAAATCCAATACCAAGGTGTGGGCAGGTCCATGCTTTCTCTGTAGCCTATAGTGTCCTAATGGAAGGCAGCAGTCCATAATTCTGTCCCTGCCTCCATCACCTGGCCGTGTCCCGCACCCCCCCACCCCCACGTCTGCCTTCTCGCTCTGGGCCCAATTTCCTCTGCTTATGAAATTCCCATTTCTTCGGGATGAAGGCCTGTCCTGACTCAGTTTGGCCTCACCTTAACTAAGGATACCTTCAAAGATCCTCTTTACAGATGGATTCACATTCAAGGGACCCAGCGTTGGGACAGGGATATGACTTGGTGGGAAACATGATTCAACCCACAATACCCATTCCCAGAAGCGTCTCCATTCTTTCGCTCAATAAATGTTGGCTGAGCACTCATGAGCTTCTTCATATATACCATCTTCTGACATTATTTTGTTCTTATAAAAACCACTCATATATATGGTTGAAATTATATGCTCAAAATGTGAAAAACCAATATTGCTTTTTTCACCCTGATGAGGTTTCCCTGAGAGTGTATTGAGAGATAATTTCATACAAAAATGCCGCGCTTCAGGTTCTCACGCACTCGTGGTCAGGCAGGACCTGACTAAAGCAGCTAAAGAGGTGTGTCACCAGAAGAGGATAGAGTTTGTAGGAAGATGATGTGGGAATGTATTTGGGTGCTTCTCCTTATGAGCTCTTTGTGGATAAGAAAGCAACTGAATAGCCTTGACTGTATTTCCTTGAAAATCAAATAAAATATACTCCTTGGCCTGCAAAGAGGTAGTGGGCTGGTGAAGTGGTCAAACTTGTCTTGAGTCCTGTGAGCCAGGAGATACCCATCACGCATGACTTCTCTACATCTCCTCAGAGGCGGGTGGACCCTTGGTGACTCCTGGCCCAACACAAAGACTTCCCCTTACCCGGCTCCTGCTGTCCCAAACCAGGCCGAATCTGACTACTGAACCCCAGTGGTTAAGAGAGTGCCGACTGCCCAGGAGACCCCTCAGCCACAGAGGTTGTGTGCAATCAAGAACTCAAGTTGTAGAGATTAGGAACATGAGATAGAAGCCCAAGATACAAAATGCTTCTTTTCAATACAGCATGCATAAAATTCCATTCTCTAATTTGTGAAAATCAAAATGATGAACTGCATTTATGTATATACGAAGATATCCAAGGTTGGAAGAATTCAATTTAAATCTGAGCACTTCTGGGGAAAACAGCATCTAAGCAAAAGGCTGGCATCTGGTCCCCATGGAAGCAGAACTCAGCTTACTGAAGGGATAATGGCTCAGGGTAAGGAGTGTGGATAATCCAAAGTCAGGGCCACTGGTGAATTGGCCCTTTGACTGCCTCTCCAAGATCCCTCTGTGACGTTCGGAAGTGGGAGTGACATTTTCATAGCTAACGGGGCCACAGCCACTTCAGAACCCCCAGAGCACGCGCCGAAACCCAAGCCTGGCAGGCTTTGGAATTAAGGAGAACGTTTCCTCTTCGGCTGGATATACCCAGTGATTTATTTCTCGTTCTGTAAATATTGAGCAGATTCTTTGACTCAGCTATGGTTGTATACATTTAATCAGAATTAAAAATGAGGAGGAAAATAGTCTTGACTAAAAACAAAAGGGCTTCTTTAGGAAAGTAGCACGATGGGTCTGTGGTCTGCTTTGGCTGGGTGGTGGCAACACTGCTTTGCAGAAGTGTGCTGAGTCTGCCCTTAGCTCGGCTGGGGGGAGGGGGGCTTCTAGGTTAGACAGGAAAATGAGGTTTCACTTTTGTTGTAAGAGAAGAACAGTCAGAAAGTACCTACCCTGATTTAAACCTCACAAACACCCCTTTTCCAGGAAACTAAGGAGAGAACGCATTCGCTGTATCTTTGAATCCTTTTTTTCCCTACCAAGTGTTGCATTTTGTGAGAAGACTAACACATGAGTTATAATTCTGGGAAAATTCCAAGATCTAAAAGAAAACTCTCTATGATTCATCTACAATTCTTTAAAAATAAACATGATGTATGCATTCTACTGACTTAGAATGAAACGATTTTACCGTTGGAAGGACAACCATCCAATTTATTTAAGCAAAAACACTTTTCAACAGAGAAAGTATTTTAAGAATCTTAGTGAAACATTTTCCAAGGTAAAACCAACCAGTGTTCATAAATTGGAATGTAAATCTGTTTTGCTCCAATTCCTGCAATTGCTTCTCACAAGGGTAACTTTACACAAGTTTTTAATGATTATTTTTCGCATCCAGACTAGATGGCAATCAGAACTGGCTATCCTTCAGAATTTGTTCTTCCTGTTGTAACATTGAGAAATTCCCGGATTATAAAATGCCAAAACCATCTTCACTGCTTGCTGAAGGCATCTGCTTCTACGTGGCAATAACAATTCTTTCAGGGGGGTGACCCCTTGGTTCTAAAAGCCTAAAAACCACCTAAAGAAGAGACATTTTCCACACTTGTGTCATAAGCATTCCTAAAAATAACCAGATGTATGGTCATGGGTTATCTAAATATCTATAGTGAATGACAAAAACAGCCTGAAAAAATTTTTAAATGGTAATTAACCATGATGCCCTAAAAGCTTCTTTTACTGTATGTTCACCTGCAAATGTCAGCGATTTTTAAAAAAGGTTTTGTACATGTCAAATTTAAAGGAATTTATTTTGCAAGGCTTTTGAACAAGTGAAAAATAAAAACCTGGAGCAGCTGATAGCAATTATGACAAAAATAATTTAGCTAATAAGAGGCAAAAAAATAAAGGAAGAAAATGTGTCTGCATTTCAGCCAGAGAATGTGACCTGAGCTTTTGATTCTAATTCTTGCCCTGATGTTATTTCAGACTTCTTGTCAAGTAATTAAAATAAAAGTCATAGATCAAATAAAATGATGTTAAAATATATAATTACACAATTTATCTAAATTGTTTGATTTCTTAAGCTGGATTGTGGGTATGTCAATGTTCATTACATTATTCGCAATACATTTTTGACGGGCTGAAATGTCTCATAATAAGAAAAATGAAATAAAAATAAATGTTTATTTCTTCATTGATATTTCCTTTATCTATGGGTCTTCCGACAGCTCCTGGCTGTATCTATTTGGTGCAGGGGACCCTGGGGTTGGCAAGCAAGGAGGTAAGACAGGCCAGTTGTCTTCAGGATGGCAGGTAACCTCCCTACACCAGCCTGACATACAGGCAGCTTCTGTTCTGTTTGTATCATCATTTGAAATATACGTGGGCATCACCTTGTCTTGAAAAGCACAGGGTAGGGAATCAAGATGGATTATTGATGACTGAGAATCTTGTGGTACTCCAGGAAACTCATGTACAGTTTAGAGGTTTAAAGATGGAATCCTTTGATTGTGGCCGGCAAAGCAGACAAGCGCTGCTGGGAGGTACCCACCTCTAATCACTGGTGAAGGCAGATGGTTTTGTTTTACAATGTTGGAACCACAAGGATTTTTAAGGTGGGAGGTAAAGTAGATGTTAAATAAATACGGAGATTGAGAAACATTTGGGCCCAGAATCCTTATATTGAAAGCCCTGTCCTATCGATACAAAAATATTTGGAAATTTGCTTTTCCACCATGATCAAGAACCTATTTTATTCCAGGCACCATGCACAGTACACTCACAGAACACTCACTGTCAATTCTGGACAGTTCACAAAAGTTCTATTGATCTGATGGTAGCATTAATCAAAAGAGAAATCGCAACTTCAGTAAATGTGCGTGTTATTTGTAGGACACATACTAATTTCAGAAATGTTAACGTGGGAAAAAGCAGGCAACTCAGAGTTGGGTGAATAGGATGTGACAGGACTGACTGGTTCTCCATGTAAGTCTAGAAAACAGAGAAGAGCTCAAACTTTCAGCCCATTCTTTCTGCCACCAGCCCCTCTCTCATGAGACCTACCACTCCCTAGTTAGTCAACAGGGAGCATGGTTGATTAAATGTAGAGACCTGGGTTGAGCTGGGTCACTGCCATTCACTGCCAGAATAATTGTGCCTGCTCACCTACTTCTCTGTCCCCAGTAGCGTTACCTTCATCTCCAATGCAGGGTCTACATAGCAGCCACTTCATGGGATTGCTGTGAGGACTAAATGAGTGGAAGTAACTTGAAATAGCTCATAGAAAGTGCTTAATTAGAATTGGCCATTATCATTACCCCTGTATGTATGATTCTGAGAAAGTTACTTGCTAGGTTATTCACCGCAGTAAAGTTTGGTTTCCTCATCTCTAAGCTGAGAGAGATAAAAGGGGTCTACTTCATAGCATTGGGTGATTAAAGGTGATGGTGTACATAACATACTTGGCATGGCAATAAATGAAATTCAAGAAATGGAGGCTGTTGTTGTCTCTGTGCATGACCATCCCAAGCCAACCGATGTGTGCTTTGTGCATGCATTTGTCTCCCTTGTCCAACCCTTGTGTTCCATCGGTCCTCACAACAAATCACCTAACCTGCATGGTTCACTACATGTTTCTGGAAACTTCTGCTTCTCTGCACTGGGCCAGGAACAATAGCTGTCATTGACTGAGCACCATACAGGTGCCTCCAATAAATGATCTCTTTGAAGCCTCCTGCAAGAGGCATGTTGTTTCCATCATTTCTGGTGACAAGAACCAGAGCCCTGAGATAGTACGTGACTTGCTAAGATCACAGAGCAGTGAGGAGTACAATACCTCGATCTCCAAAGCCCACCTTCTGTTTCCTGACTGCCCAGTGTAGTCAGTGCCAGACTGAATGAAAACTCAACATGAATTCCTCCTGTGTTTTGCATGCTCTGCTCCCTTGGACATTTTATATTCTGTTGCTTTTTCTCTCATTCATCTTTAACATAGCTGACTTTATTAACACCCTGTCTTTACTTTTACATGGTGTGAGTGAATTATTAGTCACTCCCTTCTCTGAGGCCTACATGTGTTTTCTTCAGTCCAGGACTATATATTGCATGTTGAATAGAGTTGGGGAGAGTTCAGCCAGGATGGCAGCAAATGCTCAAAGTCCCGTAGCTGTGTTTTTCCCCGGTTTGGAGGATATTCTTTTCCCAAGGACGCAGCCTATCTTGGGTTTCATATTATTTTGTGGCAGTTGCCTCAAGTCTTCCTGGCTTGCCTCTTTGGTTGTGAAATCTCTAATCTCTGAGCTGAGGTGGGGTGAAGGTCAGCAGGTTCCAGTATTCTTAGTGATGCTAAAGGAGGAGCCTCTTTCCCACAAGCGGGGGCTGGGCAGAAGGAGAGAGCTCCCATCTCTTAGCTGTTCCCTCCTACAACAAACAGTCTCTGCAACAAGTAACTGGGAACAGGATGAGAAAGTGTGAGATCTTGCCCCTCGAAGGACAATGCTTCAGCCCTCTCACCAGGAGCTTAGGGTCTGGGGTCTTGATTGCCCCAGTTTGTAGGGGAATTTCCATCATGCTGGAGAACAGGGGGTGGGGAAGAAGTGACATGGACTTTTGCTGTTCTTATAGAATTTTAGTAGATTTTCTGGAATGAATGCTTCTTCATTTGAGGTATGTCCGCAGGACTATTTCTGGAGAGTTTAAATGGCTGGCTTTTATACCTTTCACCATTGGCACCAGGAAACAGTTCTCTAGAGCTCCTATTCACTTTCTTTTCAATCTTAAATCTTTGCTAAATCTTTATTTCATGATAGATGATAATTTCCTTTAGATAACTGGGATTTTTACATTAATGTTTGTTTGTTTTCTCCAAAAAGCTTGAATAATACCTTCTCACCCCTTCCCATTTACATTAAAAAAAAAATCAAAACAAGACAAATCTTGGCTTTTTTTGTTTTTTTTTTTCCAAGCTTCTGGTGAGATACTGAAGTGGCAAGAGTCATTTCCGCTTTTAGATGGTTTTCTGTGTCTTTTTTAGGTTAACCCCCAAAAGAACAAAATCCCATTAGTGACCCCCCTCTTTTTTTTTTAAATTGGGTATTATTAAGATTTCATAAGTGTTAGTTAACTCACCTTTCCCCTCATAAGATACAGTTTCTATAGGTTAAGAGGCAAGTGTGTGAGCCATACAAAGACTCTTAGTATCTTTTGGATCTTTATTTAATACTCTCTTTTCAAAGACAATAAATGAGATTATGTCACTTCTTTGTATGAGGGCTCCTACATAGTCTTACCTATCTTAAACTTTGTGGTTATTTCATTCAATTTCAGAAAATAAGATTTTGTCTCCTGGCTTCAATCTGCTATCTCGCTTCATGGCCTTTTATTATTTTGGTCATTTAAAATGAAAGGTAGATGATAAAAATTCGAGGTTCAGTCAGCCTCCTTTCAGAGACATGAAGCCTATGAGGCCTTGGTTTCTTCTTGAGGAAAACTAAATGAACTTCATTTCTGCATTTCTGACAGTAGGTTGGGCACACATGTAAAGTATCTTTTTCTTTCACTGTTTGCGTTAGTCAGAGTTCTCTAGAGAAACAGAACCAATAGAGAGATCTGTAAATACGAGATCTGTAAAGGTGTCCGTGCAACCAAGGGGATGGAAGAGTTCAAAATCTGTCAGGGCAGGCTGTGAAGCTGGTGGCTCTGATGAAGGGTTTGGACGAACTCCACAGGAGAGGCTCACTGGCTGAAGGAGCTGTGAAAGAGTCTCTCTTCTTCCTTAAAAGCCTCCAACTGATTGGATTACCTCATTGTGGGAGAAATGCCTTAGTTGATCACAGATGTAATTGGTCACAGATGCAATCAACTAAATGAAGATTTAATAGTCCTGGTTTATCAACCAACCATGAAATATCCTTGCAGCAACCGTCAGGCCAGTGCTTGCCTGACTAGACAACTGGACATCTTCGCTTGGCCAAGTTGACACCAGAACCCAACCATCACACCATTTAACAAAACATTAAGAAATGTGTGACTTTACAGTTGTGGCAACTCTTTCAACACTATAGATTTTACGATTCCGGGTGGTATATTGAAGGATTATTTTAAGAGGTGGCGTTTATGATGAAATCTTCTAAGCCCTCTCTACCAAAGTAATTTGATATCTATAAATGCCGAGAGATAGAAAAAAAAAATAGCTACTGTAGCTGCATCGCCACCTTCAGGAAAATTTGTAAAACGCTCGTTTAATATTAATGCAGTGTACAATTACTTCCGAGCTTTTGCCAAGAGTGCCAAGAGAACATAGGATACGAATGTCCCAGCATGCCTGCAAATCAGTTTGATTTGCAAAACCCTACTTGAACTGATGTTTGTAGATTTAAACTTGAGGACAGATTCTACAATAGAGCTGAACATTCGGAGAAGTGTGCAGATATGCATCATATTAAAGCCCCAGGCTTATACCAAGCCACAGTACTTGAGACCACACGACCCAAGGGGAGGCATTATATAATATTCAGAAGGACAAGATGCCTCAGGAGGCTGCAAATTTTGCGTGAATCCATGAACAACTGTAAGGAAAGGGTGGTGCTGGAGCTCTTTCTCTCTCATTGGATCCTTCTCGCATCACTGCCTCCTCTCCTGATTCCCACGTTTCTCATGTCCCTTTTCCTCGTCTCCTTAACATTTTCTTAAGCTGCAAAATAAGATTTCTTTGTTTATCCATCTCATTCCAGATTATACCCTTGGACTTTATTTTTTTCCCCTAGAAGATATATTTTCTTAAACTGAGAGTCTTCTATTCTGAAATGTATGATATATCTTCTGTAGAGTTTGAAATGGTTTTCTTAGAACATGTCATCTTATATTTTCATGTTTAAGTGAATGTTTTTATGCTGAAATTGTTCAAAAATTGTGAACTCTTATTTGTCTGAAAGAAGATAATATGACATTTAAAATATAAATAAGAAAGCTTGAATTTAAAATTCAGGATTGACAATATTATATTTCTGTAATTATCTTTCAGATTATGCAGATAACATTTCATACAGGGAAAGCAGAACCTGAG
This sequence comes from Tamandua tetradactyla, assembly GCF_023851605.1. Taxonomy (NCBI): domain Eukaryota; kingdom Metazoa; phylum Chordata; class Mammalia; order Pilosa; family Myrmecophagidae; genus Tamandua; species Tamandua tetradactyla. Next base: position 95,308,604 of record NC_135332.1, read on the forward strand.
TTTTCTCTGAAGTCCTGCCACCTCTTGGCTAATTCATGCAACAGAATTTTGTTTCAATATTAATTTTAAAACGAGCACCGCGAAAGACTTCATGAATAGAAAATAGGTGAGTTTTTGTAGAATTATGCAAATTTCTCCAAAACTTTGTTTTATTATGAAGCGTTTAATATAAATGTTAGTGCCAGTAAATAAGTCCAGTTATTTATATCAGAAATATTTTCCTTTATGGAAATTGTGGATAGAACTAAAAATGGAGTAAGCAGGAGATTGATATATCACAATGTTATATTTAACCGTCACAAAATAATATCAATATTGATATATGTATTATTATTTCCATTTTAGAGTAAAAGGAAGTCATTTACAAAGTTAAGTAACTTATCCCAAATCACACACAGAATAACCAATAAAACTAGGATTTTAATCTGTGTTTCTAACTCTAAAGTTTAAACGCATAGCAGGGGCCCTCTCCCTGGAAGGAGATGACACGAAAGGGGTTTAGATTCTTCCTATCTGCCCTGCTACAATGTACATCTTATTTGATCTATTCTGGGGTGAGGACATAGTGTAAGCATGTAGTTCATAAGTGCTCCCCAAGAACTTCCAAAGGTGGGGAGGTCTGTAAAATTGCCATTGGCATGCCCCGTGAGCCTCAGCATCTAGGCTGGAGGGCCGCTGTACCATGGTTTATTGGTCTCTATCTATATTTAAAAAGTCAAGAAGCCCTATGGGGCCAAGAAGCACTTTCTGTATGGTCAGTCCAAGCATTATCCAGCATTATGTGTTGAGTCTGCTGATTCACATCACTAAAGCCTCATTATCTTTCCAGACCAACTGCCATCCCTTGCTTTCCTACTGGAATAGAACTCCCTCTAATCTGCTTATTATAGTTGATAAATCGTATGCTTCTTCCATCTGAATGCCATTCCTCATTCAAAGCTAATTTATCTTGTCCCAAAATGCCTAGATCAGGATATCTCCCTAAAGCCGTTTTCTAAATGCTGTTGGAAATACATGCCATTGCTATTTTGTGCTAATGGCCTAAATGCATTTAGCATACATGTTTTTCACCTGAAACTCTAGATCGGTTCCCCAGACTAGGGTTAAATGCATGGAAGTCACACCCAGTTTGAGTGTGCTGTAAACCTGCCCATACCTTTCCTTGCCATATCCTACTATGGCGTGTTGGGCATTCCACTGCTCTATATCTGTCCATGATAACCTGGGATATTTCTGAGCATTCAGTCAACAAGGTGTACAGATTCATCATGATCAGGTGGTCAGAAGCTGTACACCACATGGCCCAAGTTTCTGGAAATTTTGGACCAAATGATATCCTTTTTATTATACATGACCTATAAAATAAGAGTCAGTAAATATTGGCACCATCCTAGATTTCCATTCAGTCATCAACCGTTGGTCCAATCCATCATCATCATGTTTTATGACCAAAACGTCTCCCCGAGTTATAATTGTAAGCAGCCATTCAACTTTGTCAAGGTCTGAAGAAAGGGTAGTCTTGGAATCAAATGGCTTCACCCTTTGCAGCATCAGTATAACTAAAAAACATCCTTTTCTCTGAGCCTTTTTTTTCCTTGTATGGATTTCTCTTATTACGTAACTCCATTCTCTTTTATTCTTTTACCTTTAGCTACTATGTGTCCTTCTCTCCATTTGTCATTGAGTTTAACCCAAACTTTTCCACCTTTGAGATATACTCAACTCAGTCACTGTGCTGGTCCAGGATGCAAGCAGCAATAACAGTCTAGCAAGTGCCCCTCTCCCTTAGTCTAGGTTCATTAATGTAGGATAGTGTTTTAAAGGTACTTAATGAGTGGATTTTCTCAACTACTAATCAATGAAGCTGCATCACTGCCAACCCCAGTTTTTGCACGTAGGGTAAAGACACAATCCATCCCATCAGACCCAGCTAGTTTCTTGCTTAGAGAACATCAACCTTGGTCCTGGACAGTTGGGGTGATGTGGGGAAGAAATGCATAGTTGGACCAGCCTTCTCCCTTATCCTTGCTTCCCCATTCTGCAGCATTCAAAATCCACAGAGATGAGGCTGCTCCTGAGTTAGTACCTCCACAACACATTTTAGTAAAGCTCTTCAGGAAGCTGATTATATCAATCCACAAAATAAGACCACTCCTTCACATTTTACTCTCTAGCTTCAGCACTTTCCTGGTTTTGACCCCAGCTACCTGGCCTAACCTCTTGGTGTAGGTTGCAGAAGTGCTATCTCTTATTCCAGCCTAAGTTTTCCCTTTGATGATGGCTCTGAGGTTAATGGCCAATAACTTCAAGCAGCCAGAATCCAAGCTTGGCACAGAAACAGGGTCTGCCCCAAAATGCTCCTTTACATTCATTTTAGCTACAGCAACATGGAATTTTATATTTAGCCTATAACCCATTATTTAGTATGATCTTATGTATACAGTGAGCCAGCTCTTAGGGAGTCAGGTCTATCATTTCTGAATCCCACTAGTAACTCTTACTTCCAGGAACTGACTGTAGCAAAGATTGTCTTATACTTCAGTTGACTCGGTGGCCATCCAGGTACCAAAGGTGCATAACCATCACTTCTTCATCTTCCCTTCCCCAAACAATGCTTTCAACACATTTTGGTGAGTCAGGATTGTTCTAACAAATCTAGGTCTTCTGATGCCGACTGTGCTGTGGTCCCCAAAACAGCCCTCAGGTTGTTAATTTGCTAGAAGGACTTACAGGGCTCAGAAAAGCTGTTATACTCATGGTTCCAGTACATTACAGTGAAAGGATACACGCGAAAGTCAACAAAGGGAAAAGACACATAAGGCAATGTCCAAAAAAAACCAGACCATGATTCCAGGTGTTCTCTCCTAGTGGAGTTGCACAGATGCACTTAGTCCTCCAGAAAGGATGTGTAACAATGATGCAAATTATTGCCCATCAGAAAGGCTCCCCCAAGATTGGTCTCCAGAGTTTTATCTGGGCCAGCCCTGTCGGCATGCAGCATTTGCATGACCTTCCTCAGCTACCCAGACTCCAAACAAAACAGAATAAAAACAAACATTGACAATAAATCACACTGCTAGCATAAACTATCTGATCAACCTGGGATGGTACCCAAAACCACTCTTATCAAGCAGTGGATTCCAAGGGCTCAGAGCTCACTTCCCAGGAACCAGCCAAGGGCCAGTTCTGAGGGTAACCCCTTTTTAGAACATGCAGGATTTGAGTACCCAGGCCTGCTGATTTAATCTTTTCCTGTGCAGCCTGTTTCCAGCCCATGAGAAGTTGGAGGCCTCAAAACCTCATTTCATGTTAAACTTTCTCTGACCTTTTTAGTCCAATAAAATATGACTCATTAAATAAATTTATTTTTATGTATCAAATCATAAATTCACTCTACTTGATAAATATCTACCTCTTCTCAGGGTGATGTAGGATCAAGTTGTTAAGAGTTTCATTGTCCATCAGCTGGGTCTCGAGATAAAACTGCGGATAGTCAGAAGCGGCGGATGCCCAGAAGCCTGAGTCTTATGTTTATTAAATAGAGTCCATGAGGTTGTACCTTAAACCTTTCTGAAATCTTAACAAAATGACTAGCAGTTTCCTGATGCCACTCTATCACTAGCTGTACCCTAGAGTTGATCTTTGCTTTGAAATTATAGGTAACTTTGAGAATCTTTTGCTACGAGAGATGAGGGATGAGAAACAGTTTTATGCTGGAGTCTAGCAAGTCCTGTTTCTTTTATATTTCATTTCAATTCTGCTTCAAAATCAACAATTCCTTCTCTAGCTCATTCTATTCCTCCCATATGTGATCAGAAGTTGCTAAAAAAAGTCTTTTGTGCTCTTTCTGCCATGGAAATCTCCTTATCTGGATGGATATGGTGGTAAATTGGATTATGTGACCCAATTTAGACATCTTCTTAACCTTAATCCACACTCCTGTGGGTGTGACCCCATTGTGAATAGGACCTCTTGAAGGATATTTTTAGTTCAGGTGAATGAGGGTGACTTTATAAAGGGCAAGCCAAGAGGAGAAGCAAGGAGGAGGAAATCAGCAGGAGCCTGGAAGAGAAAGGAGAGGACGTGGCCATGTGATGGGAAAGAGAAGAAACCCAAGGATTTTGCTGGGTAGCCAGCACCAGATTGCAACAGTCTCTGGGGAAAAAGTAAACCTTGCTGAGATCTTTATGCTGGCCTTCCAGCCTCCCAAATCATGGGGCAATAAATTCCTGTTATTTAAGCTAAGCCATTGTTTGGTATTTGAAATAGCACCTGGGCAAACAGACACATACTTTACTAGGAGCCATTTCCATTGTCCATTTATTGAAGGTTTTGCTTATTGTTCTGCTGGTATATAGAGCAGGTCTCCATTTCCTAGGTGACCTTCCAGCCTTCACTCTCTTGAGGCCCTCCAGGCTTGTCTTACTACCTGGTCCAAAGCCAAGGTCATGTAGTTTACTTTTTGATGCTTGATATATCAGTTAAGATGTGCTAAGAAGTCTCATGCCATGATGCTAGTTTTGGCAAATTTTCCCTAAAAATGACATCAGGTCTTGATATATATCAAGGATATTTTGGCAGGTGCATACAAGTAAATGATTTCATTATGCCTGCTAACTTGATTGCTCTTTACTGTTATGTATTATTTCACTTCACGTCTCTTAATGCTTTATCTTAAAGTCTCTTTTGTCTGGTATTACTATCTTTACACTATTGTTTGGTTGGCTGGGCATATTTTTTTTTACAATTTTTTATTATCTACATTTCTGAATTGTTTGGCTTTAGATCTGTCTTATATAGACATCATATTGTTAGATTTAAAAGAAATCTCTTTCCAGTTGTATTATGACTAATACATTTGGACATATTTCTAAGATCTTAATTTGCATTTTTGTTGACCATCCCTGAGGACGTGTTGTTTGATATGAGATCTTAAGGATGTAAAACAGCCAGCTATGGGATGGAAGAAGGGAGAGAGATGAAATGATATGGGGTCAGAAAAGACCTGGACATGTTTGAGGAAGAGAGAGGAGATCATTGCAGCAGAAATGCGTGAATCTCACAGGTGAATAGTGGAGGGACCAATGGCGAGGGTCTGGTAGCCATGGTGACTCTGTGAAGGGGACACTATGTTAGGAATGCTCTGACTTCTTTCCATCCTTGGAGACCAGTGAATTAGCCAAACTGGCAAGAATGGGAGAAGGGATGACCCACCCCTCTGGGCTCTCTCATTTTTGGGGCACTTGCTTGCCTGCAGTAGCATGGGTTCCAGTCTGTACTCTGCCATGTTATGAAGGCTGGCTGCTCTCTTTATGGGGACCTGTGATCATCCAGTGGGGCTATGGTTCAATTCTCCTGTATATAACTACCCAAGGCGGCCCATTCCCAGAAGCTGCATCCTCCAAACAGCTCTATCAGAAGTGGAGATGATGCCTTGCTCTCCATATGGCTGACTCCTGTGTCTGGCAGGACACAGAGACATTATTTCTTCAACCCATGAAAAAACAACATTAGCAATTTAGTATTTTTCTTAAACAGCAACGGAAAGATTTTGAAAGGCTTTAAGCAAAGGTTTTGGGGTGGAATAATCTGATTTATGCTCTGATAAAGATCATTTTGGCTGTGGAGACCAGAATGGAATGTAGACAATAAAAATAGAAGCTCATTAGTAGTCCAGCCAAGAAGAAAAGGGGGTGACTGGAGATGGGTAGAGATGCGGTGTGAATGATAAGGAGGAGTCTGGCTCTTGGTTTTCTAGGTTGAGTGGTTGGGTGTAAGGCATTGCCAGGTACTAAAGGGGAAGCTTGGGAGGACCATGCATATAGGGGCTTTCTGTGTTTGGGTTTTGTAGAGTTTGAGATGTACATTGGATATTCAAGTATAGATGTGAAGTACACAATCAGACTGGAAGCTGAGCCTTAAGATTATAGCAGAACTGGAAGCATAAATAAAAGGTGACATTTAGCACCTTTGGACTGGGAGTAAAACATCGAAGGCGTTAGATGACTCTGATCATGTGGGTGTGGTCCCATAACAATACGAGTCGGGGAGAAAATGAGTGGAGCGCAGTTGTCAACACTTAATAACAAAGGAATAGCAATTCTTTATGAACTTATACTCTCTACACAGTTGAGATCTGGAAAGGTGCATAAAGCGAAACAAGCAATGTCAAAAACATGATATCTCATCAAGAGGATGATCCACAATCTGACGTGAATTTATTTAAAATGACTTATTTCACTGTTTTATAATTTAATGTTAATGTATTATTTTATGCATCTTACCCACTTCATAAAAAAGAAAACAAAATGTTGGAAAAAGCAAAAATTGCATATATTATACTCAAACCAGAAAAAAATTTTATTTTTGTTTTAATTCTCTGTAGGTACAAAGAATAACTAATTGCATTTGGAGTAACTGCTCAAATGTAAGAGAACAGAAGCATGTATAAAATTCTACAGATAAATATATAATTCTTTATTATTAAAGAAAAATTTTCATTAATATAAACGAATAAATAAATGAATAAAGAATCAATGAAACCAGAAGGAACAATTCCCAGAGTCTTTGCCCTTATGAAATTGCAAGTATTTTTTTTAACTATAAAAAAAATTAGTAGCTTGATAATAACATAAAAGGATGGAACATTTTATTTTAATGATACAAAATGGACTGAAACGATCACAAGCACCACCAGGCAAATACCTCCAAACAGATTGTACTCCTATTATTAGATTGGTGTCAATAATTATCTAGGCGCCAAATGGCAGTTTGGAGAATTGCTGAGGGAAGACTTTCAGTCCAATTCTTCCATTTGAAACATTCTGGGAGTAAGAAATATGTGGAATTGAATTAGAACACTAATAAATCTACTTGTTTTCTCCTCTCCATTCCAAATAAGTATACTAGAGTTCTGGTTGATTCAAGGGGAGGGGAACAAAGGAAGTAGCTCATGCAAGGCTGAGAGTGTGGGGATCAGTAGATGTGGGGTCCAGGGGGTGGAGACCCCATTCCCTATAGAGGACCCTGTGAATACTTTGTTGTAAACAATCCACCCAGCACTCTTCACGACAAGTATAATTGCCTTTATTGGATTAGGGCCCTGAGGCTGAGTGAGAGGGAGCAAGAATGAGGGAAACTGTTCAAGGTCTGTCTTAAGTGTAGGTGGTGGAGAGATTCCAGCTTGGACTTGGCTGAAGGCAGCAGATCAGAAGTGGTAGAAGCTGAAGATGTGAGGGGAAGAGCATCCAAGAAGCTTCTCCTATTTATTAAGTCATTCATTCAACAAACACAGCACACTGACAATGAGGTAACCCCAGGCATACGGAAAGAAATAAAAATATGGTAGCAAGAAGAATAATGGCTTTCTCTTTAGTGTTTACACTGTAGCAAGATACACACACATTTATATGTAATAATGATGAAGCAAAATTAAGTGTGGGAAGCACTGTGACGAGTGAGGAGAACTACTGTGGAGTCTGTACCTAATTTCTCAGTATATCTCTATTCCCGTAGGCTGGTAACTTGGCCCCAGCAAAATTCCAGATCCCTCTAAAGTCCTTTAGGTAATATTGATTATCAGGGGAGTATAGCTTATCTTGACCAAATATATATTTATAACTGGTTGGTTATTTGGATAATAAATGATTATTCTTGTTCTCATTTGCTCATCACAATTCCACACGTTTGATTATTTATTTCTTAAAAGTTGTCAAGGAATATAAGGAATTGCTGAAATTAAGATCAGTAATGATATATCCTATTTTTTCATGTTTGATTAAAAGAAAAGATAGGAAGATAAGTTTAAAATCTGTAGATTTTCATTATTCTTTCCTTTTTTTGGCTTCCTTTTTGTTTCTGAAGAGATTTAGTGCCTTCCCAATAATTTGTTTCAACATTATTATGGAGTAGGTATATTAGTGACATCTTTTAAAAATCAGTTAATTTGGGGGTGCAAGGGTAGTTCAGTGGTAGAATTCTCTCCTGCCATGTGGGAGACCCAGGTTTGATTTTTAGTCTATGCACTTCCCCAAAAACAAACAAATAAGCAAAACAAACAAAGAAAAATTCAACAAATGATACTGCAATAACGGAATACTCACATGTGACCCAGCCATAGAGCATACAAAAAAAAAATCAGCTAATTAAAAAAAATTAATTTTGAAAAATATAATAATATAAGTTATGGTAATAAAATCAGAACCTCTATTTTGAAGAAGAAATTTTTAAATATCCATATTATAATCTCCTCAATAGAGGTAGCCATTGGCAATATTTTGCTGTATTTTTCCATTGTCTTATAGATTACATTGTTTTTTCTGTGTTAGTACACATAATTCTACATCATCTTTTAATGGTCATTTATTATTATATTGTATGAACATGCCATAACAGACTAAACTATCCTATTGTTCGACAAGATATTTTTATTTTTTTCCTTGTAAACAACGGTACAATGGACCTCTTGCACACATATTCATTTTATCAGATCTAAGTTTCAGAAATAGAATTGCTGGGTCATACTAATATTTTTAAAATTTTGGATACATATTACCAATTTTTCCACCAGAAATGTAGCAATTTATGCTCTAACAGCAGGATCTTTGAAGGCTTATTTCCCAAAAACTTTGTCATGACTGATTCTGGATCTTTTTTACATTTTGACCAATTGATAAGTAAGGGCAAATCATTGTTTTTAATTTACTTTTTTTGAATACTAATACATTAACATTTTAAGGTGGAATTTATAATAATGTTAACTTCTGATTTTTTTTTTTAGTCTTTAGCCAATGATTACAAAATGGGGGAAATTAAACACACAATAAGAACTGATTGCTTGTGGTTTTAATGAACTACTTGAAGAGAAGCTCTTTTGCACCTCATTCCAGGAATAAAATGAGAACATCTGAGGGTGGGTTTCCCCGATGCCGAGTGAAGCAAAGTGACAGTAGCCTTGGTCACAATTACCATGTTTGATAAGGAGTTTTCGAGAATTACTGAATCTTTGCTCAACCCTAAGTATGATTTGACAGGAAATACCTGGGAAAAGCAATGAAAGTGAGTGGAGGCAGATGCACTGGGACAGAAACCCAGTGGGAAATTATTACAGGAGACTTGTTATGTTATGATAAAAGTCCTCATAATTTATGGAAGAAGAGTGAAGTAGAGCATATTGTTTTGGTTTTTTCACAGCTCTAAAGACAACTTTCTATCTCCTTCGGAGACCTCAACCATTCTGAGTTCCATGAAGGAAGGACCACTGAAATCTTTCAGTTTTTTTCTTATTTTTTAGTATGATTATATATACATCTTTGCATTGCCAGGAGACTAGAATTAATGCAGGCTTTAGTCCATGGACCATCTATATAAGATGAATGTAATGATGGACTGCAGTGAGCTCTGTCTGGTGGAATGTTGGGAAAAGAGACATAAGGTGGCTGACTTGCTGTGCCAGTTTGAAACTGATGTGTACCCCAGAAAAGCCATGTTCTTTAATCCTCATTCAATATTATTGGGTGGGATCTTTTGATTAAGTTATTTCCATGGAGACGTGACCCACCAAATTGTGGGTGGGACCTTTTGGTTAAGTGGTTTCCAAGAATATGTGTCTCCACCCATTCAAAGTGGGGTTGCTTACTGGAGTCCTTTAAAAAAGAACATATTAGATAAAGCTTCAGAGCCCTCAGAGCCTACACGGCCTGCACAGCCAGAGACCTTTGGAGATATAGAAAGAAAACGCTCTCAGGAAAGCCTTTCTGAAAGGAGGAGCCAGGAGAGAAACATAGCAGACATTGCCATGTGTCTTCCCAGCTGACAGAGGAACACCTAATGCCATTGGCCCTTTCTTGAGTCAAGGTATCTTCCTCTGGATGACTTAGTTTGGATAATTTTTATGGCTTTAGAACTGTGAACTTGCAGCTTAATAAACTCCATTTTAAAATTCATTCCATTTCTGGTACATTGCATTCTGGCAGCATTAGCAAACCAATACACCTGTCTGGGAGAGGAAACAAGAAAAGCTGATTAATGAATGTGAAGAACATTGCGTTTCATCAGAAGAGTTAATGAGCACCTCCTGTACATAAACCAGGCAGTCTGGAGAGTGCACAGAGAGGAGCTTAGTACTGGATGAGAGGGTGGGATTTCCATTCGTCTTAAAACAGCTTCCATCTTGAAGGTAAGAATATAACTTCCTTTTTGGGAGACTTCTTACTGTCAACCCTATAGGTAGGAAACACAAAAACACTGGCCAAGAGTAAAAATAGCTTCTTCTATCTGTCCATGTTTCCCTTCATCATCTCAATCCACTGGAAGTAGTCACTGATAACATTTATATTATCAAGTATTCTTAGAGACCCTTTATAGGCATATTTTTTCCTTTCTTCATGGTAAACCAATGGGATTAGCAAATGTGATAGTTGTCTATTATCCTTAGATTAATTACAGAAATATTTGCTAACTTTCTCTGATACAATCATTACGTACATTACAAAACTGAAATGTGCAATCATTGTGTCTGTTTTAATGTTGTTGTTAGATCAAAGCAAGGGTTCTCCCTATTGAACACTCATTAAAAACAGAGTGACGAGTTATGGCTCATAATTTCTGCCCCAGGAAAAGTAATGTGGAGTATTCAAAACACTCCTTCTTAAGCAATCATGTGATTATGTGATAAACCTTTATCTACCCTCCAAAAAAGGGTAGTGTTCAGAATCTGTTAGGATTTTTGAAAAAAGAAAAAATTTTCCCTTGCAGATGGCTTAGACTCCAACAGAAGGCTGAAACTAGAGTAATATCTACATGTTTACTAATATTTTGGGTACAGGATAAATGGACAATAGAAAACCCTTGACTGGCCTGAGTTTCTTGTTATTGTCAAATGTCCATCCCCTTGTTTGTCATCAAAGAATCAATAGTTAATACGGCTGAGAGAATTGAGACATTGTCCATTTAGATCAAGACAAAAGGCATCTAGCCCTAGCATTTTAAAACTCAGATTTATAGTCATTGAATTAAAAAACAAGTACTACCTTTTTTCTCCTTGAATGTCACAAAACCAAATTTCTTATGTATGGTATGAACCATAAGATACTTACATTTATCGAAGTTTATTCATGCAAAAGATAGAAAGTAACTACCTTTGAGGAATTTCAAAGCATATTGCAATATGTTTTCTACTGTGAATATGAATTTTCTAGTCTAGTCTATCAATGCTAGAGTGAATTACATTAGGTCATCCTAGAGAAGTAGTTCAAAATCTAGAATGAAGATGTTGATTTGATCTGTTCATGCATAAACCAGCTAGCATGTGGCTCAGCCCCAAATAGAAAATAATATTAATGTGGAACTATTGGATTAAATGGGCCTTACTATTTCCAGTACAATTCTCTTGATGGCGAAAGAATTTCTTTTGTTCTTTACAGTGTTTTCTAAAGCAAACTCTAGCTTTAGTTTTGTTTTTACTTGACTTATCCATTATAAACCTTGGCCGGATGACTTCTGTTATAACAATATTAGATTATAATGGCCGTGCTGGTGTTCTAAAGGACTCTATTGGGGAAAGATACAAGAAACAATGGACAATAAGATAACTTCAGAGCTTGTAATTATTTGACTATGAGAACTTTAATAATCAGTCCTTAGAAGTAAAAGACAACTATGACCATCTAATCCCACACACTTTATTGCTCTAGAAAGTTATGCCACAGAGAATAAATGGTACATCCAATTATCCAATGCTAGTTGAAAATCCAAGACTAGAATATGTGTTAATTGATTTTAATCTGGTGCTTTTTCTATCATGATTAAAATTGATATCACGTATATGATAAATATGTGTACATAGATTTCCTGGCACGCTGTGTGTGTGTATCAATTTTATAATGTAGTTTCCTGAAGCGGAACTTTCATCTTGGGCTACAAAAGGACTGAAATGAAAAAAAATTATTAGAGATGCTGTTGGTTTACAAAAGAATTATGCATAAAATATGGGGCTCCCACATACCACCCTGTTATTGACACTATGCACTGGTCTGGTACATTTGTCACAATTGCTGAAAGTGCATTTTTATAATTGTTCTTAGCTATAGTCCGTGTTTTAACTTAGGGGTTCACTGTGTTGGCAGTTACATGTTCTGTTTTGTTTTTTTTTAATATTTCATGTAGTATCATGTATACAACCTAAAATTTCCCCTTTTAGCCACATATAAATAGATAATTCAGTACTGGTTGTACTGGTTATCACAGTCACAATAGTGTGCTACCATCATTGCCATCCATTACCAAAATTTTACAATTAGAAATTGGTTTTTTGTCCAAATAGAAATTGCACATTTAAGCTTTAACTCCTTATTCCCTATTCTCTACTCATACTCTGTCCCCTGGTAACCTATATTTTATATGCTGACTCTATGTTTGTTTATTCTAATTATTTCATATCATTAAGATCATACAATATTTGTCTTTTTATATTTGTCTTATTTCACTCAGCATGATATCTTCAAGGTTCATCCATATTGTCACATATTTTAGAACTCCATTCCTTTTTATGGCTGAATAATATTCCATTGCACATATATACCACATTTCATTTATCCATTAATTGGTTGATAGACACTTGGTTGCTTCCACCTTTTAGCAGTTGTGAATAATGTCACTGTGAACATCTGTGCAATTATCTGATTCCTTTCTTTCAGTTCTTCTGGGTATATAACTAGTAATGGGATTGCTGGGGTATATGGTAATTCTTCACTTTATCTGAGAACTACCAAACTGTCTTCCACAGCAGCTGCACAATTTTACTTTGCCACCAACAATCAATGAGTGTTCCTATTTCTCCACATCCTCTCCAACACTTTTAATTTTCCATGTTTTTAAAAAATAGCAGCCATTCCTGTAGGTATGAAATGGTATCTCATTGTGGTTTAACATTTTTGCATGTACTTCTTGGCCATTTGCATGACTTTCTTGGGAGAAATGTCTATTTCTTTGTCTACTCTCTAACTGGATTATTTATCTTTCTGTTGTTGAAGTATTTTTCATATATTCTGGATATTAAATCCTTATTAGATATGTGGTTTTCAAGCATTTTCTCAATGATGTACACTGTTCGACTTTCATGATAAAGTCCTTTGAGGAACAAAAGTTAAAGTTTTTATTAGGTCTCATTTATCTATTTTTTCTTGTGTTGCTTGTGCTTTGAGTGTAAAGTCTAAGAAACTATTGCTTAACACAAGGTCCTGAAGATGGCTCCCTGCATTTTCTTCTAGGAGTGTTACTGTTATGGCTCTTATAGTTAGATTTTGGGGTAATTTTGAGTTGATTTTGGTGTGTGGTGAGCGATGGGGTCCACCTTCAATTGTCTGCAAAGGGAGATCCAGTTTTTCCAGCACCATATGTTGAAGAGATTATTCTTTTCCAATTGGGTGGTCTTTGCCCCTTCTCAAAAATTAGTTGGCCAAAAATATGAGTGTGGATTTCTGAACTCTTAATTAGATTCCATTGGTCTATGTGTCTCTCCTTGTGCCAGTACCATGCTACCTTCTTTTGAACTTATCACTGCATTTATTAGTTTTTATAAAATGCATTTGCAGGAATGTAAAATATGTTCAGCAAAACTGCTTTTTTTTTTTTCATGGGCAGGCAATGGGAATTGAACCCCAGTCTCCTGCATGGAAGGTGGGCATTCAAACCACCGAACTACCCATGCACCGCATGCTATTTTAATTACTGTGGCTTTGTAATAAGTTATAAAGTCAGGAAGTGTGAATCCTCCAACTTCATTCCTCTTTTTCAAGATGGCTTTGGCTATTCAGAGCCCCTTACACTTCCATATAATTCTGATGAATGGTTATTTCAATTCTGCAAAGATAGTTGGAATTTTGATTAGGATTGCATTGACTCAGTAAATCACCTTGGATAGAATTTAAATCTTAACAATATTTAGTCTTCCTATCCACAAACATGGAATATCCTTCCATTTATTTAGGTCTTCTTTGATTTCTTTTAATGATATTTTGTAGATTTCTGTGCATGAGTCCTTTGCATACTTGGTTAAATATACTCTTAGAAATTTGATTATTTTAGTTGCTATTGTAAATGGATATTTTCTTGATTTCTTCTTTCAATTGTTCATTACTATTGTATAAAAATATTACTGATTTGGGGGTGTTGATCTTGTTATAGCACCATCTTGCTGAATTCATTTATCAACTCTAAGAGCTAGGTTGTAGATTTCTTAGGATTTTCTGTATATAGGATCATGTCATCTGCCAATAGGGGAACTTTCATGTCTTCCTTTCTGATTTGGACGCATTTTATTTCTTTTTCTTGTTTAATTGCTCTGGCTAGAACTTCCAGTTCGATGTTGAATGAAAGTGGTGACAGTGGGCTTCTTTGTTTTGTTCCTGATTATAGAGGGAAAACTTTCAGGCTTTCACTATTAAGTATAATGTTAGTTGTGGGTTTTTCATAGATGCCTTTTAGCATATTGAGGAATTGTTATGTTATTAGATTGAGGAACTCTAATCCTAGTGTTCTAAGTGTTTTTATCAGGAAGTGGTGCTGGATTTTGTTCAAATGCCTTTTCTGCATCAATTAAGATCATCATGTGTGGTTTTCGTTTTATTTTGTTTATGTGGTGTACTACATGAATTGATTTTCAGATATTGAAACACCCTTCTACACCTAGGGTATATGATAATTGCCATTTGATCATGGTGCATAATTCTTTAAATATGCTATTAGATTTGGTTTTCTAGTATTTTGTTGAAGATTGTTGCATCTATATTCATAACAAATATTGGTCTATAATTTTTTCTTGTGGTATATTTATCTGGTTTTGTTATGAATAATATTTTTTTGCCTCATAGAATGAATTAGGGTGTACTCCCTCCTATTCAAGTTTTTGGAAGAGTTGGAGTAGGATTGGTGTTAATTCTATTTGGTGTGTTTAATAGAATGTTCATGTGAATTCATCTGGTCTTAGTCTTTGCTTTGTTGGGAGGTTTTTTGTTTTTGTTTTTTTGTTGGAAGGTTTTTGATTACTGATTCAATCTCTTTTTTAATTATTCATTTGTTCAGGTCTTCTATTTCTTCTTGAATCAGTGTAGGCATTGCATGTTCCTAGTAATTTGTAACTTTCTTCTGTGTTATCTAGCTCATTGGTGTTCAGTCGTTCATACTATACTCTTATAGCCCTTTTTATTTTAGTGGGATTGTTAGTAATGTTTTCATTTTCATTTCTGATTTTAGTTATTTGTGTCCTCTCTCTTCTTTCTTCATCAGGCTAGCTAAAGATTTGTCAATTTTTTTTTAATCTTTCCAAAGAACCAATTTGGTTGATTCCTTCTATTGTTTTTCATCTTCTAAGTCATTTAGCTTCACTCAAAGCATTGTGTTTCCCTCATTTTGTTCATTTGGGTTCCATTTGTTCTCCTTTTTCTAGTTCTTTCAGTTTTGAGGTTAGGTCTCTGATTTGAAATCTTTCTTCTTTTTAAATGTAATCACTTAGAGCTATACATTTCCCTTTCAGCACTGCCTTTGCTGCATCCCATAAATTTTGGTGGTTGTATTTTCATTACATCCTCCTCAAGATGTTTCCTAATTTCCCCCGTGATGTCCTCCTTAACCCATTTGTTGCTTAAGAGCGTGTTGTTTAATTTCCACGTATTTGTGAATTTTTCATTTCTCCCTCTGTTACTGATTTCTAGATTCTTCCCATTATGGTTGAAGATAAATTTTATGATTTTAATTTTTTAAATTTATTGATACTTATTTTGTGATTTAAGATATGATCTATCCTGGAGAATAATTCATGTGCCCTGGGGAAGAATTTGTATTCTATTGTTGTTGGTTAAAGTGTTCTATATATGTCTGCTAGGTCTAGTTGCTTTAGAATATTATTCAAGTTATTCCTTATTGATCTTCTGTCTAGATGTTCTATCCATTATTCACAGTGGTGTAATACTCTCTCCTACTATTGAGGTAGAACCATCCATTTCCTCCTTCAATCTGTCAGTATTTGCTTGCTTCAAATATTTTGGGACTCTGGTGTTAGGTGCATGTATATTTATGATTGTTGTCTTTTTATTGATTTGACCTCTTTATCAGTATATCATGAGAATCTTTGTCTCTCATAACAGGTTTTGACTTAAAGTCTATTTTATCTGACATTAGTATAGCTGCCTTAGGTTTCTTGGTTATGAATTGAATGTTGTATTTTTTCCATCCTTTTACTTTCAGCCTGCTTGAAGCCTTGAATTTAAGACTAGTCTCTTGCAGAGAGCTTATAGTTGGCTCACTCCCTTTTTTTTTTGCATGGACAGGCACCGGGAATCGAACCCAGGTCTCCTGCATGGCAGGCAAGAACTGTGCCTGCTGAGCCACCCAGCTCATGACTTTTTATCCCTTCTGGCAATCTCTGCCTTTTGACTGAGCGTCTAATCCCATAGTTACATTTAACATCACTACTGATAATGCAAGATCATTTTCTGCCATTTTGCTATTTAGTTTTTTGGTAAGATATATCTTTTTTTGTCCCACAATTCTTCTGTTAATGCCTTCTTTCATATTTATTTGCTTTTGTGTGGGTTGTACCATTCTGAGTCTCTTCTCATTTCTATCTGGGTATATTTTACATATATTATCCTTGTGGTTACTGTGTGATTAAAATTTAGCATCCTATGTCTATAACACTGATATTTGACTTGATATCAACTTGACTACAATAGCATACACATAGACTGTTCTCATACCCCTCTATCCCCCCACTTTATATAATTTATATAAAGATATAAATTAAATCTTTGTACATGCAATGTCCAAAACCATAGATTTTCAATCCTTTTAATGCATTTGCATTTTACTTGTTGGAAGTAAGAAGTGGAGTTACACACTGAAAAATATGGTATGGTAGCACTGGTATTTATAAATACCCAAATGGTTACCTTTAGTAGAGGTTTTTATTTCTTTATATAGCTTTAGACCATTGTGTAATGTTCTTTACTCCCATGATGCATATATTGGTAGGCTTGATATTGTTCCAGAGATGGCTTAGGCTATTTTTGCCTTTTATAATTATTTTTTTCTTTCTGATCCTTCGACTGGCTAATTTCAATTTTCTTGTCTTTGAGTTCACTGATTCTTTCTTCTGCCAGTTCCAATCTGCTGTTGAAACTCTCCTGGGAATTTTTCATTTCTGTTTTTGTGGTCTTCAACTATAGTAGTCCTGTTTGATTCTTTTTTCAGGTTTGTATCTCTTTATCAAGATTCTCATGTTGTTCATTTATTATTTTCCTAATATCCTTTATTACTTTTCTGTATTTTTCTTCATCTCTTTCAGCATATTAAAAACTATTTTTTAAAGCCTTTGTCCAGTATGTCCACACTCTGGTCTTTTTTGTTTATGTTTTCTAGATGTTTATCCTCTTCCTTGGGATGGGCCATCATTTTCTATTTCTTTCCTTGTTTCCTTGTTTTGTAAGCTTTTGTTGTGCATTGTACATTTTAATGTTGTGAAATGTTGAGTCTGGGATTTATTTCCTGACATAACTATTTCTTGACTGTGTATCCAGCTAGTGACATAAAAGAGGTTTTCTTGATTGTCAGAAACTAAGAAAATCAACCAAAAAAAGCACAGAAATACCTTTCACCATTTTTGTAAAGTCACTTTGCTTTGTGTGGTGCTCTCCTTCACAGGTCAGCCCGCCTATTAGGTAGGTCTGTCCAAGGTGAATACAAAGTGCAGGAGCCTTCGTGCCTTTTCTGGGCTTGTGGTTGCTAGGCATCTTGGGAATTGCCCTATTTACAAGAGTTTGAGTGCTCCCTCTGCTTCCCAGGAAAAGACCTTCTCCCTCTTCTCAGTGTTCTATTGCAGGACTTACAGATAGTAAGCCTTTGCCCCAGACCGTTGCCCGTTGCCACAACTGCCTCAACTCTTTCTTACACTGCTTTCATTGTCTCAAGCTGCTTTTGCTTGGAGGATAAATTCTGCGATGGTAGGGCCTGTTGGAGAGGGGTTTCACGAATCATTCTTTCCCAGTCAGGATAAGGTCAGGTCCAGTACTCTGAGGAATTGTATTGTCTTTAGGTCACTCCTCTGTCTTTGCCCTGGGTGAGTTGGAACAATGGCTGCTCTCAAGCCAGACACCCAGCAATCCGAAGTAACTAATCAAAGGCTGTGGTCAGTGTTGGGGCCATACCTGCCCTCTTCCTCACCCCCACCAGGTTCTTGGGAAACTGCTTTTTTATGTACCTCTCCGGGACTATCAAATGATCCCAGGGGCTGGACCCCATCATTGCCCGCCATGAGCATGGGGTATGGGTGATGGGTGATGTCACATGGAGAGAGTAGTTAATTGGTATTTACTGTAATTTACCAGTCTCTTCCTCTTGCTCTCGCCTGAGTGCTGTGCAATATTCTACTGGACTCCTGAGTTGTTCTGGTGGAGAGACTGATACCTGGAATTCCCTACTCCATCATCTTACCACATTTTCCTGAAAATATTTAAACTTGGAAGAAAAATCAATTTCTTTCAAACTATGTGAGATTGATTACTGAGATATATCATGGAATTGAGATGATAGAAATAATATAATCTTATGGAAGAATTTAATTTGAATTATACTGATTTCAGCACTTAAAATTACATATTACCCACCTATTTTAGCATCTGTATATCATTATTAATTTCCTATTAATTTAACATTTTGTTGCAACATCAACTAACCTGCCAAAGAAATGATTTTGTGGCAGCAAGTCTAAACAAGTAAACCTCCTATGGAAAGAATGCTACAGAAATGAGGTATACAAAAATATTGGGAGTATAATTAGCGTACAACAGATTAATAAACCTCTGCTTGACCCATATATGCATTTCTCTTCTGACCTAAGTAAAGCTTGATTTGACCCATATATGCATGTCATAGGTAAGGAATATATTTCCTGGTGGGAAAAATACTATTCATAATAATAGCCAGCATGCCAAACACTGATTTAATGGCATAATTTAGGAATAATATAGCCTGTGTTACCTGTAAAATTCTGACTCACAGCCAAGAAACTTATAGAGCTGAGGAGAAACTAAAGGAAGATGTCTGGCTAACTGGGAAATTCATAATGAAGGAGAACATCTCTTCCACATTGCACATATACAAAAGAAAAGAGAAACATTGAGTAGCTAAAGAGGGTAGAATATGCCATTCCCCAGTGATTCACTTATGTGTTATCTCATATTCTTTGACAAAAACTGAGGAAAAAACATGCTACTTTTCAGACATTGTGCTCAATAATTTGTGTAAATTACCTCAACTGTGAGAGGTAAACAATATTTTACTTTGTAAAAGGTAAGTGTCACCACATGTACCCACCAATGGGTCTCTCCTCAATTTTGTTCCCCCTCATTGGTCCCTGCCTCTCTGACCTCTTCTCCTCTTGGTCCTTGTCCTGGTATTCTTTTGATGATACCACTGTTACCTCTTTGGACATGGCATTTATGCTTATTTGATTTCCATGGCTTGCCTTAATAAGGCCCCATAAGGAATTTGATTTTGCCCCATGAGTAGATCAATTTGGTCTGTTGAGAATTGGCCAGGTAAGAGCCATGAAATTCCTCTTGAAAGGATATGAGCTCTAACAAGGACCACAAACCTTGGAGATTTTAGGCTAATGGGTGGTTGATGACTAAGGACACTTTGGTTGAAAGAATCCCAGCTCAGACAAGCTGGAAGAAGAATGATAGATTAGTACTGGGGAGAAGATTTTGGAAACACAATGCTGTTGATTTCCTTTTTTCCCTCCATTTTACACTGAGTTGTTCATCTCCTGAGATCTGTAGCTGTCATAACCAGCAATGCTCCAGGTTTGGGTGAGGCCTGGGGGCTCTGCTGAGGACCCCCAGCAGTTAACTAGAGGGTGAAAGGCTAGGCAACAAGCTAGCATACAGCTGAGTGATGTGGCCTGATGGCAGATGGTCCTGGGGAGAGCTTGGGGTTACGGGATCTATGGACCCCAGGGTGAGATCCATGTCCACCAAGCATAATAGGCCCAGACCTGTGGTTGAGTCTTTGAGACTAGGAGAGTGCAAGGAACTATACGGCAAGAAGCTTAGGCCCCTCGAGTAACAGGAAGTATGTGTCGTCTCTGCTCTGAAAGTCTACAGGGAAGCTGAGCTCTGTCTCAGAGAGAGGAGCGAGCCCAACTCTCTACTTCCTTTGCCATTGGATGGTTCCAAGGAAGGGCCAAAGCAGAATACAGGGAAGACTGCAGGATGCATTCCTGGGAAAGCACCTTTCCTCTTAAGGGAGTGTAGAGGAAGAAATGGGATCTTTTCATCCTCCAGTTGACATCAGGGCTAGAACTGTTGAGAATGAATATGGTACTTTAGACAGGAAAGCACAGAGATGGAGGAACCTGCCTCATGGCTGGATTAATTAAACCACTGAGTCAATCAACCCTGAAGCTTTCCACATCTCTAGCATCCTGTTACATGGGATAGTACATATCCTTATTGTTAAACCAGTTATAGCTGAAGTATGCTGCTTGCAGCCCAAAGTAATTTAACTGACACAACTGGGTACTAGATTATAAAGTGAATAAGTTAAGTGACTGTCTTAGTTTGCCAGAATGTTATGACAAATACCACACAATGTGTTGGCTTAGCAGAAATTTATTGCTCATGGTTTTGAGGCTAAAAGAAGTCCCAAATCAAGATATCATCAAAGCTTGTTTTCTCCTGGAGTCTGTGCATTCTGGTGCTGGCAGCTGGCAATTCTTGGGGTTCCATGGCTTCTATCTCTACCTCTGTTGCGTGGTGATATCTCTCTCCTTTCCTCAGTTTTTCCAGTTAGCATTGACTTCTGACTTCTTCCTATGTAGCCTTCTCCAATTTCTGGGTTCCAGAGTCTTCACTTTATTAGGCCTCTAATAATGTGGTTAAATCTCACTCTCATTCAGTTGGCCACACTTTTACTAAAAATAACATCTTTAAGAGGGTCTATTCACAATGAATTCGTACACCAGAAATTTGGATTAACATTAAGACAATTAAGAACATGTCTTAATTGGGGCATATAATTCTATCTACCACAGTGATATTATTTAACTATAGAAATAGAAGGGGATGGAGGGAGAAAGAGGGTGAAAAGGTGCAGCGATATTGAGAGGGAGAGGAAGAGACAGTTGGAGTAAGAGAACTTTATATTAAATACCTCTAAGAATAAACAAAGGAGAGAAAAGTGTTGAGTATGTACTTAGGAGAAATCATTGTAAAGTATATAGTAGAATTTTGGAAAATGTGTAATACTATGGAAAATAGTCCACATAACACCTTTGAATTTCTAATGACATTTAAAATATATATATATTTTTGTATTAGGGCAGTTGTAGGTTTACAGAAAAATCTTGTAGGAAATACAGTTACCATATTCACCTCTCCCCACCCCTATTATTAAAACCTTATATTAGCTCAGTACCTTTTTGCAATTGATGAAAGCATTATAATTGTACTAATAACTATAGTCCATGGTTTATATTAGGGTTTACTGTTTGTGTTCTAGAGTACTATGTTAGTTTTTAAAAATTTTAATTCTAGTACCACATACACAATTACTAGAATAAATATATATTCTGTTCTTCAAATAGTAGACATTCTAGAGGGTGTGAAATGGCATTGCAATTGTGACCTTTATTTGCATTTCCATAATGGCTAATGATGTTGAACATCTTTTCATGTGCTTATCGGTCATTTATTTATCCTCTTCTGAGAAATATCTATTCAAGTCTTTTCTTCATTTTTTAATAGGGTTGTTGGTCTTTTTGTTGTTGAGTTGAAGGATTTCTTCATATATTCTGGATTTTAAACTCTTATATCTTGTGTGGCTCCTAAATATATTCTCCCAAATAGATTGTTTTTTCTTTTCTTTTCTTTTTTTTTTTTTTTTGGCATGGGCAGGCACTGAGAATCAAACCCGGGTCTCCAACATGGCAGGCGAGAATTCTGCCACTGAGCCACCATCGCACTGACCTCTATAGATTGTCTTTTTACTTTCGTAATAAAGCCCTAAAGTCCTTTGATGTGCAAAAGTTTTTAATTTTACTGAAGTCCCAAAAATCTATTTTTTCTTTTATTTTTCATGCTTTTGATGTAAAGTCTAAGAAACTATTGCCAAACACAAAGTCCTGAACATGCTTCTTATTTTTTCTAAAAGTTTTTTGTTTTAGTTCTTATATTTAAGTCCTTGATTCATTTTGAATTAAGTTTTGTATATGATGTGATATAAGGTACCACCTTCATTCATTCACATATGGAGATCCAGTTTTCCCAACTCCATTATTCTTTACCCATTTAGCACCTTTGGCAACTTTGTAAAATCTCCATTGGCCACAGACGTAAGGGTTTAATTTTAAACTCTCAATGCAATTCCATTGGTCTATATGTTTGTTCTTGTTCCAGTACCAGGCTTTCTTGATTACTGTAAGTTTTAAAATCATTAAGTGTGTCTTCCAACTTTGTTCTTTTTTTCAAGAAGGTTTAGGTCACTCAGATCCTTTTATCCTCCCATATAAATTTGATCATTGACTTTTTTCACTTCTGCAAAGAAGGCTATTGGGGTTTTCTTTGAGATTGTGTTGAATTTGTAAGTCGATTTGGGTAAAATGGACATCTTAGAAATATTTAATCTTCCAGGTGGTATGTAATGAATATCTTTCCATTTATTTAGGTTTTCCTTGATTTTTCTTTTAATGATACCTTGTAAATTTCTGTGCACAGGTCGTTTACATCTGTGGTGGTCTGAACCCTGAAAGCATTTTCTTAGATATAATCCATTCCTGTAGGTGTGAACATGTTGTAAATAGGAGCTTTTGATGAGGTTGCTTCAGTAAAATTGTGACTCATCCCAATCAGGACAGTTCTTGATCTTATTACTGGAGTCTTTTATACGTGGGATGAAATTTAGACATAGTGAGAGAAAGCCACAGGGAGCAGCCAAAAGCTGAAATTCAATAGAACTCAGACGAGAACAGAGAGGCCAGGGAGGGCTGCCATGTGACAAGCAAAGGATCACTGGCAGCCAGCCCTACAACACAAATCTTTGGGGAGAAAGGCATCACCTTGATGATATCTTGATTTGTACTTTTTTCCCAGCCTTAAACCATGAACAAAAAAGTTTCTATTGCTCAATCCAACCCATTTCATGATATTTATTTGAACAGCCAGGGAAATGAAAACACCAAGCCAGGGCACAAGCCTTAGTGAAGACTGAATTTCTCCATCATTCATCACCTGGATGGGCCAGCTGGCTCAGTTCACAAACCACAGTGCTGTACAGTGCAGCCACCTCCCATTGGCAATGCCCTTCATTCTCAGGTTGTCTGCTTAATCCTTGTTGGATCTCATTGTTTGGGGAAATGCAATTTCAAGTGTTGAGAGAAGGTAAAAGTGTTTAGCTGCTGCGGTAGGTTGAGTCGTGTACTCCAACAAACACATGTTCTTAATCCTAACCTGTATCACTGTGGGTGTGAACCCATTGGAAATAGAACTTTTTAAGATGTTATTTTGTCGTGCTATTGCAAACTGAACCAGGGTGGGTCTTAAGCTGGATTACTAGAGGTTTTAAAGACAACCCAGAAGTCACAGAAGCCAGAGAGGAGAGATCATCACTGTGTGAAAAGAGGCAGAGGTGTAAGGTAGGGGACTCCGAGAACTGCCAGCAGTTAGCACCCAAACGCTCCACTCTGAGAGAAAGCTTTGCTGTTATCTTGATTTTGGACTCTAACTTCAAAACCGTGAGCCAATAAATTCCTGTTGTTAAGCCAAAGCCACTTTGTGGTAGTTGTGACGGCACTTCTGGCAAATTAAGACAGCTACACTATAGTTCTTTGACTTCGAACTCATACCTCTCCAATCTACCCTGATGCAGAGCATCTTTAATAAAAAATGCAATTCATGTCCAACTTCCATGATTTCCTAGAACAGCATGATGCACAAAATGACCTAATGTTAAGTTTTTTAGATAAAATTACAGACTTCTTTTTCCTTTGGGATAATTTATGAGTAAGGTTTTATTACAAGCTTGTCTTTTCTACACGTCTGTCCAGTGATTAGATTTTTGTAGGAATATGTAGGAAAATAATTGTAGAGCTATTGAGGGGAAATGAGAAGAAATCTGTTCTATCAGGAAATGGCTGCTGACAAATAACCTGTATATTTAAAGACTGAAATTTCTTAAAATTTGTTTTAAAATTTGTTTATATTTCCTGGTTCCCAGTGAAATACTTTTTTCTGTATTCACTTGCTAGTGTATTTGTGTGTCAAAGACTCATTTGTAAGTGAAAATACAATTAGATATTAGAGAATAATGAAAAACATTATTGCTATTTCCACTAAGGATCAGACAAAATAAAGTCCACAGCAAAAGACTTTCCCCTGTATCCTTAATTAAATACAGCAAAGTAGTATTAATGTAGTATAAATTCCAATTTATACTAACCATAGTCACATTCTTTGCATTTCTCTCAAGTTTTCTACAGAGTTAAAAGAATATGAGCCTAGTGCTATAAAATATATAATTGAAATCAGCAATTTATTACTCTGACCTCTGAGTTTTTAAAGCAGAATGAAGAGTTAATGAGTTAGTAACTGTTGGGGATTGAATTTAACAAAAGGCATGTACATGTCCCCAACCCCAGTCGCCTATTAACTCATTTGTAAATAGGACTTTTAAAGATGTTATTAGATAAACTGACGCCCAAACTGAGCAATAGTTGGCCTCAATCTGATATGACAGAAGTCCTTTCAAGTAAAGGAAGTTGGCTGCAAGAAAGAAGAAGCCAGAAGCTGGAAGTCAACAGAACCCAGAAAAGAAAAGAGAAGACTCTGTCATGTGCATTACCATGTGACAGGAAAGGAATTCCAAAGATGGCTCCTAGCCAGAGGATACTGCCCCACGTGTCAGCGAGCCTTCTAGGTTCTGAAATGATGAGCCAATAAATTCCTGTCGGTAGGACAGCCAACCCATTGGGTGGTGTCTGTTTAGCAGCTAAAATGCCATATTGTTTACCCAATTGCTGTTCAGGTGACCCTCATAAAGATAGATGAAGCTTTATATGCTTTTAAAAAGATATACAATGTGAATCAGAGAAAGGAATTTGTTCAAAATTCTATTACATAAAGAGGTTGCAAGGGTAGTTCACTGGTAGAATTCTTACCTGTCACGTGGGGGACCCGGGTTCGATTCACTACCCACTCCCCCCAAAAATCAACAAATGGTGCTGCAATGATGGGATACTCACATAGAAAAAGAATGAAATGTGACCCCCACCATACAGCACACACAAAAAATTCTGTTACATAACAAGACTACCACACACCTCATGTATTTCATATTTAATCACTTCTACTTATGAACAAGTATTTTACTTTATAATGCACATTCTTCAAAAGATATGCCAGCCCCTCCCTCACAGCTGTCAGAATGGAGTCCCTAGTGACCTTCTGCTGGTCTCACTGCAGAATCCCATTCCTGGCCACTGAGAATAATCGCTGGGTAAACAGCCTGTCAACCCTTCCCTCCTACCATTTCTCTCCTTTACGTAACCCAGATCTGTGGCTCAGTTGCTTCCAAGCAATAC
Organism: Tamandua tetradactyla; assembly: GCF_023851605.1. NCBI lineage: Eukaryota > Metazoa > Chordata > Mammalia > Pilosa > Myrmecophagidae > Tamandua > Tamandua tetradactyla. Next base: position 95,334,234 of record NC_135332.1, read on the forward strand.
CACTGAAGACTCAGGATGTCTCACTCAGAGAGAGCCATTTATGAAGATGCTACAGGGAGAGTGAGGGCAGGGAGGGGTGTCAGGGGAGCCAGGGGGGCTGACGCACCTCCTGTAGACTGCCCATGGGACTTGACGTGGTGGGCTCCCAATCCCCGGAAACAGAGCTCCTCGTCTGAACCCTCACAGGACCTGAGGGCAGAGCTGAGTGTTTGCTCCCCAGAAGCATTTCAGGAGAGGTAGAGGAAGATCATAGATTTCATGAAGCTTGGAACATGTAGGAGCTGATGTCGGACTTGGAAAAGGTCACTGGCCTAGGCTCAGCCTCCTGATTTCTAATCTCAGAGCCAACAGTAACTTGTTATGTTATTCTGACCAAGTCACCCACCCTCTCTGAGCCTCAAAGAACTTTAGTGTTAGGCGCTAGCCCTGACGAGAGCGGGAAAGTGGCCCCCACACATATTTTTTTGGTCAGTATCTATCTGAAGACAAATGCACAGATCCTTTGCCTTAGCGATTCCACTTCTAGGAATTCAGCCTAGAAACGTACTTGCATGTGTGCAAATTGACAAATGTACAAAGTTATTCATGGTTTGCAATGGTGAACGATTGGAAATAACCTAAAGGTCTGTTAGTAGAAAGTTTGATTAAACTACGGAACCCTCTCCATCCCTCCAATAAAAATGTTGTGCAGCTATTTTGAAACAGGAGACTAAGCAAAAAATATGTTAAACATGAAACCCAGTAAAATCTGTACATAGTACAGGAATCCCTTCCCCCACCTGTAAAACCATTAATGTATAAAGGTCAAGGGGATGAGTTTGGGGTCAGAAAGACCTGGCTTTGATTCCTGGTCAGGCATTTACTATTAACTAACTGTGTGAACTCGGGCAAACTAGTCAACCTTTCTGATGGTTACTGCCAATGTTCCCAAGTGGGATAAAGTGCCTTAAAGTGAAGACAACAGCGTGATTGCTTTGCATGTTGACCAGAATTCAGGGAAGTGGGAATTTGGAGTGACAGGTGATCGCAGTCCCTGTGGGAATCTGAATACCTATTGGAGAAGGTGCTGGAATACCCATTGAATTTGGGGTAGAGATTTGAATTGAATCACAAGTTTCTTTCATACCCACATAATTATGGAAACTACAATTTGGGAATATCCACTACACTTATACATAATATTGGCCAAAGCTAGTATTTTGCCTTGTGGAAGATTTTGTAGTGAAACTCTCCTTATAGGTTAGATTTGGATCTTATTATTAGCTAATTCAACCTCATTTCCCAGGGAATGATGGCAAATTGAAATTCATTATTGTAGAAACCAGAAAGCTTCCCCTGCTTTTAGTCTTTCTTCTCTCATCTTGTACCATTCTTGTATACATGATGTTTCTCCAATTATTTTCCCTAGACTACCTTTTGCCCTAGTCAAATTGGCCAAATGGAAAAAAAAATCCAACACTTACAAAAAAATCCTGTTTTCATGCTTTCCTTCATTTAGAATGCCCATCGTCCATCTTTTTTCCAAAATTCTATTTTTCTTCAAATCCCCACTCAAAATATTACTGCTTCCATGAGGCTTTTATTTATTTATTTATTTAGTGTCACCGGACAAAGTTAATCTTATTTTTGAGCATACTTGTTTTTTTTTTTCCTCCACTACCTCACTTGATACATTCACCTTTGTAATATATTGATTCAGAAAAATGTCTTCCTGTTGCAGGGAGTGGGTGCTGGGCACACTCCCAGATCCCTTACCACCAGACTGGAGTGCTAGCTGCTGTAGCTGCTGGGCATGTTGGAGGCCAACAGCTCACTCCTGGGTCCCTCTCCTGAAGTGACCACCTTGGTCAAGGTCCTGCCCCCTCCCTAAGGTCTGCTGGTATCTGATGCCCAATCCATGGGGGTGGGAGAATTTCATTGGCCTAGCTCTCCTGGGCCCTGCAGGGCCACCCCAGCTGCACAGCCTCCTTGAGGCTCCTCCTCCTGCAGTCTTGCTTCCTTCACACCACACAGATGTGGATCCTGAGGGCACAACCCAGGAAACGTTCACCTGTCTCCCAGGATCCCACCCCTTGCTTATCAGATGTTTATGGGAGCACTTCACGTGAAGCAGGAGTATCAAGAATATGTCTGCTGGATGAACAGAACAAATGTTCTTGGTCCTTTCCTTATGCAACAACTAACATCAGTAAGGAATTCGATTCTAGGCTTCTTCAGGTGATGGATTAGTGCAAGCTGTTAGAGGTTTCAGATAGGAGACTGGGCCTTTTATTCCTAGGGAGAATGCAGCAAATAATGAATTAAATTAAACACATGCAATCTACAGGTGGAGAAATTGAGGCTGAGAATGGTTAAGAAACTCATCTGGGATCACACTGAGGTTCCCCAGGCCATTCCATGTAGAGGGTGTGACTCTGGGTCTCCAAATGTCTTGATTCTAATTGGATCATTAGAGAAAATATTGGAAACTTTTAGTTCTACATTGGTCTCAGGTTTTAGAACCCTAATTTGCTGCTGAGCTAAGCGTCAAACATTCCTTGTCGAAGTAGCTGGCTGGACGGCCTCTCCTGGGTCTTCACTGCCCCTCTTCTCTCTGGAGCCTGTACACTCTTTTGAGTGGCCTTCAGTGGTAGGTTTGAGAATTTCCTTTGAAATCAGGCCATGAGTAACTCTGTCTCACCTTCCACAGTAGACTCCTGCAGCTTCAGGCTAGGAGAGCCTCAACGTGCCGTGGAAACATACTGCTCCTCTATGAGTCACCCTTGATGTTTCAGGCTTTCTTATGTGGCAGGTCCAGTGCTAGGATGAGGAGCCACAAGATGGCGGGAGAAATGGGGAATAAATTTAATAGAGTTCAGATTTCTGTCTACAGTCCTATAATCCCAAAACCACGCTTAGAATTCCTGATGGACCTGCCAAAGGCCAGCATAGTAACCTGGCAGGGACACCTGGAAAATGGGCATATGCATTAATCTATCCCAAGAGAGCTGATTCGCTGAACGTACTCCCTCCATCTTCCTCTGGGGTAAGGGAAGCATCCTCTGAAGTGAAGAGGCTACATCTGTTTGCCGTCTTCATGGGCAACGGTAGTGGGCAATGTTTCCCACAAATCTAGGTGTGAGATTGCAGAATGAACAGGGTCTTTGCTTCTGGTTTGGGAGGATGCATTGCAAACTGATCCCCTGAGGAAGATGTGAATAGCAAGGTGATGTCTGTGTGGTTTTGGTGATAATTGGGAGAAATGGATGATACCTTTTACTGACATATGCTATACTTTTGTCCGATTGCTTCTTTGAAGTTCCCAAAGCTTAAAAAAAAAAAGTAAACTCTATTATGGGTATTTATAGAAAAAATCCTTCAGTGACATTTTAGGGACTATTAAAGGTTATTATTGAGAGAAACTGCTGCATATCTAAATATAGAAGAGTGACATCAACTGGTTATATACCTACCAAATGGGGCTGTTGATGAAATCAAATCAGAGAATAAATTCGAACTAATTTTCGAATAGAATCATGTGTAGGCTTGACTGAAAGACAATTATGAGAGCAAAAGAGATAGAAGAAAAACAAATTAACACAGGTTGCTAGAAGGTGATAAAATAGGTCAGAGCCCTCATTGTCTGTGAAATATGTGTAAATGCCCCTTTCCATTTTAATGAGTTTCTCTCCACAGATCAGGTAAACCAACCCTTTTATTAAAGAATTTAACATAAGTACCCCTTGCACTGTGTCCCCTCCTGAAGTCAGGTGTCAGAGGAAGCAAATACAGAAACAGCCTCGAAATCACAAGGGGACATTTAGAAAAAAGATATGCATGATGATAGGAAATGAGTTTTGAAATTAAGAGCATCATGGGGAAGTGTATAATTCAGGCATGGGAACAGGCTAAAAACGGCTATTGAAAAGTTGATTCACTCATTGTTTAGTGCCAGATCCAAATGTAATTGCAGAGGAGAAATTAACATTATTGCATAGCAGTTTTGAAAAATTGAGTCTTGGCCAATTTGTTTTTCTACATCTATATAACATTAGCTAACATGAGTCAGGTGGTAATATTTTATAGGCTCTGCCTACTTAGTGCCTTTAGATGAAAAGTAAAAACTGTACTCATACAGACATAGATATCTTTAGCCTTGTGACATCAAAGATATCACCTAAGTACCTTAGCGTTTTTGCTAATATAAAATGTATTTTTGGACTGGCTTCAGGTGAAAAAAGCAGCCATTTGCCTATTGCACTGGTTTTGGGTAAAAAAAAAAGTTTGCCTAGTAGGATTTCATGAGGTAAAAGGTAGAGGGTGAGGATCCTTTCATTGGGCAGTGGGGTGCCTGGGCCCTCTGCCATCCCATAATTGAAGAATCAGACCTGGGGGGACCATAAAGTCTTGTGTTTGGCTCTTTCCTCCTTGGCTGGCCAGCTGCCCCCCTAGGTCCTATGATAGAACCTTAGCTTGGTCCCCCAGAAGTCCCTGAGATTAGAATTCCTGTGAATGTGACATTTGGAAGTGTTCCCAGGAAAAGGTGAGAGAAGAATGGGGAAGGAGAACAGGGAAGGGCAGGAGGCTAAGCTAGGAGGCAATGTTAGTTAGGGTCCTTGGAGGGAGACCCTGGCTCAATCCACAGTGAGCTCTGGAGACATTTCTGGTCCCACTTGGGCTTGTTCGGATTGGGGATGGGGGGGGCAGGGGTAGTTATACCCCCAGGCCTGTGCAATGGTCAAGGAGCCTGGGGAAGGGGATGCTACCTCCAGGCACTTCTGGTGAGGACAGGCTCTGGCACCCTCCTAGGAAGTGGAAGTGCTGAGAATGCTCCAGAGAAGTGCACACGAAATGGTTCAAGGGATCCATGTTGATCAGCTGCACCCCTTCTCCAGCTATCTCAGCTTGGTCCATCCACCTGCCCTCTGGCTGGAATTTCCGGACCCAAGCCTACCCTCTGAGTCTTCTCACCGGCCAGCCAGTTACCCAGTTCTTCCCATTGGTGATGGTACATGAGGGCCCCTGAGTCTCCTTCCTTACTTAATTCCTTTCCTGTCCACACTAGTGAGTCTAGAAGAGATCTTGGAGCCTAGGAATGGTTCCTGAGCATAGATGGAAAGGGCAAGAGACTCCTTGGCATGTCCTTAGTGCATGAGGCATGATGTTCGTCACCTTTCACATGTGACCTCCAATCTGTAAAACAGCCTTATGTCAGCTCAACTTGTCAGTGGAAGAAATGGAGGCCACATCTGTTAGCTCGGGATTGCTGAGCTGCAACCACCAAGACAGCTGGGGCAGGCCTGAGACTTAGTGGGGAGGTGTCTGAGGGTAGAAAACAAGGGGTGTTTGGAGGGGGGGAAGGGCAGAGTCTGCAGACATGTGTAAGGAAGGGATTGGGCCATGAGAGGTTTGGGGGGCAGCACAGTTTCCCTGAAGGAGACAGTGAGGGAGATGGAGAATACCTACGCCAGAGCAGCCCCAAGACCCAGGGCCAAGGGGACCAGCCCACGGCAGGGGGGCCTGGAACTGGGAACTGCTACGTCCTGTGGGCAGCCACTGGGCTGCAATCTGTCATGCTGAGAGGCACAATTTCACATCCCCACCCTGAGAGGCCAAGGGACTTTTCCAAGACACAGTTGGTAAGTGGCAAGGCTGGGTTTCAAACTCTTTCTGTCTGCAGAAGCCCCTATAATTTGTATCATCCCCATTCCTCTGCCTCCACATTTTCTAGGACTTCAAAATACCTGTTTTCTTTATTTCGTAGAGAGAGAAGTGAGGTCTAGACAAGTTCAGTGCTATTTGTCAAAGATTACCCAGTATAAGGATAATGGAAATGGAAAGAAAACCCAGAGCCTTTGTTCATATCAAATAACGTATTAGATAATTTTTTTCAGGACACCTTAAATGTTTCTAAAACTAAAAAGCATTACTGTAGCAAAGATTAATAGTAATTACAATTGATATAAAATATTATATGACATAATATAGCATAATATGATATAAACGCACTATATTATTTTACTTTTTTAGTTTTCCGAGTGCTCTCACATTTCATCATTTAAATCTTCATCTCATGAAGAGAACTGGGTCACATATTGTCAAATCAATGACACATTTGGGAAAATACGTAGAGCAAAGATCTAGGGCATTTTAATGTCATTCATTCATTCCACCAGTCAGTCCTTTCTTCATTCACTTGTTCTTTATTCAGTTGTTACAAGCCCTTACCATGCACTGGAAACCACCCCTAGCTTTGGGAAACAAAACTGAGCATGGAGAAGATCTGGCCCCTTCTGCTCATATTTCAGCTTGGTAAATAGTCATCTGCATAATTAGGAAGCATTTGCCTTATATTTCAAAGCAGATGCTTATCCCGTTTGTGGGAATTTTAGGGTCAGTGGAGTGTGAAACCTTGGAAGATGGGTGTCTAGGAAAATGGTCTTTCAACCCCCTCAAATTGAATCAAACTTTAGGCATATGCAATCCATTTAATGTGTCCAACAATCGCAGACTTCTAATTTTAGACAGAAAAATGATTTGTGGCAATTTTTTAAAATGATAAATTGAAAAGAATATTTTAAAAACTGATGCTTTCTAAATTACAGTGTCAGCTATGCTGCTGTTTGAGAATGTTCACTCAGACCTACCATGGGTAAAGGAGATGCAGGGTTCTTTGACTTCTGTAGCAGAAAACATGAACTGCCTAACTCATCATCCATTCTTTCCTTCTCGCTGAGTAACAGAACTCCAATTCTTCTCTACACCCATTGTTACCCAAAATTAAAGACTGTGTCTGTACTGTTAAGTAGCCATGTGACCAATTATGGCCACTGACAAGCAAATATAAGTGCTACTTGTTGTGCTGGGATGACTGGCTGAAGGGAACTGAATCAGGTCTGTGGGGTCTCTTTTTTTGCTCTTCTCCTGTTCCTCCACATTTTAACTGAGGATGCAGATGAGGTGGCTGGATATCTAGCAGCCATCTTGGATCATGTGGTGACCTTGATGCAAGCTAGTGATATGTTAATGGACTAGAAAGACAAATGAATGTAAAGCCACATTAGACTGCCTATCATTCAATTCCTTTTATGAAAGAGACCGAAGTAACTTTCTAATTTTTTTCCGGTTTTTTACATAGAATTTATTTTTAGAGAGTTTTAAGTTTATAGAAAACTTGCAAAGAAAATACAGAGAGTTCCTATGTAGCCCCTCCCTATCCCCTTCCTATAGTTTCCCCAATTTTTAACATCTCGCCTTAGTGTGGCACGTGTGTTATAATTGATGAACCTAAAATGATGCATTATTTTTAATTAAAATCCATAGTTTACAGTAGGGTTCACTGTTTGTGTTGTACAGTTATTCGGGTTTTGACAAATGCCTAATGTCATGTATCCACCAATTCTGTATCATAGAGAATAGTTTCATTGTCCTCTGCTCCACTTTTTTACCCCTTCCTGAACTCATGGCAAAGACTGATCTCTTCAGTGTCATTTTTACTTTGCTGACTATTTTGCTATGTCCAGAATGTCACATAGTTGGACTCATACAGTTTGTAACCTTTTCAGACTGGCTTCTTTTACTTAGCAGTATGCATTTGAGGTTCTTCTGTGTCTTTTCATGGTTTGATAGCTGATTTCTTTTTTTATTGCTGAAAAACATTTTTTGTATGAATGTATCACAGTTTACCCATGCATCTATTGGAACACATCTTGGTTGCTTCCAAAATTTAGAAATTATTGGAAAAACTACCATAAACATTTGTGTGCAACTAGTTTTGGTGAATATCTTGGAATGTAATTGTTGGATTGTATGAAAGCCTGTGTTTAACTTTGTGAGAAACTGGTGAATTGTCCTCTAAAATGACTTGCATTCCCATGAAAATTTCTGTTGTACCACATCCTCGCTGAAATTAGATGTTGTCAATGTTTTGGATTTTAGCCTCTCTCATAAGTGTGTATTGGTATTCCATTATTGTTTTAATTTGCAATTCCCTAATGACATAAAATGATGATCATCTTTCCCTATGCTTATTTGCCATTGGTATATCTTCTTTGGTTAGCGTAGTAGTTAGATTCAGTTGTCAACTTGACCAGGTGAAGGCACCTAGTTCTGTTGCTGTGGACATGAGCCGATGGTACGTGAACCTCATCTGTTGCTCATTACATCTGCAGTTGGCTAAGAGGCATGCCCGCTGTAATGAATGATGTTTGATTTATTTGGCTGGTGCTTAAATGAGAGAGCTCAATGTAGCACAGCCCAAGCAGCTCAGCATACCTCATCTCAGCACTCGCAGCTCAGCCCAGGCCTTTGGAGATGCAGAAAGAAATCACCTCGGGGAAAGTTGTTGGAACCCAGAGGCCTGGAGAGAAGGCCAGCTGAGATCACCCTGTGCCTTCCTGTGTAAGAAAGAGCCTCAGTTGTAAGTTAGCTGCCTTTCCTCTGAAGAACTAATGAAATAAATCCCCTTTTATTAAAGCCCAATCCATCTCTGGTGTGTTGCTCTCTGGAAGCTAGCAAACTAGAACAGTTAGATATCTGTTCAGGTCATTTTTTGATTGGGTTGTTTTCTTATTGTTGAATATTAAGAGTTCTTCACATATTTTGGGTACAAGTTCTTTGTCAGATATGTATCTTGCAAATATTTTCTCCCAGTCCCAAATATTGTCTCTTCATTCTCTTAACAGTGTCTTTGACAGAGCAGAAGTTTTTAATTTTAATGAAGTTCAATTTAGGGACTCTTTCTTTTGTGGATCATGCTTTTGGAATTGCATCTGAAAAGTCATCACCAAATTCAAGATCAGTAGATTTTCTCCTATGTTAACTTAACATTTTGTAGTTTTGCATTTTACATTTATACCTGTGATTTAGAATGAATATTCGTGAAAGCTGTAATGTCTTTTCCTAGATTCATTTTCCCTTTTACATGTGGGTGACTATTTGTTGAAAAGACTCTCCTTTCTCCACCGATTTGCCTTTGGTCCCTTGTCAAAGATCAGTTGCCTATATTTGTGTAGCAGGTCTATTTCTGGGCTCTCTGTTCTGCTCCTCTGGTTTATATGTATATTCTTTCACCAATACCACATGGTCTTGACCACTGCAGACTTATAGGAAGTCTTGAAGTAGTATAGTGTCCTTCCTCTGACTTTGTTCTCCTTCAGTATTTTGTTGACTGTTCTGGGTCTTTTGCCTTTCCATATGTATTTTAGAATCCGTTTGTCAATAGCCACAAAATGACTTGCTGTAATTTTGATTGGGATCGCGTTGAATCCCAAGCAAGTTTGGAAGAATTGACATCTTAACAATAATGACTCATCCATCTTTGAACATGGAATATCTCTCCATTCATTTAGATCTTCTTTGATTTTGTTCATCAGAGTTTTGTAGTTTTCTTCATAGAGATCTTGTACATATTTTGTTAGATTTATAACTGAGTGTTTCTTTTATTTATTGCTAATGTAAATGGTGTTGCATTTGTAATTCCAAATTTCAATTGTTCATGGCTGGCTTTCTATCATCTTAAAGCTACCTTTAAAATGTTACTATCACATGCAGATTAACCAAATCAAATACAACTAAGTGTGTTGCTCTTTGTTTATGTTTCATTAGAAATCCTAACATAGATATAAATCATCAAGAAGATAGCAACCGTTTGGTGGCTGTGTCAGGAAGTTCTAGACACTAGGATTGAACATGAATCCAGAATTCATGGTGAAATTTCTAACTCATTACTGATTTCAATGGTTCAAAGCTTTTAAGGTGACAGATGCTTCACACTTAAACACTGAGAGGTTAAACGTTAACTTGGAAAATAGCTGTGAATGCATCTCTAATCCATTCTTTGGCTGCATTTGCTTCTGAAAGCATTTTGGAAAGTATTTGATCTTAGTACAGTTTATAATTATGTCCAACAATGGGCTCCTGATTTCTTTCTGCAGCAATTGAAAAATATTCAAGTATTGTGAAAATTACTGAATCTTTATCCACATTTTGACTAATTTAGGAAATTCTTCTGTCTTATTCTCAACATTGAAATGGAAATATTTTGACTCTGATAGGTTCTGCAAATGTAAGACAATGAATATCTTTGAGATCCAAAACTGACAAAGTCACATGAAATTTGAAATATGGTCTTAATTAACATTATCAGGGAAATGAAGAAGTATATTTACTTCTTTAAAAAATAGATCATGAATAACACTCTTCCTCTCATTAAAAGTGCACTTCACTGGGAGAATTTCCAATTTCTTCACAAATCATGTTAAAAAATAAGCATATCCAATGTCCAAAGATAATTTTGCAATTTTTATTACTTCCTCCAATGGAATTTAGATCAAGAGGCATAAAACAGTATCAGGTATCTCTGTGATTAGTTTGTGGACTGGAACTCAAGTTTAGCTGGATTTATTCCCGCACTAATAATGCCCTTTGCATTTCCGTACTTAGCAGGTGTCCAGTTTCTCAAAAAAGAGCCAACAAACCTCCCTTATTTATGAGGCAGTGAGTCATTGTGCTTACAAGTGCAAGCTGCAGGCCCGGATGGCAGCATTCAAATCCCAGCTCTGCCACTTAGGAGCTTTGTCATCTTGGGTTAACCCAACTTTGTACCTTGGTTTCCCCTTCTGTCAATGGGGGAATGTTAATCTCTGCTTCATGGGAGTATGCTTTTCTAAGTTGAAATATTTACAGACGGGAATTGTCCCGTCTGTATTTTCACATCAATGAATCAGCTCTGAGACCATGATTCCTTGTTTATTATATTAAGTATACACTACTTGAAAATAAGAGCAGTGCAATTTTAGTGAATTTAAACATTATGGCACAACTGACATGAGGATGCATTTGTGGAGACAAACTGCACCCCGTTAACTAAATGCTAGCCCGTGAAAACCAACCTGAGCCATCCTACGGCTCCTTTGCAATTCTCGAGAAACTGTTGCCAAATGGAATTTCTGCAAAATTCATCATTTAGATTATATTTCAGATTAGTGAATATATTTGACAAATTTGTTTCTCTATCATACCTCAAACTAGAATCCCTCCTTGGAACTCAATTGTGGTCAGCTCCAAATACCTTAGGGGCCCCACATTAATTGGTTAGCTAAACTTCAGGTTTGTTCACAAAGAATAAAACCATTGTTGGGTGATGTGTTGTGAACAAGGCATAGGTGTTAATTTTCTTTACTAACATGAAGGTTAGAATCATTCCACTTTTGCAATGTTCCCTTGAACAGGTTTTCCTTGAATTTGGCCTTCCTCTCCATTTTCAGTGTAAGCCCTTTACTTGGCGGTCATCGTGTTTCAGCCATTGGGATGACCTTCCGGCTTCCAACCCAGACTCCACCACCCAACTCCTGTCCCACAGGTCCTGGGGTTCTAAACCATGGGTCAGATCCTTTCAGAGATAGTATGGTGTGATGTGGGAAACCGCGACATTTGGAGTCAGACAGACCTGGGTTTGAATCCCAGCTATTCCACTTACCAGCTCTGTGATGTCAATCAAAATAAAAATGGCTAAGTCTTGGTGAGTGGCTTCTGTCAGACCACATAGGATAAGCATTTCACAGTGTATGGTTGACATTAGATATCCCTCCTTTGTGCTGGCCTACAGCAAGTCCTCATCAGTTTTGCTGTAATCGAGGTGTATACATCTGTTTCTTCCTAAAGGCAAGGAAAATGTGCCTGTACTTTAGTTGGCACCTTCCCAGATGCACAGGAGTGTGGAATTGAGGGCTACCCTCAAGGTATTCCAGTGATGTTCTGGTCACTAGAAGGTACTGCTACTGCCCCTGCTGATTGTCACCATGCGGTGCTCCGCTTTCCTGGGGCCTTACACGTTCAGTTCCAGGTCTATGGATTCCTCTTCGCCACAGTAAAAGCTCTACATATTTACCTTTGAATGCTGAAACCATCTAGCTGACTTTACAATTCCATTTCTTTATCCACATGACTTTACTATTCCAGAAATTTTTGCCCAGGAGGATAAAAAGTTGCCAATAACTTCATTGTTTATTTCAGGGACTTCCCCCAGATCCCTTTAAGTGAACATGAGACCATGCATCTTTCAAGAGATGGTATCAAACAGCCATTTACTCTCCAAAATTCTAACCTCTCAACCCTTCCCAGGTCTACCAGCTGTAAACTATGACACCCTGAACCTTACCTAAACCTAGTTATTACGCACTGCCATGGAGAGACCCTTCTTAAATTAGAGTTCCCTACACTGTAAATGTCCCACCCCACTCCAAGAGGCTGCTATGAGTGTCAGGTTTGGGTGGGGGTAGAGCTGTCATCGGTAAACGCAGTTTTCCTTTATCAATGGGTTATTTTGGTGCTATTTTCAGGAGACCCATATTTGATCTGTTGTCTCATTTTGTCCAGGTATTTCCAATTACTCAGGCACTATATTTTTTAAAATTAATTTTTAAATTAAAAAAAAAGACAAGAAAGAAATACAAGCATTCTTAACATATGATCATTCCGTTCTACATATATAAGCAGTAATTCACAATATCATCACATAGTTGCATATTCATCATCATGATCATTTCTTAGGACATTTGCATCAATTCAGAAAAAGAAATAAAAAGACAACAGAAAAAGAAATAAAATGAAAACAGAAAAAAATATACACATACCATACCCCTTACCTCTCCCTTTCATTTATCACTAGCATTTCAAACTAAATTTGTTTTAACATTTCTTCCCCCTATTATTTATTTTTAATCCATATGTTCTACTCGTCTGTTGACAAGGTAGATAAAAGGAGCATCAGACACAAGGTTTTCACAATCACACAGTCACATTGTGAAAGCTGTATCATTATAAAATCATCATCAAGAAACATGGCTACTGGAACACAGCTCTACATTTTCAGGCAGTTCCCTCCAGCCTCTCCATTACATCTTAAATAACAAGGTGACATCTATTTAATGAGTAAGAATAACGGCACTACATTTTGAACTTTTATTTTGATGGCTTAAGATTTCTAAATGTGATCAGTGTCATGTTGGCATTTTTAAACTTTTTTGTAACAGGTTTATGGCTTACCAAAACAAACTTTCCTTATTTGAAAGTAAATAAAAATTGTTAAAAATTGCTTCCCAACACCAAACCTGTGACTCATTATAAAAAGAAGTGGCAGTAGAGCAAGGAACAAAATAAATTGCACCCCAGCATCTCAATATTAAAAAAAAAGAAGCTTTACTTGTAGAAAGCTTATATATATATATATATAAATATATATATAAATATATAATATATAATTATATATATATATAAATATATATATAAATATATAATATATAATTATATATATATATAATTATATAATATATATAAATATATAAATATATATATAAAAATATATATATATATAGCAGGGTAAAGTAAATTATCCTCAGGTTTTCATATTCTGTATCTCCAGACTTTATTTCAATTAAGAACTAAGCTACCAATTCTATAAACATAGTAATCTATATGTGAGCTACAGTACTGAATTCCACATGCTGGGAAAAGTCTCTGGATCTTCCTAAGCATCCAGTTTATCCTGGGAAGCCAAGCTATGCATTTAGGACACAAAGACTGGCCTGACCCAACACCTGCTCTTAGTGTGCAAGCATCCCTTTGGGAAGTCACAACTTAAACCAGAGACCACCTCCCAATTGGTAAGAATAGCCCACCTTTGCCTCCTGCTTCAAGAGGCTACAGGATGGTCAGGGCTATGTGTTCTCTAAGATGGTGAAGAGTAAAGCTGGTTTCCCTTTATCAATCTCCTTTCATCAACGAAAGCACTACGGGGTAAAGGAAGAGCCTCTGCCTTAGATGATTTTGCTTTCTCTAAGCTACCCTTATGTTATTTTTGGATCTCTCTAAGCTACTAGTCAAGTGTTGTATACAGATGTACACTCAAAAAGTGCATTCAGCTAGTTGAATGATCCTTTTAAAGGAATTTGGCTATGGGGATGGATAACTGCAAACACAAAAACTGAAATGAGTCTATTTTCAGGATGTGTTGGCTCACTGGATTCGTTTACGGATTTAAAAGTAATGTGATTAGCCTTTTTGTTTCTTTGTCTGAACCCATAAAAATGTTAGTTCTCAGATGTTTTCGTATTTGGGGGATTTCTCCCACAGGAAAAAATAAAGAAAGAAAAGAAAATAGTCACATGAATGTAATTAACAGCACTGGAATATATACCCAATTGTGGCTAATAGGGGAAATATTAGGTTGTGTATATGGTACTAGAATAAAAAATTTTTACAAGAATCCATGGACTTACACAGTACAGTGAATCCTAACATTAGCATAGACTGTAGTTGATAGTACAATTATAAGAAAATGTACTTTCATCAATTGTAACAAATATTCCACACCAAAGCAAGGTGTTACTAGTGGGGTGGTACATGAAAATCTTGTATTGCCTGATTGCTCTGAAAACCCACAATTTCTCTAATAATAATAAGTTTTAAAAAATTTCCTAATGTCCAGCTTATTACTGGAATATGATTGCAACATGTCAATTTTCTTGATGCTTTTTTTCATTTAGGGGAATAACCTTTTTGATGACTGTTTATCTGAATTTTGATTTTAAGAGTAAGTAATGCTGGTCTTTTTTTTTTTTAAAGGCATTGTGATTTCTGAGCTGTGGAAAAGGTAAAAAGTAGAAATTTCCTTTTTGAACATTTTTCTGGCTTCGCAGAAGCGAAGGTCAGACAGCCCTGCCCAACCAAAAGGAGTGTCACACTTGTAATTTTACATTTTCTAGTGGTTACCACAAAAGGTCAAGTTAATTTCAATAATAAATCAGACCCAATATAAACAACATATTTATTTTAGCATGGCGCTCACCACATTTAGTGTCCAAGGCTACTGTGGCAGTTACCAGTGGGTTACCATCTTGGACAGTGTGGAAAGGCAGAGCCGGCGGGCGTGGAGAGAAGCCCCAGTTCATAGCTGAAAAGGGAGCAAAGTGGAAGGCCATGTTCAGCTGCGCATTAAGACACTTAGTCACTCTGTGAAATCTCTTTAAAATATGTAATGGCTGTGATATTCAAAACGCACAGAATTGTGGGAATGAAGTAAGTTAATATGTGTAAAAAGCACTTGGACACTTCCTATTGAAAAGTGTGTGTGTTTTCTTAACAGAATAACTGTTTTTAAAGCTTCAGGGTACTCTGAAGTGTCTGTGGGGATAGAGGGCAGACTTGGAACTTTTCCAGATCCATAAATTATCTTATGCTATCGCTCTTGAGGAATTTTGATTTACTTTTTAAAAATATAGATTAGTGCATTTCCTAATATAACTTATGTAGACAGCTTAATTGAACACCCTAAGTACGTGGAACCTTGAGTAGGATGGGAGATTTTGTGGGTTTGTCCAGATTGATGCCCCAATAAATCCCAGAGTGATTTGAACAGTGAAAAAAATTTGCAAGTCCCCTTTGGGGAATGGTGAGAAAGGGGGAAAATTCAACTTCCCCAAGTTGAATTCTTGATATTTTCACAAGCAGTGGGGACAACCAAACCTATAGGCTGAGCACTCAGTCTTGGGGTTTGTTCGTATGAAACTTAACACCACAAAGGATAGGTCAAGCCTACTTAAAATTAGGCCTAAGAGTCACCCTCTTTTGTTGCTCAGATGTGGCCTCTCTTTCCACCCAACACAACAAGCAGACTCACCACCCTCCCCCTGTCTGCATGGGAGATGACTCCCAGGGGTGTGTGCCTTCCTGGCAACATGGGACAGAAATCCTAGAATGAGCTGAGACTCAGCATCAAGGGATTGAGAAAACCCCTAGAATGTGCTGAGATTCAGCATCAAGCGATTGAAAAAACCTTCTCAACAAAAAGGGGGAAGACTGAAATGAGACAAAATAAAGTGTCAATGGCTGAGAGATTCCAAACAGAGTCGAGAGGTTATCCTGGAGGTTATTCTTATGCATTAAATAGATATCACCTTGTTAGTCAAGATGTAGTTGAGAGGCTGGAGGGAACTGCCTGAAAATGTGGAGCTGTGTTCCAGTAGCCATGTTTCTTGAAGATGATTATAAAGTGATGTAGCTTTCACAATGTGACTGTGTGATTGTGAAAACCTTGTGTCTGATGCTCCTTTTATCTATCTTGTCAACAGACAAGTAGAACATATGGAATAAAAATAAATAATAGGGGGAAGAAATGTTAAAACAAATTTAGTTTGAAACCCTAGTGATAAATGAAAGGGAGAGGTAAGGGGTATGGTATGTGTATATTTTTTTCTGTTTTCATTTTATTTCTTTTTCTGTTGTCTTTTTATTTCTTTTTCTGAATTGATGCAAATGTCCTAAGAAATGATCATGATGATGAATATGCAACTATGTGATGATATTGTGAATTACTGCTTATATATGTAGAACGGAATGATCATATGTTAAGAATGCTTGTATTTCTTTCTTGTCTTTTTTTTTAATTTAAAAATTAATTTAAAAAAATGTAGTGCCTGAGTAATTGGAAATACCTGGACAAAATCAGACAACAGATCAAATATGGGTCTCCTGAAAATAGCACCAAAATAACCCATTGATAAAGGAAAACTGCATTTACCGATGACAGCTCTACCCCCACCCAAACCTGACACTCATAGCAGCCTCTTGGAGTGGGGTGGGACATTTACCATGTAGGGAACTCTAATTTAAGAGGGGTCTGTCCATGGCAGTGCGTAATAACTAGGTTTAGGTAAGGTTCAGGGTGTCATAGTTTACAGCTGGTAGACCTGGGAAGGGTTGAGAGGTTAGGATTTTGGAGAGTAAATGGCTGTTTGATACCATCTCTTGAAAGATGCATGGTCTCATGTTCACTTAAAGGGATCTGGGGGAAGTTCCTGAAATAAACAATAAAGTTATTTGCAACTTTTTATCTTCCTGGGCAAAAATTTCTGGAATAGTAAAGTCATGTGGATAAAGAAATGGAATTGTAAAGTCAGCTAGATGGTTTCAGCATTCAAAGGTAAATATGTAGAGCTTTTACTGTGGTGACGAGGAATCCATAGACCTGGAACTGAACGTGTAAGGCCCCAGGAAAGCGGAGCACCGCATGGCGACAATCAGCAGGGGCAGTAGCGGTACCTTCTAGTGACCAGATTTAGATTTTAGATTGAAATGCCGGTGATTGGTGAGGGGGAGAGGTGGGGGGCATGTTATGCATGATTTTTTCTGTTGTCTTTTTATTTCTTTTTCTGAATAGAATGTTCCAAGAAATGATCATGATGATGAATGTGCAACTATGTGATGATATTGTGAATTACTGATTATGTATGTAGAACGGAATGATCAAAAGTTAGAATGCTGCATTTGTTTGGTGGTTTTTGGTATTTAAAAAGAAAATTTTTAATTAATTAAAAAATAATAAAAATATAGGTTACCAGGGTCTAATCATTTCTTTTTGCCATCTTTTTTTGCTTCCCCATTCTCTCCTCTCTTTCTTCTTTCCCTTCTTCCCCTCTGAGTATGTTGATTATTTACATTTTTTACTACTGATCTAGATGATTCTCCAGAGATGGAAATGGAAAATGGGAGAAGTAAAAAAAGAATTAATTTCTTTATGTTAGTGGAAGTATTGAAGAAGGTTTTTGCAAATTTTCAGAGTTAAGCTTTTATATATTTGATGATTTAAAATTGGATAATTTATTCTCCTGTTTAGCGAAAAAAAATTGAGGCTGTATATTGAAGATGCATTCATGGGTGTTTATAGAGATTACTTTGGGTCTGTCTGTTGAATTCTGTTTCCAACAAAATTCCATCAAAATTACCTTTTGATAAAACAAAACCGAATTTACCCTGACAGTCTTAATAGCATCTGAGTTGTGGGTTTGTGGTGGGCAAAGGTATAATATCTATGTGTTTTATGGGTTCTGGTTTAAGGAGGGTCTTGGAATGTGAGGGTTTGATTAGGATTGGGCAAGTCAGGACACAATAGTTGAGGTGAGTGCACACAGCAGAGCTAGAATTTCAAAGTGAGCCATGAAGAGTAGACAGCCACTTAATGCTCTCATTTGTCCCAAGAAGGAGTGTTTACTTCTCAGAGTATGTTGAGTAGATTGAGAAATTCATGAGATGAATAATGAAGGTATTTTCAATTTCTTCCTCCTGGGTAAGAATTTCCTGGTACAGAGAACTTGTTAATGCAGACAATTCAATAGTCAGGTCCTGCCAATGAAAATAGCCGTATCTTAGTTGAATGTATACAATAAGCTGTGCGGGTGCAGATGTTTTTAGTTCTCAGGTCTTTGGTGGAACACAAAACTTGAAACTTCTTTCTCACATCTTAGAAATTCAAGTATGCTAATCATGGGGATAAATATTTACAAAGATTTTCGTTGGTGAAAAGTTTGATTCTTTAAAAGCACCATTAGTGATACAGCCCCAAAGCGCCATTCTTTCTTCAAAATATTTGGTCAATAAATCCATCAATGGATTTTGTTTAAAACTGAACAAAGCAATCAGCTGCAGAAGAAAATTCCCCCTCTGTGAGCCAGAAAGAAATCGCTGATGTTTCTATATGATAATACATATCTGACTGGAAAATTTTGCTAAACCAACATCTGTTTCTTAAGAATGGGGAACTTTACATTCTATTTTATGTTTTAGAATATTTAGTAGCTGGTAAAGGTCATTGCAAAGTGTCCTTTTATTAGTAGGGCCCAATCTAAAACTGTCAAGCATACACAAAGCAGCTAATGACAGAAAACAATAATTATGTTGTTTTACCCTAAAAAGAAAAAAAAAATGAGTTTTTTACATTTTTCTTATTCTTTGGCTGTTATTACAACCCATATTAAGATTTTCAATTGCAATTCATCAAAGAAGTGATTAAAGTGTCACATTTTAATGATATGCCTTTACAAGAAAAATACATCCTAGTAGTGTAGTCTAAATGTGAAAATGATGCTTCTGTGGAAATTTTTTTTTCCGGAGTGGTGATTAAACAAACTGACGGTCATTTGCTCAATGATTTTGTAGCTCAAGAGATGTTAAGATGATGGCCAGCAAGAGTCAGGGGTCAGCGGAAGGTGGTTATGAGGTCCTAAAGCAAGGACAGAGCTGGTCTCTGTGTCAGACCTGCACTGAATCCTCACCCTAGTATTATTCTCTCTGGGACCGCAAGCAGATTCTTCATGCTTGATCCTAATACTTCCTTTAGAGTGCGGCCCCAACATCCAAGACAGAGGATACAGGACTCAGAGGCAAATTGAGACACTAACTGCGCTGCATTTTCACACACTCATTTCTAAAAATACAGGTTGGATGAGTCCTGCAGGTTGGGAGAGTTTTCTAAAAATATTGGAAAGTGGCTGTGGTTTACTTTTCAATTAGACATGTCCAAGGTCAAATCCTGGCTGCACCTTTTCCTGATTTTGCAATCTTGGTTAAATGTGAGTTTCATGTGTCAACTTCGCTAGGTTATGGGTCAAGTTGTTTGGTTAAGTACTGGCTTGCTTGTTACTGTGAGGGTATATTCTAGATGAAATCTGCATCTACAATCAATCAATTGCACCCACCCTTAGTTGATTGCATCTACAACCAACAAAGGACATGGCCCCTAACAATGTGGAGTGTCTTCATTTAATCAGTTGGAAGCCTTAAAAGCAAAAACTGAGGGCTTACAAATTCAGAAGAATTTCTACCTCAACATCAACTTTGGCTTTTGCTGGAATTTCCAGCTAGCCAGCCAACTTCTTCTAGGGAATCTGGACTGAGGAATTGACAAGTTTGTACTTGCCATGATTGTGTGAGCCAATTCCTTGTAATAAACCTCATTTATATTTCCTGTTGGTTCTGTTTCTCTGGAGTACCCTAATAGTACAGCAAGTTATTAGGGTTTTCTAAGCACTGGTTTCCTCATCAGTTTAATTGGGCACATTGATATGTACTCCATAAATCTGTTTGATGATTTAGGGAGATGAATAAAGCATCATTTTTATTTAGTGAGATGAACAAAGCATCATTGATTGTGTCTGACAGTGTAGACAGTTATTAGCCAATTAAATCTGCTTACTTCATAATTATCTGCTGAATAATGAGAGGAAATAGCAGGGTGCTTTGTCCAGGACACAATAAAATGTACATAATGTGTGTAAAGCAGAGAGGTAGAAAACATTCGTTTTTACTAATAATCATAAGATATTTATGGACCATAAAAAGTAATTTTTAAAACTTTTTCTAATGGGGCATTCCAGAAGCTTGTGTCCCTGTTGCTGGAATAAATGATCTGCAGTGGAAATCCAAGCCCATCATTCTCTGATATTGCATCTTTCTTTGGTATGATAAAATCTGTGTGGTGCTGTTTGCACTCTTTAGTACAGCATGACCCTGTCTCTCATTTACTTGGGCTTTTTACCTCTTATCTTCTTCTAGCTTCTCACTAACTTTTTTTATGTCTTAAATATGTTGAACTATTTGGGCCATGCCCTGTCCCACCACCGCACCTCTGCACATGCTGTTCCCTGTGCCTGCGAGGCTGTTTGCTCACACTTGCCCAGCTCACCTGTACTTGTGCTTTTTCTAGGAAATCAGGGTTACTCAAGTCACCCTCCACAAGGCTCCCCCAGGAGCCTAGCTGAACTTACACTGAGGTTAGGAAGGGGTTCTGGCATGAACGATTTCCAGTTAGAAACATCTGCTGGATGAGTGGATGGGTCCGATGCGTGTTCTCTCTCTTACCTTTTTCCAGTAAGACAGGCACATCTCTGGGGCACAGTGATGCAGACACTACTGAAGTAAAATCCCAGTCAGGGCAAGAGGCACACACTCTGGAATGCATGAGCTGATCGCCTGGTCCTGCAAATTCTCACCCCGTGAGCCACTTTTTCCAGCTGCAAAAATATATCTGGTGACTCAAAGGAAGTCACGTTGTGCATTAACTGCTGTTTGTCAACCCCTGCTCTATGAAGCGCTGTTTAAGCACAGCTCTAGCTTTTCTCCCAGCACCCAGATTCCTCTTCAGTTAATTTGATTCATTATATGGATTACCTAGATTTTACCATATTGGGGGTATATGGCAACCCATCCCAGAGATGTGTAAATCTGGGCAGAAAAGTGAAAATTTAAATTAGACTACTTGACACTAGACAGGAAAAACACATAAATAAGAAAGGTGCTTGTAAGAATTAATTATTTTTCTTTAATTTGCATTCAACTGACAATTTCAGGACCAGGAGGGTGTATCCTTTATCTCATACCTCACTAGATTCTTGTGAATTTCTTGTGCTAGGAATGGCTTTTCTTATATCAAAGGCATTCACTGGTGGGGACTACTCGCCAGACAGCCAAAAATCCTGTCTTTTTGGGAAGGGAAAAATAAGCCAAACAAACTGATCAAAAGTTTACCTGGGAAACCGGGCAGTGCCAAGGAAAGCCAGGACCTTTCATGGGAGGGTGATAATATTCTCTATAAAATATCCTGAGAGAGAGCACAGCAAAACTCATTATCAATTTTTATTTCCTACCATACACCAAATGTACAGCACTGAACACAATTTTGTTGCTTTGATGTAAGAAATATTAATTGTTTGAAGAAACGGTATACAAACTACTTCAAATTAAAAAAATGCATACATCATTTTGTTGTTGTTGTTTACAAAAGACCCAATTTACAACGTTGATTGTTAACATAGTTGAAAAGAAAAAAAAAAAATTCAGTGCACATCACAAAATGCATCAAGTACAAAGGAGGCAAATAATACAAACATACTTCACGAAACATCCTGCTCAAACAATCCAAACACAAATAAATTAACCCGAAACCATAGTAAATTATAGTAATAAATACATAGGTTGGTACAAGATTTATTTTAAATTAAATAAAATATATAACAACTTGTTAAGATATTTAGCAAATTAAACTCTCGTCTTTGTAATAGTGAACTCATTTGTATGCAACTATCAAGTACTGTATAGCAAAATGTTTGCAAGTACATAACTTTAATAGAAAATTTTGTTTGGTGTCCCATTTATCATAGACAGCACGTATGGTAGCTCTTTTCTTTGTAAATTGATTTTTAAATAAACACCGTTCCTACCTAAGAACAGACAATCTCATTTTCACTAAACTAAGATTCAAGGATCCAAATGAACCTCAAACCAAAGATAAAGCCCCACTTACTGCATAACAATAAGCACAGTTTCATGAGAGTGGAATCACCGTACTACTTGTAATTTGTGCAGGTACACAGGTAATAACATGGATATATCAAGCCTGTGAGTGCCATCACATTCAATCTAAATACCCATGAGGTTAATAAAAAATAAACACTTTTGTTATAGCACATGAAATTAAGCCCACACTAAGTTCATGTGTGCACTTACACAGAGGCACGTCTGCACATGAGGTGTGTGTGCATACCCAAAAGGCAGTTTAGCTGGTTGTCTATACCTTTTTCTTAAAAAAAATAAATATAAAAAAACTTTTGAAACAATGCTTAACTACTTACAATCCCTGAAATAGACATTGCCTTTACTATAGCAACTACTAACCTCTGATCCATTTGGAATTCCAAGATTGTGGGATCCATTTTAAGTGCATGCAAGTGTACATGAGTGTATAAGTGTGTGTGAGTGTTTGAGTATTGTATACTTTGTAGCACTTTCAGAGTTCTATGGACAGATTTTTATCTAATTGCATGCTGTCTTGTTGCCTAAAGAGGATGAAACCAACATTGCCAGCATTTGAAGTAATGACTCTGATTAGAGTAACATTTTTTCATGTGTTACTGTATTTTCGGCTCCTTTCCAGACAACCCAGTAAGATAAATGCTATTTCAGGGGATATGGTATCTACAAATTTTTTCCATTTGGATGTGTTTTGTATTTGCTAAGTACAAATCTACATCAATATTGTCACTTGTACATTGTACCAACATATGGCAGGAAAGCCTGGCTGGTCACATCAAGTCTTATTTCTTGTCGTGAGATGAGAGTTGCCAGCTATCTGATATGACTCTTAAAACACACAGACAAATCTGCATCACTAAAAAAGCTTATGTTTCTTTCAAACATTTTCAAGTAAATAACTTGTATGAACTAAAACCATACAGCCAAGTCGGATACTTTGCTGATTGCTATATTTAATTATTGCTAACAAATTCTGAACAGGCTGTTTTCCAGCGTACTGTGCTTTTGTGAGCGTGAGCTTCCCACTAGGGGTCGCTATTTGTCTCCTTATTCCTTCAGCATCTCACTTTACTGCAAACTCACTATAAATGCCGAAGCCAGAGAAAGAGGGGGAAAAAGTGTGCAATAAAAACAAAACCGAACCATAGTGCAGTCTTTAGATAAGGATTTCCCTTCGATAAGGATTTTGTTGTTTTCTCATTCAAACTCAGCAAGATATGTGATTTGCGAATAGCATTTCTATTTAAATTCTATTGGAAAATAAATTAATAAACACATTTGTAAAAATATGGCAGACTTCAAAATGCAGTTAAAAGATAAAAAACCTCTTTGATTAGAAATAAATAAAATATAAAAAATGTCACATTTATTTTACACATATTTTACAAAAAAAAAAAAACGAAACCCAAAAAACCCAAAAGAGTGCAATGAAGAAATAAAAGAAACTATATGAAAATAAATAAGATCTAATAGTTGACTGCATTGCTTTTAATCCAAATAGTCTAGCATAGCTTTTCTTTCCTTTTTTACGTCAGCTGGGGTAAGGGGGGATAGTGCAATGTTGCAATTGTAAATGCATTGTGGCAACCTCAGTGCCTTTAGCAGTACACGAACCCCTAATGGATGCATCTGGAGCTGACTGCTGCTGGTGATTTCCATTGCCCGGCAGCACTGCGAACTTACACGTGGATACCCTTCACTGCCTGTTTGATGCTTTCCAGCAGAGCTTTGCATTCCGGGGAATAGTCCCGTTCCAGATTGCTGTACAGATCCGTGAGTGTATTTACATATGCTTCAAAATTCTGCTCACTGATAGGCCCCTAAAGAAGACAAGACACAGTGTACCAGTCACCAGCTTAGGCTGACGCAAAAGGCAGAAGGTATGTGGAGGAATATTGGGAACCGAAGAAGCTGGGAGGGATGGCAAGGAGCCGAATCCCTGCTGGGGTTTGGGAAGATGGAGAGAGATGGAGTGTTTAGGGATTCAGCTGTCTCTCTTCCCTCAACTGTTGGGATTAATGGGATTTGGTTGCAGGGCATGTCGAGATCCCTTTTGAACCCCCTTAGGTAGAGCTGTCTGGCTGCTGAGCTGGACACCTTCAGCCAGGAGCACTTCTCTTGGGAGGCAGCCTTGGCCCAACTGCACATGCTCAGAACAAATGGACCTACTGTGTGCACAGAAGGAGAATGCGTGGGTGGGGCCAGCTGGTGAGCAAGACTGTGCTTGTCTGAGCCAGTTCCCTCAGCAACCCTGGGCTGGGGATTGGCTGTAAGATTCGACTAAGTTGTTCACTCACCAACTCTATCCTCAGACACCACTTGGTACACTTTTACCTGGAAGCTTCATTGTAACATACTTTCTAAATTTCTCTATTTTTTTTGTCCACAAAGTCAGGATCTATACATATCTCATTCTTTAATTTTGTTTTTTTGTGTTCTCCTTTGCCTGACGTGGTGCTTCAAGGAAGGTACACACTCAGTACATGTAAATTGAATGCATGAATGGGAAGGAATAAGTGGTGCAGATGGACTGTTTCTCAATCATTTTTGGTCCTGCAGCCCCATATTTTTGAAAAACAAGACAAAACATGACATGTGCCTTACTTCACGGGCTGCTTGAAAAAGTACTTCAGAAAGAATTATATACATAGGACATCCTACATATTGGTTACATGCATAGGATATCCAATATAGGATATTCTCTATATTGGTGCTATTAAGATGGTCAGATTCACAAATCTGAAGACTATTTTGCTGTGCTCAGCCAAATTCTAATCTGTGTTATTAGCTTCTCTTATAACTTCTGCCTTCATTGTGCCATGTATTTCTTGGGGAAAACACAAAAATGACTAGGTTTCAGGTGGCAAGGAGAAGAAAGGTCCCACTGCGTGGCCAGGTTTGCTGACCTGTGTTTGGCTTTGGAATCTCGATGGAGTTATATAATATCTCTGAGCCTCCATTTCCTCCACCATAGAATGAAGGTTAACGGCACTTACTCCCTGGGCTTCTCCTGAACATTTAGTGCAACGAGACTTAACATCTTCACGCCAATGCCTCCCAGGAACTGTGGAAGGTGCAGTAACCTTGTGTGCTAACTACTATTTGTATGGCTTTGGTGAAGAAAAACACATGAAGTAGAAATTTGAAGGAAGGTTAGACAAATGTTGATAAATAAATATTATCAATAACAACCAATAATTACTGTAATGCTGGCCATAAAAAATCATTTATTTTCCCTTATGTTTTTTTTTTAATATGTAGATTTACCTTAAACTGGGGATGGATTCCCTTATGCTTTTAACTAATATATGTCTATATGTATTTTCTTTTTGTTAAGAAAATAATTTGAAATTGGTTAAGATGAGGACATCCATGCTGGGAAGTTGAGTAGATTAAGAGAGTTTTTTTGTTTTTAAGGAAAACCAATAATATTTCTTCATTAAATTGCTTCTTCTTTAAACCGATTTATATATAAAATTGGCAATTTTAGAAAACTTGCTCTAGGATGCAGGTGCTGAAGAAATTAAAAGCATTCAATAATGTAGCCCCACTTCCACAGTTTTGATTTTATTTATGCAAACTGGAAGGAAATTAATTTTTCTGTGAAATCTAGAGTCGCCATAAGCACAACTCTTTTGTATTTAGGTTTTGCAAATAAGGACACCTCCCTCAGGCTTGTGCTTTTTAGTCTCTGTGAGGATAACTGAAGTACATTCTTCATACTTCAGCATGAAGGAAGCACCAAATCTTTGGGAAATTAATCTTTTTTTCCCCTTTTATAGTTTTTATGTAGGGTGAATGCTGCAGATGGTAGGGTCTCAGGTTTTGTAAGCCAGGGGATGTTCTATTTGGAAATATGTTTTCAGTGAGAGGGTTTTGGCCTTCAACTTTCAAAGCAAGCCTCAAATAAACCCTCTTCTTCCAATGACTCCTATGATATGCAAAATCCTTGGCCTTAAAGTAATTTAAATATATATCAGAAGAGGAAGGGCGTTGTCACTTGCTCTCAGTTTTCTCCACAGCTAAGTCCTTTTATCTGGGGGCCCTGCCACTCATCGTGAAATGACATCGCCAACCCTCCAAAAGGAGATGCCACGCGTTTGGCCTCCGACTTACCATCTGTGGGAGCTGGATGTCTGCAAGGCTGGAAATGAGGGCCTGACTCAGACCTGCCAATTCCTTCAACAGGCTTTCGTTGTTCTGTTCTATGAGTTTGTTCTCTTCTTCTATCGTCTTTAAATTGCTCTCCATAGACGTGATCTAAAATGGAAACGACTTGGGGACATGAGTAGTAGAGTTTGAAGGGAGTACAAGAGGTTCTTTCTAAGGAGAATTCGCTAGCTCAGTCTAAATGCTAAGGAATCCATAATGGCAGCAGAGTCTCCTCGTGCAATTATTAAAACCCCATCCTATTGCCATACGTTTCTGTATCACGTCCCCCACATTTAGATCTTCGGCCCACACTTCTCTGGCGAGTTCCAGATTCAACATTTGCACACAACCAAATGTCAGATATCTCAGACGCCATCTGTTCAAAAGGAAACTTCTGCTGTTTCTCCCCAAACCTGCTCCATACCTAACCCTCTCTGAGCCGGTGGATGGTAGCTCAAACTGTTCCACTGCTACAGCGTTGGAGGCAACCCCCATGCTCTCTTCCTCTCCCACCTCAAATCCATTGGGGTTCACCTTCAGAAGATGCAGCTTGCAGGATACAAGCACTGCCCCCACCCTTGCACTGGGGACATCTGGTCCTGACCACCTTCCTGGAAGGTTATTGTACCTTCTCCCCCCACTGCTGCTTCTACTTGGCCCCAGTTCCTCTTAGTACCTCCACACAGTCACCAAGCTAGTCTCTTAAAACGTAAGCCAGATCACATTAACTTGGGCTCAAAATTCCACAACGGATAACAGATGTGGCAAAATGTTAAAAGTTAGTAAATCTAGACAGGGGCTGTACTGGAGTTTGCTGCATTAGCTTTGTATTATTTTTACAACTGTCCTATAAAATTTGAAATGATTTCAAATCAGAAGTTTAAAAAAAAAAAGCTAAACCAACAATGATTCTACATTTCATTTGGGGTTAAAAACACAGTTTTAAAAATTGCCTTCCGGTCCCATGTTGACCCCATCTCAATCAGTTCCCCCAGCTCTCTGGGCTGCATCCACACGCATTTGGCTATTCCTGGAATGCTCAGGAGTTAGGGCTTTAATATCTGCTTTTTGTCTGTCCAAAACAGTCTTCCCCCCCACACACCGGTCTGACCCTCAACTTCTCAAGTCTTCACTCAAACCCTGTCTGCTGGCCCACTCCCCTTCAAGACTTTAAGCTCCACAAGGTCAGATGTCTCGGCTTTCTTCGTGGTTGTCTAAACCAAGGCATTAAGCAGCTTCCATTATTCATGGAAGATGATGGCAATGGTTGTGCTGGGTAAGGAGAACAAACCCGAGTTTCCCGTGTGCTGAAATTCCATGTAACAACCTGCTGTATGCGAGGACATCTGAGAGAGTCAGGACCACTAGGCATACAGAACCTACCTCTCAGGAGAGGGGTGAGGTGGGAGAGAACTCGAATCTGTGTTTTATCCCGTGACTCTTTTCCTTGTGATTTGGTACAACAGAGTCATTCTTAGAATTTAAAAATCCAGGAATGAACTTTTCATTTCCATCTGTATAATTTTAATCAGGGGGTGGATTTCAGAGGACAATGTAGAATTGACAAATTACTTAGACCATTTTGTGTTATTTCAAGAGAATCTATATTAAGATGTTTCTAATAAGTATTGGCATATTCAGAAGTGTTCTACAAAAAGTTAAGAAATTTAAAAGTTGCTAGGTTTTACTTGGATTTTAAATAAAACTAAGAACTCTGTTATCTCTTCATGACATGTTTTTCTAAAGCACTAATATTTACAGAATTCTTTAACTGTGGGATGATCTTCTTTTCTTTGCTTATAAAGCCTTTAATGCAACCAAAGCAAAAGTATGAATACCTTTGCCAACCAAATCACTGATGACCAAGGAGAGCCCACCCATTCAGGTTTTAAAAATAACTGTGTAATTAAGGAAGACTCAGTGCACTCACGGAGATATCAGCATATTTTAAATCACAAGGTTTGAAAGTTCAATATTTTTTTTCCACCAAAGACTATAAGGAAACGAATTGCTTCTCCTTCTTCTTTTTTTTTTTTTTTTTTACCTGGGTCTGAAGTTTCATCATATCTGCTTCAATTTTAAGGTTCGATTCATTCAGTTCCTTTATTTCTTCATCCAAATGCCTAATTTCTTCATCACTCTCTATACCTATAAAGAGTCAATATGTGCCTATGAATGAGACTCTGTGACAAATATGAATCATTTCATACTTAATTTATGATTTGCCACTTAAAATTAGACTTTATTTGAAATATTGAACTTTGACCAAATCACACATATCCAGGATTCTGAAAAAACAAAAAAGGTGGGGGAGAGCAGTGGGTTGTAGGATTTAATTCCCTTGTAAGGAAGAAAAGAGGAACAAGGAAGTGCTACCATCTCATGTAGCTCCATTCAGGCCTGGGCCAGCTGTTAGACATCATGTCTTCCCCTTTGAACCTCCCTGCCATGCCATGAGGCAGGTTCCACTAAAGCCTGTTCGCATCTAAGACCCTGAGCCTTGGAGAGGTTAAGCCAGGGCACACTCTTCACAGACAGGATAAATAACCTGCCCAGATCAAGGTAATTGGTGGAGCTGGGGTTCAGCTCCAAATTCTCTGCATTCTCTTGTACTCAGTGCTGCAAGAACAGCTAAGACATGAACCATGTCCAGGAATCCGATATTCTGTGTAACTGGGTTGGACCATCAAATTGGTGGGAGTGCAGGGGTTGCAGGTGGGTGGGTTAGAGTCCAGGGATATACAATAGGATTCTTTACTTATACTTGGATAGGAATAAATGCTGTGTAGAGGAAAGAACTTTGGAGTCTGAGAGTTGGCCTTGCCTCTTCTTCTTGAACTCACATGACTTCATTCACTTTGAGCTTCTGTTTCTTCGTCTGTGAAACAGGCATCATATCTATGCTGTGAGAAATTAATGCAATAAAATATAAAGTGCTCTCAATAAATAAGGGCTATGTTTCCATCACTATTTTATAGAAGGAATGAGAATACATTCTAAAGAGTGCAAAAAAATCTGGAAAAGGTAGCTAATATGAAGGATGCCAGAAAAAGGATTTAAGGCAACTTCAGAGATCCAGAATGATGAGTCTAAACCAAAGGGATGGCAACTGACAGGGATAAACATAAACTTCTGCATTCAGTTTTAGTAAGATCAGTTTCAAGAAAGCAGGATGAGGGGGGAGGTTGACTTGCAATTTGCTTGAAAAAGATCTAAGCTCTTATACTTTCCTGGGGTAATTGTTTTGGAAAGTGGTTTATCATTACCTCCCCATTCTCTAAGACCCAGCAATTTCATTCCTAGGTACACAACCAAGACACACATTCACACATGTACAACAGGGGTTGTGTGCAAGAATGTGCAAACCAAGGCTGTTTACAATAGCCGAGACTCAGAAACAAGCCACACGCCCACCAAAAACATTGATGAGTCTTGGTAATAAAACATGAAAGAAAAAACACTGAGCCTTGAAAGACGCCATATAACATCGTAAAACAGGGGGCTGTTTTAGGTACTTTTTGCTTTATTAAAAGTCACTGACTAAATAAAAATGAGCCAAGCAAGCATGGCCCAATGTAGATATGGTGCCAGTGTATTCCGATTCAGGCCTCTGGGGTTCCATTGAAAAAAAAAAACTAAACCAACAGCGAAGATTGAGGTGTTTTAATACCTAAACCACTTTGAGGTCCACAATGTGTCACAGAAAAAAGATAAATAATATACAATTTACTCAAGGCCATACTAATGGAACTACATTATCTGGGAGACAGGGTTTATTTTGCAGTGGCTACACTGTCTGGAGAAATCGTGCTGGAGTTTTGAGCACCATATTTCATTGGTTTGTTTGCTGGGAGAGGAACAGCTCTCAGACAACCAGTAAGAGTGAGAGAAGAAAGGATCAGAATATTTGTTTTCAACAATTTCAGGGCACGTAGAGTCTTAATTAAACAGAAATTTTGAGTGCTATCAGCACTTGGAATTTTTCTGATTGAAGCAAATTAAAGCTTTTATTGCTATATTTCTTTGACATATTGTTTCTCCTTTCTGTGCCTTTTCAATAAAATTTCACTCCAGGGAATGCTATTTTCTTGCATAGTATCTGGCGAGGCAGACAATAAGCAAGTAAACAATTATAAAATATGAAGCACCATGACAGAAACAAGCAGGGCGCTGTGTGGACCCTCTCTGGGGAGCCCTCACTTCATCTGAGACTTTCACGATGAGAAAGAGGCAGGCTGTGAAAGGCTGGCAAACAAGTTGAGCATCCAGGTGGAGTAAACAGAAAGCGCACAGGCCTGTGGGGAGAAGGAAGTGGGAAGGGCTGCTGCAAGGACCTCATGAAGGCTACTGATGGCCACTCAGTGAGCGATGGAAGCCAGGCAAGGAGCTTGGGACCTTTCCCAGTGCCACAGAGGCCAATGAAGGGCTTTGGGGGGGGGGGGGTGTCAATGTGATCTGGCTGACTTTACAAAAATGTCCTTGGATTCTTGATTAGAGAGTGATTGGAGGAAGCCAGGCAGGAGCTAGAAGAACCAGAAGACTGCAGGAGGGTGGATCTTTCCTAGCACCATGGCAGTGTACATGGAGGAAAAGAGAAGTACATGGACTTGAAATATGATTTGCAGTTAGAATCTGTAAATTTGTGATAGATTGGAGGAGGGGGTTGAGAGAAAAGGAGGAAACAAGGATGGCTGTCCAACAACTGGGTGATGATAGTGCCATTGTTGGGGATAGGGAAACCTGAGGGAGTAGCAGCTTGCAAAAGGAAATTCAAGAGTTCAGTTTTGGCCATGAGCAGACTCTTAAGCGAGAGCTTGGGTTCTTGGTACTGGGATTTTGGTCAGGATAATGCTCTCCAGATGCCAATGCCAATGAAGATATCTATGCCTCTTAGTCAAAAGGGGGGCTTTCAAGAGCCTATGTGAAAGGAACAATGGTGAGATGGGACCTCAAGAAAGAAAATTATAGGATCTATCTAATGTTTTAAGCATTAGATAATCTACTCTCCATGAACTTATTCCATAAATTTTCATGAGATTAGAAAATGAGTGAACTAATAGTGTTTATTATGCTTTTTGGCATTTGGGGAAACATTTCGGCCACAGGAACACACTCAGTAAATCACTTTGTAATTTTGCCCACGGATCCATTATGGTATCTATTTCCATTGAGACACTCATGGGCCTTCTCTCTTCCTCAGCAGAGCCTTTTACCACCAAGGGGAACTGTGACAATGCTGTTGATTTTGAATTTCATTTTGCAATTCCAAATATTAACGCATTCCATCCTTTTGGGAAACACTATTTGGTACATACCCTTATTAACCCACTTCATGGATTAGAAGACTGACTGAGGCATAAAATGGTTAAGTAGTAAAGGATAGAGCTGAGATTCGAACCCAGGTTCTCTGATTCAAAAAAAAACATTCTCTTAATCACTGAAATGCTACTTTTACTCATGGATATTTAATCTGCTTTGAAGGTATAAAAAAAATGTGTGTGCTGACGCTCCCTTACAACAGTATATCCTATGGTAAGATGTATTTACAATAGACTGTTAGATAGACTAGGTATTGCCACTTATCAAGAAGACCATTTCCCCATACAACTAAATATTTTACTGAACTATTCAAAGACTTCATGAAGTCCATCTGTTTAAAAGCAAAAGAGCATGCTTTCTTTTCACTCAATAATTTTAAATTTAACTTTTTACTAATTGGTGCTTAATTTGCATAGTTAGAGGCTGTATAATTTATAACATTCTATTTATATCCCATAAAAACTATGTAAGAGATGTATATATGTGCATATAGAGTATATTAGCATAGTAGGGGGGTTTAAGTAGTTATTTTTTTCCTATTCTATCTTGAACAATTTATTTTATATTTCTTGAGTGAAGCTTTATTTTTGTATTGTGTTTACACGTCAAAATGTTACTTCTATTTTTTTGTTGTTGTTGTTTAGGGGAAAATAAATTAATGTACCTTTGACTACTTCAGCCATGAAACACGTACAGGGGATTAATATCCAGAAAGGAAATTTGAGATCCTTACTTATACAGTGTAAAATGGCTTGTCTCACACATTTTAAAAATTATGATTATCCTCAGGCTTGCCCCGTCTTGTTTTCTTATCTTTGACTCTATTTTATTAATTTTAGTCGGCTTTTGTTTATTTTACATAGCTTTGCATTCCCACCCTTGAAGTACTGTTTGAAATAAAGCAACGTATAAATAAATCAGTAGCTATCAAACTGTCCCAATTCCAATAAGAATGTACTAGGAGCCACATGAGGAATGGAGAGCATTTCCAAGGAACAGTCAGGGCATCTGGAGGGCATCCGAAGTTGGAGCGTGCAGACCCGCCCCAACATCCGGGGTTTTATTCCTGCTCTCCACGATTGCTGACCTCGGTCAGCCGGAGGAGGGAGCACAGGTGTGGGGAACAGCCTCCAGGAGACCACGTAGAAAAAACACCCACAGCAGGTGAGGAACGGGAGAGCCATAGGATGGGAAAGAGAAGCTGAGGAAGGAAAACAGTAGGAGGCTCAACAGTGCTTCCCACTCTTAATAGGGCGTATCTCCTTTTAAAGGAAAATCACACACAAGTTAAAAAGATGGAGCAATGCCTTCAGAGACCTAAAGTAACAATAGTTAAAAGTCGCCAGCTTAGTTCTATTCCTGTGCCAACATCACCATCAAATAGAGCCTCCGAAGCAAAATAATTACTTTGCCAGTGTTCCTTGGATGCTTTAGAATGAATGATCTTTGATGGACATTATCTAAGGCATGATGGCACATGCCTTAGATAATGCTGTTAGAAATCTGAAGAAAAGCACTCAAGAATGAGAGGAAAACTGGAGGCTCCAAACACAGATCCCAGAAACCGGGTATCTTAACTCTAATAAGGGACTGAAATAGGGAAGTAGGCATATAAATATAGACACAGATGCTGAACTTAAATCACCCCAAATCACAGCAGAATGTCATTTAGGATCAGAAGAACACAATATAAGTATTCAAATATAGATGGCAGAGATTGTTTCTTGAAATTTGATAAGGGACTTTAATCAGAAAACACACGCATACGTACACATGTACACAAGCCCGGAAGGAGAGAATTCAGCCAGTGTATCTTCATTCATTGTATATCATAGTTTTTTTTTAATCCTTTTTAAAAAGTAAGGAAAAAATCTAATAAATAGGTTTTAACTTAAAGTTATATTTTAGTTCAAACCCTTCTTCTCATATATTATAATTACACTCCCATATAAAGTATAATTTGTCATGTGGGATACTTTTGGGAGCTACAGCTTGGACCTCTGGGAAGGTAACTGTTTCTATCACATGTTCTTACCGCCAGTTGCCTTCAGCTTGATGGTCATTAGTTCTTCAGAGACCTTCCCCTTTTTGATGGCTTGTGCATTTAGAGGGCATCCAGATAAGCTGTAAAATAGAAATTATACCCTTGAGTGAAATGCATATTATTTCTTATAAAAATTAAAACCTTTTATTCATGTCCTACTGTTTAAGGTTTTACCTTAATTAAATTACAACCTGCAGTCTCTGTGACAAGTAACAAGTGGCTATCTATGAAAACGAAACCAAAAGGCCCACAAATAATGCTAAAAGGTTTTGTGTTTTTTTCTTAAATCAAAATACAAATAGCTACGGGTGACATACAAATTATGATTTAATTTATTTCGTTAAAAGGTTATTAGTCCACACTCATATAAGTGTCTTTGATTAATAGTGGTTACTTTATTTTCTGTAAACATAAAATGGCATGTAAATATTATGAATAAGAATTGTTCCAAATTAATCCAATTTCCATATATAATAAAGCAGAATCTAGTTTTCTTGACTTTATAGTCTGATCATACGGAATAATTTACATTAATACCAGCCAAAAAATAATACTGTCTTCCCCCATGTCAAATTCCCTATGTGAGTATGAGAGAATTTACAGTTTATTCTTTGACTTTTCAAACATTACTTTTCATTTTAAAAACATCTCGACTCTGACAAGCGAAAAGAAGAAACTGCTACAAATATGTTCAAATGTGATCCCCTGTGATGGGGTCTGTAACTGTTTTCATTTAATTGTTGTACTCTTTAGCAATCCTTGTTTCCTTAAATCTCATGCATCAGTCTGCTACAGGCAACAAGACTTGTTTTCCATTTTATATGATCAGTGATTTTTGTTGCTTTAAGCAGCCGTCAATTATTTACAACTCGGTTGTATTTTTGAAGACAGTTTAAAAAATAAAACAAATTAAAAATATCACAATCAGTTATTTAAAATATCTTTTTTCACAGAAATTTGGTTGCAATTCATCTGTAAAACACCGAGCTCAACCTGAAGATTCGAACAATTGGCAAAGTGAGAGCAAGTGTTTCTGAAGCAAAGTCCTTGGTAACTGTTTGCTGAATGATTTTTTTTAAAGAATACTAAATTATTCCACATTAAAATTATATTTTATAACATAATATAATATAATAATATTCATAATAAAAATAGGTATTTAGTTTCATATCTTGAGAGAAGGTTATGCAGTTAGCCAAAATTAGATAAACTATAAATTATGTTACTGAGGAAAAGGAAAAAATGAAAAGTAAAATCTGAACTTTGAACCTGATTCTTCTATTTTTTGAAACTTCCCACTGTAAACTCTGACCTATCTGGGGGCTTTGTTATCTTTTTCTCTGGAAAGTTGGCACAAGTCTCCCTTGTTTGATGCCATAAATTGTGTTCTTAGAAAGCGGGCCTGACCTGGGTTAATACTTAGTAGGTACGTGGGATATTTAACAGTAACCTGTAGTAAGCGCATCCTTAATGCCGCGGTTATAACACCTCATTAGAACCTCGCTGGATGACCTCCCCTATTGGCTATCACTGTCCAGACAACTGGGGAGTAATTTCCCATGTAACACGGTGGCATGGAAGCTTAAAGAAGCCCGTTGTTAATAAGACCTCTTGGGGATGCTATTTTAGTGAAGGTGTGGTTCTCTGAATCAGGCTGTGTCTCAGTCCTGGTGTTAGATGCCTTAGAGAGAGAAAGCTGCAGGGCGCTGCCAGCAGCAGGACGTCAGTGGAACTGGAAGAGAAGGGAGAGGAGGTCGCCATGTGATGGGAAAGGCAAGGAACCCCAGACCTGCCGGCCAGCGAGAACTTGCTAACCTCAGGGAGAAGTCAGCTTCAAACTCCAAAAGCATGAGCCAATAAATTCCCATTGTTTAATCCAACCCATTGCATGGTGGTTTGGCATAGCAGCCTGTAAGTGAGAACAGGCTTCATACCGCAAACACAGAGTAAGTGTGTCTTTTATGATATAAGGCATATCGAGGCAAGTTTAAACGGATTAAACACAAGATGGACAACTTGCCTTGTGTCCATCTGCCTTCACAAAGGAAAATTGACAGGTGATACAATTAGTGTAGTGTTTGTAATATATTACTAAACCTCAATAAAATTATAAAGATAGAGCATGAAATGAGCTCTATTAGAACTTCTGAGATCTTAAGACTACAAACATATATAATGATGTGTGTGTATGTGTTTTGATATAACATAATATGCTTTCTCAGAATGCTGGGTTTCTTTTTCAAAGTTGAAGTTTTGAATATAAAGATTTAAAGCAATGTATATTTGAAGAAATATATTTGAAGATAGTTAGAAGGGGAAATTTTAGATTGTGTGTATGTTACTAGAACAAAAACTTAAAAAAATTCTGTGGAACTGTACAATCCAGTCAACCCTACGTTAAATGATGGACCCTAGTTAATTATAGTAGAATTAGAAATATGTGCTTTCATCAATTGAAACAAATGTGCCTCCCAGTGCAAGAAGTCAATAACAGAGTGCTGTATGAGAACCCTATATTTTATGCATGATTTTTCTGTAAACCTACAACTACTCTAATTAAAAAGAAAAGTTAACACTAAAAAAAATTTTGAAGCAAGGTTCAAAATAGTTATAAAATTATGTTTATGTTGGGTCAAATTGTTCATCTGTTTGGGGATTTTCTTGTGTTTTCCTTTTTGTCACTTTTAAATAAATGACATGCAATAACTATGATATTCATACCTGCATTTTATTTATGCTCAAACATTTTTAGAGTGTATCATAATTTGACTGAAATAATGGGAGTTCTCTTCCCTTTTATGAAAGTGGTCATGTATTATTAACCTCTTCTAGGATCACTTTAAAGCTTGCAAACTTGAATGTTTGTTTTCCTTGCCCCTCCTGGTAGTTAATAAAGAAGTACCCCAGAGAGCCTCCTGCCTTTATTGTCCAGTTAAACATTAGCTATTTAGAGGTTCTCAGGTTCTGCTCCCTGCACAGCCTGCTTCAAAATCACTTGGAGAAATTCATTTCTAGGGAGCAGGGCTGGAGAACTTGTATTTTTAGAAAGTCCAGACTGATTTTGATGTCTGATGAAGTTTCTTTTAACAAACCAAGAATAACACTCGTCAAGAAACAAACAGGCCTTATGTTTCCCCATGAATTACTAGTGACATTGCATTGAAAAGGTGTGTTTAAAACAAAGCATTTATCAAGCACAGCTTCAGAAATAGAGCACTGGCTCAGAGAAGACAGCTTCCATCGGCATCCTAGTTCCCCTGCTTTGGAATACCAGACCTTTGACAAGCCACTTAACCTCGTTAAGATTGAGCAACATGGGAATCATTACAAAACAGACCTTTGGGATGGTTGAGAAAGTTGTATGTGATCAAGCCTGAGACGCCGCTACCTAATGCTTGGCATATGGCTGGGACTCATGATACACCAAGTGTCACATGTGACATGTTCAGGAAAGGGGCTGCGGTATCTCAGTGCAGGGTGCAAATCCATGCTCTGCCATTTCCTACTTGTGCGACAATGGGAAATTCTTTAACTTCCCTGCGCTTCTTTCCTCTTCTTCAAATACTTATTCCTATGTAGCTCAAAGGGCTTTGTCAAAGTTTAACAGAATAAACTATATATGTTGCAAAGAAAACTCTGAATCCAGTGGCTAATATTAGGTAACTGGTGACTGTACAGAGTCCCAAACAATTTCAAACATTTTCGATTAAAATGCATAACATATGCAAGTCCATCATGAGTTATAAGATGCTGCTCTAGTGTAAGTCATTTCACTTTAATGAATTCCTGATTCTACACACATATACTAAATATTATTTTTAGAAAGGGGAAAGGAAATGATCTGTCTCAAACAACCACTGCATGCTAAGCCATGAGCATTTTGTCATATTATTACATTAAATTCTGCATATAGGGCGGGCCACGGTGGCTCAGCAGGCAGAGTTCTCACCTGCCAGGCTGGAGACCTGGGTTCAATTCCCTGCGCCTGCTCATGCAAAAAAATAAATAAATAAAATAAAATAAAAATTCTGCATATAATAGAGAAAAAGCATTCCACCTTAAAGGTAACACCCAAATTAAATTCATTCACTTAAATCTTTTTAGTAAAAACAGAAACCTTTAGTGAACCTTTAACCTCTAGGAACTTGTCTAAATTTTGATGGCTTACCTTCTAGAAAATGTCTCAGCATTAATATCACAGGCTATTTTTTTCTAACTCCTTATTTTCTTTTCCTTATTATGGAATATTTAAGACATATACAGGTACATGCACACATGCAATGCATATTTGCAGTTTAAGGAATACTATTGAAATGAATACCATTTATCTTGAAACGTACAGCATGACTTATTAATATTTTGAAACTCCCCAAAGTTTCCTGCTTTCACCTATCCTCCTGGAGAGAACTGTTTTCTTGTATCCCAGGTTAATAATTCCCCAGTTTTTGGAAATGTATATTTTTTTTTGCCTCATGTACATGCATCTCTGGGTTTGTATATTTATGTTAATGGATATTACTGCACGCATTATTCAGCAACTCCTTCTGCGAGCATCATGTTCTAAAATCCACCCGCATTGAGCTGCAGTGCTGTGCACTCCTTTTCACCACTGTATGCAGACACCACTGTCTGTTTACCCACTCCACCAAGAAGTGGTTGTGGGCTGTTTCCAGCTTGAAGTTGCTAAGGCCAAGCAGCCAGGGACATTCTCAAATGCACCGTCTCCCATTCAGCAAGCAAGAGCGTCTCTGGGCATAAGCCTGATGGCGGAGTGGCTGCAGGTTCATTTCCAACCAGACTCATGAGAGGCAATTTGCTTTCTAACATGGCTCTACCCATTTCACTTATGGTGCATGAGACTTGGCATTGCTGCACATCCTTGCAAGCCCTTGATGTTATTGCTTCAAATGCCTACACGGTTTTGGAAGGGACTTCCTTTCTTGTTGATGGAGCCTGCATTCGCATTTCATCATGAACGTCCTCCTGAGTACTGCCAGGATCGCCATAAGAAAGTAAAACCATGCACAGTAAACATGCAAGCTTTATTTGTGACAGTTGCTTCTGAATATGTAATGCTCAGACTCAAAATAAAACAACGGTGCTTTCATGGACTTGAGTCTCTGTCTGAAAACTATCAAAACATAAGTCACTTAAAAAAAAAATCAACAACTCAGGTTTTCTCCAGAAGCAGCTTTCACTGCATATCCATTTCAACAAGCAATTCCTGGAAGGCTTTGTTTCCCGATACCAGGAATAGAGCTGAACAAAATGTCAACATGCCCCAGCTTCGCTCTATTTGTACACTGCTCATAAGCAAGTCATCAGCAGTTCACAACAGCCTCTTTGAGTTTTCAAGCAGCATCAGGCTTTGCAGCTAGCAAGAACAGAAGGAGTCCCAAGGATGGGTGAATGTGAGCCAACAAACTGGACAAAGATCCCCACTGGCCACCAAAGGGTTTGGTTGAAATACACAAGCTTCAGTGAGAAAGAATTTAAGTCCCCGTGAAACCATAAAGGGGTTTTCTGACTCTCCCAACCTCCCTCATCTTGGCGTCCACTTAATCACCCCTGTGCCATTTTCTTTCCGACTGCTTTGAATGTACTACATCCTCTCAGCAGCAAAATGCCTGCAATTTTGGCCTGAAATTGTGCCAGTGCGTGAGAGGGAGGGAATGATATAAATATGCAAAGTCTAAAGTTTACAATTACTCAACATAATAGCATACATATCACCACTCAGAGCTCGCCAAATAAAAACTGAACCATTAAAAAATGGCAGTGTAAGCAAATATCTTAGAATGGGGAAAATAAACGCATAGTTTCTAGAGAACCTGAAAATTGTGCAGTGAATTTTCAGAAGTGGAGAAAACGGTGTTTTTCATCCATCAAACTAGTCAAATATCTTTTGGAGGGCCTGAATGTGATGATTTCTAGAATGCCATGATGAATAGCTTGCAGAGAGTCCTGCCCACTTCTCCCCAAACCGACCTAGTTGAGTAGTTGTCATGGTCAGACATGACAGTGGTCAGGTTCATGTGTCAACTTGGCCAAGTGGTGGTACCTGTTTGTCTGGTTGGGCAAGTGCTGACTGGTCTGTTGCAATGAGGACACTTCATAGAATTAAATCATGATCACATCAGCTGCATCCACAGCTGATTCCATTTGTTATCAGCCAAGGGGAGTGTCTTCTACAATGAGAGATGCTTAATCTAATCACTGGAAGCCTTTTAAGGATGGTTCAGAAGAGACAGGCTCACTTCCTACTTTGGCTGATGAGCCTCTCCTGTGGAGTTCGTCCAGACCCTCCATCGGAATCGTCAGCTTCACAGCCTGCCCTGAGGATTTTGGACTCTGTGTTCCCACGGTCACGTGAGACACATTTATAACTTTTATATTTGCGAGTGTTCCCTGTTGATTCTGTTTCTCTGGAGAACTGTAACTAATACAGTAGGCATCACAGCAAAAACGGAAAACTAGTCTCACCTTCTGTGGGTGACAAAAACGTTATTGACATGCCCGAGTCCATTGCAGCCTGGCAAGGGGCAGTGCGGCAGCTCTTGCTTGTTCAGTTTCCAGGAGAGGGACGTCCCATTGAGTGGGCTCTCCTTCTGCCTCTTGGCAGCCAGAGGGCAGCCGGAAGCTGTGCGGTGGGATGTATATTTGCCTGAGATGTGACCTTGGCCGTCGCATCCCATCACTGGGCATCTGCAGGGACAGGGAGGAAGACGTTATTTGGGGGAGCCATGTAAGTCCTACTCTGCTGAGCATGGATGGGGGGCAGTGGCAGTGCACTCCTCTGCTAGAGTTTTAGGAGCTCACCATGACAGCTAATAAAACAGCGTCCCCGTGAGCAGGGAGAATGGCCCTGGCCATTCTGAGATGGCTTCTGAGTGAAGCCATTGTCATGCATTATCTCATTTAATCTTCATTACAAACCTACTAGGCAGAGAATTAGTGTCCCATTTCATAGGCGAGGAGGATGAGGCTTCTGGAGCATAGGTAACTTGCCACATATTTTACAAAATGTGGGACCAGTTCATACCTAGACTTTCTGTCTCCAGGCCTCCCCCACTTAGCCACGTGTTATTTGCCTCTGATACAAAACATCAAATGCCTTGCCCAAAGCTAATTGGCACATTGCTCCTAGAGCTGGGATTTGGGTTTCCGAATGTCTAACCATCGTATTGAGAAATGTAAGACAAATAATTTTTAATTTACACATCTGTATCTGCATCCATTTCCCAAGACTTTGTAGCGTGGTTTTCAGAGGAAGGAGTGTTATTTGGAGAAAATATCACCTTAAGCAAAATTAAAATTTCAGGGGGAAATGCTGCCTGTTTGACATTCTATAGCACCGCCGCAATGTCGCTTTCCTTTACAAGAATGGGAAAAAGTACAAAACTCCCTCTTTCCTTGTGCTGCCTCAATGAACCGTGGAAACAGAGGTGGGAATGGGAAAATATTCTCCACCCTCCCGACAATCTGACCCCTCTTCAAGGGGTCCTGTGTTTCACAGGGGTGCACCTTCCCTGAAATTCAACGGACGCCAAGGTCCTGTGCAACCTCCCGTTCCCCAGTGAGATGCAGCTGGCCAGAACGCGCTCTTGCACTTACTTAAGTTCAGGGTCTTCTCTTTCCTCCTTGGTAGGGGTCATCTTGACACCACCTTTCCTGGCACGGGGGCAGCCGGACAAGCTAAAATAAATACCCCAAAAAGAACAAGAACAAAGCTATGTGATCTCTCGGACTGGTGTGGTGACAGGGATTTCCATCTCTCAGGAATGGGATGAACCTACCTTCGGTGCGAAGCGTAGTTTCCCGTCACATGCCCCGAGCCATCGCAGCCTGGAGT
Organism: Tamandua tetradactyla; assembly: GCF_023851605.1. Taxonomy (NCBI): domain Eukaryota; kingdom Metazoa; phylum Chordata; class Mammalia; order Pilosa; family Myrmecophagidae; genus Tamandua; species Tamandua tetradactyla. Next base: position 95,375,723 of record NC_135332.1, read on the forward strand.
TGGGCACCTGGAGACATGAGCAGAGGGGGGTCAGGGGCTGTAGTGGAAAGGGGGCGGGGGGTGACCGGGCTCACACAGAGCCAAACAGGAGGGGCTTTCTGCTGAACTCTTTCCGCTTACATAGAATTCGCCCTGGGCTAATTACCGACTTGGGAAGAAAACTTTAAGAAAAGTAACTTTTGCGTGATGGTTGATAGACAACATATTTGTTGCAATCATATATTCTTTCTTTTGATTTTTTTAATTATTGAACCTTATTTTGGTAGCATGATTTACTGCTGGACTGTCTACATTATGCAAAGTTCTTATCTTTTGCTTAAGAAGCTATGTTTTCCAAATTGCTTTTAGCACAATTTATTTTTCCTGACATGCTTCGCACCCACTATTAATTAAGATGAGCGAGAGTGTCATATGTGAATTCCAGACTTGGCATGGTAATATGATCACCAATGAACCCAAACTTTGCACCTGGTCTGTCCACCTTGTGGCCCAACTTAAATGGCCTTTGGAAAATCTACTAATAACTTTTGTCGACAACCAACCTTTAAGTCTGGAACGAGAAGGTAAAAGAGAGAGAGGGATCTAATTTCTGCTTGGAAGGCCAATGAGGAATAGGTTTCCACATATACTTGTATACAAAAATTTTTCTAACCCAAATATTAATTGAAAACACAGGGACTGTCACAAAATATTTTCTTTTCTGAAGGTTCTTATGGACATTATCTTCATTCATTATTTCACATTGACACGCACCCTGGTTAGGCTCTCTATCCAAACAAGCATTCCACTGGAGAAAAGCAATAACCCCAACCTTGAGGGTAGTTTTTTAGATTTTCTTTTAGACTCCAATCCAACTGAACTTTCAGGGACATAATTATATACAGTCCTGAGGCAGCCAGAAGCTAAGGGACGAAATGCTGCTTTTCAAAGGAAATATAAAATCAGCACACATCACTTCAAGCTAACCTGGGAAGCCTGTGCTGTCTTTAATTGGTCATTTAAAATCATAATTTGTATTCTATATGGTAAGAAAGGCTTGAATGCTAGTCTTTTTCCACTAACATTTTTAGTAAAAGAGTAGTTTAATAGCAATATTGAATTTTGAAAACCTGAGCTAAATGGCCTTTTTTGGAGATTCTATTTGAATGTCTAAACAGGAGGTCAAAGAAATTTCTCTCTCTTTTCTTCTATAAAAAACACAAAGGTATTGCTTATTAGATGCCTTATAAAACTTGTAAATACTGAATATAGCTATAGGGCCTCTTACTCTACATGTCATCAATGTATTACAAACACATTTTTATAGAAATTATGTTTAGAGAAAATACTGACAGGAACAGATAGCTGTAATTAGGATGTGGCAGTGGGAATGTTTAGAGTGAGGTATTCAGTGCTTTTCACTTTCAATCCACTAATTATCAGTCTCTGCTTAGCATTCTTATGCATCAGTCTAGAAAAATGGCAGTCAATAAAATGATTTCCTGAGTCTACCCTGGCATGATAAATTGTATTTTACACTTTGAGAAGGAGAAAAGTTGTATGTTCCATAGTTCCCTGTACTGTTTCTGGTACTAAGACTCCAAATTTTTATATCTGTTTATTATCACAACTACTTTCATTAACTTGCTTTTTTATAATTTTTAGATAAAACATCCTAAACAAGTTAGAAAAGGGAGATAGCAACAAAGTATTATTAAGAAAATATAATATCTGAAATGTTAAATATTTTAAGACACCAAATATCAATTTTACTATTGTGTAAATAAATATTGTTTTATCAATATACTTGGCAGCACTCATTTTTTTCCTAAAATACTATTATTTGCAAGTAATTTTCATTAATTTTATTTATTTTTATTCCTTAATCTTTTTGAAAGTTATGGCCTATCATATTTTAAAAAGGATATAAGGTGGATTTAAATTTTTATCATTCTATATGTAATATAATAAGATATGAACACAAGGCAGAAATTTGGATTAAGGGATGAAATTAGGAAAAGTGTAATCAATCAGCAAATGAAAGTTAATATACATGCAACCCTGAGAGCCTAGACTAGGTAAAAATGAGCCAAAATTATGTCTAGCACCCAAAATTGAAAGGCTGTTTATGTGATTCCAAATGCGTATAAGATTAAATATTATGCGGCTTTCTTAAAACGAGTTGAGTAGAACGCTTTGCTCTACCTCAATAGGTCTGATTTAGTACATTCTGAATTTAACAGAAAAGATTATTGTGTTTAACTATGATGTCCTTGTTGTAAAAATAATTATAAAATATAAAATCCCCAAAGCAAACAAATTAAGTAAATTAAATTGAAATGATTTGGTTTTAGTTGTCTCAACTGTTTGGAGAAAAACACCTGTAATTATAATTTATAATTTAGTCAGGCTCGATTCCCTGCTTATTAATGTCCCACTGACCCTGAAAGAGGAAAGTCCCGTCACCACGGGGGCCAGGCCACAGGGCCAAGCTTACAGGTACTTACTTGAGCTCCTGAGAGTTAGCAGCCATGAGGGATTTAAGAGTCTTATCTGCTAAAGGACATCCAGAAACACTAAAGAGGGATAAAACAGAACGAAACACTGACATATACAAATCCGACTTTGATGGCATCCTGAGTTGGTGAATATGCAGTAAATTTGCTGGAGATTGGGGATCAGGGTAAAAATAACTGGGTTTGCCCCTGGCTTTGCTACTCTAACCAGTCTGGATTTGTGGGCATTTCAATTATTTCTCAGCTTCAGATTTGTTATCTGTGAAATGAAGGGCTTTAATCAAATGAGACTCCCCAACTCTAAAATTCAGCGATACCCCAAGTACTAGCACTGAGACCATTTGAACTCAGCGATGGTGATTTAAAGGTTTCAACCAGTCCCCAAAAGAAAAAATACTATCAATGAAGAAGGTACAGTAAAAAGATCAAATGTAGCCTTTTTGCACTATTCGATCTTGTCAGACCCCTGATCTGCTGCTCCCCCAGAACTGAGGATGCTGGAAACTTTGGGATGAATGGTCAACCCAGTCCCACCTGTCCCCTTTGCTTTGTTCTGCATGAGTCCTAAAGTGAAGCAAAGCCCCAACAGGAACCTTAAATTTTGGTTGGAACCTGCATGACAGAAGAACCTTTTTTGACCTGGTACCATGATTTCCTTACTATATAAGTGAAAAGAATGAAAATTTAACTTAGCTTGATTTCTGAAAAACAAAACAAACCAAAAAACCCAGCTAACTCACTCTCCATTTCCTGGTACAGTTAGTATCTTGCTAGTATGAGTGAGAATGAGTATTTGAAATTGGAAACAGGATGGTGGAACCCTAACTGCACATGAGAATGAACTTATGCACAATGATGAATTAACGTGAGATGATGGAAATCTGACTACACACGGTCCGTGGCACATGGTATGAACATGTGCCAATACTGTAGTTACCTGCGATGAGATGCATAGTTCCCAGTGACGTGGCCACTTCCATCACACCCTGGGGTTGGACAGCTGGGTCATAAAAAAAGTATATATTAGAGTTGAGTACATTTCATGGTTACTATTTGCTCTGCCTGATATGTTACGAGGTAGCTTCTCTTCTCTAGGTAAGGTAAGACACAGTGTACTAAGGATTTACATTTTATAAGAACCAGAAGACTAGCTCAAAGAAAACTAAACATCATAGCATGATGAGTTACTTCCTTGGAAGTATCTTAGAAGTGGTATTTTATTTGGGCAATTTGCTGACATATAGAGACTGGCATGAAATTTGTTAACACCCTTCATCAGCCACCTCAGTCAAAGCTTGAGACCAACAAGAGCAATTAACCTCAGCAACAGGTTCTCCAGGCCCTCTGCTGAAGACGCTTTCCCCCCTAATCCCCAAGCAGGGGTTCATGCCAGTTGACTGAATTTTACTTCAGAAGTTAGCAGTCACCTGTACTTAACGTATTTGTTAAAAAACAATGCAAGAAGGTGGTTTATCTTAGCGCTTTCTTTCCACAGTTAATAGGCTCCTTAGTTTCTCAGCCATTTAATTTCTCCAAATGCTGTTTAGAAAGTTGCTCATTTGGAGTAACTAGAATCACTCCCAGCTTACTCAGTTCTATTTGTAGCCATGCTAATGGTCAGGAAAAAATGAGTTACGTCACTCGTGCATCGAGCATTCTAACACAAAGACTTATTCAAATGCATAGAGTGCGGACTACAGAACACTTCCATCTCTCAGACGGATATTTTTGTGTCCAAAGCACGGTCTGAACTGAGTCCTATAGATCTTTGCCTGGATAGCGTTTCAGAAAAAAAATTGGAAGCTCATAGTAGATATAAGTAAATGAGTAGAACAAAAATTAAGTGACTAACATTTGAGCCGAGTTATCTTGTAACTGCCAGTCACCCACTGAATGGGAAAGCAACCTCTTCTGAACAGGACACAACTGGAGTATTCAGAGCAAGAGAAGGGTTTGATTTAATTGGCCGGGATTTCCCACTTTGGAAACACATCGCCACCTAGTGAGCCAAGGGAGCATTGCATTCATTCCATTTAATTTCTCATTTTTATTTCTATTTTTTAATTACTCCCATTCACATTGCCCGGAAAGGCAAAGAAATGCCAATAGTTTTCAAGTCAATCAACTGTGAATTATTTAGGAAATATAATAGTAAATTATTTATTTAGCTAACTGCTAGTTAATTTTTAAAAATTTGGTCTTATGAAGAGGTCAACGAATATAGAATTGTCTAGAGACAGCATTGTAAATTTTTTCCTTAGGATTCTAATAGCTGGCTGTAATTCCAAATCTTTAGGGAAATTTCTTACATAATGACATGTGCCAGTATCAGCTGGATGGTATACTAGGGAGGTTTGTAAATGAAGGAATCACATTAGAGAAAGAAAAGCAACTAGTTCTGTCAGTAAGTGGCACTCAAACCCTAAACAAGTTCCAGGGTAATCAGTGACACACAAAAAATCCTTTTCCAACCCAACTTTGCAAAAACAATACAGACAGGGTGACTCTATAAAGTAAAAAGACTTTTACAAAACAAATACACTAATACAGATTACACTTAAATAGGGGATATCCATCAAAGCATTCTGTCTGTGAGATGGGAAAACAAGGAGGTCTCTCAAAGAGCTAATACCTCATGAGTAGACTCCAAAAAAATATGTAAAATTTCTCTTTTTACCTTCACACCAAAGCTTCTCAATGAGATGGCGCCATTACAAAATAGCCACACTTCATTTTTCTGTCCTAAATGGCATTGCAAATTAATACACACTACATTTTTTTCAATCTTTCACACTACATTTAGTTTGGAATGACTTTGGGCAATTTCCAACCCTCTACCTTTAAAGGATACCAGTTTGCCATGTTTGCAGATATTCAGAATAATATACAAAAAGGAGTTCCATAAAATGATTTAAAATTTTGAACAGTAGCTGCATGTGGGAATAAATGTATGATACACACAGGAACTTTTTGGGAAGAAAGTGTTCAGAGAATTTAAGTTCTAGAGTGTTTGAGAACAATCTTTCACATCGCTTCAGCCACCAAGCCCGAGATGAATGTGTACTTCTGAAATCCTTAAAGTGTGTAAATTCCAAGCTTATTTAAAAGGTTATACAGATACCAATCAGCAAGATGATTCCAGACCAGGAATGACTTTTATTGAACATCTACTATATGTAGGGGTATTTGAGATATGTTCCCTGACCCCAGTCATCTTCCATTCATTTGGGGAAATAAGAGGCAGCTCAGTAAAAATAGTTCATACCAAAAGTCTGACAAGTGGAGAACAGTGCAGATCAAAGAAAAACATTCTGCCCTCCTGAAGCCTCTGTTCAAGTGCAGAAGCAGACAATGAAGAATAGAGGTGAGGCAAAAAGGATGTCTGTTAGATGATGATAAAACCTAAAGAACTAAAAGAAGATCCAGAAAGTGGGATAGCAGTCAGGTCTGGGGGTGGGGTGGTGGGGACAGGAGTGATAGCAGTAGCCAGAAAGCGACACTGGAGAGAAGAGCTGAAAGAAGGGAGGGTGATGCCAAGCAGAGAACTTTGGGAAAAGCTTTCCGGGCAGAGCAAACAGCAGATGCAGAGGGATGCCCGTGGGGGAAAAGACAAAGTGAACAGAGAGGATGGCAGAGAAGGGGTGGGGCTCATTGCCCACATAGGTTGTCGGATATATGCCCAGAGTTCAAATGAGGAGCCGGAGCTGGGACGTCAATTTGGAATTCCTGAGCATACTGATGGGTTTATAGTCAAGAGAGAGGATGAGTGAGAATGCAGAAAATCAAGGGAAGAGGTTTCACAGCTTGGCTCTGAAGCATCCCAAATCTACAGATGAGTCTAAGAAGAGATAGTGAGCGAGTGAAGGGGAGAAAGATTCAGGGGTGTGGTGTCTTAGAACCCAAGTGTCAAAAATATCTGAAGGAGGAGGGAAGATAGAGAGATGAGGTATGCTGAATCCTGCTGCGAGGTCAGGTAGGATGAGAATACAGAACTAACACCCAGATTTGGTGAAACGGAGGCCAGTGAACTCAACAAGATCAGCTTTAGTGGAGTGGTGGCACCAAAGAAAAGCCTTTCTGGGAAGGTACAGAAGAGGCTGGAGAGGAGAAACTGGTGCCACATAGTACAGACAACTTTCTTGCAGTGTTTAGCTGCAAATGGAAGAAGAGAAATGGCATAGAAGAGGAAGTGACGTCAAGAGATTTGTTTTTTAATTGGAAATGTAAACCTATTTGGTGCTGAGGGGTACGGAAGAGAAGGTAGAATGTTACAGTAGAGTTTGAGAAGGTGAGAGGATATGTGTGCCAGTGAATAACTGGGAGTATTGCCCTTTTGCGACAAGAGCCTCATTTAATTAGTACCTTTCAATGTGCTTGCTTCAGTGTATGGAAAGATGCTCAACTTCCATAACCATTAGGGAGATGCAGAAAGATACCATGTTACACCCATGAAGATTGCTATTATTTAAAAAATAGAAAGTAACAAATGTTGGAGAAGAGGTGGAGGAATTGGAAATCTAGTGCATTTTTAGTGGGAATGTAAAAATGGTACATCCACTGAGGAAAGCAATATGGCGTTTTCTTAAACAGTTAGCTATAAAATTACTATATGACCTGGCAATTCCACTTCTAGGTATACACCCGAAGAGAATGAAAACAGGGTTCGAAACAATTACTCATTCTCTAGTGTTTATAGCAGCATTATTCACAGTAGCCCAAAAAAATGAGATTCAAGTGTCATCAACTAATGAATGGATAAACAAAATGCGATATATACATACAATAGAATACTGTTTGGTCATAAGTAAAAATGAGTCATGAGAACTGCTGCAACATAGAAGAATCTTGAAAATATTATGCTCAGTGAAATAAGCAAGGCATTTAAAGACACCAATCGTGTGATACCACTTTTTCTCTTTTTGCCATGGGTAGGCACTGGGAATTGAACCCGGATCTCTGGCATGGCAGGCGAGAATGCTGCCCCTGAGCCAACATTGCACCGCCCATGTGATATTGCTTTTAAGAGATGACGAGAAATAGCAAATTTGCAAAGGCAGAAAGTAGGTTAAAGGTTGTGAGGGAGGGGAGGAGGATGGGGGAAATGGGGAAGTGTTTGCAAAAAAATAAAATTTAATTTAAAAATATTTCCTTATGAATGACTTGATTAATATGTAATAATTGGCATGTGGGAAATATTTTCCTGCAATTCTTTCACTCACTTGCTCACCCATTAAACATCAAACAAGACCCAGCCAGGGCTATACTACAATGTCACCAAGGATATAAATACACAAAGCTGCGGTTCCTGCCCGGAATCCTTCATGCCTGAAATCCCTCCCTCCTCCCCCGCCCCCCCCCCCCCCCCCCCCCCCCCCCCCCACCTAGGGAATGTCTAGCTGATAGTTCCCCTCCCCTGGCAGTGAAAACTGGAAGCTTATGGTTGAGAAGAGGTGCAGGGTATGTCCTCCCTGGCAGTGGGCTTGACAAATTCTTATATCATTTGAGGAAGTGAGGAAGTGGTATGCATCATATTCTAGATTAGAACAACCACAGTCAGAGAACTTCAGAATTTTTTCTTTTTTTTTTTAAGTGTGTAAAGTGCTGCTGGGTCCACAACCTTTGCTGAGGTCACTGAAATCATCTAGTGGCGATACCTCCAAGTTACATAAATATGCGGTGAGCCTTCCCACTCGAGACTTCCTTGCCTGCCTCACCCCACCTGCTTGCTGGTCTCTGTTATCTTATATAAATCCTGTTTTCTCAAAGATGTGTCCATTCTCTTCTGAGTTAACTTCTTTGAGCTTTTGATGGCATGGGATGTTGTTAAACGATTTGAAATTTTCTCAGCGTTTAGCTCTGGTGACAATGACCTTCGTTATTCTCCACCTCCCTCTCTCAAGTACCCCATTTCTGCTTTCTCTGTAGGCTTGCCTTTGCTGTCCCACTGCCAGCAACATGTGTCCTCAAATCCCATCGTTGGCCTGCCATCCCTTTTCCCTTTACCTCCTTCCTCCACAGCCTCACTGGCTCAGCCTCTACCCTTAAGATCTCACCAGAGAATCTCCACAGCAGCATCCTAGGTGCAAACCAGCCTCCAGGGATATTCTGCATTACCCCTCTTTTTTAAGAGTCCTATCTTTATTATTTCACTTTCCTGCTCAACCCCCTGTGGCTTCCTCAAGAAACCAGGAGCCAGGCCGACTTCTCTGTCTTGAAAAGGCTGGCCACCCCTTCCCTGATTTCCTGGCATTTGTACTGTGATTGATATTTCCACCCACCCCTGCTGGATGGTGCAGTGCCCCCCACTCCTTCTCGCCTCTGGATCTTCTCCTGCATGGCCCAGGCTCTCCTCTCCTCAGTTCCTACTCAGACGCATCCTCAGGCTCTGCTCAAGGCATTGAGCTCCATGAAGACTTTACACCTGCCTTAAATATCCCCTTCCCATCTCTGGTCTAATTACACTGCAGTTGAAGTCGCTGCAGAAGGCAGGGCCCCTGCTCTTCCAACTTTCCTGAGCCACAGAACTCTTGGAGGAAGCCATGAGAACCATCACCTCTCTTACCCAAAACACAAGTTGTACAGAGTTTCAAAAAGTCTGAAGACTCCCTGAAGCTTATTCTTGTATCCCCTTGGGTCAGCGGACATCAGGTGAAGAACTTCCAGTCAAAACATAAATATTTCGGGTTGTTTTTATTTTATTGTGTTTCTTAATCAACTAGACTTTCAGTTCTTCTAGCTTGTAGTCATTTCATTATACATTTTTCATAACCCACTTAGTTCCGACTACAGGTTAGGGTATATATTGAACATTCAGCTACTGACCAGTTGAAATTATCCTAAAACATTCCTAAAGTCAATTATAAATGCCATTATATTATTACTCAAAATGATGAACTTGAGTCTTTTAAATCCAGAATACTGTGGGGCATGCTACTGAGTACCACTCACGTGATTAGTTCTTTTTTGAGATCTCGGGTGTGGAGCTTGGGTTTAGGACTTGGGATGGAGGCCTCTCCAGGAAACTTTTTTTCCTCTAAATTTTCTGGAGAGTTCACTGGGTCTTTCTGGAAAAAAAAAAAAAAGAGAAGAACCACAAGACAGCATTAGAGAACCCTGTGAAGACAACTAGATTTGAAATTGTCAGGGTCGGGTTTGAGTTTTGTTGTAAAGACTTAGCTGAACTACCTCAAATTCTGCGGGTCTGAGTTTAACCATCTGCAAGATGGAGATGAACTCAAAGGGTTTTTATACGAAATAAATAGCATAATGGGTAGGAGTGTGTTCTGACTGTTTTGGGCCTTTTCCCTAAGTGAAGGATGAGAAATTATAAATTGATGGGATGCACTCTTAAAAAGTTCTTATTTTGACAAATATAACTGCAAAGGCATTTCTTGAGCTGTGTAATTAAGTTACTTTAATAAGTTTCAACTTTTATTGCATAATCAATGCTTCCTTAGAGAACATAGGAATAGTTCTTTATATACAGAACAATCATTGGTAAAGCAAAAGAAATACTGCAAAAAATGAATCCTGCAATTTTTTTTTTTTTTGAATACCACAATTTTTTTTTCACATGGGCAGGCATCAGGAATCGAACCCGGGTCCTCTGGCATGGCAGGCGAGCATTCTTGCCTGCTGAGCCACCGTGGCCTGCCCGAATACCACAAATTTTTAAACCAAAAAGAAAGAAAGAAGTTTAGGTGAACAGAATGCCTTCTAATATAAAAATAATTATGGTCTGAATTATTCATTTAAATATGAAATACCTGACATCAAAATTTGTAGGCTTTTGGTTTGATTTATCTGGATAATTGATTTATTCTCACACCCCTTTCTGTTTTCTTAACTTATCTCTTTCACTAAGTTGGTATATTCTAGTGTTTTTCCTCATAGGGTGGAATTTCTTCTTGGGTATCATGAGTTTTCACAGCCTTCTTTTAAGTTTAATAATGATCTTGATCCCATATGGAATTAAACCTTTCACATCATTTATTTATCACGTGATATATTATCTTTTAAAAAGCTAATGATATTTTTCCTGAATCATATAATCAACTTGCTTTCATCATTAAACTTTTGTACAGTAAATAATAATACTTTCTGAAGTTAATATTACATTCAGGTTAATTAATATAGAAAACTGTTCTTTTATTAGTGAAAGTACTGATCTACGTAATGTGAGTAAACTATTTTGAAGTATCCAAGGTAGATCTCATTTGAATCAAACAGATATAAAAATGTTAAGGCACAATATAAATTTAATAATGCTGATTCTACATTCAAAATTAAGTGGAATAACAAAGTGCCTGGATTTTCCCAAACAAAAGAAAATTTCAGAATATTTCATCTGAGTCATAAAGGCAAATGTAATTTTTTTGTTAACTACTGTATAACAATTCAATCAATTATTTTACACAAGAATACACTGTAGTAAATGTATTAGTAAACCTTTTCAAGGAACATTATCTCTAGATCAAATTAATGAAACCTGGTTTGGTACAATATTTTCATGTTATTCATAGTCTTAATTATGTTGTTTCATTTTACAAATAAATGTTTAAAAATAGTAGCAGATAATAATACACCATATAAAAATAAAGAGAAATGTATAACTTGATAACGTATGCTTATTAAGATACAAAGAAAGGTGCTATTTTAACACTGCCTCCATGAAATCTATACCAATAAAAGTGACTATCATCCTTTTAAAGTTTGATCAATATAAATGACTCATATGAAACAATTCCTAACTTTAAGGCCCGAAATCTGAGAATTACCATCTACTCCATTTGGTGCCATCTGGAATCTGCCTGGGTACTATTTTCCTCTATGAGGACTCGTTCATGGAAAATAGATGCAAATGCTAAAAAGACAATGATATTGTCTCTATGTGGGAAAGCTTTTGTTTTGCTATCTAGATACTGAATTATTCACAATAATGGCATGAAATAATTAATAAGAGGTATGTTGTTATTTTCTTTTTGAAACCTAAGAAGGCATGCACATTTATGGATGAACATATAAAGTTTATCAGCTGTGGTTTTTATTGCTAAACGTGGAAGACAAGGGAATGGAGACTTTGATATAAACTATCAATTATGGAAATTTAAATTATTTGACTAAAACAAATCCAAAGATAACACATGCATAATATATGGTATGTTTTAAAAGGGTAATTTCATTGAGTATGATCTTTCATATATTTTGTAATATTTTTAACTAAAAAAAAACTCTTATGAATGCAATTGCATTATGAAATAATTGTCTTTTCTCCCCATTTTTTTGCTCCCTTTTATCAAAAGCCCAAATAAATGCCTCACAACTTATAGCATACACACACACACGCACACACACACACACAGATGCAGGTGGCCACCAGTTAAAGAATTCTTGGATCAGTTTTGTAGCAGAGTATTTTACATTGGATCGATTCCTAAACAACGCCCAGTTTAAAATAAATCAATAGCATTTGTAAGGATTTTTAATAATTTAATGTATCATTTTAATTATAATTTTGTCCTGTGGCTGTGTAAGAGAGGATGTGGCACGTATGTGTGAGTTGAGAGAGCACCGACGTGCCGTGGAATTCCGTTAACGTACAGATGGAAGTTTACATTGATTTCAGTGAAGACCAGCACATAATGGCAACATGAATAACAGATAATAGCATCTGGCACTTTTAACATTTTAAGCCCTGAAATCTTTGGAGAACTGGCAGTTGAATGAAATTGACAGCCCTAGTTATTTCTCAGCACTTTCCTTTTGAGATATTTTGAATTTTTTCCAGATTCAAATTTTTTTTTTTTAGGGGGCATCTGGACAGGCTATTTCACTGAAAGAGACAGACAATATTTTCTGAAAATTGCCACCAAAATTAAGCAACTGTTGTGCATATGAACGAGATAATAATGAATTATAAATAATCACTTAATTTCTTATTATGTGTGTGTGCACATGTGCGTGAGAGTGTCTCGGGTGGGTAGGGGGGACACCAAAGGAAAGGTGAGAGTTTGGGAACAGGATTATTTAATCCCATTCTTTTAACTAGTAACAAAATATTGTTTGGGGCCATATGCAGCTATTCCAATAAGGCTCATTGGAAAGTGACAAGAATTACCAGTGTCTGTAATTTTGGCTTGCCTGCTTGAGGATTCAAGGAACTTCAGTCCTGCACCTTACACAACTATCACCTCTACTGTTTCTGGCTGCGTACGCTTTCTTCATCATTCCCTGCTTTTCTTTCCTATCTAATTTTTCTCAATATTCCCTATCTGTCTCTATTTTTTATATATATTTACTTTTTTTCCCCTCCTTCTCTGTCCCCCCATTTCTCCCTTACCTTTGTTTCAGGGAGACCCCAACCCATTAGCTAATTTTTCTATGGCCAAGGGCTGACCACTTTCTGAGCCACGATTTTATTTTCTGAAAAAATTTCCTATAATAATCCTACTTTGCAAGATTGTCAGCATCATGAGAGAGGCACTGTATAAAGACCCTTGTGTTTATTCTTATTGTACCTCGTATGTTCTCAACACACAACCTAATTTTTCAAAATAATGCTTCTTAAGTATCGCATTTATCATTTTCAAAATTCAGAACAGGATGCGAAACATACTCTATTAGTTGATTACATTGGCACAGATGAGGGAACAAAGAGCTCGGGGTGGGAAACTACTGGGCAGTTTGAGTGATTCAGCAGCATTTTTGTGTGTGTCCCCAATCAGCTGTAGTCTCCCCAAGCCAGGAATCACCCATGTTCAGATAATTAGGATAACAAGCACAGAGCTTAAGCAAAATAGTTTCTCAAATCAAACCCAGGACAGGCACTTTGACTGCAGATACTCATGTAATATCTCCAAAGGACTCTGTTATTCTTAGTGACAGTGAGTTCCCACATAAGTTTTTTAAATGCCAGATTTCAGAATACGTAGGTTGCAGTTTGTAGCAGTAAAAGGGTGTTGTCTGATTTGAAAGAAGTAGCCATTCTGAAAAGAGCACAAATCTAAACTAAAGAAACCCAGGTTTTGGTGAATTTTCTGGGAAAATGAAACACTGTCAGAGATATATAAGCATGAGAAAAAACCTTGCTCAAAACAGTGGGCTGAATCGATGAAATTGCCAAGGTGAATCCAGATGTTTTTTTACGGAATTATGTAAAAAATGAGATCAGAAAGTAAAGGTAAAATATTTTCTCTGAGACTTCATTTTTTGGCCATCTGGGTGATAAGAAGGAGAGCCAAAGGGGTCCCTGAGATCAGCTCTGGCCCCCCAAATGGGAGGGGATCTCAGAATACAAAGGGTCCAATATTGACTATCTTGCAGGGGCCCCAAATTATAATCCATGTCAAACAACAGAAAAGACCCTAAAAGAAAACAAGAACTCACTTGCTGCACATTCAATTAATACTCAAGATTGGATTCATGTATCTGACCCTGAGTAAGACTACACAGAAAATTCTGGTGAATACTCTGTGGTCACAGGATTGAGGACATAAAGCAGTTTTGCACAGCCTTAGGATACACAGGGAAATTAGAGCACTTTGGGTTTCCATCCCAGCCTGATGCACTGGGAAGAGAGATGCAGTGATTCTTTGTAAAGCACTGTCTTTCATCTAACATAATAACTTTCATTTGTGACCAGAGCTGTGTTTCCCTTTAGTAGTATTGGGATACAATATGCCATGACGCAAGGTGGAGTCAACGGCTGAAGATAAAAAAGTTTTGTGAATCAGATGCTACCCCCTTTTCCTAAAACTATCTTGTGAGGTTCAGTCAACCCTCTTATCTCATGATTGTGCCTGAAAACAATCTACCTACATCCTAGTTTATCCTGTATTTCCTACTTCCGACAGAAGTAGGTCTCTGCAGGATGGGCAGTTAGTGTGAATACGGATTATAAGCAGAGAAGGAAGGCAAGAGTGATGGCAGTTCTCTCACAGAGCCTGAACTGGCCCTGGGGCACCGGGTAGTGGGACCAGGGCATTGGGAGTTCATGACTGTAGCTCAAGGTAAGGCTGCTTTTCATATACTTGGCAGTTTTGCATTCATTATAGTCAAACATGTGAGTTTTAAGAAATGAGTCTTCTAAAATAGGATCACAATAGCCTCATTAAGACGATCCATAAATACTTTGGGTGAATTAATGAATTCAAACAGAATAAAATGACTAAGACCAGTGTGGAAGAATATAATCCAAAGCTCCAGCTATGTAAATTTTCTTCCTCCTTTTGTCTGGCTTGAGCCAGGAGACACAGAAAGCTGGCTCTGACCATGGGGGTTCCTTCTGAGAACCGTCCCCACTGCCCCATGCAGATTGAGCCATTCCTTCTTCTCTATGCTGCATATCTGTCCCTGCTACTCCATGTATCAGGCATATTTTTTATGCATCCTCTCTCCTACCAGACTGACTGCATGCATAGTGGAGTCGTGTCCTGTTTGGTGCTGCACTCCCAGTTCTTAACTCACTGCCTGGCACACAGAAGTGCTGGTGAAGGGGTGTTGAATGAATGAAGGGAGATTTGAAAACAACTCAATCTTGTGATGATCATGTGTTATACACATGCTCACCTCTGCCATGAGATATTAAATCTTGTGCTAGAATAAAACAAGACTCCCCTTCTCTCTCCAAAGTCCCTGAATTTCAAAAAGCTGTAAAAGGTGGTTTACACTTCTACCGAGACTGGTTATTTTGGTCCTTTAAAAAAAAATATCAAGTGGAAAGTTCGTCAGCAACAATAACATAGCTACTTTCTTGACAAATGGCATCACAGGTATTTGTAGTCTTATCAGTGAAGCGCTGTGGCCAGCAATTCTTTCACATGACACTAAGCAATCCATGGCTAACTGGACCCAGTCGGGAGCTCAAACTTCAGAGGTGAAGGAGATGTGGATTCCTGTGCAGTCAAAACACCTGGCTTTAGGGGTGAAAAGGAAGCAGGGCTTCCTGACCAAGGCAATTCTCTTTTGCCTCAGGAGTGATTTTATTTCATCTTCCGGTTCAAAAGGAATTAGTAAAGTAGCATTTCAATGTCCAGTGATACATCACCCCTTATAGGTTGCTAAATCAGGAAAGGATCTGATGAAACATCTCAGGCAGTGCACACAATTTCAGTTATAATGGGAACAAAATGCACTGTAATGACATATTATTTTAGACAAGTGACCAGAAAAGGGGAAGTCATTTATTGGTTTCCTCTGAGATGTCAAATAATCAATTTACCAAAGTCTGAAATAAGTATTATCTAAAGAGACATGTAAAAAATAATTTGAGAGGAAAAAGCTACAACACTCTGCAATCATGCTCTGTCTTAAACTCATTGATTGACACGTTGAAACAATACCTCTTTCTCCTCCTCTGTCTTCCCGTGGGTTTTGCTAAAGTTGATAGGCGTGTCCCATCCCTCTTGAACACAGAGAGCCTGGTAGAAGGCTGCGTTGACCAAAATGCTGCTTGTTTTGAATGGGGAAGAGGAAGGCGTTGGAATGGAAGTGTTAGAGGAAGTTAAGCTTGCAGCTTTGTCCAGGATTCGATTTTTTTTCATGCTTAAGTCCAATGTGCCATTTTCATCCACTTCTATATCAGCTCCCTGGTATGCAATAGGAAACAGAAACACATTTAAGCATTTTGCAGTTATGACCTGGCCATGTGGGGCTTTTAAGGGATCATTTTAAATGCAAGCTTTTATGTAAGTGTATCTGATATTAAATCGAGCTTTCTGATTTGCATTGGTTAATGTTTGATTCTTAGGCAGACTTTTAAGAGCAGCCCCATTAGTGAGCGTCAATTTCAGGTTTAAGCAAGTAAGCTTAACGTAAATAAGATGTTCCAAATACTAAATGTATTTGATTTAATATTTTTTTAATTTAGCTTTAAACCTTCTTTTCTAGGTTACAGAATTAACACTCTCAATTCATCATTTAAAGCATTAATGCTTTAGTTTATGCAAAGACACAATGTAACTTTCTAATCCCTAAAATCATAATATTCATCAACATGAAAAATAAGCCAAACTAACCACTTGGAAGAGAATTTTTATTGGAATATTACACCAATATGAATGTAAAATTCTACCCTAGATTACTTAAACTGGAAAAGCTTTGTTAAATTTCATCGGGAAAAAAACCCAGCAAGTGTAAGCCATATTTCACTCTAGGTGTCTTCAGGTAGCAGCTAGAAATCTAGATCTCACAAGGACCTTCTTTTGGGATAATTTGCAAGGTTTCTCTCTGCCCCCCTCTCCCCATCTTCCCCTCTCCCCCTCCCCCTTCCCCCTTCCCCCTCTCTCCTTTTCTTCCTCTCTCTCTCTCTCTGCCTGTTTTCTCCCTCTCCCTTCCTCTCCTTCCCCTGCCCCTCTAAGGAATAGTACCACATTCTGCAGCATTTGGTTCAAGTCCCAATAAACCATTTGTGCCCTCTGTATCTCCCACAGATACATGCTGTAGGATGGCTGAAATGGTGTCAGAAATCACAAACCTTACCATGGAGGAACTCTCAGAATATGTAAGAACATACCTGCCATTTGATTAAGTGTCGAAACTGTGTATGTTCTCAAAATACCAAGTAGGAAGTTATTACAAATGCCAACTTTGCTTTGGTTGTGACCTATGCTACTAAGCATTTTCAAATTTTTGATTTCAGGGATTTAATTTATCTAATTACTTCTATAGCTGCCTATAGATTTTCACACTTTTTTTTTGTTGTCGTAAAAGATAACATATACATATACAAAGCAAAGGAAGAAAACAGCAATAATTTTCAAAGCACACTTCAACAAAGCAGCCACAGAACAGGTCTCAGAATCTGTCAGGGGCTAACATTCCCTAATCACAGATTTTTCCTTCTTGCTCTTCCAAAATACTGGTGGTTTTCTCAGAGTCAAAATAATGAAATCATACAGTATCTGTCCTTTTGTGTCTGACTGATGTCACTCAGCATTATGTCCTCAAGGTTCATCCATGTTGTCATATATTTCAGGACATCATTTCGTCTTATTGCTGCATAATATTCCATCATCTGTATATCCCACATTTTGTTGATCCGCTCATCTGTTGATGGACACGCGGATTGCTTCCATCACTTCACAATTGTGAATAGTGCTGCTATGAGCACTGGTGTGCAAATGTCTGTTCAAGTCACTGCCCTCTACTCTTCTGGGTCTATACCGAATATTAGTATTGCTGGATCATAGGGAAACTCAATATTTAGCTCTCTGAGGAACTGCCAGACTGTCTTCCATAGCGGCTGAACCATTATACATTCCTACCAGTAGTGAATAAGTGCTCCAATTCCCCCACATCTTCTCCAACATTTATAGTTTCCTTCTTGTTTAATAGCAGCCATTCTTATGTGTGTGAGGTGATATTGTATTATCTTAATTTGCATCTCCCTTATTTAAATATACCTATGGGTAAGCTAACAAAGATATCCATTTTTGGTGGTCCAGAGTGTATTGTTTGTTTTCTTCAATAATTTTTTTTTTTAAAAAGAACATACCTGCCACTTTTTTAATTGGGTCAAATGAACACCTTTCAGGTATTTTCAACATCTTACATCAATTGACAATTAATCTCTGAACTATTTCTCCAGTCTTGTCCCTTCTGGCTTGCAAAGTGGGAGTTTCTTTGAACATGGTAGCAAGACCCCTAAAGCACGTGGCAGCCAGTGGCTTCCCTGGGTATTCATTTTAACTCTCTCCCCTTTTCACCTTCCACCCTCCCACCTCCAGTAGGTGCCACGGAGGGCGTGGGACGCTGGGTCTCCTCCAAAGGTTGGCTGCTTGTGCTTGACTCGACAAAAGAAGTACCTCTTCTGTTTGCTTGTTCTACCTGCACAGTTCATCTTTTCCATCCCTCAGCTTAAGAGATAGATATGCTTTATTATATTTGTGGGAAGTAAATATGCTTCTAATATGTTTGTACTAACATGCTGTGCTCATATCTTTGTGTCCCTTTTTAGTAAATAGTTTAATCTCCTGTGATAGTTTTAAGCCCCGAATTTGACAGTACAGCTTATCTGGGATAATAACTTAGTAACCACAACATCTTATGCCATCTGTATAATATCAAATACATTTTATACCAGCATTACTAAACCTTAGTTACAAAAAAAAAACCTCAGAATATTAACTATATCAGTGCCAAGTATTCTCTCCATGATATAACAGTATACTCTGCCATGAGCATATTAAAAAAAACTTGGCTTCATAGTTGATATGTAACTATAGCAACCAAAAGAGCTACAGTAATCAACTTTAATGGCCAATGTAAAGTAAAATGCTAAATATTGTAGTTGCTGACATTTTCCATAAAAAAAACTTGGGTTAAGACAGCACAACCAACATTCACATAAAATCCCAGACCTCTGTGACAGATGGCTTAGGAAAAAGCAGACATGTGACGGGGCTGCAGAGTTTTATAGTACAAAACCCATAAATAGTGCAGATTCTATTTCTCTGGAAAAAAAAATGTCAGCTATTCTAAGACAATGCTAATATATATTTTCATTTTTACGGAAATTTAAGACCAAAGAGTAAATTTAAAAATTTAGAGTTTTAGAAGTTGCTATGATTACATATCTTGAGTCATCATGGCTTGATAGGAAAAAAAAATCACTTCTAACGTGGAGAAGAGGGGTTTTCTTTCTCTCACACGAGGGCTGGCTGGTCTGGGAGTACCTAATTCGATGGTGCGTGCTGTGCCGCCGAGTCCAGATGGGTTTTAAGTGAATGCACAGATGCAGTCAACAATGACTCACAGTAACAGAGAAGTGTCTCTTTCTGCCCATCAATGGGTGGATCCCACGTTTACAGCATGGAGTTTTATTCAGAGCAGTTATCAATACGCATTACTTTTTCTGAGCTCGAAACTCCACATGGCAGCAGAGAATAGGGGCTGAGATGGGAGAGGCCATGGGAGGAGGGTGGAGGAGGGAATACAGCTGTAACTTCTATGCTTCCCTGCCTCCCCCCACTTCCCCCACCCCCAGACTTCTAATATCGTGATTCCTCAAAGTGCTATTTTGGATCCAAATTTCAATGACTTAAATTTTAAGGTTTTTTTTTTTTTGAGGCTTTGCATAGTTCTAATACTCTTTATGTATTTCCAATTTAGGAGGGACTTTCAGATACTTCATTTTAACCTCTTTTGAGTTACTGATACAATCAACAATTCCTTTATTCATAATATATAGAGGTAGCACTTAATATTTTCAAGCCACTCTGAACTTGGGAAAAGAAAATTGAAAAATACATTGTTCCTACCCACGAGGATCTTATTTTATGCATATAGGAGATTCTTGGTGAAATTTAGATAATTTTACAAATATATTATGAATTATTAATAAACCAAAAGTTTAAATAAATATTCAGTGTAATCCCTATCTGTACTCTCAAATAAGAGGTGGCTTAGATGTCCACCAACAGAGAAATGATTAGTTAAATTATTCCCCATGCATTTAATGGAACTTTATGCAGCCAATAAAATGATAATAATGGCGACTGAATAGCAAAATGAAAATATTCATATACTTGAACGCAAGAAACAATGTGCAATCCTACTATGCTTACAATTGTGTAAAATATAGAGAAATTTGCCTTCTGAAGAAGAACAAAAGGGAAAACACAAAAATTATTGTACTTGTATTTAGAGAACAGGCTTAAGGCTGCTTTCCTCTAATATTTTCCAGACAAATGATAATTTTGCATGGTTTCAACAATTAAAATTATCATGCATTCAAAGACGGTGGTGAAGTAAAAACAAAATTATAGTTTTATCTTAAGTGTTCTGATTGTGAAAATTATTAATTCTCAAAACATTGATAAAACAAGGCAGCATCTTCTCCTTTTTTGGCAAGTTTTCTATTAAAGCAAAACAGGCCACCTAACATCTTTTCCATTTTGACTTGACTAAGAGGAAGTGCAAAGTCCTTGGCTTCTCTGCAATTAGTCTCGGCCTCAACTCTGAGTGCAAGTTCTTTCGTTCTTGCCTGGGGATTTTCTGTTGTGGGTTGGGGGAGCACCTTTCTGTATTGGAAGCTATCTTAAGTGTTTTCAAAGTTGGCAGAGTGTTAACAATAAACAGCGTATTTATTCTTTAACTTAAGAGTACAAACTTGTGAAACACATCCAGTATAAATAGAATGATAGAATTCAGAAGAGAAATAAATGACTGGCATAAGGTATAAAATCAAAATAAAATCTATAATCTTTTCCCAAAAATCTTTGTCTGGGGCTAGAAATCATATCTGGGCAGGCAGCAGCAAGCTGTGATGTGATCTTTAAGTCAGACAGGTGTGTATTCAAATGTCAGCTCCAATAGGTAGTTATAAATTGTCACTCAGAGCAAATTATTTAACTCCACTGTGTTACTGTTTCTTCTTTTGCAAAAATGGGATAGGAATAACTGTTTTACAGAGCTTCTAGAAGGATTAAAAAGAGTTACTATGGCTGCGCTGGTTTGAAACTGTTATGTACCCCAGAAAAATATTGTTCTTTTAATCCTAAACCAATCTTGTAGGTGGGACTTTTTGATTATGTTTTTTCTATGGACATGCGACCCACTCAATTGTGGGTGAGCCCTCTTGATTGGGTTGTTTGTTTGGAGATGTGACCCCGCCCATTCAAGGTTGGTCCGAATCCACTTATTGGACCCTTTAAGAGGGAGACATTTTGGAGAGCCAACACAGCAGAGAGATGAAACCAGACCCAGTTGTTTAGAGATCTTAAACTAAGAAATGAGTTTATCCCAAAGAAGCTAAGAAAAGAACCCTCAAACACTTGAAGGAGATGTGTGAAATCAGCAGCCTGGAGAGAAGGACAGCAGATTTCACCATGTGCCTTCCCATGTGACAGAAAAACCCTGGACTTGGTCAGCCTTTCTTAAGAGTAGGTGTCCACTTGTTGGTGCCTTAGTTTGAACATTTTCATTGCCTTAGAATTGTAACTTGTAACTTAATAAATCTCCTTTATAGAAGGCAATTCATTTCGGGTATATTGCAAGCCGGCAGCTTTAGCAAACCAAAACAATGGACAAAGTGCTTATTTGTAGTGCCTGGCATATAGTAGGTGTTCAGTAAAAGTCAGCTAATAATAATAATAAAAATTAAAAATAACCATTTAACTTTGTTTTTGAATAGTAAAAGCGACACATCAGTATGCTATTTGTACAGAGAGGGTAAAGAGCCAGTTCTTAAATATCTAGGTTCTCTATATAGGTATCAGTTGATTCTTTGGGACTCCTAAACATCTCCCTCCCACGATGTGGCATACAAGGCCTTGATGCTGATTTTGCTGGGAAAGACTGCTTTGGGGTTTGAACAGCCCAGGGAGCGCCAGGCTCTTCCTGAGAGCAGGCAGAAAGGATGGCCACGTGGCATCATGCTGTTTCTCGGCCCCAATCAAGCACAAAACAGACTTTGAACTTTAAACATTTCAAGCAAGTGTCAGTTTTTTGTTTTCTTTTAAGGCACACTGTGCATATGCCATTTTGTCTAAACAGGTGGGGAAAACACGAAAACAAACAACGGAGTGCTTGGCAAGCGGCAGCGAGGGGGATAAAGATAGACTGTGAGGCTTGTTCCTGCCTCTGTGGATAGAGTGGGAGGGGGAAGAAAGAAGAAGTGAGGAGGGTTGTCTGACGGGCGCAGGGGAGAGCGCCTCGCAAACCTCACCACCCAGCAAGGTGCACCCCTGGGCACTGCCAGTTTCTGGTGAGCTTTGTGCCCTGAGTAGCAGCAGCTGAGGGGGAGGTGTTCGAAGCTGTGGCCCATTTGCATTTTAGAACTCATGTTACTTTAAATTTAAGCTGAAGGACATTATATAACTCTGAAAACCAATGCAAGTCCTAGAACCAAAAGAGATAATACTTCCTACAGAATTCTCTTTAACCATTATGGTATCCACTAAGCACTGATTCTTCAAAGAGGTACTTAAAACATATATGGGCCATTGTGGTGGGATGGGTTACGTACATGCCCGATGGTATTTTTAAAAATACGTAATTCCTTTTTAAATCTACTTTTGAGGATAGAATGAACTCTGGGTTTGGGCAGGGGTTGGCGATGTTTGAGGACAGTAGAATCCTTGGTTCAGAGCTGGCCAGGTACCTGGTGCTCGATGGATGCTGGGTGGCTGAATGGATGGATGACGTGGACAACAAAACGTACTTCCAGTGTTGATGGGAGGCACATGGGAGACGTGTTCTACTGTTGGGTAGACAGCGCTTGAGGCTAAGGAATTTGGAAGGAGGACATTTGGGAATATCCATATCTTTCATTATTTTAGAACTTGTAGGAACTCACTATCCCTCTGAAAACAACTTCTGCTCCCATCACCTTCCATAAGAATAGTGATATTTTATTGTTGTAAATCACTGACTCAGATTTCCCACTAAACTTAGAGTCAGTCGTGAACTTACATATAGTAGGGGGTAAAAAAACCTGTATTTGTTCCAAGAAATGGACATGAAGGCAAATTTCAAGGTTAGTTTCCTTTGCCTGGACATTAAAAAGGGTGTGCCCACAGGTGACAGCATTATCTGTGATGTGTTCTCCCATAGAGCTCTTTATACAGTTCAGGAGATGCTTATTACATTTAAGGAAGGGCTGGATGTACACAGAAGAAAACAAATCAGCCCTCACAAATGCTTTGGTCAAACTCTCTGTAGAGCCAGCCGCACCTTCCCCAGGTGTCCAAGTTCACCTCTGCCAACCCAGCCCTCTCACTCACAGCACAGCAAGGCAGAGACAGCTACCAGTGTTGTTTCTCCTGTCCTGCTTTGCCCGCAAGCTCTCTGAGGGCAGGGTCTGCCACTGAATCTAACCTGTGGCTGATACAGCGATGAGCCCACCTGCCAGGATGTCTCTCTAGTCCATTAAAAATGTGCAGCTGTACTGGTCAGGAGAAGGGGAAAAGCTGTACATCTCTACGCCCTCATTTCTAAATAAGGCACGCAAGGGCGGGCCATGATGGTTCAGTGGCAGAGTTCTCACCTGCCATTCCAGAGACCCAGGTTTGGTTCCCGGTGTCTGCCCATGTAAAAATAAATAAATAAATAAATAAATAAGGCACTCAAGAGCTCTGTCAGAAAGCAACATGCTAATAACTTTCCAGGGAGGAAAAGTCAAATCATAGTCGAAAGAGAATCAGGTTAATCAGGTTGGGATTCAAGGTAGAGGGGGAGATTGTTTGTACTTAATCCTAGGTTAAGTAAAAGGCACAGATTGAAACACAGTGCTAAAAATAGAAAAGGCCCATATTGGGCACTGCTTGATCAGAGGCCCGGTTATAGGGTTAATTACTTTGGCTTTTTCTCACTTTTGCTAAAGTATTTTTTATATTTGTTTGTTTCAGGAATTCATGATATTTTTCTCCTACATTCAGAAAATATGATCTGATTAGTTTAGGATTCAGCAAATTGTTAGAGTTGTGTGTGAATGGGCTGTCTGCGTGCCCATTTGTGTACGTGTGTTATGTGTGTATGCATGCACGTGTGCACAAATGTGTCTGCATGTACATGCATGTACATGTGTGCCTGAGTGTGTGCATGTCTGGGATGTGTGCACAAGTGTATATGTGCACGAGTGTGTGTGTGTGTGTGCATTCGTGTATGTGTGTGCATGCCTGTGGACATGTGTGTGTGAGGGTACCTGTATGCACATGTGTATACATGTGTGCCTAGGCGTATGCATGTTAAGCGTGTGTGCATAAGTGTATGTGTGCACGAGTGTATCTTTGAGCATGTTTGCGAGTGTGCATGTGTTATGGAAAAAGGATTCTGCATAAAGTGACATTATATGGTCCCATATCCATACTACTTTAACAATCACACTGTCCAATGAGATGATTCTCAAGGGAAAGTAGTTTTTATAACTGCCCTGCAAAAAATCCGTTGTAAAAATCAGCCAGGGCATTTTCCCTCTCTTACATTATCATCATCATGTCAATTGTTTGGCTTCTGCGATTAAAACCGGGTTGGCATTTGGTTGATGGGACAAAGGCAGTGGAGCTCCTGTCTTCCCTGGTGGTATTTCCTGCCAGAGCTAACCCTGGTATAAAGGAGAGTAAAGATATGCATGAGAAATAGATTATTTCATTTTTTAAATGTTGACTTTATGACCAGAAATGGGTTTTTACAAGTGCATGTACATTCATAAGGAAAACCCCCTCAAATTTTAGTCTTTTTTGGTTCTTTATTTGGTTCATCTTTAGCAATGCAGAAGCAAAAGATTAAGGCAGAATTTTGAGGAACTAAAAAAGTCTCCACATGTAGATGGGAAGCATTCATTCTAGAACCATTTACGCAAGTAATTCAAGCTATATTAATAATAATAATAGTATCAGTATTTTCCTCTCCAAGGCAGACTGGGCAATCAAAGTATGAAGGAAGAAGATAGTTCTGTATTTCTACATCTAGCTGTACATTAGAACACCCCCTTTAAAAGCAGACATTTTTCAGGTTTTAAAAATCCACGTACAAATAACAAAGGCTGCATTTTAAAAGTCCCCAAGTCATTCCTTTATATGAACAACTTCTAACTTGCATTACTTTGAATTTGGAGCACTCGCTATTTTCTTTATATTTCTAGAGGATGTGTCTTTCTTTGTTTAAGGGTCTCATTTGTTTAAAAATTGTTTTTGAGTGTTTTTTGGCCACCGACCTTTCCTGGGGTTTCCTTGGCTCAGCTTTGTCCAGAAGCTAATTCTGATTCTTCTGTCAAATGCTCTGTGGCTCTGTGGTACCCTGAGTTCCTGAAGGCCTGGCACAGGGGCTCAGGCGAGCAGCTGACCGCGAAGTGGACCCGAGCCATGCTCTAACACAAACAAGGGCTCTGCACTCTGATGGTCTTGAGTTTCAGGGAAAGAGTCGAACACAGCGAATTTTCCACTTGAACAAGACATAAGTCTGGGCACTTCACGTCAGCTGGCTTCTGCCATATCTATGTAGGAACATAACTTCTTTTAACCGAAGTCCTTTGTGTAAATTTTTAAGACACGAGTTCCTGGTTGCAGCAGAAAGCAGGAGAAGGGTTGAGCAGCACCTACAACTTCTTTTGTGGCCGACTGTTACTTTTTGCATGATAAGCCCATTACTTCCCAAGGCCAGACAGGGAAGAGCTTTGTTTTTTTGTTTCGAATGAGTTATAAACACGGATGTGTGCTTCTCTTTGTTGTCCAAAAGAAGAGGTTGAGAAATGCAATTAATTTCATAGACTGCAGAAATGTGTTTTCATAAACTTTACAGTTTTTATACTGAAATTGGATGCCTATCTCTTGTTCCTTTAATCTATCCAGGTTTTACTGGATAAATATGCAGCAACTTAGACTGTCTTATGTTACACAATATTAACATGCAATACTAAATTTTCATGAGTCAAGCTCTAATCAATATTTCTTGCCTTCTCTGACTTGCAGACAGTGGGTGAAACTTATTTTAATAGCAATCCTTTTCTCTTGCATGGCCAACTCCTCCACAGCCAAAAGTTTGAAATCTGTAAATTTTCCCCAACCAGTCTCCATTACTTGTTACTCCCCAAAGTTCAATTTCTGGAACTGGACCGCTATACTTAAAATGATGACATAAATGAACGTTCTTTGTTCTTAGGAAATGTCCACAGAAGTATTATGTTTTCAAGAAGCATGATGTATACAACTTACTCTCAAAAGTTCAGAAAAAAATTGATAAGATAACAGGTTAGAGAGATAAAGAACTAATAGGCAGTAGACAGACAAATAGATAAATAAAGGATTGATAGACAGGAGACAGACGGATAGATAGAGGATTGATGGATGGATAGAATGATGAGGCAAAGGTAGCAAAATGTTAAAATTGGTGGATCTGGATATCTGGCGGAGGAGGGGGTATGCTGGAGTTCTCAGTATGGGTTTTGCATTATTTTTGTAACTATCCTGTAAGTTTGGAATTCTATCAAAATAAAAAGAATAACCGTAGAGCCACACATGCAACCTTTTGTTCTTCTTGGAACCAACCAAGCTAGTGAACAGCTATGCTCCTTGGACTTTTTTCCCTAAGACTAGGAGAGGGATGCGTTTGACAGGGTGGGGGGCCGGGTGGCAGAGGATACGGTTGTGAACATGAAAGGCAGTTTATTCTCACAGTTCAGTAGCTGGCCCACCCTCCAGGCTCTTGGATTGGCCTACCTTGGCAGGCAGACTCTGCGGTTTGTTGGAGAGGATCTCAGCAGCCTCCCTGCAGCGAGTGGAAAGGTTCAGGATGGCAGCAGCTGCTGCTATGTGGGTGTCGTCACTACACTGCCCGTAGCTGTAAGAGCTGGCTCGGCACGGGCTCGGTGTGTGGGCGCCTGTACCAGGCAGTCGATTAGGAAATTTCACCGGATTTGAAAAATGCTTCGCTGTTGAAGAGAGATTTGATTAGCAATTGCATGTACACGGTTTCAGTCATTAAATAGCTTCATTTTAAAGATAATACTTTGGACATGAAAATTTGTGCAAGATGAATTATAATGTGACCCGTCTTCCATGTGGGAAGTTAAATGAAGGTTATTCGGGTTGGCTTTAACAGAAGGTCATGGATTGCATGCTGGGATTGCAGGGAGAGAATGCCTAGTCTCTTAACAGTTTTTGTATTTACACTTCTTAGGATAAAAACGCCACAACTGATGGTTTGGGGCAGGGTCCCTGGCAACATTCAGAGGACATCCCTGAGGTCCTCCAGAGGCTTGAGACATGTACATCTAAAATCTGTATAAATGTAAGGAGAGGTTAATTGTAGGTCAAGAAAAATATATATCCATTCCATTTGTGTTCTTGTAGGAACAATTTATACTTAGACATGGACATCTCTATTATTTGATATACATGTTTATCTTGTCCATAAACCAGTAGAAGTTGTTCTTCATTCATTTGGTCGGAATTTAAATGGATGGTGGGTCTTTAGCGAACTGGTATTTTGCATGTCCAGGTGGAAAGCAATGAACAAAGGACACGGAGAAGATGTTCTCAAGGTAAACCGAAAGACAATTTAGTCATCAAGATTGAGTTTCAGTTTTATGTGTCTGTTGTGGATACCAAGGAATTACTGAGAAATGGAATCAAACACATTTTTAGTCACCATGAGAATGTTGGAAACATCACTCAAGGTTACAAGAGAAACGCCTGATTTTTCATGTGGAATAATATAAAAGCGTTTCGTTATTCATTTTGCTTTACATATTATTTTAAATATCTGAGTATTACTTTTTATAAACCAATATCAAAGCATTATCAAATTCTATTCCTTTCATTATGAGACTATGTAAATGTCATTGAATATTTGGCATTCTTTAAATGAAGACTCATATTATATGAGTATATAGAATGCTTTTATTAACTATGTTTCCTGAATTAAACATATATGTATGTGTATATGTTTATGCGTGCATTTGTGTATACACACACATATATATATAGATCGAGCAGATAGATATACAAAAAATTGTGTGTATGTGTGTGTGCAATTTTTCTCCCTGAATTTAACAGACTGTTATGTAGTTATTTATGTGGATTGGGACCTATTTTTGGTAAGAACAAATGAAATATTTATCCTGATTTAATGTATTTCTCTTCCATGGGCACTTCTTTCAAAGCTCTTCATTCAGCACTGGGTTTTGTATGGCATCCGAGCTCTTTGAACAAGCTGATCAGCGTCACATAACGAAGAAAATATTCTATGCTCATAAGAGCTCTTGGTGTGGGGGTCTTGGTGAAAGACCAAAAAGATATTTTTGGATTAATTAATAGAAAGTTTGGGGACTCGGTGAGGACTTATGTATGTTCTTCCTCTATGATTAAGTTACCGTAGTGCAGAAATCACTTTCCATGCTTTCTCTCAATGTTCACTTTCTCACCTTTCTAATTGAACATTCAAGGAACGAAGCAATGTGAAAAAGTGTGTTAGCAGAACTAGGTTTTACACGCTATCCCATCCTGGAGTCATGGTCTTAATGGGGATTTGTTAGCATTATGGAATAGTAACACATCTGAAATGTCTCTTCATTAATTCTTACGTTTGGGGATAAACATCTCTACAATCACAAATATTTTTTTCCTAGTTGAAACGTGATTCTTGCATTGTGTCTTCTTAAACTTTTCACCCTTATCTCCCACCTTCAGACTAAATGTCTTTGCAGTAATGTTTCCACCTAACATGTTTTAAAGTAATCTTTTAAATAGTATTTCAACATTTTGTCTATTAGATTTCCATAATTTCAATATGACCCCAAATACTATATTATATTATTACATTATAAATTATATAATTAATACACATGTATTATAAAATATTTCTCAATATATTAATCTCAAGCCTAAATAAATATGCACTATATACTCATTTAGAATTACTGTACTTAGATTACACAATGGCAACATAATTGTAGGGTAATCTACCCCATTAAGTATTTATCATATTCAGTGTTACTTCAGTGTAAAATCAATTATACTGATCAACTTATTGTTGTGTAATTTATTTTTCTCTCTTCCCACTAGTAAAATAGAAGATTATATATTTGAGTGGACAAAGACTCACAAAGCACATTTTTTTTTTTTTGGAATAGTATTAGATGTTCAGGCTTACATTCAGGAAATGGTGGCGTTTTTCGTCCTTGCCCTGTATGTATGAGGGGGCGTTTACCAAAAACCTGGGCGTCGAAACTGGCATAATCAAACGGTACTTTTCCAAATTTCTCTTGTTCTTTTGACATGGTAGCTCTGGGAGGGGTGATGGCTTGCGATCGGAAATTGAATTCAATTTGCTTCACTAAGCTCGTCCTGGAGAGAGAGGGGAAGAGTGCAAAAGAAACAAGATAAAACGACCGGTGAGCAGATGACTATCAGAAGTGGACACAGGTGGGACCGTCCCTGCTGGGGGTCCCCACAGAGATCCTGCCCTGTGGAGAGGCGCTGCGACCACAGCATGATGAAGCCACATGCTCGGAACCAGCGCCAGGCACGTGGAAGCGCTTTCAGTTCGGCTCTGCCTATGGGGAAGTCCCGCGTTCTGCCCCAGTCTCCCATCAGTAAAACAGGAACACAGGGTCCTCTGTCTATGTGAGGTGGATGGCAGGAGGAGCATGTTTTCCATATTTGCCAGGGCTCTGAGCTCCCCAGGGAAAAGTGCCAGGTAATAGTCAGTGCTGGTTAGCGCACTGACAAGACCCGCACATCTTGCTGGTTAGGATGGTTAGCCAGGTTATCAGTGCACATTCACCATTGTAACTAGTGAGGAGACGTAATTGTATTTTGTCCAGAAGAACTGACGCTGACTTCTGTTCAGCTCTGTAAAGCTGGCCCAATGCCTAAAGAGGGGCAGCAAACACCTGGTAAACTTGATTCCTGAATTGGGAGTTTCTTCTAAGACTTTCTACCATTTCCTTCCCACTTTCAGTCTGTAGGTTTTTGTTGATTTAAGTAATCTTTTAAAGAGGATTTCAATATTTCATCTATTAACTTTACCTAATTCAGTATCACTCAAAATTACAGTATTATAGCAATCACATTTTTCTATATATTTATCTCAATCCCAGTTAAATGTGAATCAAATATTCCTTTAGAATTATTGTATTTGGGATTAAGCAATTGGACCATATTTGCACGGCATCAATTCCAGTTAAGGGAGACACAAATATCTTTCTGCTGTGGTCCAGTGGTCAGAGAACAATAATAGATAAACCTTTTAGAGGTTAGCAATTTAAAAAATGTATCTTATCTCTTGTTTTCCATCAAACTATGCCTGGCTCATCAGGATGCCAAAATTTCAATGTTATTCTTTGAATGAGGAATAAAACACATTTTACCTGCTACATAAAAATAGTTTAATGATCAGCTATATTATTGTATGAATAATTTGATTTATACCCCTAAAATTCCATAAATATTCCAATGTAAGGCAATCCTTATCTTTTAAGAAGTGCACAAAATAAATTTTTTGTAATTTTTTAATATATATATTTTTTGAGGCTCGGTCTATTGCTTTGGCTGTCCCCACTGCCTGTGAGAATATCAAGAATTCTTCACCTGGGGGAGTTGAATTTTCCCGCTTTCTCACCATTCCCCCTAGGACTCTGCAAATACTTCCCTATTCACTGTTCAAATTGCTCTAGGATTTATCTGGGCATCACTCTGGACAAACCTACAAAATCTCATGCCCTGTGCAAGGTTCCAGGTACTATGGTGTTAGATTAAGCTGTCCACATAAGTTATATTAGGAAATGCACTAGTCAAAATATAAATTTTGTACCGAATAAACATTTTTTGCTTGTCTCACACATACGTTAAAGTTTTAAAATACTAATTACCATCTATTTTCAACACCCTGCATTAT
This sequence comes from Tamandua tetradactyla, assembly GCF_023851605.1. Taxonomy (NCBI): domain Eukaryota; kingdom Metazoa; phylum Chordata; class Mammalia; order Pilosa; family Myrmecophagidae; genus Tamandua; species Tamandua tetradactyla. The sequence goes on from NC_135332.1 coordinate 95,406,553, forward strand.
TGACATTCCTTTGTTCTTCCTCATGCGAAACATTTTAAAGTTTATGCATTTAGTCACTATCATTATACACTCTAGGCATTCCTAGATTATACCATCTCAGTCTTTATTGTCTATCTTTCCATCTGATTTCATTTGTGCCCCAGCCTTCCTCCCTCTTTCATTCTCACATTCAGTTTCATTCAGTGTTCTAACATTATTGTATTACAGTTAGGTAGTATTGTGCTATCCATTTCTGAATTTTTACAATCAGTCCTGTTGCACAATCTGTTTCCCTTCAGCTCCAATTACCCAATATTTACCGTATTTCTATCTCCTGATGGTCTCTGTTACCAACTGAAATTCTCCAAGTTCATTTGCTAATGTCAGTTCATATCAGTGAGACCATGCAGTATTTGTTCTTTTGTTTCTGGCTCATCTCACTCAGCATAATTTCCTTAGGGTCCATCCATGTTGTTACATGCTTCATAACTTTATTCTGTCTTACAGCTGCATAATATTCCATCGCATGTATATATATATATATATATATATATATATATATATATATATATATACCACAGCTTGTTTAAATATTTTATATATTTACATTTTGATAAATAACCTATTCAGGAAGAAACTAGAGAACTCTAGCTAAGAGGTCTGTTTAAGATTTTTAATTCCTAATTATTCAGTACAGTAATGAAGATCATGCTTTGCATGTGTTTTTCACTGATGTGTTTTGAACACATTAAGGGACGTCATATCCGCAAAATACTGAACTCTTAATAATTGTTTTCCATTTCAGTGACTCACTGAAGACCTGTCTTGATCCTGAAATCACTTTTCCTAAATATTTGATTTTTTTGCACAAATAAATCTATAACTTCACGTTAAGCTTCCTCATTAAGGTTAGGTATAAATTTTTCCAAACTACTAAGACACTGTAAAAAATCTGGGACCTACTAAGACCAATAGGAGATATTTTATTGTTAGTTATCACTTCATGGAGTGAATTTTTATTTTAAAGGAACTCTGTACATTTGGAACACATGAACGAATAGATATGAGTGACTTCTGATGGCATCTTCTCCAGGCAGAAAGGTTAACTCAGCTATAACTGAGAGTTTACCTGACCAGTGAGATTGGTTAAGTTTAGTGACAGAGTTTTGATTATATACATTACATATTCCATTTCTTTTCGATTCACCCACATTATGTTACATTTGCATATAGATTAATTTCCAGTTAAACTACTGGAGGGTCTAGAAGCTAACTTAAGTGATAAGGTAATGAACCAGACTAGTCTCTCAAATGAGCTCCCACATAAGTCTACGGGTGGCTGAGAACTGAGATCAGACCAAGAGACTGGGCCCGAGGGACAAAGGAACCTGTCACAGGAGAGTGTTACATGAGTAGACTGTCAGGAACATCACGGGATGTTCATACCTGTGAATCTGGTCTGGACACTGCCCAGTTTGGGGAGAATCGAGCTGATTTTTGTCCTGTGACATTGCCAATTTTTCAGCTGCAGCAATTGGACACCCAGAAAGACTGTTAAAAAAAAACAAAACAAAAGTGGGAGGATTTGAGTTAAAACGATAATGTAATTTGCTTTGGCATGCATCTCTTAGCCTACTTGGCACACACTAAATGTTAAGTCGCATTGATAGTTCACTTTTTGTATTCTATCATTAAAAGATCCCAAAGGATTTTGCAAAATATGGTAGCAACACTTTCTTCCTGATCCCGTCTCTGAGGTGAAAAGTAGTATGCCATGTATTAAATCAAAATATTATGTAAGGACAACCAGTTAAATAGGCTGAGCCCTCAATGTGGGGGCATGCCCCTATGAAGCTTATTCCTGCAAAGAAGAAGCTAAGCCTACTGATAACTATGCCTAAGAGTCCCTAGAGAATCTCTTTTGTTGCTCAGATGTGGCTTCTCTCTCTAAGTCAACTTGACAGGTGAACTTAGTGCCCTCCACCTTACATGGGACATGACTCCCAGGGGTTTAAATCTCCCTGGTAACGTAGGACCTGACTCCCGGGGATGAGCCAGGACCCGGCATCATGGGAATGAGAAAACTTTCTTGACCTAAAGGGGGAAATGAGAAATGAGACAAAGTCTCAGTGGCTGAGAGATTTCAAACAGAGTTGAGAGGTTATCCTGGAGGTTATTCTTAACATTATATGGATATTCCATTTCTTTTTGGGGGGGGGCGTATGTGCATGGTCCGGGAATATATAGATATTCCTTTTTCGTTTATGGTGTATTGGAGTGGCTAGAGGGAAGTACCTGAAACTGTTGAAATGTGTTCCAGCAGCCTAGATTCTTGAAGACGAATGTATAACTATATAGCTTTTACAGTGTGACTGCATGATTGTGAAAACCTTGTGCCTGATGCTCATTTTATCCTGGGTATGGATAGACGAATTAAAAAATAATAATAAATAATAGGGGAAGATAAAAGGTGAAAATTGAAATACTGTGGGCCAATGAGAGGGAGGGGTAAGGGGTATAGGATGTATGAGTTCTTTTTTGGGAAAAAAAAAGAATTTTTATTTCTTATTTTTGGAGTGATGCAAATGTTCTAAAAATGATCATGGTGAAGAACACACAATTATGTGATGATATTGTGAGTCATTGATTGTGCAGTATTGTTGAACTATGTGTGCATACATTTCGTAACAAATACATGTATGTATTTTTAAAAAGGCACTGGGCTTTAAAGGGCAATTGTTTTACAGTGGCCTCCACAGGACTAGATCGGTTCCCCAGTGAATCCTGTTCCATCGTAGTCTCTTCCTTCCAGTGCTTACCCACCATTCAGGTCTTCACATAAAAACAAACAAACAAAATATATATATATATAACTCAGTTTTGTTTTGTTTTGTTTTGACATGGGCAGGCTATGGAATCTAACCCGGGTCTCCGGCATGGCAGGAAAAAATTCTGCCACTGAGCCACCGTTGCACTGCCATGCAAAGAAATATATATATATATATATATAATGTAAAGAAAAAATGGCTAAATTACACTCAAACTTCTTAATATTTATAGTTAAAGGTGCTCACTCAAATTGCAACCTGTAACTACATAAATTAGCATGGTTATGCCATTGTTTATCTTAGGATCTTTGGTAAAATTTTAGGAACTTAATTTTACATCTTAGTATAAACTAAAAGTGTAGAATAGGAAGTTTTCTGGTAATATGCTTATAAGTCATACTAATACTTCATATAATCTATGCATAATCTTAAATGTACACATAAAACAATAAACATTTTCATCAAAATGTTTATATATGCACCCTACAGTTGTATATAATTTTCCATATCAATGTTTTATCTCAGTTGCAATTTCAGTGAGTTTATGTCAATCGTAGCCTGGTTCATAGTCAGAACCACTGCCTACTGAGAGTCCTTTTTGCATCTTTTTAATGCCTACAGGATGGAATCCAAAACAACCCATAGCAACTCTTCTGCAGCAAAACATCTGCTGTGAGGTCTCAGGGCAAAAGAGAACATTTTCTCTTTGTACAGATGAATATGATATGAAATGAATGTGCTCTCTGAGAAACTTCAAATATAACATTTACTGGTAGATGGGCCGCTAACATGAATATTTCTAGGAAAGAAAAGAACGAGGTAGTTTTCTTTCTTTTTCACTCTGTACACGTTGAGACTGTCCTCATCTATTTCAAGGGGTGACATATTTGATAGTGTTGCAGTGATTTTGATAACACCTCGCTAGTTCATCACTTTATTGGTGGGAAGTCTCTCTCAAGTGTCTCCTTTAACGCAGTGATCCGCCTCTCGCTGGAGTTACCTTCTGTGCGTGTTGCGATTGCTGTTGACATGCCCTCTGCCTGTGCATCCCGGCGTGGGACACTTGAGCACGTTTTCATGCATGGCGAGAACTAAGCACAAAACAGCAACAAAAGAAAAGGATGAGCTACCGGCAACACAGAATGCACCAACAAAATTATTCCTCAGTTTTTCATTCCAATGACTTCACTTAGGTACTCCACCCTACTCCGTCCTGCATCTATTCCGATGGAAACAAGCACGCACTTAAGGACAACATGTAAACTCGGTGAACGTGTTCCAGTTCGAATTTCCCTACACTTCGCATTTATGATTAACACTAGACTTAAAAGAGATGCTTGCATTTAACTTAAACTGTCATGCTCATAGACTTCTTTTACATTCATGTGCTTTTCCTTGGGGGAGTGGGGGAAGACCAGTGTTTCTTAAATGGTTCTTTCTTTTCCCGGCAGTTGGACTTTCTGAATATGGTCTTTTTGATTTAAGTGACACTATGCTGATTCTTTGCCCAGCTACTCCCCCTTCCGCTCCCTGCCCCGACTCAGTTATGGGCCAAAGAGGACAGTGCAGTGAGCGTCAGGTAAATCCAGCAGCACGGTACCGAACTGGTCAGGGTCAGTGGTTTGCACAAGGCTTGCTTTTGAAGCCTTCACATAGCTGCAGCTTGCAGAACTCCCGCTGTTGTGTCCATGAGTGAGTTCAAAAAGCATCCTCACCTGGCTCTTCCCTTCTCCCTCGGGTTTCCTAGCTTAGAGCTGGGGGGAAGCGGGCCTGGAGGACTGCCTGAGGTCAGCTCTGGGTCAGGGCTCTCAGCACCCCGGGGTGTGCCGGGATGACGTCACGCGGCTCCTGTTCCCACGAGGGGAGGGAAGCCGGGGGCGGGGGGTGGGGCACATCGATGACCATCCTGAGGGTGCATGCCACGGGTTCAAGGGTGCACTGAGCCCAGATGCCTCCTGGGTTAAGGCAGCCTCGCCCCCAGGTCAGAAATGGCTGAGCCCAAACGCAGGTAGCCACAGAAAGCGAAAACTTCACATTTCCCCCCAAATTCCAAATTGGACGGCAAGGTGGGAGTGACGTCCTGCGGCGCTGCCTCCGGGCCTGCCCTCTTCCGGACCACCCATACTCACTCTCGAGCGGGACGCGCACTTTGTGAGGGCACCCCGACAGGCTGCGGTGGTGGGGGTACAGTCCCGTCACGTGCCCCGTGCCGTCGCAGCCCGGGATGGGGCACTTGGTCTCCCTCTTCTCGGGTCGCGGAGAATCTGCGGGGACAGTGAATTGAGAAATTCATTTGGTTATTCTTCCCTCCCGCGTCGAGCGGCGTGGCCTTGCAGGGGTGACGTTCTCACTTTTCAGTTTTATCCCCGTAAACATTCCTCTCACATTGCCTTGAATAAAACCCTCAACAAGACCTGTGGAAACATAAAAATATGGTTTACAATGTTCATGGTTTCCAAAGCACGGGGAAGGGAGTGTCGGAGCACAGGGATGGTTTCCAGTTGTCATGTCACATATCGGAGTTACAGCCTCATGAGATTCACGCCGAAAAGAAAAAGAAAAAAAAAGTGAGAAGGAATGTATTCAAACCCAAACCATCTCCAATTAAGAATCTGGAAAAAGCCAGATTTAAACTTACAAAGCACAATTTAAAAACTGAATAATAATAATGATGATGATCATAAAATGGCAAAACCTATCCGATGGGCCCCTGTGCCCCTGGTGTAGGGGCGGGGGACGGCGCAGCCCCTGGGCTTGGGCTGGTCACCACCACCGCCCACGTCTGCCCTCGGGAAATAAGCTGGGGACAAGAGGTCAGGCCGGGGAGAGTGGGACTGCTGCCGGCGCCCGTCCCGCAGCTCACTTCCAGTCCACGGGAAGGAGGCGCCGCCGGAATATTCCCGACCTCGGGGGGGGCTGCCAGGTGGGCTCCACAAGGCAGGACTCAGAAAGCAGAAACAGACTAGGAAGGCAGAGGCAAGGACGTCTGGAAAAGCAATTGTCTTGAGGGAGATACAGAAAATGGGGCCACAAAGAGAAGGGGCTGCCTTGGGAGCATCCTGGAGAGTTCTGCCAGGAACCCGAGTAAGGGAGAGCCGGCTGCAGCCAGGCGGGGAACGAGGCCCTGCGGCCGGCCCAGCCCGGCTGCAGTGCGCTGGGAGCCTGCAGACTGGGCCGCCTCGTTTTCCTGACCCCGCGTTGTCCCGGGTTAGAGAAAGGGTTATATAAATAAACAGGAGAAGTGAGGCCTGACACAGGTACTAAGGAGGTTTCAGCGAACGCAGGCAAGGCCTTATTTAGAAGTGTCCCTGTTGTGACTGAGAAGGTAGCTAAGCGTCAAGCAGATGTGCATTGTCAGAGCTGAAATGGCCTCCAGATCTCTGGAGTCAGGGCTGACTGGAAGCCACTGAGAGAGCCTCCCCCACTCCCCATTTCCCCTCTCCCCCCGCGGCGGGCAGGGAGGAGGAGGGATTCTCCAGGCATTAGGGGTAAGGAATGATGGGTGCACGTGGTGCTGAGCGTGAACATAATGTTCATGATCCTGCCACCAAAAATGCTGCTGGAGGTGGAATGGGGGAGAGGGTGCAGCGAGCGAGCGGGGATGCGGAGAGCCCATATGCTCCAATGCAAAGTGAGGGGCGGGGAGAAGGGCAGGGGTGCGCCCCACAACAGACATCCCCAGGTCGGGATGCTACAATGCCCGCTCTCACCTTGGGGGCCCAGTGAGCCCTAGTGGGCGGGTTCTAGGTGGGGCTTGGCAGATGGGGCACAGCGGGTTGTAAGTAATACAATTTTATGGGGGCCTGGTTGCAGCAGAAAGAGGAGGAGCCAAGGATGCTCTGAGTTACAGGACACAGGGCCAGTCTGGAGGAGGATCGGAAGTAAAAAATAGTAAAGGGAGTGAGAAATCAACAGTGAGTAGGCAAGGACACGGAGGGGTCTGGCAGCAATCGTCTAACAAGGGACAAAAGGTAAGTGCTATGTAATGTGGAGGCTCCACAGTTTGCATTTCGTAAGAGTCAAAGAGGCACATTATGAGTTTTTTATATTCTGTGATTTGGGGGATATCTATTTTATTTAATCCAGACATATAACCAATTTTCACGTTGATTTGGGCATGGGCTAGACCCCTGATCAACCCCCAACCCCCCTGAAGTTTGATTACAGTGAAATTCACAGGGATGCAACCATAGGAGGGTGAATTGGACAAAAAGGAGAAAGGCGACAGTATGCTTCCTCTCTTGGACCACATTTCTAAACTGCATTGAAAAGGTTGGCATCCAGCATCTCCTCCCTCTCGCCACACTGTCTACAGAAAACCAGAGAGGGTGTTGGAGATAAGGCAGGGCTGGCACCTGCCCAGGTGTGGCCCACTGACAGCCCATCATGCACCTTTGTCTGCAAGTCTCTTCTCTGCTGGAGAAAACAAAGATGCTGATGAAATGCTTTATAGGGCAGAACCTGTTTGCAAGATAAGGAGCCAGAGCTTGAGGTCTGTGTAACTCTCAGGCCTGCCTGGCTTTTCTTTTTCTTCTTTATTTACCTGGGCACAATCCTGCATAACAAGGATGATCTTACATTCTGGAGACCTTATATCCTGGTGTGCGTGGGACAGACTCCTTCACACCTGCTATGCCGGAGAAATTATTAATACCACACCCTTTCGCTCAAAACATGACCTAGGCTGGACAATTAGTTACGTGATCGTGACCTTACTTATACTTTGATCTAAAGTTTTATTAGTAATATAGGCAAAGTCATTTTAGAATTAACCAGCTCATCTGAAGACTTGGGTAAACCTTTTTTTTTTTCTTTTTTTAATTCTAGCATTCTCTCCTTAAGAGCAGAGTCACATGACTAGGGAGCATGGGAAGTTAGAGCGCTATCTTGGAGAACATTGCTTTCAGTTGTGATGAGTGTTGACATAAAAGCTATCTGGAAGAAATAATTAAATCCAAGTAATTTTTTTATTCAAACCCGAAAGCAGTTTTATTCTAAAATAAATGTAAATGTGTCTTACGTTTGCTGTTAAAGATTTGTCTTCCACCCATGTCAATCACTTTGGCTTGCCTCCTCTCCCCTGCCAGGTGCTCCAGTAGAAACCTGTCCAATTCTTTGTAGGTGTTATGGAAAGCGCGGCCTCGCTCAGCCTGCAGAGCGATTGCCTGCTCCAGCAAATTCAAGTTCCCCTTTGCTTTCTCCGGGTGGATGGCTTCCTCCCGCCTGGCTGACAAGCCCTCATTATCCTCATCCTCCTTCTCCAGGAAGGAAGGCTGGCCTTGGCTGCCCGGCGGTTCCCGGGGAGCATTCTCTGGGTCTCTCTTCTCTATCTGCGGGTCACACTTATTCTCGCAAGGGATAAAATTTTCACCTTCAGTTTTTACTTCTGAAACTTCCAACAGATCTTTTTTATTGTCCACGAAAATGTACTTTGGGACACTCTGCGGTTTGGTTTCTTCTGAGAAGTTGGAGCCACTGTCCCAGCTGTTCTCCGCACTTCCAGAGTTGCTGTCACTGTCATCCGAGGAGGGGTACCGGAGCCCACCGCCAGTGACTTTGTCTTTGCCGTCGTCAGAATGTATCACAAAGCACTCATCCACCTCGTCACTCTCTGCTTTCAAAGACTGGATGCCGCTGTCATTTAGGTTTTCACTGATAGTTTGGATGGACACATCTTTTTCAAATTTCCCCAAGTGCATTAAAGATTTGACCACAAGCTCTTGGTAACTCGCGTATCTGTCTTCTCTTCTGTCGGAGATTCCTTGTGCAGTTGAGCGCAGGGTCTCATCCATAGGCTTTATCATGATTTCCTCTAAGGAAAAAGCAGAACAACTTTTAAAAACAAGAACAAAAATACTTTAAGAAAATGGCACCAGGATATATATAGATATATATATATACATTATTCAGCCGTAAAAAGGAGTGAAGTTCTGATGCATGCTACAACGTGAATGTCTTGAAGGCGTCATGTTGAGTGAAATAAACTACACACAAAAGGACAAATATTGCATGCTCTCACATGTATGAAATAATTAGACTATGCAAACATATAGGGTCAGAAATAGAATTTAGGTTACCAGGGGCTGGGGTGGGGTGGGGAATGGGCTGCTAACACTGATTGGTACAGAGTTTCTGTTTGGGGGGATGGAAAATTTTAGTAATGGATGTTGGTGATGGCAGCACTGCATTGTGAATGCAATGAATACCACTGAATTGTATACTTGAGAGTGGCTAAAATGGGAAATTTTACATTGTCTATATGTTACCAGAAAAAAAAAAAAACAAATACAGAATTGTACTATACCGAGTGAAATATTAATGTAAACTATGGGATCATAGTCTATGATGTTATTATAACAATATTGTTTCATCAATTGTGAAAAGGCTTCTGCACCAATGCAAAGTGTTAATAAGAAGGAGAACTTTGGGTATGAGGGGGTATATGGAAATTCTGTACTTGGAAGTGCACAAATTTTAAAAACTGGCACCAGGTATACACATTCATAAATATACACACATACATATAACATGCAATATATGGTTTCTATCAATTTTATAAGCATTAAGGAGCAAAATATATATTCTCTTAAAACAAAACTTGGACTTTTAATACTTCGAGAATTTCTATTTAAAAAGTGAGCTATTAGAATTTCGAGCAAATATTAGAAGCCAACAGTTTCTAGGGTACTGATCACGACAAGAAATAGATAGATACTCAATCCCAGAGTGCTAAGTGTGAAATTCTTGTCGCTGTGCCTCTCCTATTCCCCAATCTTGGCCAACCCAAAGAAAATCAAATGCACATAATACATTATAAAGAAAATAAATACTCATCAGATTTCTGTTAGCATGGCAATGTGTATTTAAGCTTAATTGATTTACATACTTTACCCTCACAGTTTCTCAAACATACTTTCAGATGTCACAGAATGTTAGCTAAAATACAAAATAAATCCACATAGAGATGATGATAATTACAAGGACGATGAAGCTTTCAAGACTTCCTGTTCACTCTGGTAACTGTCACACTCAAATTGCAGGCTGAGGGAAGCACAAGTAAATGGGAAAATTAGCATGATCAAATAAAATCTCAGATAGCAACGAATCATCCGGTGTGTTACTTGCATCATTGGTTGTAAAACAAGTAGGAGACCCAGAGATGGTGGCAGGACATTGAATACTAACTAGATGTATTCAGAATGGGCCAACTGGAGCCTTGGCTGTCAAGGAATCTCTGTGACCTGGGGAAAGTGTCACCCTGCCCTGACAGCCCACGGGGTTGCTGCTGTCCCCGTGTCACCCCCATCACTGTCAGGAATGCATATTGTATGCGGAACCAGCCTATCCCAACATAAAAGTAAAAACACCTGCTGAGCACGTGTGACGAAGGGAAAACCGGTTCCTGGGCCACTCCACACCTGGCCGAGGCACCTGGAGTGATGAAATGCACTAAGCAGCCAAAGCCATTGTTCTTCTGACAATGACTAGGACAAAAAAACTCTATAATAATAATATACGACCATCTTTGTGTCTCAAAGGGCTGCGTGGCAGGAACGGAGGGGAAGGGGTGGGAAGCAGAAAATGATAAGCCCCCTTAAAAGACTGTTAAAGACACCAAGTGAAGTGCATTCTGAGTTAATAAACATCTTTGGGTAGAAGAAAAGCCTGGGTCCAGAGGAGAGGGTGTCTGTGCTGGAAGACAAAGTGCCTTTTTTTGTGTCTCATTTAATTTTTTTATAAACATTGTCTCTGACAAGGACACTCCAAAATACATCTCCATCATCTTCCTTTCTGGTAATTATCTCCCTAAATCAACACTGGACTGCCAGGATCAAGTAAATATTGCCATAGTAACTAAAAGCATTTTTGGATGAAGGGAAGAATTTAGTCACAACACTAGCCCCTTTAAATAATGCTGATTATAGGGTGCAGTCTTTTGTTGGGATCCATTCAACATAAACTGAAAAATTTAACATTTTACTTCCTAGAAGAGAGCTTGGATAAACAAGCACACAATATTTGATAAGATGGTCTATCCTCTCCTGAATTCATATCAGAGGAACCCCAGGTTTAAATAATAAATTAAACATAGTCTAAAATGCAAATGAAGTTTTTCTCAATATCACCGTTGGCTATTAAGAAAGAGTGTAAAGGGTTATGATCATTTTAAAGTATTATGAACTACCGAAAACAAATAAAAAGCATTTTCAGTGAATACACTCAATTCATTGAACTATTCTCTCACTCCACTTAACTACCCACATGTGTACAATAATGATTTATAGACATTATACCTAATTATGCATATTTGGGCTGTGGTAGAGTGCTAACAAAAGCTCTAGAAAGCAACAATTACCTCTGTTGCTTAGCTACATAGTTTAAAATATTCCTATTAAGTGCAGATCACGAGAGAGGGAGGAGGGGCCCCATGCACGTGTGCCCTCAATGCGTCTCCCTGTGCCGCTGCCAAACTGCCAGCATTTTGGGTCATTTCCAGTTTACATAATTGTTTGGTTCAACTGTTTGTTATATGCCAAAAGAAAATATTTATTAATTATTCTTCAGAAAAAAAAAAAAAAAGAGGAGTCCCGCCGCTAGAGGTGCCTCCACGCGACGCACGCGGTGGTTGCTGGTTTCTAGGGGTGTTCTGCAAATCTCTCTCAACTTTCCGGGGATCCACCCACTCCCGGGGTTTCACGGCCACAGGAAAAAGGGCGGTGTTCGCGTTTGAACCTGACCCAGCTGTCCCAAGGGGCGAGTTTCTGCTAGCTTTGTAATAGGTTCCTTAGGTGGGTTTTGTTTTGTTTTGCTTTGTTTTTGCATTTGTTTTTCTGTGCTGATGGGTTTCTATGTACCCTGGCGGCCGGGTGCTGTGTTCTGCGCCTCTGCCCCCGTCATGCCTTCAGCGTCAGGCGGATCTGGGTTTGAATTCTGACCGTGGCGCTGCGAGCAGCTCCTGAGGCTGCTGGGCCGGTTTCTTCCTTGCAGCTAAGGATAAGGTCATGGACCCGTAGGGCGCACGGCGACATGCCACAGGCACCCATAGAAAGTGGACGCACAAGCAGGTGTTCGGTAAAGGGTGCGTCTCTTTCCCCCGCCCCCCACCCCACTGCCCCAGATGCTGCGGTGGAGGATGTTGACGGCACAGGGATGCGGCGGGGTGGTTTTCACTCAGGCTAAGTGGGGTCCATTGAGCCCGAAGGGAGGCGCAACCCACCCACCACCCATTGTGGCGTACTGTGGCGAACCATGCCCCCAAGTCGGTGTCACCCCAGCCCTCAAGGGTGGGAAGGCTCTAGGGGATTGAAATGTGAAGACTGGGTCCCGCACTTCAAACTCCCCCCCACTGCCCCCCTGCGCCAGGCCTGTGGTCTCAGTCCTTAGAAGGAGGTGACTGCTGGGTGACTCAGTGAACTTGCCTAGGGAAGTTAGCATTTGCCAAGTCTCTAAAGATGCTCCTGGCTTGGGATTCCAGTCTTTATTTCATTCCACCTTCATGAAAACTCCAAGAAAGGTCCTCTTTACTCCATTTTATGGAGAATAACCCTGGATATAAGAAGCAAGGATTTGCTCAAGATTACCACAGCAGCCAGCGGGGTGCACCCACCCAACTCCACCCTCATTAAAATGCCACCTCCAGGTCCTAAAACCTGGGATTGTAAGATGTGATGGCTGATGTTTCACGTGTAGTAGGAGATGACAAAATGCAACAATACTTAGGACCGGGTATGAGAATGGGCTCTCATTTTCCCAAGTTTGGAGATTTGCAAAGAGGTGATGAATACGTAGTTACTAGCGTACAAGTGGCAGCTAATGTGTTAATTGAAAAAGCAATGATTCTTAAATTATAAATTACAAATGTTAAAACAAATAAATGAGAGCAACACCACAAAAACTAACAATCAGATCACAACTTACTAAATACCGCCACAATAATAAGTCAGAAAATTCCTGGAGTCAACTCCGAAGGCACGTTCAGATAGTTACAGTCAGATAGACATTTACCGGGTACAGCCCTTTCTGCTTTTCTGAGTGCATTTCAAAGTAGGGGGACGGTTGGGAGGCAGGAGCAGAGAAGGATGCTTTCTTGTACATGCAGTTAAAAAAGAAAAATGCTTTGCCTGATAAACAAAACTTCACATCTGTTGATTTGCTTTAAACCAAGGTCTCTACTCTGAAGTCTGGCAATCGTACAGGCTATATGCTAATGGAGTTTTCCTAGCATTAGGTTGTTCTGCATCCAAATAGCTTAAGCAAGACATCCTCTGACAATCACAACACAGTCTGAGTTTAAGTTGGACTCCTCTATTATAACTGGGTTTTAGTAAAGTTTCTGAAAATATCTCAGTTACTCTCATAGATACAAGAGCTTTCCGGGCCTCTTGAATATGCAAATTTTGCTAAGAATTAAAGCCCTAAGAAAATGAATGCCTCTTTCAAAGTTCTGAATTTCGAGTGGCTTATCCTTTATTTAATATTTACTGAGAATTATCAATCCAGCCCTTAAAGCTTCTGCCACAGTAACGAATTTCCCTAATTCATGAGCAAATCCCAGGATATGGAAATTCCATACACTGGTTTTGTTCTTCTCACTTCCAGGAATCCTCTTTTTCCTTGTCTGCATTGTGAAAGCAGGACCACATCCTGCCTCTGAGCTGTATTTTGCAAACTGGCCTCCCATTTGCCCCAGTGAAGAGGGTCTATCTTTATAGTTTCTTTTACATTATTGCCTATATTCCTTAATGCCCTTTGCATATATTTGAAAGACCACTGGTTGAGGGTAATAAAGGGTGTCATTTGTACCAAGGAATGGAATAAAAGCTTTCCAGGATTCGAGCTGATGACCACTATACCCTATCTCATGCTCTGTGCTGCCCAGCTGAAGTTACAACTGGGCACATGTTTTGCCAGGTTAAAACTTGGGGCACACAGATGATATGGAAAGAGAGATACAAATTCCTTACACCGTGCTTGGATTTTATGTTGGGTCCAGGGGCTAGGAAGTGGCCGATTCCGAGGTCTGAGGGGGAAGCCTACAATCTTTACTCCTTTTAACCAGATATAGGAGCCTCTGTGACCTGTCATTTCTGGAACTGTGACTTTATAATTTTTGCAAAAACTTTGCCCAGTCTGCTTTCTGAAGATAGTTGGGGCATGGGAAAAGTTGAATCATAGGTTATCTGAGAAGCAATTGTTTTGTTTGTCCTTCCAGTTGTTTCATCATCATCATCCTTCTAGTACCTAAAAGCTAAATCTCCTTGGTCCTCAATGATCTCATCTGCGAAATTGTGACCATAACCAAAAATTCTTCATGGCACTGTTGAGTGGATTAAGTGATATAATTTATATTTATCACTTAATATTAAGAACTCAAAAATAATGACTACGGCTGCTGTAATTTCAGCCTATTCATTATTAGTAAGCTATAGCAAAAGTATTAAATGCACAAAGAGTTAACATTTGTGAATCTACAAACGGATGTCCATCAGTGATTATAACTGAATCTACTCACTTGATAAAAATTAAGCATCTACGAAGATCTAGCTGTTATGTAAATGCTTGGGGACCAGTGGGCCTGATACAACCCTTGTCCTCAGGGTGCTGACAAGGATGTGTTGGTGCACAGGCATGCTTGTGTGTGCAAAGCTTTGGCTAATTAATATCAACTAGATGGATTACAGCGTAGAACACGGCACCCGGCTGCCAGGGTACATAGAAACCCTGATTCAAGGGCCCTCCCTAATAGTGAAATCCACCTGTAAGCGACATAAATCAATGAATAAAAGCGACCAGCTTCAAGAAAACAAACAAAGCCAAGGATGACTATAATTTACAGATGAACTATGACGCTCAGAGAGATATGCTGAATACAGAAAACCTGGAAAATGTGCACTGTCAAATCACAATTCAACTTCATTTTAACCATAGACTCTCAAACTACTTGCAAGCCGAGATTATTAGATCTATGATGATTGTGATCTGAGATTCGCACTCACCCAGTCAAGACGCTTCTACGTCATTTTAATTAATATGTACTGTTATTCCTATAATTTCATATACACTGAATGTTAATGATCTAATAATCTAGCTACATTTTTTATATATATACTCTATACATCTATTCAAGCAACAACTTATTTCATATATTTTGGTTCTTTAAGAAAGTCATATTCATATAACATATTCTGTAAATTTAAAAAACACGCACACATCAAATTTCATTGTCTAATAAGTCAAGCTTGCTTTAGATATACATTAACTTGTTTTTCTCATAAAGTTTGAAGAGATTTTGTGCATCCGTCAATTTTAGCTTCATGCACAAAGTGTTTGGGGGATATTCTTAGTGCGGGAGAGAATGGAATGGTCAGGGAAAAACAAACCCTACAATTCTCAAAATAGTTACTAAATCATACTTAGCATGCAAACAGTGTTTGATGAATAAGTGAATACATGAATTAATGAAAATAGATGTTCCTTAGAAAGTATTTAGTTTGGAAATAATGGACATATTCATACATTTTCTATAACATCATTTTCTTATTGAAAGAGATGGTAGGCTACAATTTTAGGCCCCTTCTATCATCCATTGCTATGAATATTTATTTAAAAAATATCTATTGAAACAATTATGGTCACAGACTCACTATATTGGTCCATGTTATATTATTATAACATATTTTGGGCTGATATATGTTGATATATATATATATAATATATGTGCTGATAAAACAAAATGCAAATATTTTGTCATCATATTATATGGCATGTGATCTTGCAAAAGCAATCTCTAAATAGAGTCAAGAGGCTACTCTGGAGGTCACTTTTACACAAACTTTAGTTAGACATTGCTACCTATCATAGCTTGCCAAACCGTAACTAAAACCATTCCTGCCACTCCTAAAGAATACCTAGGGCATTATATAAGATACTTCAAAGGTTCCATTCACTAGGGTAACTTTCCAGAAACATACAACCTCCAGGTGGGTCCCTGGACCAGATAAGTCCTGAAATACAGATGGGACAGCCTCTCTAGAACATCAACTAGTTCCATCCCCCAATCCCATATTAGAGACAGCCCCTTCCAACATGAAAAAGTTGGAATGTGCATAGCCAAAATACCCCTAAAGAGTGGGAAAAAGTTAAAAAGTTTTTAACTTTTTAACTTTTTTTATACAGAGATGCTAGGGTTTAACTTTTTAACTTTTTAACTTTTTTTATACAGAGATGCTAGGGTTTAATAAATGAGTATGATTGTTGAATCCAGTACTTCAGAACAGCTAGAAGTAAAAACCTAAAATGGTGGAATTGTAACCCATACCAAACTCTGAAATCTGTTCTACAACTAATTGCTGTGATGTGCTTTGAAATTTATTGCTTTTTAGTATATATGTTATTTTTCACAAAAAAGAACACTTTTTTTTGTGAAAACACAAAAGTATTTCTTCTAGCCTCCAGTGTTTTGGAGCAGCTAGAAGGAAAAATCTGTAAGAGTGGAATGGTAACCCATAACAAACTCTAAAATTTGTTCCGTATCTACTTATTGAAATGTACTTTGAAATTATTGCTTTTTTTCTTTGTATATATGTTATATTTAACAATAAAAAGTTAAAAAAAAAAAAAGAAATCTTAAAGCTTAAATATGGCCCTTGGTTTTGAACGGTTCCTTCAAGAATTAGACATCTATTACATGGTCAATCAAGGTGCTCATCTACTTTAAGGTTTAGCATCTTTTATTTTCTTCAAAAGGAAGCAAAGCACAATCCTGTACTTTTGTCCATGGACTCAGAGCAGGAACTCTGGGTTGCTTGTCTTTACACCCTGCACAGTGTTCAATAAAAATCAGACCTTCAATAAATGGGTGATGAGTGAAGTAAATTAACTTCAATTTTTGCTTCCAAATTGGAAGATGCTTTTGCAACCAGACACACCATATGTTCTCCATAAATTAAGATGAAGCCTTTGGTCCCAGGGAATAGGACAAGCTTGGGCCCCTCCACCTCTCTACCTGCAATGGAGAGCTCATTTGTTTCCAAGAGGCCACTGTCATCTGTCTCGGCCCTGTCGTCATTTTCTTCCTTGCAGTCCATGTGGGGGCTGTAGTGTTGAGGCTTCATGAGCAGAGATTTCCTTTTGTTGACCGGGACACCCATGGTCTGCTCTTCTGCTCTCCTCTTCTTTACCATGGAGCAATCATAGGCAGCCCTGTAGTGAAGGAGGCAAATTGAAAGCATGATCACCTCGTGTCGCTGCTCATTGGCATTTGACTTTCAAGAAGTATCACCCAAAATCTGTGGAAATTGAAACTGTTTCAGTGGAACTTGGGACAAAGGGTTAGGGTTAGTTTGTTGGCATGAAAAAGAGAGTCCATCTATTGAATCCGTTGAACTGTTCAGATTCCCTTTTACTGCTTATCAGACGAGTTTTTAAAACATCATCCTTAATCCTGAGTAAGCATATGTTAATCTGTGCTTTGCTTGGCACTACACTAAATACCCAGGGAGAGCTGAAACAAGATTTACGCTGGTTTGCTAATCCTAAGCAACAGCTAATGTGAAAAATATACCACCAGATAAAGAAAAAAAAAATGTGTCCAGTATGGCTAAATCACAAGGTTCTTTAAATAGTTGCTTACTACTGAAACTGCTTATCTCTGTCCCAGTGTGCATCAGGCTTGAGATGGCCGCATGTACTGCGACTTGAAAGAAACCGGGCATAGAAGGAGGGGGCAGGCTATGAACATCCAATCAATGATCACCAGTCACCAAAGGAAAAAGTGAAAAGATGCTGTATGGCAGTCTGCCTTTTGATGCTCACCCATTTGGCACACAGGACAAACAAATAAAAGGAGGAAAAATAAGATTGGATTTCACAAAAATGGACAACATTTTATCCTTTCTCCTGTTCTCATATGGTTGTATTTAGAAATGCTCCTATGGCTGGCTCTTTTCAGAATCTGATTAAGGAATCAAATCTGAATAGATTTCCCACATCTAACCCACTCAGAATTCATGCAGATCTCCCTGATGCTGTAGGAAGACAAACATTCTCTTGGCAAGATCCATGAAGACTAGAGGGTTTAGCCAACAGTTAGCCCATGCGGGAAATTTATTAAGCTCTTTGTGAAGAAAAATGCAGAAACTTTAGATGAAAAGATTCTAGAATAAGAATAACAAATTACTACTTATTCCATTTTGAAAGACGATTGAATACTAAGTAATATTTTTAAACAGACAAAGGACCTTACATTGTTCTCTTAGAATTAATGCAAAGATGGTTATTTGTTCATGAAAATTATTTGGTCATAGTCACAAACATATTTTGGACTTTAGAAGAGTAAATACCAAAATTGTCAGAGGTGTAAAACAGTTGTTATTTCTTTCACGAAATAAGATTCTAAAAGACGGGTAATTCAAGAGGGTTGGAAAGTTCTAAAAATCATGAAAAATTGACTCTTGTATAATCCTGATGAGAAAAAGAGTGAAATTCCCGAGTCAACCAATATGCTTTCTGATGAGACCAAATTTAAAGTAAACAGGTAAAGAAGATGGAGAAACAGAGACTATCACTAAACGAGGTTATGAGGACACAGAGTGGCTTTGCAAGAAAAATTTAAATAAAGTGAAAGCCCACGTGGACTAAGCTGGTTGGTTTGTCAAAAACAAACACACAAAAACACACAAGATTGTTCCAAGGTAAACAGAGATCCATAGCATATGAGTTATGATGCAGTAGCATAGAAAACAGGAAATCAGAACTATCCTGACTTTTGCTTTCTTGTAAGGAAAATGATCTTTGTAAAGGAAGAGGTAGAAGAGACATATTATAGAGAGATGAAATTCCTGTGTGTGTGAAGAGAGTTCAAGAAGTTCCCTAAATGAGTGAAGTCTCCTAAATCAAGTGCATTTTCAACAAAGATGTTCAGACAATAATACAAGTAGGAACCCTAAGCCACTATGCCAAACCAAGATTTACAGAAATTGGGAAAGGCCCCTGCCAAAACTCCCTCAGACATTAAAGCAGGGAGAGGAAATGGTCTAAAAGCCATAATGCTCTAATCATAACACCAATATTGGGAAAGAGGCTAAGAAAATTCATTGAAATGAAGATTTTTCAAACCATGGATCAATGAAACCCAGGATTGGAAGTAAGTGGGAGGTACTTTAACAAAGAACTTACTGCTCAGTTAGAAAAATACCACTTCTTTGTTGATGGTAACAAATGGTACTGAACTAATAGCACTTGAAATGTCCTCACAAACTTATTAGTATTATTTTCCAAATTTATGTAAAGACAAGGAAGATTCCCCAGATCACATACATAACTGGTGGTTGGTGAAGCCAATATCTGAATCCAAGTCTGCCAGGGCCCAAGCCTGAAAAATGAATTTGGATAATTTTTATAAGCATTTAACCACTGGGTGGAATAGTACCTGGAGAATCCATAACCCTTCTAACTGGAGAAAAGAAGGTAATCTTAGGGCTCTGCCCAAAGCAACAATCTGGGTGGGGGTGTGTGTGTGTACAGGAGCACACATTAAATTGGAAGATGGTCCATGAAACATGTTGGAAAACATAATTAAAATATCCATAGACCAGAGCAATGGAATGAACCTAATGAGATGACATTTAATAGTAATAAAAATGAAGTTCCATGCTTGTGTCCACATAATAGCTGGGCAAATGTGGGATGAGGGGGATATGTAAGGATTTATTGAAAGCATGTATAGCTCAAAATACATATTGTATTTGAGACTGAGGGTTTATGAAGTACCTTAAATAATATCAGCTTTGTAAACTTCAGCATCAAATTGTAACATTGAATCCCTCATCTATAAAATGCAGATAATAACTTCAATTTGACCGGTTGTGGATAAAGGAGGTAACATATGTGCTGTTAACAGAAACAGTCAATAGAAATGGCAGTGACAGAAATCAGTGATGATGGAGTCCCAAGACTTGGGTCCTGTGCTCTGGGACTTCTGGTACCCCAGAGTGAGGGCACTGCTATGCAACATATACAACCTCTCCCTGACATGCTATGAGGATTTATGCATGCATGCCCACAAACACATTCCATTTTTACACATTATTTATATTTACATAAATTAGATTTACACATAGCGTTTGCTTTAAATCTCACATTCTGTGCATTTCTCCATGGCAAAATAGCCATGGCCCAGGCAGCATTTGGAGCTGAAATGAAAGGCTTTATGATAAATATTACCCTTTGTTTGTGCATGGAAAATGGTCCCTTTCCCTAGTTTTCCCTGAGGGCACACTATTTTGGCTTTATTGTGACACTTCACTGTGGCACTGTGATGAGAGAGAGCCGTGCTTTACATGTCACTAAAAGAAATGCCACAAAATGCTAACATATCTTCTCAAGGTTGCCAGAAATAATTTCCACTGGGCTGTGTTTTCCCATCTGCAGAGCTCTGAAATGTTAAGGAAAAAAATGAGCTCTATTATCTATATTTTTCTAGTAGATGAGAAAGAAAGGAAAAATACACTCAGCACTGCATTTATTGTTCTATTCAGTCAAACTGTTGCTTGAAACATCTAGGGCCCTCCTGGGAACTTCATCAATGCACCAAATATCTCTCAAGACCATATTTCATATTTGCAGCTTTGATGTTATTAAAATATCTTGAAAAGATCTGTAGTTTTACATCAGAGAAACTTTCTGGTTACAAATTTAAGAAACATTTCAATTAAGAAAATTGAATTATATGTTGAAATGGTATGTTCCTTGATGACAACATATAACTTACATTAAAAATGATTGAGAAACAAAATAAAGTTTCAGTTGCTAAAAGAAATCAAATAGAGTCTAGAGATCATTCTGGAGGTTACTCTTACGCAGCTTCAGCCAGTTATTACAAATCGCCACAGTAAGTCAAGGCCCAACCAACAGTATTCCTGAAAACCTTAAAAAAATACTCTGGGCTTTATCTAATATTCAATAATGTTTTAATTGGTATTCTCCAAGAACATCAAACGGTTTCATTCCTGTACCCCATAAGTTCAACACCCCTTTCCAACTCGAAAAAGCTAAAATGGTCATTGTCCAGATATTCCTGCAGATTGAGAGAATGATCAAATGAGAAGGAAGAGGTGTAACTGAGAAATTAGGATCTAACACATTAGCATGACTTCTGACTCATGATATAGATCCTTCTTTATAGTTTCTAGTGCATTAGAATAGCCAGAAGGAAATACCGAAGAGTAGTGAACAATAATCCAGTAGCCTTGATCCTTTGACAATGATTGTATAACTATGTAGCTTTTATCTTGAGACCATGTGAGGTAAAAGCTGCGTGGCAGACACTCCCTTTATCCAGAGTAGGGGTAGATGAGTAATAAATACATGCATGGAAAAAAATAGATTGGGAAAATGGGGAAAAAATAACCCTACATAAACTATTGAAATAGCTATAGGATGACTTTAATAATCTTTCATCAATTGTAACAAATGTAACTACTGTTAAAAAAATAGTAGAATCACAAAAAAAAGTGCTATCAATTATAACAAATTCTCCATAGCAATACAAATGTGGGTGATGGGGTGATATGAAAGAATCCTGAATTTTATGAATGATTGTTCTGTAAACCCACAAACTCTCTAATAAAAAAAAAATTTAATGATTGAGACAAACCATGCTTAGATAACATTAATGACAGACTCAGTGCTGGGAAGTATGTTTAGAAGTCAAATATGATGAGTTTTCAGAGAAGAGTACGAAGAAATTAGGAAATGGTAATTCCCCCAAATCTGTCTAATAAGCACAGAACAGGTACTTCAACTTATCTTCTATCTTAATACATTTGCAATGCTAGTTAACAGAAGTTATGTAAGACTTAAAAAATAGAGCTTCAGCAATGCATATCTTCTGATACATACCACCAAAAGAATAAAATTGAAAAATAAATGGAGGTTTTGAACTCTTGAATCCAAAGAATCCATTTACTTGCCCCAACATTTTCATGGAAATTTCAGAGCAGTTATGCCCACTGATTTCGAATGAGGTAGAATACCATTGACTCAAAGGTATTCTTTGATTTAAATTAAATCATTAAGATGATTTTAAATTAAGGAAATAGGCAGAAATAAATAAATTATGCTAATCGGAAAAGAAGAAATTGAATTATTATTATTTGCAGAGACATGATTGTGTATGAAGAAAATCCAAATGAATCCACAGATAAAACTTTAAATAAAGAAGTACAGTTAATGAGTCACTATTTAAAAATTAACTGTGCATCTGTAAATCAGCAAAAACAATTAGAAAATGAAATTAAAAAGGAAACCATCTACAATGGCACAGAAATATTAAATTCATAGTAATAAAGCAACAAAAGGTATGCAAAACTTCAGCAAAGCCAAATTGAGAAAGTTAAGGAAAACCTAAAGAAATGGAGAGATATAAAATGTTCATGGCATGAAAGATTCAGTATTGCAAAATTTTAATTCTCGCCAAATTGATCTATTGGATTCAAAACAATCCTTACTGAAACCCTAAAGATTTTTTTTCATCTTTAGAAATTAATAGGTTAACCAAAATTTCTATGTAAATGAAAAGGAAAAGGGATAGCAAAGACAGTTTTGCTGAAGGACAACAACAAACTTAGAAGTTTTGGATGTCAAAGAGTATCACAAAACAATATAGTATTTGAGATAGTGTATTATTGGCATGAACATAATCATTAGACCAACAGAACAGAATAGACGTTTCAGAAATGAGTTCATACATGTATGATCACTTGATTTATGACAAAGGTGTTATTGGGAAAAGGATTTTTTTTTAATGAGTAGTGCTAGGTCAATTGGATATATATATAAATTTAAAAATGTGTCCTGACTTTTGCCTCATAATGCATTCAACAAACAATTCCAGAAAGATGATGGATCTAGACTTGTGTGCTTTTTTTAAAAAACAAAAAAAGATACCAGAAGAAAAGATAAGATTATATCTTTATGATCTTGGAGAGGGCAAAAATTTCTTAAACAGTTCACAGAAAACACTGATTGTAAAGAAAAAGACTGACAGTTTAAAGCATATTAAAATTAAAAATATTTATTCATCCAAAGCCATCGATAAGGTGACATTCCTATCAATATTCTGTTTTTACCAATTTATACAAGTATGTCCAGGTTGTGAGAGTTCACTGAGCTCTATTCTTATGCTATGACACTCCTCAGTATGTATATTCTACTCATCAAAAACAATTTTGAAAAGATATCATTTAAGGAGTGAAAAGGCAAGCCACCGAGTGGAAGAACGAACATGCAATACAGGAATTGAAAGGAAGCTGTAGCCATAGTACATAAAGACCTCTCAGAAAACAGTAACAAAAAGACAGACAACCAACATCTGCCTGGAGCTATTCTCTAAACTCATTATGTGGGTAAGCTCTGAAGAAGTGCACTTGCACAGGCAAATCTACAAAAACTGGGAAGTTGTTGCTGTTCTCCTCTCTTCCTTCCCTCCCTGTCTTCCTCCCTCCTTTCTTCCTTCATTCCATCCCTCCTCTCTCTTTTCTCTCTCTCTCTCTCATTCTTTCTTTATTCCTTTTTTATTAGCTCCCGGCATTGAGGAAAGCATTGTCTTAATACTAGCTGGACACAAGTTTAAAGAACAGATGTCTCAGAGTCTAAATTAAAATATCAAAATGTCCATGTTTAAACAAAGGGTTACAAAACATAAAAGAACGGGGAAGTGATCTCCCAGGTAAAAGAGAGGATTAAAGCATTGGAAACCATCAATAAAGAGGACCAGATCTGGGACATACCAAACCAAAAACTTCTTTTTAAAACAAAAAGTGCTCCTAAATACACTCATAAGAGCTAAAAGAAAACGTGGAGAAAGAACTCAAGAACATTCAGGAAAACGATAGATGAGCCCAAACAGAATATCAGTAGAGAGATGAAAATTATGAAAGGGAACCATGCAGAGCTGAAAACCACAGAAACTGCATACTTCTTTGAGGGGATCAACAGCAGACTGGAACTGCCAGAAGAAAGAATCCATGAACTTCAAGATAAGACAATTGAAGTCATCCAGTCTGAGCAGGAGATTGAAGAAAGAATGAAGAAATGTAGACAGAACCTGAGGACCTGCAGGATATCACCAAAAATACCAAAATACACATTGTGGGATCCCAGAAGAAGAGAGAGAAAGGGGTAGAGAGAATATTCAAAGAAATAATGGCTGAAAATCCCACAAACTTAACAAAAGACATAAATGTACGCATCTAAGATCGCAATGAACTCCAGAAAGGATAAACCCAAATAGACTCCTGCTGCAACATATTATAATCAAACTGTCAAATGCCAAAGATAAAGAAAAAAATACTAAAATGTCACAGGGTATCATGTACAAGAGAACCTCAATAAAATGAAGTACCAATTTCTCAATTGGAAACCATGGAGGCAAGAAGACAGTGGGATGACATTTAAAGGGCTGAAAGCAAAATTTTATCCACCAAGAATTTGATACCTGGCAAAACTATCTTTCAAAAAATGAGGGGGAGGTTAAAACATTTCCAGATAAACAAAAGCTGAGAGAGTTTGTCAGCTTTAGACAGACCCCACAAGAGAGGCTAAAGAGAGCTTTGCAGGTTGAAAATAAAAGACAGTAGACAGTAGATGAAAGTCACAT
The DNA here is from genome assembly GCF_023851605.1 of Tamandua tetradactyla. Classification (NCBI taxonomy): domain Eukaryota; kingdom Metazoa; phylum Chordata; class Mammalia; order Pilosa; family Myrmecophagidae; genus Tamandua; species Tamandua tetradactyla. The sequence goes on from NC_135332.1 coordinate 95,431,018, forward strand.
GAAGAAATAAAGATCTCTGTTAAGGTCACTTCATGGGTAAATATAAATGCCAGTATGATTGTACCTTTGGTTTGCAAATCCACTTTTTTATTTCTTAACAGGATCAAAAACTCAAATGCGTAAAATGTAATGACAAATCAGTGGTTTGAGACCCATCAAATATAAGCATTTAATTTGTGACAAGAACTACAGAGAGGTGGGAAGAGGCTGGAGAGGCATAGAAACATAGTTCGTGTTTATTTCTGAAATTACATTGGTATCATAGCTAATGATATTGTTACAGATTTAGGATGTTAAATTTAAGCCCCACGGTAATTACAAAGAAAGTACTACAGAATGGAGAAGCTGAAAGAAATTACAGTACACGTTAGGGGTAGGATGGGGGGAGGGGAAATAAAGAGGTAATGCAAAATGGGTATAGTGCTACTGTTTAGGGAGATGGAAGGTGGTGAGGGCATCACAATAATGTAAATATGAATTATCCCACTTAATGGTTTGCTTGGGAGTGATTGAGATGGAAAGTTTTATGGTGTATTTGTATTTTCACAATTAAAACAAGAAGCAAGAGCAGCTAATTAGAAAATGATTTAAGGGCGAGATGTGGGATCCTGGACAAGATCTAATGAAAGAGAGGGAAGGGCTCAAAGGGATAGTAATGGAACATTTGTAAAAAATGGAATATAGGTTATAAGCTTCAATTTCTCGTTAAATTTCTTGAACTGGAAAACTGCTCTTACGGTGGTTACATAGGTGGATATCCTTGTTCTTAAGAAATGTACTTGGCAATGTTAAGTGTTCAAGGATGTTTACAACCTACACTCAAGTGTTCAGAAAATGGATTGATGAACAGATGATACACAGACAGATAAATGGATAGATAGATGGAATGATAGAATGATAATAGCAAATGTGACAAAATGTTAAAGTTGGTGAACTTGGGTATTTCGATGGTGGTATGGGAGGGGTATGTCTGGATTCTGTGTAGGGGTTTCTACTATTTTTGCAACTATTCTGTAAGTTTTAAAGTATTCCAAAACAAAAAGTCAAGAATAAAAAATAAATATCTTAAATTAGTATCTAAATTATACCTTAAGGAATTAGAAAAACAGCAAACTAGCATAAGAATGAAACAACAGTTGGTTGTATGAAAAGACCCAACATGACTGATAAGGTTTTAGCTAAACTGACAAAGAAAAAAAGAGAGAGAGGATGCAAATTACTGAAATCAGTAATGAAAACGGAGACATTACTACTGATCTTACAAAAACAAAAAAAGGATTGTAAGGGAATGTAATGAACAATTGTACATTAACAAATTATGTAATCTAGATGAACTGGACAAGGACCTAGAAATACCCAAATTACCAAATTTGAATCAATAAGAAATAGAAAATCCAACAGAACTATAACATATAAAGAAATCGAATTAATAAAAAGCCTCCCAGGAGAGAAACGTTCAGGACCAACAGGCAATGTGAATGACTTATCTAGTTAGTCATGGACAATGGCATGAATGGTTTAGCCAGAAGATTAGGGGCCAGAAACTAAAAAGGTCTGAGGAAAAGGCACGTGAATGGACTTGTGAGAGCAGACATGAAAGGTGAAGGCCTTTGCCTTACACGTTAACACTGCCAAGAGAGCATCTTCCAGGGAAGGGGCATTGAGCAACCAGAAGGAGTAACCTATCCAGTTGCTCTCAGCTACCATCTGTCTTCAACATTTCCAGAGCTGGCATAATGAAGGAGCTCACTGATGGAGCAGCCTTAGAGGCAAGGATGGGACGCATTGACTAGGCACCACAGCGAGGGCTCACACCGGGGCTGCCTTAGCCATTCCCTCTGCCCAATGTCTAACCTGCCAGCAAGAGATCTAAATGTGGATTGTTTTGACGTATGGTTTTCATATTGTTCCATTGGGATATCCATTCACAGAGAGTCTTTGCTTTCATATATTCAGTTCTAAAAGCTAAACAATTTGACGGATTTCATTGACTTTTCCTTAGCACCCGTTATTAGCTCAGTATAATAAAAATATAAAAGTTGTGAGACATGTTTTCTATTTGTTAAGAATTCATAATCTAAGTAGAATGAGAAGGTAAACACATGAGATAAGGGTAACTGGCAAGAAAGAATATGAAAATTAAATTTAAAACAAGTGTTATAAGCAGTATGTGATAGTAACACAGGATGGATACTTTCTCCCTGTGTTTTAACATTTGAGCAAGATTCTTTTTAATGATCTAAAATAGTTTACTTTTTACTCAAATTTAAGGACCATATTTTCAAAAAGAAAATCAATCAATATTATGGTTTAGGAAATTGAGCTTAACTTTTTCCCACTGTACATTTAACCAAATGAACAGATTATCCTAAATGCCTAAACCATTTCTGATTGGAATTTAGACAAATGTGCGGTCTCCCCAGACAGGATGTCATGTTTGATAAAATGCTATGCTCCCTCCATACTTCTTTTAATTGGAAGAGAGGGCCATTTTACTTCCTGAAACCCTAAACCCTGGCATGCTTTGGGCATAGGATATGTACTGAATTTGCACATATCTACTTTGACTGCACACTTTTAGAAAAGCAGGAGATGTGATGCTATAAAAAAGTTAAAGAACTTTGCATTTGCTTACAACAGGCTTTGTAATTCCTAAGAGAGTTAATAGACTCCCACAATTGACAAATTTACCTGTATGCCTTGAAGACTGTGGAGCTGTTCATCCCACATAGATAATTCTTGATACAGCGTGTCAATTCTCCCAGCTATGCTTAGAAACTTTGTGACCACTCTCATGTTAACAGAGACATGTCAAGCTATCATTTGTCAGCCAGTAAACCTATAATTTAAGTTCCCATTATTATTCATCTCATAAATTCAGCATCTAATACATTGTTGCTATTTATCAATGGATGGTTTGCTGCCATGGAACACTGATTTCAATAGCAAGGTTATATGACAATCTGAGGTTTATAAGAGGGGAGACATTTTTTCTCTATAAGGCCAGAGCTAATAGATGCTTTTTCTTCATTTAATTGAGATTGCATTTTATGAATGGTAAATTAATCACATAACACCCACAACAGACTTTTTTCATAAACAGACAAGCCATTAAAAATCATATTGTAATAAATAAAAAATTCCTCTGAATTAAGAGGTAACAGTTAAATGGGTTTGAGAAGATCCCTGCACTCCCTCCACCCTGCCATGTTGAGTGAATGCACCCCCCCCCTTTGGAGGGTCATTCAGAACACACGTCACAATAGGGCTCTCCTGTATACTCTTAAAACTTGGCACTTATGCTAGAACTTTAGATCATTCTTAGATCTCCTGTGCATAAGATAAACCTTGTGTCTTGGTAAAGGGCTTGGCAAATACTTGACAGCATTGAACCCCAGGAGATAAGCATATGAAAATGGATATTGGTACAAAAAAGAATTAGAAAGTTGCCTTTTTCCAGTGGATACATCACAAAACTGCCTGCTTTTGTGCTTAACTCCCCTTGCCACTAAGGGTGGGCTTTTACAAGACAACCAAAAATGAGACCAGAGATAAGTTAGTGCAGCAAAGGGATCAGGGGATCCTAATTGGCCCACCCAAGGTTGATTACAGGCCACAGCAAAGACTGACTGGTCCCAAACTCTGGTCTTCAAATACACAGAACTGCTGTACACTTATAAAAACATAATTCAATCTTTCTGTGAACCAAAGCTTTTAAAGAAACAACTATCCCAGTCACTAACTGAAATGCAAAATAATATGCCAAAACATTGGAATATAGTTTAATACAAATTATAAATTTCCTCCAATTTATACTCAAGGATGGATAATGAATATTAACTAAATGATACGGGCCCTATCAAACTCCATTTCATTGTCTACAGATTAAGCAATTCAGGTATTGTATAGTCACAACTTAGCCATTGATTATATAATATAATATTATTCATATAAATAACATATAATAAGTAGTTCACTGGCTTTTTCAGAAACATGATAAAATAAATATAAAGACTTAAAAGATAAGAAATTGGGTATATTAAGGTAAAACTGGAAATTTAAAGACAGGAACTAATGGGCATTAATATGGATTTTATAATTAAGATACAGAACGAATTTAAACAAAGGGATATTTGTTGTCTTTTGCTGGCAAATTTGCCGTTATTAAAGCCACACTGTTCACTAGTTTAATTTATTGTATAATTCTTCAAAATACTTTCTGAGTATAAAAATAATGAAATAAAAAATATGGTTTTACATTCATTATGTCAAATGGTAGTATTAAACTAAAAGTACTGAGAAAAGTTATACATATATGATTTTATTTTGATCACGAAGAATTACAAAAATAGAATTTATAAATGTTTGCCTTCCCAAAATAATTGAGGAGGCTTTATGTAAACTAAACCTTATTTGAGAAAACAACATTAAAAGCAGATTGTTGCATTTTTGTAGTAGATCTACGATAACTATTTTATTACAAGTTGTATCTGTTAATAAAAAGCTAAATGTGGTTGAATAATAACAGCATCGTGAAAAATCAAATTAAATTATTTTATATAATTGAGTACAAAGTGACTCTTTTTACATTAAGTAGTCAACAATCTGAATTCTTATTTTTAATTGAAGCTTATATTCCTAACCCCTCAAATTAAATAATGAGCACTGTGAAATTCCATGATGATGGAGATAAAAAGCTATTAATTACATTTGTATATTACGTTAGCGTATGGCCAGACCTCATTACACCCACGTTTTTTGTGGATTCCCAAATACCCAGTTTTAGAGGAAAATAAAGTGTATCCTCTTTTAATTTCCCTCATTTGAAATAGCAACTCTGTGACCAGAAGCAATTTTGTTAGCAGAATATGCATGCCAAAATGGTTAAATTTAAAAAATAAAATCACTTTGATGATGCTTAAAAGCATCGAGTAAGGGGCATCTCTTGCTCCTCTCACCGTCCTTCCCATCTCCCTAGCCTGGGTCTACAAGACTGCATGACCGTCTGTCCATCCATCCACCAAGCTACCTCCAGCTTTCTCTGGAGGTGTCGATCACCCAGGGTCACTTTCCCGGGGTGAAAGGGTTTTAAGCCCCAGGCCTCAAACTTGAAAGGGAAGAAATCTTAAATACAGCAGTATCTTCATATTATTCTCAATCACCACCATGGATGATGAAGAAAAGCTTCATTCATCTTTCCATTTACTCAGCCCCCATTTTATTTTGTAGGGTGAAGGCTTTAGTCTGAGGACTGACGCACTATGTGTCTGGTTCATGATTTTATACCTGGTGTCAAGCACTGAACCTGTGCCTCCTGGAGGTCACTGCACATCCGTTACTTGTCACCTGGGCATAGGTGAGCATTTCCTGTGGTCCAAGGAGAAACATCTCCTTGTACTTTGCACACTTCTAAGAAAAGGAAGGACGATGAACTTTGTCATAAAAGTTGGGGTTTAAAGTGAATTGCAATTTTTTAATAATCAAACATGAAAAGTTTCAGTTTTAATTAAGGTTGCAGAATAGAGTCTAGGACTAGTATCTAGGTGTTGGCAAAATTTCCAATGCCACTCTCATTTTTTTTCCCCGGAAACATCGGGATGGAGTAAGAGGCAGTATTTCAGCATAGAATAATTGTGAAATATGCATAGACTAGTAATGTCTGCTCGAAAGTTACTCTTGAACAAAAATAAAAAGGTAATTAATGTTTCATTCATGTGCGTATACTAAGATCACGTGAATTAGCCAGAAAACTGAAGGGAAGAAAAGTTTATTGCAGACAGCTTAAAAAATATCTATTACTCACCATGTCCAAGTATACCAAATACTAAGCACCTACTTATGTTTCTGCTGCATATATAACTGTAAGGAAAATGATCTCATGGATTCACAAGGTAGAGGTAAAAATCATAACTAATGACAGGTTTTGGAGCTTCTTTGCTACTGTGGGTCAATCACCCCTAGAAACATGCAAGTCAGGGCTACATAAATAAAAGCAAATTTATTTAGTAGGGCTTCAAATGTAGGCCAGAAAATATAAAGGAGTAATTAGCACAGTAATAAAGAAAATACAGGCATGCTTCTATTCTCTCGTATGAACATCTAGAGTAGAAATTTGGAGAAGAAAGAAAGATAAAATGAAAAGAAAGAAAAGCAAGGAGAGTGCCTGTGAGCTGGAAATGGAAAGAGGGAGGGCAGGCAGGAGACAGGAAAGAAGGAAGAAAATGTGTGTGCTTGTAGATAGCAAAAATAGCAGAAATCAAGATACTGAAGAGGAAAACAAAGAGGGGACGAATCGTGAATATGGGGTGAAGATATACTTACTGAGGGAAGCAAAAAAAAAAAAAGCCAGCCACATACACACAATGACAGCGTCCATCAAGTAATATCAGTACTATAATCATTTCTTGACTTTTTAAGTTACTACAACAAAAGGCTTTTAAAGAATATGTTGCTATCTTATAGATACTCTCATAAATGTCAATTTCTTTTCTTGGTATTTACCTGAATGCAGAGATTTAGCCCATAAGCCTAGGTTCCTTTTTTATAGTTCCAAGAGCTAAAAAAACAGAAGCTTACAGATATACGCAATGTCTTTGGTAATTATGAAAAACAAAATTGTCAGATATCTGGAATGCTTCCATTTATCCTTCTCAACTTCACTGAAACATATTATGAATCACTTGACAGAACTCGCTAACATACTGGAGAAATATTTGAGAGGAGGATCATGTGTGAAAATAGTTAAGCGAGTACTGAATTAGAAGGGATCACCTACTTTGACATATTTTTATAATTATGTGTCTATAAATGTATGTGTAATATATCTATGTATGCATGTGAATGTATATGTGTGTATATACATATATACACAAACACACTGGCAAATCTGTGAAATGTTTTAGCAGCCAAGTATCCTATTGAATCAGAAATAACTTGCTTTTAAAGGCAGTCCCTGATTTAGAAGCACTAACTGAACAGGAGCTGTGCGGGTCCCACGTGCTCGCCTCCTGCACCCCAACTCCTCCTGTGGTTATAGTTCCAGTACCAGAGCTGCGGGGAACAAGCTCCCCCCATCCTGCATCCCAGCAGGAAGGACGCTGTCTGCCCCCAGCACCTCACCTCCTCGGGGCTACTGGGGGAGTGCAGGGGCCCAGAAGTCTGATGGACTCAGCTGCAAAATGCGGACAGCAGTACCCACCTCAGGGACTCAAGTAAGAAGGGTGTTTAGAGAGACCCTTTCGGTACCTGAAACACAACACTGCTTCAGAGCAGGGAACAGTGGAGGATACTTGTTCCCTGTGAGAGCTGTGTTCTGGGTAAATGGATTTCAGGGAGCTGTGCTGCAAATCACTGTTTATACAAATGATCCATGGCTAATCACGAGGTTAAAAACCTGCCTTCCAGTTCAGTTTACCATTCAGCCAAGATATTCCCTTGCACCTGTTTTAGATAAAGGAATGAACAGAAAATGAAAACTTAACTGATTAAAGCACAAAATTATAAAAATTGAAGACAGTTGGATCTTAGCATTCAGATTTTTTTTTTTTTTTTTTTTTTTGGTATATGATTTCCCGTTGCTTTTTGAAATATGGGTCAGTTTTGTTCAGTATGGGCAAGTGAAAGTTGGCTCAAAGTAAGGGAGGGAGTTGTCTTTCAAAGGGCAGACTGCTGTATAAAGCATATGCAGGGGACAAGCTCTATTGTTATCTGCCATCCGCCTCTGACCTCCCCCCCTGCCCTCTCACCAGCCCCGGGAACTCACAGGACTCGGAGTTTTCCACCAATCTAATCTAACGCCGCCTTCCTAGCACCTGCTCCTGCTGGCAAAGGCTCCCCAAGCTGAGAGGTTCTCATCCTTCAAACTCAGCCCAAGTCCCTGGCCACAGTTAGCTACTCACTCCTTTGTGCTCCCTTGTCCAATCTCTTACATAGGAGTCATCACACGGTGTTTTCACGGCTTGTAAGGTGTTACCATTTAAAAACTGTGAGTTCCTACATCTTATTTCAGTGTCTTCTACATTATCCAGAGCACATTTACTCTTTTATTTTTCTTCAGCACCTACTATGTGCCAGGCTCTATCATAGATGTGGAGGACATTTTGGTTCTCACAAAACTTAAATTGTGGAAGAAGTCCAGGAGACACAAGATAAATAAGTAGTTGTACTATATGTTAGAAGATGATTTTTTTAAAATAATGGGAAAGGCGGCTACAGAAAGCTGAGGATTGAGGGCTTTTTGCTTCAAAGGCTTAGGTCAGGGAAGGCCTTGTTGAAAAGGAGACATCTGAGCCGGTGATCGGCTTGGAGCCAGCCAGGGAGTGATCTGGGCAGCTATTTGGGGACCAGTGTCCTGGGCAGTGCAGGGCCTGAGCCATTTTCACACTTAGGGGGTGCCAGGGAGGAGCCTGGGGCAGGGGACAAAGGAAGCACAGGAAGACTAGCCAGAGGAACGATCTCATCTCTTCCTTTAAGAAAGGGTTTCAAGGGTGCACAGGTGGCTCAGTGGTAGAATGCTCGCCTTTCATGCAGGAGACCTGGGTTCCATTCCTGGACCATACACCCCCCCCCCCCCCCCAAAAAAAAACGGTTTCAGAAGGGGAGTAGCGTCCTCCAAATTTCATTTGAACAGTCACTTTCACTGCCTGTGATATGAGCTGCAAGGTGGAGGCCACTGTGATGACTTGGGGATATACTTGTGAGCCTGGCTGTAGCAGTGGAGGCATGAGACATGGTCAGATGGCAGGTTTACTTTGAAAGTAGGGCCGCCAGAATGCTCTGGTCGATTGGATACAGGATGTCAAGAGAGAATGCAAGTGTGACTTGGATTTTGATGTGAAACTGGGAGAACAGCATTGCCATTTTAGACATGAGGAAGGCTGTGGGTACAGCAGATTGTGCCTTCAGTTTTGACGTGCTTAGATTGAGATGCTCACTAGGGATCTGTTGGAGAGCGTGAATTGGCTATGTGGATCTGAAGTTCAGAGAAGAGAGGAGAGCTGGAGATAAAAATGTGGGTAACAATAGCATTTAAAGCTTGAATCAGCTCACCCAGGAATCGCCTGAAGGATGCAGGCTGGGATGCCCAGTTTTTAGAGAATGGGTTGTTGAGGCTCCTGCCAGCAGCAAGACTGAGAAGCCAGCCAGAGAGGTAGGAGGAAATCCAGGAGAGTGTGGAGTCCTAGAGGCCACATTTCTTCAAAAATGAAGGAGAAAGGGAGCTTGCCAGCCCTTCCTCAAGGAACTCAGAGACGAGTGGCCTTACAGGGACAGAACATCAGGCTTGCGTGGGCCACAGGGCACAGGATCCTGAATTGCCCTTAAGCAATTGTCATGAGCTCACTGTGGAATCTAGGAGTCTATGTCTCTCTGTCCTCACGGGCAATCTGGAAAGAATGGTGGCTTCCTGGGATTCCCACCCAAGGGGAAAGGCAGGAGTTTGCCCCAGGGGCATAGTGCTTTCTTTACCTACACTTTTCATGCCCCTGCCCTTGATTTTGAAATGAATCTCTGAAGACACACTCCCCGCCCCACCCTTTGAGAATCATGGCCACATGAGAAATCTGCACAGATGAGAGTGTGCTCCAGAACCCCAGGTTGGTGACACTGTGAGAACTGTTAGAGAAAACCCATGCTCAAATGTGCTTTCTCCCTACCTACGCTGCTTGCTATCTGGCCATGCAGACTTGGTTTCTCTAAGTCCTCACACAGGTTTCTGACCTCTTGCGATCGGCTCACCTTTTCTACAGATTTGCTCACTGAATCTCTTAGTACAAGCAGCTTAGCCATGGACATTAGGTTTTGTTTTCTTTTCCTGGTTGATTTGGCCAAATATTACCAAGGGAGATGTTAACAGGGTTAAGAAAGCCTCATTTAACTTTCTATTTTGAAAAAATAGATTTGTAGAGGAAGAACCTTACTCATGGAAGGAGAAATGATTACAGATAGGGTTTGTACTTGAGGGGTAGATGGAAGCTTTGGTGGCCCCAAAACCTTTGTCTGTTTGTAAGGGACAGAACTAGGAAAAAAAAAAACCTAATAATTTGTAAGGATAGAAGTTGCAGGCGCTTTAAAGATAGTTACGGAGAATCCACACTTCTTAAATAGAAATCGCTTCACAGTGAATTACTAACTAATTCATTCTGGTAGACTCTGCAAAATAAAATGTTTCATAAGTAGCATCACTAATTGGTAAATAACATGGATTCCTTGTCTTTAAAAAGTTAACAGTTTATGAAAAAAGCAGAATTGTGTATGATCAATTATAGTTTTGTTTTAACTTTTTATTGTTTCTCCTAGCAAACTGTTAGCTCCTTGGGGAAAGAAATCTGTTTTGTTGTGAATAGCTTGATGAATGGATGAATGGACAACATAATAACAATAATTTAAAGTAATAAGTGTTTTAAAACAAGCAGGTTAAAAAAAGTGCTTTGGAAACACTATGGAAAAAGTATTAATATGAGAAGTTGTGGGGACATTTCATGGAGGACATGCCATTCGTTCTAAGCTTTAAAGGATGAGTATGTTTTTCCCATTTCAGAAAAGACAAATTCTACCAGGCATAGCTTGGGACAGAGTTAAAATAGATAGAGCATTTAGAACATCAAAACAAGAAAGTAGCTTTCTAGGCATGGGAATTTCTGTTGGAAACACTATGGTAATGAGATTGGAAGGACAAAATTATGGGGGTAGGATTAAAAAAGTACTTTCCCTTACTGAGAGGAGAAAACGAACAAGCAGAAAAATGATGCAGGAGAAATCCCAAGTGAAAAGGTAGCAAGGGAGAGATTCAAAAGCAAAGAAGAACCCAGAAGGTATGGCTGAATAAAACAAGGGGCTAAATTTAGCTGTGCTTGGAGATGGCAATAAAAAACAAAACAAAGCAAAAATGACCTTAGAAGCCAAGACTAGAAATGCCATTCAGATTAAAGTTTCGTTAGTCAATAGCAAGACTTGACATCCGCATACTTCTCCAAGGTCATCCAACTGTTCACTGATAGAACCTCCAGTATTCAAGGCTGCTACATGCCTGGTGTTCCTGCCAACATGCCAACCAGTCAGGTCGCAGGTGGGGGCTTGCATTTGAATTACTGGAAGTCAGTCACTAAGAAGAAACATTGAAAAATGGAATCCACAATGTTTTGTTTGCAGGGAATTGGTTTGTCAACATTACTTGGGCACATATTGGTTCACACCTTAAGTAAACTACAATGTATCAGAAACATTATCCTTGTTAAGTACATAATGCCACTGAAATTGGTCCCCTAAGGAGTACAGTTTACTGAAAAGATAATGGCAAGAAATGTAGCAATGCTGGGTGGTTAAAGTGCACTTCCAGGGAGCAGAGGAGCATCATGTAATGTGTGAAGTTTTTAAGCACATTCTGGTTGGTTTCAAATACTTTCAAGAGGTACAAAGATTTGCAGACCAAGGCTGTGATTTTTGCCACACTGCTGTCAAAATTGTTCTATAATCTGCTAAGTTTTTCTCAAATAGAAATGCAAAGTCATTAACATTCCCCAAGAATTCAGGGACCAGGCTGATTCCAAAGAAACTCAGACACTTGACTTTCCCCTCACCATTGAAAGTTGGCAATGGAGAGAACATGTTTTCCAATTATCCTATGGTACTTAGGCTAATGCTTCTCAAACTCTTATCTGGAGGTCTTGTTAAAATGCAGATTCAGTAGGTCTGAGCGGAGCCTGGGAATCTGCATTTCCAGCTCCCACAGGCTACCTGGGATTCTGACAAGCTCTCAGTAGCTAGACTTCAGGGTCCTTTGAGACCCAAGTTGGAAGGGACAGCTCCCACTGGATGCCGGTATCACTGTTTGTACCCCCACAATGCTGTCATTACATAGTTTCCTGAGTTCATTACAATGCTGCTATTTATTTTTGCAGCCTTTATAAAACCTACTATGAAGCTGGAGCACAAGAATCGATTGAATGAATGAATACGGAAGGGAGTGTTCACTCAATCAGAAGTGGCAAATTCTGCTGTGCGAACAGATTTACTTATTTTGTAAGCAAAGAAGAGCTAAATGGATGAAAACACTATCTCCATAGGTAAGCTCTGGATTAAAAAAATATGGTTGGCATAAGTACATTCTTCCATTCAATCTGCAATGATGGTTATTTTGTCACAGAAATACAGTGCGTTTGATTTCTAAAGACATTACTGCCTTCGCCTCTAGACTTACATAGCCTGTTGGTTGACATAGGCCACCAATATTCTTGTGAAAATATTTGAGCATAGAAAAAAAATGATAAAGAAAATAAAGCATACCTTCTTGGTCTTATTTTCTTGTTTCTGGTTCTTTTAGCTCTGCGGACATTCACTTAATAAGCCCTACAGTACTTTTTTGAAATACAAGTATTATAATTAAAATAGAACATCTACAATTAAACTGGAGGGCTCCCTGTCTTACGTAATCATAATGAGATGTAGATATAGGGTGAAAACTAGAAAAAAATAGCCACTGATCTTCTGAATTCAGCCACTATTAAATAACAGGACTCAGTGGCTGGTCCATTGAGTGATTGCTATTGGCCTCAAGTGAAGGCTAATTGACTCACACATCCCGTGCAGTTAAGTCTGTCCCCAAGGTACAAGGTCTGTGATAGCTCATTACCTGGGAGGTAGCATTTTGAAAGAAAAACAAATACAATGGACATATAGTTGCAGCTTCCCCAGATAATTTAACATAGACTTAACCTCACTTGTAATTAATCTGCAGAAATAAAACTTTGATGGAAAAGACGGTGGTCTCTTTTAATTGGCAAGCAAGGAAAATAAGACAGGGTTTGTTTGTAGACCTAGATGTACGTCAACTTGATTTGTGGACTTGTTGATGAAGTTGAAGTGAATAATCCTCCAATAGTGGATGGTAAAGGGGGATGCTTGGGTCTGAAGTAAGGGTATGGAGCTGGGCACAGCCATATTTGGTGCCCAGGAGCAGTGGAACTCAGGCTGACTTATGGACAAAACCTAAATTCTGCTCCTGGTTCAGTCATTCATCAGTCAATGACTAAGGTAAAGTACCTTATGTCTTTGGTTTCAGCTCATGAGTTAAAGGTGGGTATTGTCACCTGTCCTAAGTACCTTGACTTGTTATATGAATCAAATTAGAAACCACACATATTATTTCAACAGCCCATTCCATACATACACATTGAGAGACTTCTCAACAGCAAGTACAGTGCTAAATGCTACAAAGGGTTACACAAATGCATGATACATTAGAGTTAATTGAATTTTCTTGTCAGACCACAAGAAAATCTTTGTTTTAATTCTTTTTGAAAGCCTCCCTGATATATTTTACACTGTCTTACCTTCATTAGTTCAATACAATAAATCTGAAAAAATCTCTCTGGAATGATTTGGGGGTGTCATACCTCAAAGTCCCATGTTCCACGTCAAGCCTCACCCATGACCCCAAGCTGAGGATATGAGATGGAGGAGAGAGTGGATAAATGAATTCTGCCACCTTATGCATCTCCCTTGCAGAACCTTTTTCTTCCTAAGTTAAATCCTTACTCTCAGCTCCCTTAGCTATCAGTTCTACTTCCTCCTAAAGTGGCTTAGAGGGAGAATGGGTTTTCCTTAAGGTGTCTGTTGCTTGGATTCCAATTTATAGAAGTGAATATTGCAGACATATTTAGAAAGATACACTTTGCTTGCCTGAATATAGAAGACATGTTATTAAATTCCCAAAATGTGGGCCGAGCCCTGCTTTTGCACAGGATAGCGATGAAAACACAAGATCTTCTCCCTTCTTTCATCTTACTTTGTGGTTAAGACCATTTATTTCCTTTAACCTAGGTGACAGATTTCTGGAATATTTATTATTAAAAATCAGTTTCTGTTCATTTTTTCCCTTTAGTTGTCATCTCCATAGATCTTTGCATGATAAGTAGTTCCAATATAATCATGAATATTAAAGGTAACTTTATTCTCAAAAAATGAAATTGGAAAGAAGACTATAAATATTAAAGTAAAAAAGTTGGACCGGTTAAAATACTATAGTGAATGAAATAACAGAAGAAAAGAATAAAGCAAACCATTTAAATCTGCAAATCACAAAAATTTATGTTGTTATTAAAACCTATAACTTATTGATTGCAAGAGCTCAGAAAATATTTAAAATTTTTAAGCCTACAAGAAAATGCCAGGTGACAGAGGTTTAAATGAAGAAGCACATTTATAAAATAAAATAAAGTAAAAACAGATAACTGAGATGATATTTTCATTGCAAAGCATAAGCCTACATATAATCAGAAATAAGACCACGAAAGGACAGTGGGATTTGTCTCTAATATACTTAAGAGCCTTGAATTCACTTGTTTCTCTAAGTAGTCACATAAGACAACCATTTCAGAGGATAGAATTTATTTCCCTAATTAGAGGGGCTGAACCAATGTAAAACACTTTGCCAATGCATAAGACCGTTACCAATATTAGTAGGTACAATAGCATATGTCTCAGATTAAGGATAATAGTAATAAAAGGCAAAAGGACAGATAATGCAGTGGTCATGATTTAGAAAGACACAAGAGAGCCTTCTTGATGCGACCTGTAACCCAAATTGCATCAGAGGAAAGACTGGGGAAGTACTAATAAGGACAGGATAAACTTATGAAGCATGTAACAACATGGATGGACCTAGAGAACATTATGCTGAGTGAGTCTAGCCAAAAACTAAAAGACAAATACTGTATGGTCCCACTGATGTGAACCGACATTCGAGAATAAACTTGGAATATGTCATTGGTAACAGAGTCCAGCAGGAATTAGAAACAGGGTAAGATAATGGGTAATTGGAGCTGAAGGGATACAGACTGTGCAGCAGGACTAGATACAAAAACTCTAAAATGGACAACACAATAATACCTAATTGTAAAGTAATCATGTTAAAACAGTGAATGAAGCTGTATCTGAGCTATAAAAAAAAAAAGTGTGTCTATAGTTATAAATTGCCTTTTTAATGGTGATGATAGTAGCTGACATCAAGTATGATAAGAAGATGAGAATGTCAGCATCAATTTTTATTAGCACTACAAACAATAGGTTATATATTTAATTTAGCTTCATTTGTATTAGTATTTTTGTAAGAGTTGCTCTAGAGACAATGAAAGGGCCAATGCATTCTGAAAAGAACAATTAAATAAAGTTGCCAATGTTCCCTTCGGCACAGTCCTAACTTTAGCACTGCCGCATTTTATAAGATACTCAAGATTTCACCGTTGTGATTTTGGATTGCAACAAATCCACGGAATAAATTTTAGAAGCAATCATAGTAAATGGCTACAGGTGTCTAGAAACACAGACGGCACTAAAACATAAGCTTCCATAGAAACCAGTACCTTTTCCCTAAGTCAATAGAAAGTGACAATTAGGATCTATATCTGGGTCATCTTAACCATTTAAGATTATCTGTTGGGACCTACGTAGTCTTAACACGTTTATTCCTGTTGAGAATAAGTGACCAAAAATTAAAAACGGTTAAGAGGGGAAATGGTAGGTTGTATATATGGTGACAGAATTAAAATTAAAAAAAAAATTATCCATGGAACTGCACAACACAGTGAGCCCTAAGTTAAACCACAGACCATAGTTAATAGTAAAATTATAAAAATGTGCTTTTATTAATTGAAACAAATGTCCCCATACCAAGGCAACGTGCTAATAATAGAATTTTATCTGGGAATTCTGCATTGCATGCATGATTGTTTTGTAAACCTACAACTTCTGTGATAAATTTAAAATGTTTAAATCATCAGTTAGTACTTTTTATAAACTGGTTCTTATTAAAGAAAAGTAGGCACCTTAATTGTGTGTTTTTGTGTGTGATTTTTTCCCAGCAATTATCACCAGCTTTTTGAGCTAGTCTAATGACAAATCAGGTGAACAGATAATCTGCCGAAAAAAATAATTTTAGAAAGTTAGAAGAATATGAAACATTATTTTTTATTAAAATATATTCTTTCTTAGAATTTCAAAAAACTAGGCTGGTAGAAGGCAAATAATAAGGATTAAAGTGTAGAATTTTTAAATTCCAGCTGCTTGAGGACAGGAACAATGAATCAATTCTCTGTCTTTTTTTAGAAAAGTTGTAGATTTACAGAAAAACCATGTAAAATATATAGCATTCCCGTCCATATAGCTCCCTTTTGTTGACACTTTGCATTAGTGTGGTATCTTTGTTACAACTGATGAAAGAATATTGAAATAGTTTTATTAATTATAGTCCACAGTTTACATTCCGTGAATTCATTTTCCATACACCACCCTATAATGAACAACTTGTACTAGTGCTGTTATAGTTCATGTAAGAACCACTTCTTTTTTATGTTTATTTTAGACATTTGTGTATGAGATAGAGCATAGCCTGGTGGTTAAGAAACTGAACTCTGAGTCTGTAATTACTTTCTAGTCTGAGTTTCTTATTAGTAAGAACTATTTCCTTAGACTATTTATTTTCATCTTCTTCATCTGAAAATGGGAATAATGATACTCTCTACCTCTTAAAATTAGTGTTAGTATTAAATGAGACAGAGTGATGAAGAATGCTAGCGAGTATCCAGTACACAAGGCGACCTCAAGAAATACTAGTTTTATTATAATTGTTAATGCTAATAAAATGCATAAGTTATAATTTCTATTTTTCAGAAAGTTTTCCTTAAACATTTTCCCCACAAATTTGCTCCTTTCTGCTAATTCCTTCATTTTTCTGTATGAATTATATATTTCTCCTTAGCTATTTCTCCTTAACATACTATTCTTTCCTCAGAATTCCCTTTTGTTTTTCAAGTTATTTTTTAAGAAATATCACTCAGAAGGCCTCCCCTCCTCTTAAGTGGTTTGATTTCCTAAAATGACTCTGAAATACAGTCGCTTTAATAGATAAGATGCATCTTCAGGGGTGCTCAGATTCTGCTACTGTAAAAGAGCAGCAGGAAATTATGCCCAGGTATTGCAAACATCTTGCCCAGTTTGAGCACTTGATCATTTTAAACTTCTCTTGATTATTCTACAGTGACCAGCTAGACAACAAGTCCCCAAACAACAGATAGAACTTTGAAAATGGAGGAGAGTTAAAATGCAAAAATTTAAAGGAACCAGGAAATTCAAGAGTTTAACCCTGTGCAAATATGCAGACTTAGTATAAGCCCTGCATTTATAAAAGTAGTTTACATTAAAAATGTTAAATGTGAAATGGGCAAAGCAGGCATGGCCATGGGTTCCCAAGTCCCAAACTTCCACAATAAGGGAATCAGCGTGAAAGTTTGTTCTGAATTGTAATAAATACATGTCCCACTAAATAAGTGCACCCCAGCTCTGTCAGAATGAGTAATATGCAACACAGAAGTAAGTAAGATAGCATGTGTTCCAAGAATCACAGAGCACGGTTGTCTGGGAAAATGATCATATACATTGGTAAGGCATATATTACACCTTTCAGGGTAAATCAAGACACTGCTAGGCATCCTCTATTTTCTACATATTTCCCTGAGAGACCCACACTAGACCATGCCTGTTTCAGAAAGGTGAATTAAAAATGGATTAGGGAAATACATAGCAACAGCAAATCTAGAAGAGGGATATGGACTCACGTAATTTCTCGAGAAAATGCCATCAGTGCAGAAAATTTTTCATCACCATGCATTTCTTTTTAGAAATGTACTTTTTTTTTGCTATGTTTCAACAAAAACTTCTGAAAGAAAATCTAACTGGAGTAGATTCTACAAAACCTATTAAGGTGGATTTTTTAGAATATTGCCTGATGTGTAGTCACACTAAGATGAACTTGCCAAAATAACATAAAAGACACATTTATCTTCAAATGTGTATGTTAAAAAGGAATGCGGTACCTGATGGAAATATCTAACTATTTAATGCAAAAAGGGGAGAACTTGCACTTGGATTGTCACATGCCTAGATTCACTACAGGATGGCTCGGTTATTCACTTGCCATCAACACGAAGCAAATCGCAGCAAGGTACGTTCATAGGGTGAGCCCAAACTCCACAAAGAAAAGTGAGCATCGCTCACATTACAGCCAAATGTCTCTTTGTTTTGCTACCAAAGCATTAGACCAAACTGTTTTGGATCACTTATCTGTACAGTTGTTTCCTTTCTCTGCTTCTTTGTTGTGCAGACATACCTGGTACGAAATAAACCTGTTGGCTTAGTTTTCACCTCAAACTGAGAAATCTGAGGCTTGAAAAATACAAATCATCCTAACAACTAAAGTCAATCGATACCAGAAAATGTGATGGGTGGCAAATCTTACCTGAGCTCCTGGATTAAAGAATCCATTGGCACTGTAGACATAAAAAAAAAAAGAAGATTCAATTTGTTTATGATTTTCAAAACTGTATGACCGAAACATTTCACCCACCTAGAGATAACAACAAATAAATGATTAGTACAGACCCCACCTGGTTTCCGACTGGGTGGATTGATCTCTTCGGGTTCTGGTCTTCTGGAGGAAAGAGGACAGATTAGTACGGCTCAGAGCAGCCCAGCTCTGAGGTGGTGCCTTGGGTGGCCCTGGACCTTGCAATCATTGATTGGACAAAGTACTTGTCTCTAGAGAGTCACAGAAAACTTTTGAGAGTGTGAAGGTCTCTGATTATTTAATAAGTCAATTTCGTTGTATATAGGATGTTATCTAACATAGTCCCAGGATTATATTTGTATTGACATTAAGTATTCAATTATAATTGGCAACACTTTACTAAAGGACTATGTCCCAAGATTATATCCCATAAACTTCATACATATGAAAGGAAGAGGATATGCTTTGGCTATGTTATTATCAACAACCTTATAAAAATAGGGAATATGCAGAAAAAAGAGCTTTGACTTTTCTGCCTAAAATGATGGTAACTAAAGAAGCTAGTATTTATAAATACCTGCCTACACAAGTATAAACAGCATATTGAGAGAGTGAACAGGTGGTATTAAAGATTACTCATTCTCCACAGGAAACATCAGTTGTTTCATCTCTAGAAGAACATTTTGGCTCTATTTAAGGGTATATATGTATGTGCCAAAAGAATTTGAAGTTCAAGGAGAACTGCAAATTAAAAAAAAACAAACCAAATTTTAAAAGTATGCTTTTAGAAGTCAAAACAAGAAATTCAAATAATCCAAATATAGTCCTAGTGCGCTGATGCATTTGATAGATGTGACTTGGTCCTAAATGAAGATAACAAACTTTTTCCAAAAACTTATATTCGATGGACAAGTTTGTTTCATAAAAATATAATGTTTAAATCTATTGCATCCCACATATTAGGATGTAGAGTTAATCACTTCAAAAATAAGTTAAGCTAAAAGTAGAAAAGAATACAGTGCAAAACTTATGTTGAGTAGATAAAAGTCCCACATCTCGTACAGCACTATTCTGCATTTTTGTTAACCATGGTAACATTTTAACTAAAAAAAAAAACAAAAACTTTCAGTTAATTAAAAATAATAAAATTACATTAAAACTAATATTAAATTTAAAATAATAAAATTATTCTGGATTTTTTCCCAAAGAAGAATTGTCTACCTTGACTAGATATATAGCCTATAGCTTATGAAAGCATTCCATTTGATTCGTTATTTTCAACTGCAAATTTCAGAACTCTTCCAAATGATGGCATGGTTGCTGATGTGACTCAGCTCTTCCTGCAAAGGGTGGGGTGGGATAGGAAACAGCTATCCAGGGTGCTTTCAGAGGCCATGGTGAACCCACTGTTTCCCACTTAGAATTAAGGGTCACAAAAATATAACTAATTAAAATAAAAGTTATTTTCCTTAAGGGGTATTACTGCCAGTCAATCCTGTTTTCCAGATGTTTAAATCATCAAGGGTCTGTTTATATTTCAATATTACATTACCATCTGTTGGTTACAAAAAGAGAGGGATAACCGGCAAGTTAAACCTTTCAGATATGACTTTGCAGAGCTACTGAAAATTCCCAGCAGGGATAGTCACAAAACAATCATCATTTTATTGAAGGAAGTTTAGACTAGGAGGCACTAAACCAGGTAACATAAAAATCAAAACCTGCTTTGGCAATAAATTCACAACTCTGCCTTTTCCCTTGACCATTAAAGGTCACCTCAATATTTTGAAGGGCTCGAGGCTTCCCTTGCTGAACCTTCTGTTGTTTTACATGACGGTCAGATCTACTCATGATTGTGCTTCGTAAAAATTGGCATCATACATCACCGTGGACTTTTCTGACTCCTTTAGCTCCTGGTTCACAATATTTCACCTCTCAACGCCAACAGCCAGTGTCCTAGCTTGATTTAGAAAGAGAAGCCCTGAGAAAGTTGTAATCATTCTGACTACACATTAGGGACCATGCGTTGGAACTCCCGTATTTCATGGTGTGTTGGGCACGGTGTCATGGAACCCGCTTGCTTACTCACCCTCGGTTCCTTT
This sequence comes from Tamandua tetradactyla, assembly GCF_023851605.1. Taxonomy (NCBI): domain Eukaryota; kingdom Metazoa; phylum Chordata; class Mammalia; order Pilosa; family Myrmecophagidae; genus Tamandua; species Tamandua tetradactyla. The sequence continues at coordinate 95,451,457 of NC_135332.1, forward strand.
AGAGCGAGTGCGCAGCATTTTATCTTCAGCCTCTGCATCCATCTGTAACATTAACACAAAGTCCTGAGGTCATGCTTTTGACATTGACCAAAACAGGGAAACACATAATTAGGAGTTGTGAAAGTCATTATGAAAAACAGAGTTGCTTTCTCTGCTTTTGCATTGCCTTCCAGTTCTACAGGGATATAACTGTGACTGCCCGCATTTCCTGCTAGCTTTGGAAATACTTCTATAGATGCTGGGAGCCAGAGAGAACGGCTATGAGAGGGCAGCTGGCCTTGTCCATGAGTGTTTGACAGTGATTCAAACACACTGGCCTTACTAAGATGGAAAAAAGGATTGTCTGATTAACAGGGGTTGTGAAAGAGACAACACCTCAAAGGCCAAGCCAAAATATTTCAGGCTGATTTACAAAGATCTGATTCTCTTACATTTGTGGATCCTTTTTGATACATACCCCTTTCTAAAGTGGGGTAAAAAGAAACAGAAAGGCAAACTTCTGAGATGCTCCCAGGACATACTATGGGAAACCTTTGGTCAACAAATGACAAGAATTTCCTCCCAGAATTCCAGAATAAAAACCAGTTATAATCATTCAAATATAAGAAAGGTGAAATTTTAGGGATGTGCATTTCAGCATCAAATTCCTTAAACGTCATTTCTAAACACTGTCAGTATAACCAAAGAAATTACCAATGGCATGCAAATATTTTAAAAGTCTTGTTTTTTTCTCCATGTGGAGGTAGACTCAGAAGTAACTCTACGCATTGCACCGGAATCCTCTAAAAGCCGATTAGCTTAATTCACCGCCTCACGTTATCAGAAGGGATTCTTAAATATAAATAAGTTGTTTTGCTTGTTGAAAATCAGAGGCAAGCAGAAGGCGACACTAGATGCCGTGTGACATGGTAATGGGAAATGCGTCTCTGCTCTCGCAAGCTGAGTTGTGATTGAAGGCACTGACCTGCCATAGACTTATAATAGGGGAGCAGGTGTGGCAATGATGGACTTTAATTTCCTTTAATAAACCTTTTATGTGCCACACTTTTACTGCCATTCGATGCTCTCCAAGGTCCTGCACATAATAGGTTCATTACTTTTGATTACTATAGTCTATTGAGACAAACAACTCCAGAACACACTATATATTATGTTCAGTTAAACCAATATAGACTATTTATCCATTGTGTATTTTTCACCTGCAACACTACAGACAGAATTAACAACAGCTCTCATAAGCTAAAACTATTAAAACCACCAGTACACTTTTGTCATCATTTTATAATAAATACCACACCAATCACTGAACTGTTTTTAAATTGGCAAACAAAAAGCATCCACAGCTTTGGCTGAAGAGCAGTTTCTTTAGTCTAAATAAAACAGTTCATTATTATGAATATTTTATAAATACACAATAAGGGAATATAAAAATAAAAACAGGGATTTTTTTTTCCTGTCCATTTTCCTTCCTTTAAAACCACATGAATTTATGACAGATGTGAAACCGCCCAGGATTAAAATAGCTTGGTTTACTCAGGATGGCGAGCAGGCATCTGAAATCCTCCTTCTCCCATGAGGATCTCGGTTGCATATAAAGTGACTGAACTTGTGCAAACTCCCTTCCATGGGCTAAATGAATAACTAGATTAGGAGAGATCAGTAGTGTGTGAGGGTTAAAATGATGCAAGCCGTGACCTCTTTCTGAAGAGGCTGTACCCATGGGTAGACATCGATACAGCTGATTCTAATACTATCCCACTGCTCAGTATTGTCAATCCTCCCAAATGCTCTGAAAAAATTCCCCTAAAGGTGAGTGAAGATGGAACTCCATGAATTTCTTTACCAAAACTGAAATACAGATCACAAGGAGTTGCAGCACATACTCACAAAAGCTACAAAAACATACTTAGATGCAACGCTCTTTATAGCAGCCTTAAACCTAATTCTATTTTACAGTTTATCAAAGGGCTGGGCCATTCTGCTTTCATCCCTTGCAGCTACCTCCCCACAAAAGTCATTGGAAGAAATGTATAAATATTCATGGGCCCCTGTTCCACTGTGCTTGGAACTCTGTTTTCATAATTGTATTTCAATGAGCTATTGTCCTCTTATCGGTGAGGCATTTATATCTGAGATAACAATATTAGGAACTGATAACTTGTTCATAAGACTCAAAGTTTTCAGATTTAACTTTTGGGCCAAGCTGCAGGAGTTGTATGGATCGAGGCCATAATATCCAGTCCATCTATTTCACTTTCTTTCTTTCCTTCATCCTTGAAGAACAACAATGAAAGCTACTAAGTTTGGTTTCTAGTCATGCCTTGTAGCTCATTGGAGAATATGAATATCAGAAACCTAAAGTACATGTGCTTTTCTCTTGAGAGGTGGACAGTTCTAACATCATGAGATATTCTCTCTCTCCTCAGATCTCATTTCAAAAATGTCTTTGACCTCTAGAATCTTTTACATGGGAGTAGAAATTTCGAATTATTCTTTTGGATTATTCTGATCAACTTTAATACACTCCTAATAGGTTACTTAATTTAAGTAAAATCTACCCTCATTTTTTGATGGGGACATCATTTGGGTCACTGTTCATTAAAGGTGGAAAGAGATTTCTACCTCAGTGCAGAGGAGGTTAAAATGATTAACACCCCTTCAAATCTTTTATAATTACAGAAGAGGCATATGATTATGGAATGATTCAGGAAATCAACCTAAAGAACATGTGCTGCCATCTTGAAAATTACACTTCTTATTGGGAAGTCTGTTTTTTCCATTAGAAAAAGAGCCTTGAAAATGTTTAAGCTCTAATATGCTGACAAAACTGCAATTAATTTCATAAAAACATGAAGAGGGGTTGCAATGGTAGTTCAAGTGGTAGAATTCTCGCCTGCCATGTGGGACACTGGGGTTTGATTCCAGCCCCATGCACTTCCCAAACAAATAAGCAAACAAATGAAAATCCAAACAAACAAAATTCAACAAACGATGCACAATAAGGGGATACTCACATGGAAAAAGAATGAAATGTGGCCCCCACCATACAGCATACAAAAAAAAAAAAAAAGAAAACCCAAAGAGTTTTTATTTCTTTTTTAAAAAGCTGTCGTCCAGATTTCTTTATAGCTCTCACTCCATTATTTATGGATCTCATTCTATTATTTATGGAGAGGAACAACACATAATAAGATATTATCAAATTTCTCTCATTTAATCGCCAGCATCCCCAGGATTAGATGCTATCAAACCCTTGGAGAAAAAGAATACCACATCCAGCCAGAAAAGTTCTTAGCTGTCCGAATTAGAAACTTGACAGTGGGAGTCAGGGGAAGCTTCTCCAGAGGATGGGGTACTAGACCAATCTTGGATGAGGGTAAGGGTGAGCTGGGCTGAAACAGAGGACATGGGCTCCAGGAAGAGGGGTTAGTGGAGGACTAGAAAGGAATGAAAAAGAAAAGAAAACATCAGGAGTTGAGAAGCATCGCCTATCAATATTCACCAGTTTTTTTTTCACTTAACCATTGAGCACAATCATTAAGTCTATGGTCAATTAAGACGGAAACTTTCCTTTTTGGGAAGAAGAAATCTAGGAGGACAGTCTGCTCCCACCTTCACAAGACCACTCTCCTAATGCCACCCACTGCTCTTTTGGGTATCATTTTGGAACAACAGGTGGGAAGCTTACATCTGAGTCCAGCATATTCTGAAATTGCTCAGAAAGGAGCATTAATTAACTTGATTCCACTCTGTATCCAAGGCTGAAAATCAAACTCATTCTCTTCTCTATATTGGTCACCAAGTTGGACCCAGTAATGTCACCCAAAATAGCATATCATAGACCTTGCAATGAGATTAAATGACAATATGAAGATATGCCAACACAGGGATGAACCAAAATGGAATAGAAACCCTGCCTATTAACAAATTTCCAGCAAGAAGAGATCAGAAATTAAATTTCCTTACAAGCCCAAAGACATTCAAATCCAAAGATATTGAGCTTCAAAATTAAATTTTCTTGTGCATGAAAGTCAGAAGTTCAAAGTTTAAAGAGTGTTCTCCCAGATTTCATCTGTTGTTTCAAATCAGAAGAGTTCTCAACATCTGGGCTCAATTGGGTTTGGGATCTTTCTAACTAGAATATGATTCCCTCAGGGCCTCAGAAGTTGAATTAGTTCAATATTAAGTTTCTAATAATGTTCAGTGTAAAAGGCCGAAAAAGTTAGTATGTCCAGGATTTTTCTATCACACTTCTTTGTCAACCCAGTGAAAAAAAATATATATATAGTATCTGTGTTTTCTATGGAGCTTCTTCTAGCTTAGGGAATAGGAATAGAATGAGAATATTTAATGTACACTTTACCATTCAGTTTTTCCTGACCTGAAGGTATTTTAAGATAAGTTAATTTTCACATGCAAGCATGGCTATGCGATGTATGATATTTATGCAGAATGAGGAAAGAATAATTTTTATTCAATATCTAATTCATAATAAAATTGTGATGAAAACTTTTAAAAAGGCTGTATGCCCCTCTTCTCTGGGGAGAGAAGGGACTAGAAGAGGAAATGCAAGAGGGAAAAGAATTGACAACATAAAGAAGATAAAGAAGCAAGTCTTGGAGAAAGGGCATGCAGGAGCCAACAAGGGGACTAAGCAGATATGCAAAGAAGAAGAGGAACAAGCAGAACATAAAATTTTAACTATTTAGTTGCATTTGGGAGGCTCTCATTTAATAACATTATATACTTACAACTATATACAGTCTGTAGAAAAATGCTCAAGTTTGAAAAGTATTTTATATTTGTCTAATTTTATTGGAGCTTTCACCTGGTCCACCAATGGTTAGGGTACAGATCTGTTACCTTCATTTGGTGGCTGAAGAGGAAGTCGTAGAGTCGCTAGTTTGTAGGAGGGGGACTCAAGGAGCAGACATAGAAGTCACAGACTCAATTTTGCTTTCATTCATGCTAGCACAGTATTGGTGTGTGAGGAGATTTAGTTCCCTCTGATTGTATTTTCCACTCAAAATCCTATTATAGCTTAATGAAAAAAAACCTAATTCTCTCCAGGTAAATATTTAATCACTTTTTAAAAATTGGATAAAACAAATCCCTTGGTGATGTTGAAGGATTGCTTCTTCTTTCAATAGGATGATAGACTATGACAACCTCAATATATAGGTAAAATATACATTTACAAGTGGTCTTGAGTTTCTTAATAGTTGTAGAAAAAATTATAGTGGTCACAGTGTTCCAAGGGCACTTTCTCAAAACCATTATACAATTCATATTAACACTGTCCTAGTTACATAAAATCTCATGCTAATTTCAGAAGTCACCCCCATATGTTCAGCTTGCAATAATTTCTTCTTTTAACAAGACTTAATTGTGTTCCTCTCCTGATATTTTTGAAATGACAATGTATTTTTTAATTTTGTGTCACATTCCTATCATAAAATGTTGTTTTCAGATCTGGGGAAGTCACAGCAAAGGTGAGAGGGACTTTGTAGGTTGCTGTGAAGAGGTCTTCTTCACAAGCATTCCTTTATCTTCAGTAGATGCTTCTCTTTTTAACAAATCAATATTTAGAACATGGCAAAGTAAAACTCAGGAAGTTGGGAAAGGTTAAGTTTGAAAATGAAACAAAATAGATGATGCTAGTCCCATGGAATGAAATTAGACTCAATTGAAAAACAAAGAATCCTACATTGACTGCCCTTTTTTTTTTCTTTGATGATTCTGGCATCATTTTGTTTTAAACATAGCTTTGGATCAACCAGAGCAAAAGACATTTACCTGTTAAACAGGGAGAAGATATGGGCACAATGCACTGTGATACTAAATAAAGGAGAATGGTTAATATATTGAGAAAAATAAGAAGATAGAATAATAAGAATATGAGAGCACATATTCAGAAAATAAACTATTTTAGAAATCTAAACTATAAAAGCAGGATTTTTTTTTTCGACATTCATGATATCATATGTATACACTTCTGAACTTCTCATCCTTTACTTTGGGCACACCATTTTTTATTTCATCTCAGTGTACCCGTATGTCTCATCCCACAGTCCTTGACTTTGTGTAAGAAATCCGAAGAAGTGAGTGATATATACCCTTTACATTTGAGATACCTCTCCTTGTCTCCTATAATCTCTCCCACCCCCAAAACATCCAAAGACAACCCTAAGAGATGAAGCAGTTTCAGTCTGCTGTCAGATAAAGTACAGTCCTCTGAGCGGTAGTTCTTCCTGTGAGCACACAGCCCCACAGATAAAATGTCCTTCAGAAGGAATTTTCTGGAGTCAACTTGGAAACTTTAGGCACAGTCAAGCTTGGAGGGCTTTATAGAGAGGATGATTTATTTTGATTCCTACTTTGTATTTCTGAGTTGTCATTGCCATTGCATACTTCATCCTGTAACTTTGCACAACTGGCATTGCTGAATATGAACCAAAGCCATATGTGTACGTCCTTTTGCCAAACGACTCCAGCAAATAGTTCTATTATTCCCTGAGGCCACCAACGTGTGCCAAGGATTTCTATTAGTCGCCGCCCACGGCGCCAGAGTCACAGCTTTGTGACATTAGGGGGCAATCGCCAGCTTTATGTTTTAGGGGAGTTTTTTTTTTTTTTAAACATGCTCTGTTTAAAGATAACTCAGGGTAAGTAACACCCTAAAGGAGCCTTAATTTTTTTCCTTGCTGATATTTTGAGACACATCTGTTGCAAAATATATAAACATTAGAAAACAAGCTCCTTCATGGGCGATAAATTATTTTAAGTGGATTTTTTCCCAAGGAAAACCCAATTCCTTACTTTCCATGTTTGTAAGAATTGACTGTAGAAGTCATTGATGATGCTTTTAAAATCGTGCTTTTAAAATATATTACAAATCCACTCTTAATCCTTAACCAAAGTAATTCTACTACTTATGAATTCAAAATTGATTTTAAAACTATCTTAAAACTGAGCCTCCCTTTAAGAGCAAATGTGTGTGAATAAATGACACATACCAATCAATATGCAAAAAGGTCATAGGCCCAGAGGGCTCCACATGTTTAATATTTTTAAACATGTATTTATTCAAGTTGGCAAAAACACAATTCTAAATTCAGCATCAACAATAAATTTCTCTCAAAGCAAATCCACAGAGATACTGCACTGTTGTAGAAGAGAGTCTTAAATATAAATGCTTAGGTTGAATTCATTGTCTTTCAATATATTCCACTTTTTAATTAAAATGTTGCCTTACCTTTCTCTTTTTGCAGGTAACTTGTACGCCAACTTGGTTTGTCAGCTCTGTTAGAGTGACTAAATATCTTCGTCTGCTTTAGTGAGAAATCCTGTAATTCATTCTATTAAGGTAAAATATCAAAACCAGAAAGCATATCAGGTAGAACAATTGAAGTAGAAGACACCTGAGTGCATGATTAAAAAGACATTGGCACTTTAACCTATAATCTAGTTCATTGACACTCCAGAAAGAATGAACACTTTTGTATTATATATTAATGGAAAAGAGATTTTTTTTATATTTTTAAAGTAAGCCACATTCATCTTTCCTTTGTTGCTGAACTATATCTTCAATTTCATAGAAAAATTGAAGGAGAGGGACTCCCGATTATTTATTATTAATTATTATCATATGTATTATTAGTAGTATAACTTTAACTACAAAAGAAAAAGGTTAGATCAGAGTTGGTCTGTGCTATCTGCAAGAAGTCACAAAAGACATTCAAAATTTATCCTTCGGCTACTTAGGGCTCTCTCAAAAAAGTATTACTAGTCATTATTGCCAGTGCTTTAACATGCCTTCCTTTGAAACCACTTTCCCTTTGTTTACTTTGCATTCGGTCATAATACACAGAGAGCTTCGTCACCTCTATTTCGTCCCAGGGGATGAGAACAGAATCAGTTTTCAGGCCATTCGGCACTTGAGAGAAAACTCTGAAGTTCAGGGTAGTGCATTCAATATAGCAGAGGGGCTGTTAAACAATACCATGTACATCAATGCAAATTTACAATGTTTAGATTTGGCAGTGCTCACATTTAAAAAAATAAATCAAGCCACCCACCTTCCTTGCAGAAAGAGCTTTCTACTGGCCTGTATTGTACCCTTTGCAGTATATTGAGGCGCCTGGTTTCTTAACCATCGATTTCTGGATTACTTGCAGGCTTTGACCAGACATTAAGCAGATGCTTCTTCAACTCAAGTCAGCAACTGTGGTTCCTGGGGAAAAATGGGGATAAAACTCAAGTGATAGAGTAGATTACTGCCCATGATGTCAGAATTGAGAAGGAGCACAGAAGCTTGGGAATTCTTAATTTGTGTTTGATTGCCACACACACACAAAAAAGAAGCATTCTGTACCAGTGTTTTTAGCCTATTCTACTTGCACCTCAGTTCAGAAAGAGTTCTGAAGCTTTCCACCTGCTTGTCCCCCTTTGTTCGCCATACACTAACGTAAAACAAAAGATCCCGGGAAAACAGTCACACTGGTGAACAAAGCTCTTTCTAAATCCTGAAAGTAATGGCTTTGTGTCTAATACCCTATCGTGTTATGTATTTATTAGCAATACATTTTCCATTTATTTTCTCAAAGATTGCCAATAAAGACCAGGATCACATAAGGGAGTCGCTGCAAACCCTCTGAGTTCCCTAATGTCAAACTCATTAGCATCCGAATAAGCACACAGCAGCACATCATCTGCACAATTGCAATTTTTTACTACTTTTAATAGCGTTTCTCAAAGGGCTCATTTTCAACTTTCTTTAGTGGTTAGTTGGTTCTCTGGGGAAAAGAAGCTTCCTGACGCTCACAGCTTCCACTCGGCAGCCCGGCCGTTTGCTGTGGATGCACCAGCCCTCTGCCCTAACCCCATCTGCTGTCACTCCCCTCTCTAGGGAGCAGAGGCAGGCAGTGCAGCTGAGTTCTATTCGGGAAAGTGCACAGAGGGTGCCAACAAAATATAAGTTTAGAAATATGATTTGACACGAGAGGGCTCGTGAAGTCTTAGCAAACCAAAATACAAATGGGAATTAAGAACCCTTGGAAGCCTTCCCTCTTCCATCGGTGTGCCATTAATAACTCCACCCTCACAGCTTTTTGGAAGCATGTCCTGGGCAGCAACTGAAAGGAATCTTCCCTGAAATCAGTTCCCTGCACTCCCTGAAGGCACACCATTATATCAAGGAGACATTTGTCCAAATCCTTTTTTTATTCACTGCCACACTTTAATCTCTTTGGCTGATCTCAAAGCGTCCTTCGTAAAACTTAAGGACTTACTAAAATATTTGGGGAAAATAAACATTTTTGAGGATGATTAACAGAAGCCATGGCATCTTCATCAATCCACAGAACTTGCACAGAGTTAGTTCTGGCCCCTTCTACCAGGATGAATTCTTTTGCACTGAAGCTCATGTTTTTATGGACAGCAATCTTAAAAGATAAAACTATGTGACAACCAAGATGTTAGTAGCCTAATGGGTTACACAGCTCTTAAATGTGCTCTCTAATTGCTACATGGATTTACTTGTTCAATGGACTCGTCACAAAGTACTCCATTTGTCTGCTTTACTATCTGCCAATAATTAGGGGCTAGCAGTCCTTCACAGCTGCTTCATGGGTGAGCACCTGCCTCTGAAAAAGGCATTTCTTTAAATCTATGATACAATGTAATACATCTGTTGTGTTATAAAATAAGGAATATATTGGATCATGTTTTCTCAGGTGTAGTGAATGACCTAATGTGATATGATACATTTGTTGAACTATATTTCCAAGGAAAAGAACCATAGATGCAGACTTTTACTTATGGGTCAAAAGGACTCGATATATTTAAAAAGTCCTCAAAACTAAGCTAAAAGTTTTAAAAAAATGGTGAAAAGGAAAATAATGTAGTATAAAATGTATATAAAATGTAACATAATGAACATAAGCTTACCACGACCACCAATATCATTTCAGAACTTGTCTAGCAATGGAAATAGACTTGCATTTGAATCAGGATGGAAATGCAAGGAAAACCCCACAGAAGCTTGGGATGTCAACACGAGCTCAAAAAATTTGTTTTAGATTTGGTTTCTCAATGAGTAAAATGAAAACATTCCAGTGTATTTACCTTAACATTTCTATCTGCTAAGGCCTGGTCTACATAATTTTTAACAGTTTTAACCTCTTCATCATTAATGTCTTGTCTCTTCATCAACAGTTCATTAGCCGGGACAATGGAAAAGAGGTTTATCTCTACTTGGTTTGTGTTTTCAAATTGCAGTATAAGTCATCTACAGTTCTAAATTTCCAGATTTTTTTCTTATATTAACCAGCATGGTAATTTAAATTAAGGCCAAGTCTTCTTGATGTCTTAGGCTGGAAAGACAAATTCTTCAGTTTTCCATTTGCCATATTGCTCCACTAAATTTCTAATGAAAATGTAAACCTCTTATTTTGGAGTTTCTAATCAACGAGATATAGAATGGGTTTTTACATCATAGCAAGACATAATGTTTTCCGAATTTGATGCATGAGAAGTACATGAGGTTCTTACCACCTAAAAAATGACTTTCTACTCTGTTCTCCAGAGCTTAAGCAAATGAAGTGAAGTAAGTGATGTAGTGAGCTCCATTTAAGCAGTTTTAAGCAAAGAAAAATATTGTATCTCAGCCATAAGCTTTACTTCTACCATCAGTCCATAATTAGGTTCTTGATCACAGGACTATGGAAAAAAAGAGGATGGGGGGTGTCATCAAAACCCTAATACTCTGAGGGTAAAGAACTCTGGGTATAAATGGGTCACTAGTATTACTGATTTTAGGGAGGCCCTTTCAGAGTTTAAATCATTACATATTCAACAAAACTGGTTCTCTGATATTAGCAATCAAATTGCTGTCTGTGATCCTTTTTAATATTTTAGGATTCCCCGGAGAAATCACCCCACTTCAAACAACAACAACAAAAAAGCTTGCTAATCAATATATTTTGCTGTTGTGAAAGAAGAATGAAATTAGATTTGTCCAAAAAATGTACAAATTTTCCATCGACAGAGTCACTTGACTTTACTAGTTTTCCCATTTCTTAAAATCAGCACTCTATGGAATATGTCAAAGAATTTTAAGTACAAGGAGCTCTATAGCAACTCTGATCTCTTCCTCCAAAATGCAATTTTCACTTTGCAGATGCTAGAGTCAGACAGAGCATCCCGGATTCCACTGTGATAGATGAAGAGTAATTGTGCTTGTATTACTGTGCATTGTAGGACACTTATCTATTCTTCCAGTACCTGTAAAAATATAACAGGGACCTCTCCTCCCTAAACTCTGAAGCAATTCTAGTAACTTGACCAAGATCCATATTTCTGCCTGTGAAAGGATTTAACTTTCACCTGATTTAAGAAACAAAATAGCCCTCAAAGATACTTAAAGCCTTGCCATTATTACCATAACTGCATTTAGATGCCATTCATGACTGATAATTCCAACACCTTGTGGGAAAAAAAAGTTGCATGCTGTAAACATTATAAACATATTCAAATAAGCTTAACACAATCTGCCATGCTTATTTCTGCCTAGATCACGGACCAGCAAAATGGTTAATGCAAATGGATTTATAATTTGCTTTGGGGGGCCAGTTTCTTCTCCTTATTTATTAGCCCAGCTGATGGGGCAGATTTGATGAGGCACTTCTGGAATAATTGAGTCATCACACAAAGAAGGCTGCTAGCATTCAGAGTGGTTTTATCAGCAGCAAGCAGGCCTGATTACTGACAATTACACTCTGATCCGGTGATGGAGGAGAAAGAGCCAACGAGTGGGAAATGTCCGTGTTTCTATCCAGGAATAATTTCTACATTCATTTTACATGCTAAGTGTTTCCTATCTCTGCATAATAAACTGTAAACAGGAATAGATGGCACAATGTCCCTTAATTTTTCCTGGTAATGAAGACACAAATGTACAGTGAGTGCTGATAAATATAGATGAAACATAAGCTATTCTCTGAGTCGGTATTGTTACCTTAAAAACAAATGCATTTTTGTGGTAAAAGCATAATCATAGCTAATGCAAAAAAATGACAGAAGATTGAAACTGTCCTTGTAACTACATAGAAACTTTGTAAAAGTCTTGTTAATCACAGCTGCTTTAAAGGCTCACACACTCAAGGTGAGACACTGGAAGCCCCATCATTTTGTTCCTGCACAGCCCACTGAGAAGAACTCTCCTGGTTAGATACGGCAAAGGGAGTGACCTTCATGAATGCATCTCAACTCTCAAGGAGAGGACAGCTTTGCTGTGATGGATTTCCATTTCCCTTCCATCCGGCCTTTAAGCAAAAATATTGGCTGTGAATAATAAAGTCAGACCTAAGATGGCATGATCCGTTGCATATAGCAACACATGGCTGCCCTTAGCGTGGCGTTTTTAATAACTTGTTTAGGACTTGGTTTCTTAACAAGATGCTGTGAGCAAAGGTGCCTCTCATGGAGATATCTTACTCATCCAGCTTTGCCTCTGACTCAGAGACTAGTTTGAAATGCCCAGAGAAAGGGGATTTTCAGACTTCTCAATGCGCCACTATAGATGTTGGTTGAAAAACTTTGTCTTGTGATAGCAAGAGTTTCCTCTTTTAAAGTCACTCAGGTGGCAAGCCTCGCATAATAAACCTGCCTGGGTCTGTTTGCTTAATCTTTTCTCTAAAGCTCCTTCCTGGCTTCCAAAGAAATAAAAGTTATCCTCTGTTCTCTTTTGGTAACTATGGAAACTCTGTTTTATTAAACTAACCACTTAACTTCAAGGCTTGTGTTGCAACTAAATGTGCTATTTTGAGTAAATCTATACTAAACAACCATATAATGTCAAAACATTTTTAACAAAGTTCAAAGGGCACTTGTTGATTCAAAAATGAGTTTTTTAATTATGCAAAGGGAATTTTCTTTAGCTAAGCTATTTTATTAAATAGGTTGTTATACAATATGCTTTAAAAACTTAGATATTTTCCATTTTCCTTATCCATTTGTAAAAGGGTCTTTAGAATATTTTTTGCAAGAAATCTGCTGTTTCACAAAGGCAACTCTTTTTTTTCATTAAAATTGCCAGCAAATTCTGTAAATTTGAATTAAGATAAATGAACGTAATCATTTGCCTTCATTATCTGACTATAAAATGGGAAATGAAAGAGTCTACCAAAACTTACAAAGAAAACATCATGCTCAGTTGTTGAAGCCAGTGGGCACTGGGCTTTTGTAGAATGATGCATGGATTTGATTCTGACCACAGTGTTTAATTTAATATTCTTTTGATACAATAATCTTTCTTCTAAAAATGTACTTATTATTGGTTCAATACACATTTAGCATCAATCTATGTATTGCTCTGTACTAGACAGTGGATGTAAAAAGAAAAATAAAACACAACTCTTGGCCTCTAGAGTGCAAACCAGCAAATCAAGAATTCCAGTATGATGTGGAATTTATTATAACAGACAGAAACAGAAAGGAAGCACAATCATAGACCAGACTGAAAAGCTTCTAGAAAATGATTTCTGAAGAATTCATCCCTAGAGAGATTCAGAGACTATTGACTAAAATAAATACATTTTCCCAAAGACTAATTGAAAGGACAAAAAACAGTTGAAATTGTGCTTGGCTTGGTTAAACAATGCATTAAAGCCATATTTTTAGATAGTTACCAGAGGGTCTAATGGAGACGAGATGGTCAAAGTCAATGGCTACAATGAAATGTTTTGAATTTGCTAATGCCATTTGTAACTTGCAAAGGAATTTTTCCCTTCAATGTCAGAGCTGTAAAGTCTGTCTGTGGAAACACGATTTGTTATCCACAGTTTGGTTCAACTGACACCTTCTCACAGAGTTCTGTACTATACAGTGTCTTTTTTTTTTTTTACATGGGCAGGCACCAGGAAACGAACCTGGGTCCTTGGGCATGAGCCACCGTGGCCTGCCCCATACTATGTCTTGATGCACCTTCCTCTTGATTCTTACTACATTTTACCTGCTATTACACTAATTCATGCCCATTTTATCTTCCCCGGACCAGTGCGAGCTCATGAAAGAGAGGGACAGTGTCTTGTTGACCTTCCATATGTAATAGAATGTTACAGGCAAACTCAGTATTAGAGACATTATTTAATTGAATTTAAGTGAGCCAAAGTGTAATACTTTCAGAAGCGGGAGTTAATATTTTATTAGCTAGATTACAATACACAACATCTGAAATGCAAAGAGTAAGAATGAAGTATAGTAGATTTTATGGTCGAATTTCCTCCAACATCTACTTTTATTTCACTTTTATAAAAATTACATTTAACTGTATTTTTTTTCTTTACAATTCCCTTGGGTAGGAATAAAATCCAAAGGTAAGATAAAAATACAGCTGGTCTGATTTTTCAAATTTGTAAATGAAGCTATCTAGGAGAGCATCCAACATTTAAACTTTCTGCAGTTTCTACTTTGTAAACTGCACTTTTCTGGCTCACAAATTGTCAGATTATCCCAACTAGTGTGTACCTGCCTTTTATTTTAAGAACATATATTCATATCTTCCAAATGGGCAACTTTTCTGTTCGAGAGAAAATGGCACTAACCCTGAGGGACAGACAAAAACAATCTATTATTTTATCAAAATGGTAAAATCCCACTGCATCTTCCAAATAAGTATAGTTTGCCTTTGCTGAACTCTATTTATTAAGGGATAGACATTCTTTTAAATTGGTAAATGCACTTGCTTATTCAGGGATCATGACAGGCCTATGGGGAAGGAATTGTTAATTTTATATGTGATGAAGTCATAGTGAAATGAGCTCACCACCTCACCAACTGTGCACGCGGGTAGCAAGAGTTGTCTTTTATGAAAAGCTGTCTGCTTTTAACCACTAAGCTTGGCACACTTTGGACTGGTCAGATTGCTTTCTTCCCTCTACGTTAGGGATCGTCCATGCCACTGACATCCCATTCAGCTCACTTGTGCTCAGTTAAAATAGATTTACTAAAGTTTCCAATAAACCACATACTCATTGGTACCACAGACGATAGAGGCACTGGGTTTGCAAAAAAAAAAATAAAGGAATTTGGTGGTAGCAGAAGGGGCAAAAGGAGAAGACAGAGATTTCTGAGTTGACGATAACCATCCTTAGTTACCATAGAATGTCTATTCCATCCCCGCAGACAGAAGACTCATCAGGCTTGACTTCTCAAGATATTTTTATCCTTTTCATTCAAACGTGGAAACCCTTCATAGGATTAATATCGACAGCCGTAAAATATGTCTTATCTATTAGTTGGCTTATTCTCTGTATTCGTTTTTCTATTTCTGCTGTAATGGATTAATACAAATAGTGGTTTGAAAGAATACCAATTTGTTATCTTATAGCTCTGGAGGTGGATGTCTGATCCGGTCTCTCCAAGGTAAAAATCTGGGCTGTAGCATTCCTTTCAGGAGGCTCTAGGGAAAACTCCGTTTCCTGCTCTTTCAGGCTGCTGACCAAATGAGTTCCTTACTGTTTTAGGACTGAGGTCCTGGTTTTGTTGGATGTTAGCTGAGGGCCATTCCCAGCTACTAGAGGTCCCTTCCCTACATTGTCAAAGCCGCGAACAGCTGACTGACCTTCTCACATCTCATCTCTCTGACTCGCCTGCTAGGAGCCTTTCTCTCAAGGATGCATTTGACTAGTGGGGCCAAGCAATATTTCTGATCATCTCACCGTCTTAAGCTCTTTAATTTAATCACATCCCCTTTGTCATGTGAGTAACATGTTCAGAGGTTTCAGAGATCAGGATGTGGACGTATTTGGAGACCACTGTACTGCCCGCCACCTTCTCTAGCTTGATCTGTGAACTCTGCCTGTTTTCAAGGAATCATGCTTCTCATATGAGCCATGGTTCATAAATGAAGACGGGCCAGTGTACAAACTCCTGTGTTACCATGAAGATGCCAATGGAACAAATTAAAACATGTCCAATCATCTCTTAAAACCAGGTTCCTTAATTCCTCAGGTTGTTGGAAGACATTGAAAAGTTAAGGATTACTTCCATTTGGGGGAATAGTTTATTTTTTAAATAGCCCTCACTTACCTTTCCTAATATCTATTGGATTTGGACTGGAGAGTTTCCGTTGCTACTGATGAGACGTATGTTCACAGGAAGAAATGGAGAGGAAAACAAAAGAAAAGTTAATTAAATGGTAATTATCTACAGCATATTGACTATAAAACAATCCTTTCAAGTACTTTACATATTGACTATTAGAAGATGGGCTTGGGGGTACTACCCAGTCTTCAATAGTCAAACACAATATTCATTCGAAAGAACGCGCCAACAACCAACAAAACAGGTGTGTTCTGTTATCAGAAGAGGCATTTTAGATTTGAGCCCTTTGGTACAGAAGCGCATTTGCGAACCTTTTCTAGGGACGCACCTGAGTGCGAAAGTGAATTATCAATGACAGTCTTTAAAAAAAAACAAGAAAAAGAATCAGTGGTTTAACACTAATTTCTAATCAGATCCTACAGAAAGGAGCAGCCCGCACGGCAGCTGTACTTTTCCCAGGGTTAATTACCTTTCACTGCTCCTTCCTAATGAGTCAGCTGTTCCTGTCCTCGGCTGCACTGGTTCAATCTGGAGCTTTAGCTGTGGACAAACACAGTCCTGACAGTCCTATTTACATACGGTGGAGGGGGAGGGGGTTGCGCAAAGACTTCAAAACCGTAAAAAAAATAATCCTTTAGTTTTCACTCATCTCCATGCTAAAAAGTATATTTACAAATAAGGTTTTACTTGGTCAACCATTGTTTTTCTTCTAGGTCACCAGGCTTGCCACCAGTGGATTCAGCAGTCGGGAAGCTTTGGAAAGAGGCAGATTCATCCCCACCACAGAAAGCTTTGTTTTACTGATTCCTTAGCACCACTGCACTCACTCTACTGGGATGGGAGGTAGCCTCAAAAGTTCCCAACTCTAAACTCACTGCTAAAAAGACTTTCTTAAAAAAAAAATCCATATTACAGAAAGTGAAATTCAAAAATAGAAAATTTATATAGATAAAAAAAGATGCAAAACATAGCCTTATTGTATGTAAAAAGTAAATTGGACAGGGTGGTGTGATGGTGGCTCAGTGGCAAAATTCTTGCCTGCCATGCCGGAGACCCAGGTTTGATTCCCGGAGACTGCCCATACAAAAAAAAAGAAAGAAAGAAGTAAATTGGACAAATGAGACTTCCAAAAAACTTAGACCTGGAAAGAGCCGTGCTTTCATCTAATATATATAATCAGTGAGTGGTTTTTTATATATATATATATATATATATATATATATATATGCCATTATTAAATGTTAAGCTCACCAATTATACATCCAAGATTTACACAATATTTAAACTTTCCAAAAGCAAGTAAAACATGGGAATGAACTCATTAAAAATTTTATCATATATTTATATATATAAGGTGGAAGATGACTCTCCGAACAGTGACTTTATATAGAGAGACATATATATAGGTCCTGCTCTCATCTCATAACGTTGGCACAGAGTGTCCTCTATGCATTTCTGAACATTGCAGCAAAGACACTTACATATCTCTTCCCCTCTTTTCATTGAAGAGGTAGTTGAGAAGTATACAAAGCAGAAGCCTCCACTGAGCTCCATTTTGAAAACTGCCAAACGCTTCTGAATAGTTACGCTTGCCTTGGGAAGATTGCTGCTCCAACCGTAGCTCAGTGGCTCTCAGATTCTAATGTGCATCAGCCTCACCTGGGTAGGTTGTGCAACTGCAGGTTCCAATTCCTACATTTGGCAGTGGGTTAACCTGAGCATGTGCATTCCCAATAAGGACCCAGGTGATCCTGCAGACGCAAGGGCCACATTTTGAATAGTAAAGCCACGAAGCAGTGGTTCTCAAACTGAGTCTGTGTGAGAGCCACTGGGAGGGCGTGTAGTATCTATGAAGTTGTCTGGTATGGATCTGAGAATTTTCATTTCTGACAAGTTCTCAGACATTGGTTCAGGGCCCACACTATGAGAAGCACAGCCCCAGATAGCCACTATTATAGGACCCCAATCCCCAAAGGCTAAATATTCTTTATACACACTGAACAGAAGCAAAAGAGTAAGACTAAACTTCCACTTTATCCTAGAACTATTTATCCGCTCCAGTATTAAAACTGTGATAGAAAGGAACACATAATAAGTGAATGTTCTGGCCCATTGCTGAAGCACATCCTGAGAACCACTTTATAGCTCATTGAACTTGATCTTCCCTCCAGATGAAACCATTCATGTCAAGAAAGAAACAGCAATTATGTACTTCTTCATTACAGGTGCCGTTATTAAATGTAAGCTCACCAATTACAAATCCAAGGCTTTATACAATATTTAAACTTGCCAAAAGCAGGTAAAACATGGGAATGAACGCATTAAAAATTATATCATAAAAAACAGATTTAAATGTCAAGCAATGATGCGAATTTCCTTGAGACATTAAGTATTTTACCAGCCCTAGTAAATTCTGATTTACTTTCAAAATGGTACAATGTGTTTCCCATGTACATTCATATGTGAAGTATTCTCTTTTGATTGTTGCTATTTTGTAGAATACAATCTCCTGGAAACTTCTTGGAGGACAAAAACACCTTTTATTTTACTACTAAAACATATTTGTGTTGGCGGGCCGCGGTGGCTCAGCGGGCAAAGTGCTTGCCTGCTACGCCGGAGGACCTCGGTTCGATTCCCGGCCCCAGCCCATGTAACGAAAACGGAGAAACAAAATACAATAAAACAAGAAAATGTTTAAAAGATGTTTCCCTTTCTTCCTCTCTTCCTTCCTTCTATCCTTCCTTCCTTCTCTCTGTCTTTCCTTTAAAAAAAAAAAAAAAAAAAAAAAACATATTTGTGTTGCTATTCATGTAAATATCTTAGTGATAGAGCTCTCTCAAGGGCATTTCACAACACAGTTCATTGGAATACATATTTTAGAAAGAGGGGCGTGTAGCTAGTTGGTGATAAACTAAATTGTAGAATGAAGCATCTGCTGAGCATGTTTTAGTAAAGAGATGGAGAATGACTCTCCAAACAGTGACTTACCAAGTAGAAAGCAGGTACTTTGACATTAGTCTGTTCAGACCAAGAAACACCATGCTGTGGCCTAAAACAGGTACCTATTAAATAGTACCCTATTATATTGGAGACACCACGGCTTGTGTAGGTTAAATTATGTACCCGTTAAAGATGTGATCTTACTCTTAATTCATGTTCCCATGGGACTGAATTTACTTGTAAAAAGGATCTTTTGAAGGTGATATTATTAGTTAAGGTGTGGCCAAGTGAATCATGACGCACCTCAATTCATCTGACTGGAAGCTTTATCAGGAGAAGTCAGAAGCCAGAAGTCGGCGGAAACCAGAAGAGCAGGCATAAGGAGTGAGAGATTGCCAAGGATTGTGGCCAATCAACTCCAGAATGCTACACATTTGGGGGGAATGCATGACCCTGCCCAGGCCTTAATTTTGGACTTCTAGCCTTCCAAACTGTGAGCCCATATACTCCTGTTTCTAAGGCAATTCATTGCATGGTATTTGTTAGAGCAGACGGGCAAACCAAGACGTAGTTCAACTTAACAGACATCAGTAAGTACATCGGGACCTGAAGGAGTGAGTGGCCCTTCTGAATTTTTGTCATCAGTTATTTGGCATGGCTATCCTATAGATATTTACTCAACACAGTATTTTAAAAGAATCACTTTCCTCCAAATGTAAGATGTGACAAATATGAAATTTGATGAATACTACAACCCTTTTGGTGTAGAAGAGTATGATTGAATTTATTCATTAACTTACTCAAATCTTCATTAAGCCCCTATTCTTTAAGAGCTGCAATGAATCAAGCTAAATAAGTGCCTTTGGTCATTTGAACATCTGGTTTTATCGTTGTTGTCTTATCTGATTAATCAGAGGTCAGGACAGTTCACATCAGGAATTTTGTCCTGTACTTACCCAATTCCAGTCTATTATTTTTATAGGCTTTTATCAGCCAATTGGTCTCTCTTCATATCATAAAGTTGCATTAATTGTGGCAGCTTACTGAGAGCATCAGACTGCTTGCTTTTCTGTCAGAAGTAAAAGATTCCATACTTTTTTTGGCTACCTTAAATTTTTCCCAAAAAGCATGTGTAGGCAGAACTATAAACTCCCATTTTACCCAATGCATTTTCAGAGTGAATGACTGCAATGCTTGTGAAATGAAGAACTTGCCTCAGAATAAGCTGGATGTATTTTCTTATCTCCTGGACCCCCGTCTCTGGGTTTCATGTTCCCCCAGAAGCTACCTAACCCCTGTCATATCACCTGGTCCCCGGCAATGATCCACTGCCCAGTGGCCTTTGCTACTCTACACTGGGACCCCTGCTTCCCTTCCATGAACCAGGTGCTCAGTGAGAGGACTATTTGAATGAGAACCAGCAGAACAATTGTTAAGGAAATAAGGAACCGATAAAACACCACCATGCAAAAGGCATTTGCAGTTTAAAACCTTTCCATACAGTCAAGACAGAGTTTCGCTATTTAATTTTACAGAAAATGTTTGAGGCTATCAACTCTGAATGGTCTTAACATCTCATCTTTACACCTATAGACATCTGCATCTGAATCCACTTCATCTCCTTTCCTCTGATTTTAGAGGAAGAGGTTCTCTTTCTCTTTCTATGGTTAAGTTCTCCTTCAGGCTCTACTTACATTTGCTTACTACTTCTTTGTCTATTTTATCTTTCTTCCATATCTTCAGGAATCTCTTCTGGTTCTTCTCCTTACCATATAAACATATTTCTCCTCCAAATATTGTTATCACTATTCTCCAGAATGAAACATTTAAAAATTGTCAGACAATTTTTTTCCTCATCCTGCTCTCCCTATGAAACTCATGGCTGTATGGCTTCTATCCCCTAACTCCATTCATGTTTCCCTGACCAAAATTAGCTGTCTCCTCCTGCTTGCCTTATCAGTGCATTGAGAATCTGTTTTCTGAGCATCGAACACTAGTGCTCAACCTTTCTTTGAGAAATTCTTTGCCTCTATTTTCTCTGACACTCCTGACTCTCTTCAGACTTCTCTGAACTTCTTCTCCCTTCTCTCCACTTTCTTATCAAATACAAGTTTCCCTAAGGTTCTCAATTCTCATCCTTTTCTCACTTTATATATTGTCCTTAGAAACCACATCTCTCTCCATCCCAGATCTCTCTCTTGAATTTCAGACCAACTGATCAACTGTATACTCAACATATACTCAACATCACCATCTGTTCACCTCACATTCAATATGTACAGAGGAGCACCCATCTTTTCCTTCTAGCCTCTTCCTTCAGAATCAGATTATAGGATGGTCAACCACCCATCCTATAATCAATATCTGGTGGCTGTTGATTATGATGATCTAACAATTTTCAAAATCTGCTTCCTTGGCCTGCTTCTTGCATAGCCCAGGTTCCACTCTACTGTGAATGCCATTCTGCTGGCATCACCTGCCAAGGCATGAGGTCTCTGTGTCCTCATTGCTGGAACATAGAAGTTTGAATGGATGGATTAAGCCTCTTTAAATGCCTTTTCTACAAAATCTACCATGTTGTTACCTCCAAGCAAAGGTGGTCATTCTATCTTTTGGGCCACAACTTGACTTTTAGAAGAGATGCTCTGGCCCCACATACACTAGGGCTGAGTGGCAATGTGGGATCACATGTGGCCACAGCCGGCTTAGTCTCCTACAGGTCACAGTGCTCCAGACACCTCTCCTATCCTATGAACCATGACCCAACCAAGGTTCGGAGCTTCTGCCTATACCACCCTCTCTTACTCAAGGTCCTGGAGTGTGGGTGCTGTGTCTTATGCTCATGTTTTATATTTCTGATACTTATTAGATGCATAGAAATGTTTTAATCAATGACTGGTTCTTTAAAGCCTAGATAACCAGTTCACAATTGTCTAGCACTGATATTTATCTTTTTTTTTTTCAATTTTATTTGCTTGCAAACTTTATTTCATAAAGATACAAGCAATATTTTAAATCATATCCAGCTGGAGTAAAATATTTTAATCTCTTGTGAACTTGACATGGTACCTCCCTTGGAAGAGCTATGATATTGTAATTGAAACAATTCCTTCTTGAATTCATTCTCCTCCACTCTCTTCCTTTCTCCATCACTCCATTTCTTTCTCTTTCCTTCCATCCCTCGACAAACATTTATATATTTCTTAACATGTTCAAAGTTTATCTTCTAGTTGTTGAGAAGAATAACGTGATTTCACATATAGGTTCTCCTCTAAAGGTTTTTTGTCAGACCTCACTAACTTGACTCGCTTTACTTAGAATTATACTTTCCACATGGTGTTTGGACAAGATTAAAATATGCTTTGAGGTTAATCTTCTATATTAATTTCAAGGAATGGTATGAGTATAATAGTAACTGCCTAATTAAGACCTAAAAGACAAGAAAAAAGACTAGAACATGTCTAATCTTATTTGTAACCTCTCATCTGTGTTTCCAAACATTTTTTAAAGCAGTAGGAGCCTTCTTTCAAGAGACATTTTAATGACAAACCCGTACAGCAAAAGCATGGGACGGCCCAGGTAGGGTCAGGGGTCCTTCGGCAGCCTTGGTGGAAGTTTGCGAACTGTTTCTGATGCTTAAGACACATAATCGGTGAAAGGTGGCCTGTGGTGCTCTCACCTAGGAGAAGGGAATAGCAGTGGGGTCAACCCTGTAGGCAGTTTCAGTTGTCATCCCTGGGAAAATTAAAATCATTACTAGACATAAAGTGCTTAGCAGTGTGGCACTATGTCAGTGCTTTATGCTTATATATTTTTTAAATGATGTTTTCTGGGTGACATCAAAATATGAAGTGGAAAAATTCGGTCACTGGGATATGGAAATAATTTAAGTATCTATGCTTATATGTATAGAGTTAATATTTCTTGCTGTTTGAACAAATGTTCAACTTTTGATCTGATGTTTAGAACTGGAGCTGATGTTTACAGAGTGCTTGGAACAAGTTACTTCTGAAATTAGGCTTAAGTGGCTGCAAAATGCATATGGCTTAGTGAAGCAGAATGGATGTGTTTGCTGTATTTGAAATATTTTTCAGATTTGTGGGGTGTTTGCATCCCCAAAAAAGCTTATAGAATTAATGCGGCCTCCATGCAAGGGATGTTATCAATAAGGAACCTAAAGCAACTTGTCAAGTACTCGGTCAGGATCACTTAACTAACTAAGGATGTTTAATATGACTGGAATGCAGATGTATTTGGGACTCAGTGTTAATTGGCAGCATGTGGTTGACCCTGTTTTTTTTTTTCTGACTCTGTACCCAGTGACCATGTTGATGTGAGAGAGATTAAGAGCAAGGATTTGGGGACACTCAAATCTGGGCTTGAACCTTGATCCCCACTGGTGGCCTTAGTGAAAGCATCTTTATTTCTTTCAGTTTCCATTGCTTCTTCCATCAGAGGGAGATATGAGTCAGATCATTATGAGCATCAATTATATAGTAACTGTAAATAACTTAACCCAATGCCTAGTGTGGAGTGAGCTTATAATGCTCAGTGTTAAAGATTATTATTAGTAATATGTTTATATATATCATCATTGCTGTGCAAAAACCCCATTTGTACAATGTTTGTTTTGGAAGTTCTTTTCACACTTGCCCAACCTTAAGAAATAGTTCTTTGGATTGATGGTGTAAAAATTGCATGTGTGTGTTTGTGTGTGTGCGTATGTGCACATGGGGGAGGGAGATAGAGAGTGGAAATTGGGGGGGGGGAATTTGTGTGTGTTTCCATTATACAACAAAACTAGGACCTAGGAAGAATTTCTCCAAATTTCCCCCAGTTTCATTGTAGACTGCTGTGATATGGCTTATATTACCACCTCTAACCTTGTGCAAAATCTGATTCTTGGAATCCTTTGGTGGATGAGACTTGATTTGGGAAGAAACATTCCCAATAAAGTAAATGAATCAGGCATGGAAACTTGCCAAACTTCAAATGTTTATGATAGCAAAGAAACTCCACAAGAAGATACCTGCTATGGGAAGTCTGGTCAGCACATAATTTCATACAGGAAATCCTTGGAAATTTGACCTTTAAACCAAAAGGCCCATCTCAAAATATGCAAGCTGTTCTACAATCTGAAATTGAAGGTTGGAAGGACATTCAATTGAATATGAGCATTTCAGAAAAATAAATCCAACAGAGTATTCTATTAGTTCAAAAAAAGTCTAGGTGAAGTGTATTTAATTTACCTGTGAAAACTAATGAAAGCAATATTTGGAAGGTTTTTTGTTTGCTTATTTGGTTTAGACTTGAAACCTGCCTCTTGGGAATAAAATGACAGAGCTTTAATCCCTAGGAAAAAAATTCCCAATATATCATAGAAACCAGGATAATCCTTCATGAAGTCAGAAAACAAAACAAAACAAAAAAAAAAGAGAGAGAGAGAGAGAGGGAGAGAGAAAAATAACTTCCTCTACCATTAAAAATGACAACAGCAGCATATCCGACCTCCATTCTTCCTTTTCCTCAGGTCTGACATTCTGCAGATGACCGCCCTTATTTGTCCCTACATGTTTTCCAAAATATAAAAGTGAAATAGAGTCCCAAGGGCACTGTACTTGAAAGGTTATGAGAGTTAGAGAATTTTAACCATGCCTGCCAAATCAGCAGATGGCTTGTGATTATAATTATATGCATCAATAAAACGAATAATCTTTACAAAATTTGAATTTCTACTAAAGTAAGGGATTTAGTAAGCAGATGCAACAGAATGCATTTTCTTTAACCCTTTTGGTAGATTCTGGTATCTTTCACACACTAAAGATCAAGGGTTCTGCATATAATAGGTTGTAAACTCTAAATTTTGCTCCTTTCCGGAATGGTCATATTGTCAACCTCAATGTTTGGTTGATTTCATCTTCTTCATAAGCATATTTCATTCCCACCCCATTTTTCACCATTCAGAATAGAAATATTAAGACTAATTCTTTACCATTGTTTGATATTTGAAAGACGAAAATTTAAAAGTGATAAATATCTCCATTCTCACTCATACCAAATATACTGTATAAACAAAAGAGCAAGCAGTGGATGCATCTTTCTAGTTTATGACATCCTTTTACAAATTAGGTTTTCAATAACAGAATTTTTCATTTTTTCCCATTTTCTCTTTCATCTATATTCCACAAATGAAAATACTGTTTATTCTATTTAAATAATTAACCATTTCATTTCTCTCTGGTTCTGCATGACATTATAGGTAAGGTTAACTCAGTTTTGTCTCATGTTAAGCATGAATTCACTCATACAGAATTAGATTCATATGTGACAGATCTGAAAAGATGCAGGAGGCAAGGTTTACCTGGTGGCCTTGAAGCCTTGTTGCCTTCATGAGGAAAAAAAAAATTAGGAAACTAAATGAACCTGGTTATATTACTTTCAAAGTTTTGTAAAAATGGAGAACCTATAGCACACAAAAAAATTGTGAACCTTTTTAAAAAATTAAATAACAATGTGTATATTTTTCATGGAACTACCAAGTGTAACTCTTAATGAGAATAGTATCAACTAGCATGTAATTTGTCCCAACAAATCAACAAATATAATATTTAGGGATATTTGTAGAATTTGTATCTTGTGTGGCTATTACTAGCACCTTCTTGTTTATACTGTATAAATCAAATAAATTAAAGTGTTCTAATCTAAATAACTGATATGGTACTGTTAATTCTATTTAAAAGTCTGCATTAGTTACTAATAAAACTCTGATGGTATAGACATTTTTTTGTTGGTCAGTACAATTTACCTGTGAACACAAGATACATGGGTACAGAAATTCTTAGCCACAAAATTCTCTCAAAATTTCAACCTAAATTATAGGTCAATCCCTACCAGAATCTACTTCTATCATCAACATCCGAATAGTTAAATAAAAAAAGTAATAAATTCTTGCCTGTGAGCCTATAAATTTGATGTGCCATGTGACAAAATAGTATTCAAATACTTGTAAAGAAATTCAGATAATTACTTGGAGTTCACTAGACTGTAATTTAGCTGTTAAGATAAAATATTAGCAATAAACTAGGTTCAAGCATCAGTTTAAAAAGAAAAAGTGATCTAAGCTCGAAACTTATGAACCAAATCCCAAAGGGGCGAAGTATAAAGATATTAATTTTTAAAAACCCAACAAAATAGAAATTACGTGCCAACCCCACAGTCTTAGTGGTTAACGACCTTTGCTATAATTAATACTTAAATTATAGGTATTTCAGTTTGAAATTAAATGAACTTAAGTATTTCTTCTTTTAGAAAGTTTGACTAAAATGTAATGAAATCCTAATGCATTCTTTTGAATGATATTAATAAACTAAGCATAATATACCAATTTATTCACATATATTTAATATACAATTAACATTTTTAACATGTTACCTTAGAGTCGATATGAGCACTCAGCCGCATAAAATGGAATTGTTACAATCCTTACAAAAGTTAGGACTCTGAAAATGAGAACATGAAAAAGAGATCTGAACTGGTTGAAGCTAATGCGTAGGGAGTAAATCATATGATATTGTCATTGCACTTAGAGTTTCAAACTCCAAGCCAAACTAAAGAGAAACAAACATGTTCAAGCACCTGCACCAGGGGTTTTAGGACAGCACCTTATTTAATTTTCACATAAGTCATAAAGCAAGATTTATTCACTACCATCACCCCTGCCCTGCCTCGCCCACTCCCACTCCCACCTTACAGATCAGAAAACCAAAGCTCCCAAAAGTTAAATAACTGCCCCAATGTCAAGTACTTAGGAAGAAGAAGAACCACAAATGTTCTTCTAACTGGAGAAGAGCGTGGCATGGATGCTCTTGTCTCTTTGTATCACTCACAGGGCACGTCTCGTGACTGTCTTCTCCTTAGGAAATGCTTTATAACTCTTTTTCGATTGTGAATACTTAGGGGTGGCGATGACATCTCTGTGTCACCCACAGCACCCAGCTCAGCCTTTGAACCAAGTAACTGTAAGAATTCTTATTTGTTAAGTAAGTGATCTGAAGAAAAGTTCGGTGATACAAAGTTTTCTACTGTTCATAGAAATTAAGTTCCTTAAATGGCTTTAAGGAAGAAAGTTATAGCAGCAGGTAAAACCACAAGCATTTCCTTAATTAAATAAAAAAAAAAAGTTTAAATTCAACTACAGCATTAATGGGAACAAGTTTGAAGAAACCAAAAGTTGATCTGTGACTTCTTATCTGAATTACAATACAGTCATTTTTGTTTTGAAGAATGACAGTTACATTTCTGTGAAATAATTCCATTCAGTTTTATCAACATTGTTGGAACTAATGGATCTTGCTCAAGTTTGCACACCCTTTGCTAAGGATAGGGGAAAACACTTATAGCCATTCAAAAGGGTTGTGTGTTTTCTGAACAATTCACTCGTGCATTAGCATGAAGAGCACTGGCAATAACAGAAAAGTAAATTGTAGTATATTACACTCAAATTAAAATCATTCAGTACAGAAAAATAACCTCACATGTCAGTAATGCCTCAGAGTGTACTAGTTACATAACTCTGCATTAAACTAAGATTGTTAGGTAGCAGTTGTAGCCATTTTCAGAGGGTTTGCTTTTTCCCCATGATTTCTACTTCCTGAAAGTCATGGTGATAAGGCTACATATTAGGAGAAATCTTCACTTAGCAAAATCAAAGTCTATCCTCCTTACATACCTTTTCCCTGAAACTTGCAAGACATTATTATTATTTCTTTCCTTCTAAATTTGGGTTAATAGCAAAACAACACGTAATATATACGTTACACACACACACATACTCTTACATGAACTATATAAACAAAATGAATGTGGGGGACACATTTGGAAGAGGAAAAGTCCATGAAGACAAACTAGAAAAAGGCGTACATGATCCCTGATCTCCAAATTATATTACGAGCCTTTACTATGAATCTCTCTTGGATAATGACAAGCTATTTGTTCTGAATTATAACCATTTCTCTGTTCTTATATCAACAAAAGGGTTTCAGTGTAAGTGATGGATATTAGCAAACTGATTTCTATGTTACATAAAGAATTTTAATTCATGGACAGATGATTATGGCATGCCTTTATAATATTAAATGACAGCACCTTTAAAAATTGAATCCGGACACTGGTATTTTAAGCATATCTATTTTATGACATCACACTTACGGTAATAATACTTTTAAAAAATGTTTTCGGTGAGATAGTCAGAGTTTATTAAACCATTGATGATCCACTTAGCTGACAGTTCTTAGGATAAAATTTTTATTAACCTGGATGTTTGGTAACAATATCATCCTCTCTTGAACTAAGCATCCTCTGAACACACAAGTCTAAAGAAGACAGATATTTCAACAAGGTAAACAAGACTTCCTGGCTACTTCCTGTTGCCATATCTCTCCAAAAGGAACCTGCAATGTTATACTTAAATACTGCAAATGCATTTTTCAGGGGAAACACTAAGCAATCGCTGTTCAAGTGTCAAATAGCTTAAAATCCCCCTGCCCTGCCAAGTACAGCAGGCAAATAATCATAGATTCAATTCAGTATTACAGCTTCACAACAGAGATTTCCAGATTCAAGAGAAAAGGAACAGACAGGAAAAGAGAAGCTTTTATTTTCTTGTTGTGTTGTATTTGCTTGATTGATTTTTAAGATACTGATCAAGGAAATCATTATGCCCCATCTGACATCGAATATGTATTAGTAGATGGAACACTTTTATATTGACAAGAATGAACTTTACGGCGCGAACTCAGCCCCAGGTTTTCATTTCATCCTCAAAGCAGAACTAACTAAAATCAAAGTTGCCTCATGCATTTAAAAGTTTGTCAGACCTGAACACACACCTGCAAAAGTGGTTAACTCTGAGAGCACAGGTTCTCCATCCAACCACCTACCTCTTCAATTCAAGTTCCTGGCACTGGGGGGTACACTTTACTTTTGAAATTTAAAAACTTTTGTGCAACGGCAACACCAGACAACAATAACAACAGAATGAGAACACTGATCAGCAAAGCAATATTTCCAGAAGTGATAGCAAAATCCCTGCGTTATGACCCACTTGTCGAGAAACGGACTTTCAGCCCCACGCTTAGGCTAAGATTTGTTCTACTTTCTCCCTAGGGCTTAATTGCCAGCCCTGACTTACCCGGTGTCTCTTAGTCTTTGTTCTGCCTCTCACGCTGACATCAGGGAAGCAGTGATGTAGAAGAAAGCAGGGGTGGGCTAGGTTAGTCCAGTGTTTGTGTCGTTGTGTGTGTGTGCAGGGACACTCGGTGATACTCTAGTGAGCTGCTAAGCTTTTTTTGTAGGCTTTGTGTCATTTACTTAACGACCAATCTCATTAGCTGCCAGCGTACAATGGGCTGATGCATTTTCTATGTACATTCTCTACAGTGACCCTCAAGGTTGCCGAAGGTCTATTTAATCAGTCAAATGCTGAATATATTTGCAGTAAATCACTAAAAAAATAAAAAAATAAAAAAGAATGGGGAACGACAGAGGTATCTCACTGGCTTAATATTTACTGGTGGTTATTTGCAAGTAATAAAATGCATGCATATTTGAGCCAAAACAAGGGCAGGGCAGGTGAAGAGGGATTCTGTAGTTGGCACCTGACCCGAATTTGGGGAAACTTTCAGAATCGAAGGTATTTTCTCTTAGCCAGGAACTTGGGTTTGACATTTTATTTCTTTCTTAAATTTAATCATATTAGCACTATAAAAAAACAGCTGCTTTCTTGAGCAGCTTCTCCTCACCCCTAACCCATCACACCCACCCCCTCAGTCCCACCCCCTGTCCCTGCAGGCTCAGAACTGGCAAAGTTGCATTTATGTCCTCTCTTTGGTTACAAGGTAACCCCCCTTTTAACTCCTATGAAAAATGAAATGCTGAAAGCGCTATGAATGACGACAGCTGTCCATAAGTGTCAGGGAGAGTCCTATTGTCCAGCCTGTCCCTGGGTAAAAGGAGTACTTACAGCAGAGGCTGTTCGGCTCGGCTAAAGAGTACGGGGAGAAGGGGAGGGGGTCACTGGAGATTTCGCACACTAATTTAATCTGGGAAAAGGACAGGCTCTGCATCTCCCCTGAACAGACTGGCAGCAATCTGGGCCCCCACAGAACTATCTGCTTTCGCCTGTGCTCTATTTATTCCTTATCTCTGTTTACCAACCGCTAGGCCCCTTTCATTCACACCACGAGGCCCGTTTTCCGACTATCAGTCAGCAGCTGACACTGCGGAAGGGGTTCAAAGGCAAAAAAAAAAAAAAGAAAGAAAAAAGAAAAAAGGAAAAAAAGAAAAAGAAAGAGAGAAAAAAAGAAAAAAAGAGATCAAAGCTAAACGAAAGCTGTGTAAACAATGCAACAGTACAAGTAACTGCATAAACTCTGATTCTTAACCCAACCCACAGGGTGCACACAGAACCTTTAGAGCCAATCCAACAAACCCACCACAGCGAGCTAGGGGCTTCAGAGAAAGAAAAGTCAAAACACCATTCATGAAATCACCATCCAAAAAGCATTGCTAAAATGCCCACTGGCTATTGAAGCAGTCTGGCTTTCAGGGAGGTTCTTATCTTTACCATGGACCAATTAACTAGCAACCCAGGAAGCATTTTGCCTTGCTGGAAAAGGTGAGCTGTACATTTTTAAGGGAAACCTCACTCTCATTAAAATAGTAGCAGTTCAAAAGTCTACCAATATGATTATGAGTTAAAGGGAATTCAATCAATATTAACATTTCCAATACCACCTCATATTGATTAAATTCAAGAAACATGGCATCAAACCTTCTTATTTATATCTCTATATAATCTAATTAGTAATTTTTTTTACTAAAAAGTCCTGTACTGTCCAGCCCATTAAATCTCTTTTCCAGGTCCCATGATTTTCACCTCCTTATGTTAAAGTGGTTAACATGACAGAGGAGTTGTAGAAAACTACCTTATGTACAACTTTTTATCATTTGAAGCACTTTGCAGCCTGTGAGTGAAAACAGGGGCTGGAACAACTAATTTACGGCACAGGAAGAGGAGGAAACAAAAGAAGTATTACTATTAACCTTGCAACTTTGGAATAAATCTAAATTTTGAGAATGTAAAATATACTCTATGTATATTAATTTTACTGAATATTTTTAACAAATGGAAGAATACTTACCTAATAAATAGTCCATTGAGGTGATATGTGATACATAGCATATATGTACCACACCCACGTATGCCTTAACTCACATACATGCACAAATTGAGAAACACACAATTTCTACTGTTCCCCAGATTAGAAAACAATAATCTACTTTACATTTCCCCAAGTTTTTTTTAATCATCAAAATGATTGGAAATGATTGGTTATTGTCATAAAAATCAACTCCATATTGACTCAATCACTAAGACTTTTACCAAAAAAAGGAGGACAATGTAGCTCGTTATCTAGAATGATCAATTGGACCAGATTTCAGTTTGCGTTTCCACCTATATGCATTACGAGCAATGAAGTCTTTTCTACTTGGATCCTTTTTTTCCAAATGAATTAATGAATTAAATTTATCCTTTCACCAGCTGCTAGGCAGCAGATGGAACCATTTCTGAAGCCTTGTTGAATTCAATCCATAAAACTCATTTCCTAGGATTAGCAGTCCAAAGTTTCTTTTAATGTTTATATACCGCTTGGGATTTTGGATTTCATGATGTTAAACTTTCGATTTAACAATTCCTTCTGCATTTCATATCAAACAATTATGATCTTTTGGATTTCTATAGCAGACATGGCAGGTCACATAAGGACAAGAATTAATTTAGAGACCAATAAAGTCATGCAAGTTACATTTTGGCGGTGTGTGTGTGTGTGTGTGTGTGTGTGTGCGTGCGTGTGTGTGTGTTTTCACATTGCCTTAGTAGCATAAAAACTTTGCATAGTAATTTTATATTAATGTCAACCTAAAAATAATACATTCAATATCTTATGACATTTGAGTTTAAAAGCATTATACTTTAAAGTTGCAACCAAGAACATTTGTTAACATTATGGAGGTTTGAAGTTTTAATGGGTTTTGCAACTTAGTTAAAGAGTAAGATTGTTGCATTTTGTCTACAAACAACTGCTCTATATACCAGATAAGTTGATCTAATAAGAATTTAATCATGACCTTTTAAAATGGTAATAAAGTCAATTACACTGAATATATATATATATATATATATATATATATATGTTTTTAGTAGCAATTAACTTAAGAAGCACGCTACCATGGACAGCTCCCAATATCTCTAATCCGGTTGATTTGCACTTACAAATGTCTAATTTAAGACATTTAATTCAATTTAAGAAGAACTAGGAAACTTTAAATCCTACTGGTTGGAATTTTTGCAGAGTTGTGGTGACCACTCTGAAGCAATACTTCTTTAAACACAACTAAATTGCAATCTCATAAAGTTCCAATGTACTTGGGTATGTTTTAAATACAACCATTTCTACGCCCTCTAAAATACAGTACATCCAAATTTAAAATTTGAAAGCTTTTAAGCTTAAAATGATGCTGCCTTTATAACATAAATACAACTAAAAAAGAGTGAATCATTCTTTTGTGCAACAGTGATTTCCGCTAATTTGGCACAAGAAATCTATATTAATCTAATATTGCAGTAAGCCAAGAAGGCCACATAATAATCATCATTGAGTAATTGAATATTTAGAAGAAGGAGAAAAAAGCACACTGGTAATCTTAGGTTACAGGCATAAAAGTAGGATAATATGCAGATGATATTTGCAAAGAAAAAATAAAAGTCTAATTTCAGTCTTATTTTAGACTCTGTATCTGATCATTCCCTGGAACTTATTATTTCTCTAGCATAAAGAGAGTGTACCCAATTTTGTTCAAGATTTCTTTATCAATTTTTTCCTTCTAATTTATTGCATTTGCAGTTCAATCTATGGTATAAGGAGAAAGCTGATACACCATTTTCCGACAATAAGCCACTTTCTTACAAAATTAATATTTGAAAAGTTATTTTAGATATTTTGCCTATTAACTGCTTTGTTCTTTGAAATTGAAAAAGAACACTACACCCTATAGTAGACTTATGTTATTTCCACACACATCAAAGCAAACATTTAAATAAATACTTTGTTAAGACAAAAGGAATATGAGGCAAAGTACCATTTATCAGAGTGTTTGGAATCTTTCTTTCTCCCTAAGTAATAATTCATTGAAATCATTCTTCTGAAAAATTTTGTTCAAGGTAAGGATTGTCTTTCTCATTTTTTAGCCCTAATATTACTCTTTAACTTCTGAAGAGTCTTTCGATGTCCGCATTTATTAAAAAAATCAACTGTATCGTTTATTAAGGAAACTGCTCTTATTCAATTCTCTAAATATTTTTAAAGCCAGGATTCTAAATATCACACTCATTAATTTAAATTTCTTTGGGACTTCTCAGAAACTCTTTCCCTTATGCATATCTACTCCCAGAATTTTGACTTTTCAAAATGAATACATGAAACATCAATGTAGTACTGATTATACACATAAAATTCTGTTAACAACCTCCTACCCTACGCAAAGGTCTCTTCTATGCTAGAGATCAGATTTAGGAGTCCTCTGGTAATTTTTGCAATCTCAGAAATTATTTTTACTTTACTTTTTTTTTTTGTAAAGAAAAGTACACTAAGGATCATCCCATTTCAAATATTCTCTGTGGCAAATTTGCACATTTCAAAAATGTATATGAACAAAGGCGTTACTGATGCAGTATAAATGCAATTGCACCACAACATTTTATTCTGAAATCCTTCTCAAAGCAGATACGGTAACGTTTTTTGACGAGAGAGAAAAAGAGAGACAGAAAGAGCATTTAAAATAATGACCAAGTATACATCACAGCAGAAACCCCAGACAGAAGTTCCAAACAAACATTAGAAACACCATCCATATAGTTCTAAACTCCAGTTTTTTTGCAACTTTCTTTTTTTTTCTTTTATATTCCACCAGAAACAAAACTAAATGTCATGACTTAAGATAATGAAAACTTGTTAAAATTCTGAGTGACTTAAACATCGGTGTGAGCAGTAGGCGGTTCAAAAGTTTAAAACTTACTTTTTTGTTTGTTTCCAAAACTTATATTTCTCTCCTCCCTTGTGGGCTGCACTGAAACACTAAAGCTGTTTCTTTGAAAGGTGGTTCCCATGATATGACATCCAGTGCCTTTGACTGCTTGGAGATAAGCACCTGCGTTTGTGTCCCCTCTTTACGTCACACCTCCCTATTCAGACCTTCTCAATATGATTCACATTTGCACATCAACAGCTTCATGCGCATACCCAGATTTTTTTTCGGCTCTGGGCCCAAAACTTTCACTTTAATTTTCATCACATGATCGCTGTGGCATATGTCCTTCCAAACCTCCCATATATCAGTCATCATGCAAATGAGATGGAATATCACTCCCCTGCAGCAGATGGTCAGGGACGATAACAATGGCTCAACAGAGAAGATTCAATGTCCCTGACTTTATCGCCACGGCAACAACAACCTAAAATATATGTAATGGAAGTGGTGCTTATTAATTTTGCAGGCTCGAGTGTTCTGATTTTGTGAGTGAATGGGCTGAGTTAAAAAGGGGGCTGTGTCCTCCTGCCTCTAGAAGACTATCTATAAAAGCCAGGGACCTGGAAATTATTTTCAGTGACTAAGAAGGCAACAGCCTAGCAATTATTTGAGTAATTAGGTGTAATTCCTCCCTGTAGGCCTCGTACCCTCCTGTGCTTGCTTCACAGAAGCTCACGAATTAGACAGGCACAGATACTGAAAAGAAAAGTGCCTCAAGATACAGCGGGAGAGCTTGCAGGGACCCTGTCACTTGGCCTCCACCAGGCTTGGTAAACACAAGCCCCAAGCTATAAGTAAATAGAGGCCCCACTTCACAAACACAGACCAATTAAAATGACAAAGGCAACCACACTTCTGGGTGGAGCTTAGGGAAGCTTTATTCCACACTGGACTCATTGTGAGTTGCAGGCCTAATGGTCGCAGTTCTGTGCAGCAAATGCTGTATTTCCATGGCTTTCTATCACCATTGGATGCCAGCTCAAGCTTCTGTCTTCAGGTTGTGTCGTGCCCTCCAGGGACTGTTTCCTGGGGCTACTTTTACCCCTGACTCCAAGTAAATATTTGATACGCTCCCCACTCCTAACAGTATAAAAAAAATAAATAATGGAAAAGCAGTCGATCCTTAAAAAATATGCAACAAGCTCTTTTACATTTTAAAGGGATGACTAGCAAGCTGTGAAACAAGTGGGAGCTTTTATGAAACATGTCAGGATGGAAATTGGAGTGGAAAAAAATCTCTTCTCCAAATATTTTCCCTGAAACTATTTTTAAAGTGCCCTTTGCAACATTTTCATACTATACATTACAGCCAAAAATGAAAATGTGAGGGTTTGTTTTTTGCTAGTAGGGTTGAACCACCCATCAATGTTTTAAAAGTTTGAGTCTACTTATTTTTCATTTTTTTTTTACAGACACATGCCATGGTGGCATCGTCATAAAAGCAAGCTAGACTCTGCTCATAATAGAAATAATAGACATTAATTTAGACATTAATAATAGACATTAATAATAGACATTAGCTCAAGGCAGTTGTAAGAATAAAAAAGGTATTAAAACCTTCTCATTTTCTTTCAACATTCAACAAACCTTATTAACCGCCTACCAGACACTGTGCTAGGCTCTCTCCATAGAATGAAAAGCATGGCCTTAATAAATCTTCCAGCAGGACCTTAATAAATTATTTTATACCCTTTACCCACTATGTTCTCTTAAAGTATTTTGGGTTGATGACAAAAGTTCTGTTGGACTCCACTCTTCCTTCAGAGCTCCTTCACTCCAAGAAACTAGCAACACATATATAGGCATAGAATTCCTCCAGGGCCTTAGCTAATGTCCGCCGAGTCTGTATTAACCAAAGGAAAACCAGCCTACTACTTGCATAAACCGGGTATAATATTAGATGCTTTACACTTTGTCTTTAAAAATAGTTATCTTTCCCATGTGAGGGGGTTGTGTACACTTGGGATTGCTTTCCTTCCTTCCATGTGGGCTAATATCTAATAAATGTTTTGTAATACATTTAGCATTGTAAATAACACAATTGCCTGCTGTAAAATTCCATTATGCTATTTAAACGTAAGACTCACAACACAAATACAATTAGGAGTAGCAAATGTCTGATCTGAAAATCCCCATACTAGGA
Source organism: Tamandua tetradactyla (assembly GCF_023851605.1). Classification (NCBI taxonomy): domain Eukaryota; kingdom Metazoa; phylum Chordata; class Mammalia; order Pilosa; family Myrmecophagidae; genus Tamandua; species Tamandua tetradactyla. Next base: position 95,487,791 of record NC_135332.1, read on the forward strand.
GTGTACCAGTTCTTAAATTCCATTCTTTAAACTGAGTATCCTTACTCGACAATCCGCTATACAATTAGTGAATCGATACAAGATGCAAATGTTGTTGCCACAGGTACAGTGTAGTGACAACATGAATTTCTAGCATACAGACAATTAATTCTTCAATTTCAGTGACTTTAATGGATGCCATTTACACTGCAATAAATAACCACATAATCTTGGAATTTTTAAATAGCAGTATTATTGAAAAAGAATCGACATGCCATACAATTCACCCATTTAAAATGTACAATTCAATAATTTGTAGAATATTCACAAAGGTGTGCAACCATAGCCACAATTTTAAAACACTTTCATCACCCCCAAAAGAAGTACCATACCTATCAGTAGCCACTTGCCATTTTCCCCCCACCCTCAATTCACTTCCTCCAGCTCCAGGCAAACACTAAATTTCATCCATGTTGCAGCATTTGGCAGCACTATTTATTTATTTATTTATTTATTTATTTATTTATTTATTTATTTATTTATTGCATGGGCAGGCACCAGGAATCAAACCCGGGTCTCCAGCATGGCAGGCAGGAATTCTGCCACTGAGCCATCATCATACCGCCCTTCATTCATTTCTAATTCCAAATAATAGTCCATTCTTTGGCTGTGCCACTTTTTATTTATCCATTCATCAGTTGATGGACATTTATGAGTAATGCTGCTGTCAACATTTGTGCACAAGTTTCTGTGTGGACACATGCTTTCATTTCTCTTAGGTATCTATCTAGGAGTTGACTTGCTTGGGTCAAATTGCAACTTCATGCTTAATTATTTGAGAAACTGCCTGAATGTTTTCCGATGCTGCGTCATTTTACATACCCACAAGCAGTGAATGAGGGTTCTGATTTCTCCATATTCTCACCAATACTTGTTATTGTCTGTCTTTTTAAAATTGCTGTCCTCATGTCTGTGAAGTGGTATCTCATTGAATTTATGATTTGCAATTCCCTAATGACTAACGATGCTGAGCATATTCTCACGTGCTTTTTTTGTCATTGGCATATCTTCTTTGAAGAATTGTCTATTCAGGTCTTTTGCTAATTTTTTTATCAGGTTATATGTCTTTTTATTGTTGAGTTGTACAGTCCTCTATTTCTTGTCTCATCTATCTATCTATCTATCATCTATCTATCTATCTATCTATCTATCTATCTATCTATCTATCTCTACCTATCTATCTAATTTATCATCTAGATTTATTTTCTAGATACAATTCCCTTATCATATATTTTATTCGGAAAATTTTTCTCCCATTTTATGGGTTGTCTTCAATATCTTGATATTGACCTTCAAAACACAAATATTTTTTATTTTGATGATATTCAATTTATCTGCTTTTCTTTGGGTTCTTATACTTTTGGTGTCATATCTAAGAAACAACTGCCTAGTTTGAAGTCACAAAAATTATCACTATTTTCTTCTATGGGTTTAATAGCTTCAGCTTTTACATTTAGGTCTTTGGTCCATTTTGAGTTAGTTTTTGTATGTGGTGTAAGGTAGGGGTCCAACTTACCTCTTTTCCATGTGGGTATCCAGTTGTCCTAGCACCATTTGTTGAAAACCTTATTCCTTTTAATTGAATTGTCTTGACACTGTTGTCAAAAATCAATTGACTAGGGTGGCAGAGGTAGTTTGGTGTTTAGAATACCCACCTTTCATGCGGGAGACCCAGGTTCGATTCCGGACCATGCACCACCCCCCCCCCCCAAAAAAAAATCGATTGACCATAGACGTGATGACCTATTTCTGGTCTCTCATATCTATACCATTAACTATGTGGTTATCCTCATGCCAGTATCATACTGTTTTGTTTACCATAGCTTTGTAGTAAGTTACAGTAGTGTGAATCCTCCAGCATGTTCTTTTTCAGGATTGTCTGTCTCAGGATCCTTTTCCACATGGAATTTAGGATCAGCTTTTGATTTCTGAAAAGAAGCCAGTTGGGATTTTGATAGTGATTGCATTGAAGCTGTAGAATGCTTTGGGTAGGAGTGCCATCTTAACAATTTTAAGTCTTCTGAGCCATGAATGTGTTTTTCATTTATTTATATAATTAGTTTTTTCGACAACGTTTTATAGTTTACAGAGTATAGGTTTTGCACTTTTATTATTTTTCACTATATTTGAAGTAAACTTGTTTCCTTAATTTCATTTTTGCTTTTGCTCATTACTACCATATAGAAATGCAATTAATTTTTGTGCGTTAATTTTACATCCACTTCCTTGGAGAACTTCGTTATTAGCTCTAATAATTTTTTAGTGGACTCCTTAGGATTTTCTATACACAAAATCACGTCATTTGCCACTGGAGACAACTTCACTTCTTCCTTTCCAATTTGGATGCCTATTTTTTCTTTTTCTTGCTGAAATGCCATTTCTAGAACCTCCAGTACAATGCTAAGTAGAAGTGACAATGCAGGCATTCTTATCTTGTTCCTGATCAAAGAATTCAGTCTTCCACTACTAAGCATGATGTTAGCTAGTTTTTAGATTTTGAAAAGCTTGATGTATAAACATTTTCAACTTAGAAGTTAATTGCTACCTAGTACAGTACATTGCTCCACATTGGTGGAGACTTTATAGGGACCAGAAGGAAATTCTCTACTCTCTAAAACTTCACAAGCATCATGATGCTGTCAGACTCGGTCCTTGGCCACCTCTCTCAAACTCGCTGGGATGCAGCTAGAATGGTCTAATCTACAGAATTAATTCTTTCCAGTTTGAGTTGCCTTCATGGCTTGGAAAATCCCCAAGGAAGTCAGTTACAGCCTGTCGAAGCCAAATAGCTAGGTTCCCTTTCAAATGTTTGAGGTTCTGGTTTTAATGGCCACTTGACTCCCCAAGCTTGGTGATCTTCCATTGTCCAAACTGCAGGTGTGACTTCTGAAGGCTCCGTCATTCACACCAACGGCGGTGGGCATGCTCTGTCAGGGTCAGGTGTAGGCAGCACAGGGACATTCCACTTGCTGCCTGGGCCCATCTTATGTCAGACGCTGTTATAATTGCTTTTCATGGATTAATTTGGAAGTTGAGGCACTAAAATCTAATCAACTTCTGCAAGTACCTACTACGGTAAAGTTTTTGAGCTAGGATTCAAATTCAGGCAGTCGACCTCAGGCCCCACTACGCAACAGTCCCATTTCACTCCTAGCTACACATAAAACCAAGTAAGGGAAAACCAGCACCAATCTGATGAGAAAACTGCCCAGTGATCATTTTTTCTTGCTTTAATCCTTCAGTGTTTGGTGTATTTATGATAAATTGATAGTAGCGAAAAGGTTGAAGCTGGTATCATTCAAGAAAGTGAAGTTTTCTTTACTTAAAATTGATAGAATTATTAAGAAATTTTAAATATTTTTCTTTATCAAGACGACTTTTTCATCAGGCCCCTATAGCTAAAATATAGTGAAAACAGTAGTGGATCTATCTTTATTTCTGCACTTGTATGTACCTCTGTACCTACACCTGTATCTATACCTGTAACTATATCTACCATATGTACATCTACAGATATTCAATATGGCCTTTTTATCATAAAGTTTCAGTTCTTCACTGAGCAGCTGAACTGCATAAGATGCAAGCATTGGAGGTGAGCCCTCTCTCTCTCTCTCTCTCTCTCTCTCTCTCTCTCTTTCTGCCCTGTTCTCCTTCACTCCATGGTATGTAGCATAACCTGCCTAACACCTGGGTTAAGGCCTCTCTCCTTACTTGGGACGGGTGGTGAAATGATTTGGCTCATAAGTGGTGAGAAATCCAAGAGGAGTCTCCATGGTAATTTACTCATTGCTTCATTTCTTCATCAATACTCTCGCTCTTTCTGGGTCATTTTTCCATAGCACTGTGCCCTCAGTGACATACAGAAAGTCATAAAAACTGTGCATAGCCTTAATTTCTCATTTTTCTGCCTGCTGCCTCCTTTGACATGCACACACACTTATTTATTTTGTTTAGATCAATTTATGAATAAACTAACTTATCCACCCCCCCTTCACACACCCCTCCCAGCCCCACTTCTTCATTGTCAGGCCTATTGTGACTCCGCTTAGAAAAAAACCCCACATTTTCTAGACAGGTATTTTGACTTCCAGGTGGTATTCTAGCTGTGACTTGACATAGTAGAACACAATGCCCCAAACAAAGGAGTCTCTGCGGATTCTACAATTAGTTTTGTAAATAACTGTCCTCATGACTGAATGGTTAGCATTTAAGAAAACAAAAAGAAAAGACGGGGCAAAAGAGGAAGGACAGTTTCAAAATGGCCCAAACAAAACATACAAGCCTGCTGGCTCGTACAGTTGAATACCTTGGGACTGCAGGTGAGGACAACGCCGTGGTCTGCTATTGTCACAGACTTTTAAAGAGATGAGAAAAAGAGGAAACACTTCTAAATAAATCATTTGCAAAGACTTTTAAAATGGGGACCATGTTTCCAGAGACCGCAGATATTTTTCTCACACTTTGCTGAATAGACATCATGGCCAGAGGCTATTGTGACCTAATCCTAGGAAATGAGGCTGTTGTCGATGTGGTGTGTCTCATACCATTCAGTGTTAATCTCTGCTCTACAGAGTGGTTTGGGTTCTCAACACCATGGAATTGTTCATTTGGCATATGAGGTTTCCCACCATTTCACTGGGCTGGTTGGTAATCAAGGCACTTTTTCATTCTTATTGTTGATCCATATTGGGTAATCCCCTCCCCCCCAAACCACACACATAAATTCTCTCAGTCTTAGCAGGAAGTTTGGAGTGTAAGATTCTAGCTCTACTAAGTCACTGACTAATCTATCATTTTGCTGAAAATAATTTCTCCAGGTTTCCACACTGGTCCATATAATATACTCACCGAAAGCACATTTAGAAATCCAAGGGTTGAGTAATTCTCTACCATTGCCACAGATTCCCACATTCCTTTTCAAATTCCATAAATTTACCTTCCTAACTCTATTTCCAATGACTTATTCTGACTCCCCTTCCCTGGGTCCCAAAAGTATTCCAAGGCTGATTTTCTGTAGGTCCTGGGGAAATGTGCTTCTTTCCAGCATATCCTTTTCCCTGCCTCAGCATTTCTTTTCTATGAAACAGATCTAATTGTTTCAATCCCTACGGTCTTCCTTTCCTTCATGGACAAATCAGCAATTTTATATGTTCTACCCTCCTTCGAAGCTCGATGTGCCTCAATTTCTCTGTTATGGTTAAGCAAGTCTGAGCACCAAGGATTCATGTGTCATTTCCAATTCAGACACCCAGACCTTCCAAACTCCGTGTTCCATGCTTTGTTCCCTTCTACTAATGGCATGCAGATGATGTAGAAGCCCAAGTCCCAGCTTCCCTTGCAAATGAGAATTTTTAAGACTTGCACGTGACTAAGAATACACAGCTCTTGCGTTCAAGTCGTTGGGCATTTTTTTAAAAAAAGATTTAATGTCTGATCTTATTTATTTATTTGTGACTCTTAGAAAATCTTTTTTGGAGGGTTGGGGAGAGGTACATGGTCCGGGAATCGAAGCCAGGCCTCCCACATGAAAGGCGAGCATTCTACCACTGAACCACCCTTGCACCCAGAAAATCTTATTTTTGACTGGACTGAGACTTAGATGTAGAAGCTCTGAGAGAGGACAGCTTTCGTCACTTGGCAATCTGTACCTGGTGGTGTTCTTTGGCTTCCTTCATTCTCGGCCAAAAGTTTAGCATATTCTGCAACTCTTCCTTACTTTTCTTAGAGCGCTGTTTTTTCAGGGCAATACACCGACACTTGCATTGCAGGAAACATGGCGTGAGAAGACGCTGAATCTTGGGTACTTCAGTCCTGGGTTTCTTACATTCTTTATTCAGGGACTTTCTCCCAACATGTTGGCAGACATCATTTGCTTTAGAGAGACAGAAAAGTTTGCGGATTCTGATGGTTCTTTTGGGCCCCAGGAGAAGAAGCACAGTAGTATCAGTCAGTGTAGGAATTTTCTTTTCTCCTTTTTTTTTTTTTAGCAACAACCAAGTGGAGGACACTCAGATGGGCACCCACAATGCAACCCCGAACAGATTTGCCCCTTCTTCCCCCAGGTCTCCTTGGTTATAACAGGAATGCCCCTTAATCAGGAAAAGGTGGACACGGCCATGGGTCAAGACACCCTGCTTCATGGGGAAGCCTGGTTGGTCGTTTCCACCACTGATTTGGACAAGGTAATCCTTCCGCTCTTCTCCCACTGAGTCAGCAGCAACTTGTGCGGCCATTCGCTTCTCATACAAGGTACAGAGTTCAAGTTCATCGTCCACTTCAATGAGCTTCTGGCAGCCAGTGGTTGGGAAGGAGACGCTCAAATGCATGCTGGGGCCGCCGACCGCCTCCCAGGCGCCCCTAAAAAGAGCCGTGGTGCATTTTGGTATCGATTTGTTCCAGAACTAATAACTAAGAGCTACAGTCCCTGCTTACAATTCTCTTTTGTCTGTAGGATTGAGTCCAAATTCTTCGATACTTTTGTTCGGTCCTTCTCAGTTTTGTTCCCGACTGCCTTTTTTTTGTTCGGCTACGGTGCCTACTACTCTTCATACACAGACTGCGCAGTTAACTTCTCACCATTTGCTGAAGGTGCTCCTTCTTCCCTAACGATAACTTTAATCTCCAGACTGTCTCCTAAAATAATCTTCTCAAAAAGAGTCAACTAATACTGCTATATACTGGCTATTTTAATTCTTGCTGCCCCCCCCCCCCCCCCCGGAATCCCAAATCTAAAGAGCCACCTTGTTTGAGGTTCACCTCAGTGCTTCTATGAGAGGTATCTTCTGCCATATTTGCTTTTAGTTGTTCCACCTTGGAGAGTCACAAGTAGTAATTTAAGTATCCTGCTGATTCCCATTTCCACATTCAGATTGGGGAATCGGTAGTTGATGAGCTCATTGCAATTTGAGTGCACTGGATTCCTCTATCATGTGTAAAAAGGAAGCATGATCTCTCTTTATTCTCTCCTATCTAAATCATCTCCCAGATAGAGGTATAAACACCTCAAAGTACACCGAGCTTTGCAAAGAAAACATGCTAAATAATCACAAAATGTTAATACATTTGCCATAAACCATGGCAATGAAGAAGGGTTCGAAGTTATCTAAGGTAAGTCCTTAGCCAAACTTAAATTTCTCCGAATCACATCTTTGATGACAGTTCATTCAAGTGACTGTGAAGGAATCAATTTTGTCAATCCAGAGCTCTGAGTGTGAAGTGTTCCCAAATTTAGCTATCATTATGATGAGTGAACTTTGGTGTAAACATTTTACCATGTATATTTAATCCTTCTAATTTCTTCTAATATCATATAGCTTTTTTAATAAATGAAATCAATCAGAGTTGCCTTTGGTTATTTCACATTCTTTAAAATTGTGATACTTCCAATTAAATGTGTGTTTAAGTATTTTGGGGTGGAGATTGTCCTACTTTTTAAAACATTAAGAAATAAGATGTTACAGAAATTGATATCCATTTGGAATTATAAATAATACATAGTAGATTATAAACAGTATGCTGTAATCAAGAAGGAAATAGTAATATCAACAATATTAAAAGTTCAAAATTTCAAAAGCCATTGATCCCAGATGAACAAATGAAATAATAGAACATGTTGACCTTCCAACAAACAATTATTAATTTTAAAGTGCTTACAATATCTGTGTTGTAGTAATTTACACATCTTTAAGCCAACAGAAACTTAAATATGTGGATGCATATATCTAATCTAGTCTGTTCTGTTGTCATCTAACAGGTTGTCATCAAAACAGTAGTATAGGGCAGTGCATCGGTGGCTCAGTGGCAAGAATTCTCGCCTGCTGAGCTGAGATTTGAGTTCGATTCCTGGAGCCTGCCCATGTCAAAAAAAAAATAGTAGTATGAAGTTCTTGTCACCATATAATATCTGAGTAAATTCTATTAGAAGGAAACATTATGAATTTTTTCATTTTCTTACTATTATCAATAATAGTAGATGGATATTAGATAGATAGTTGTATAATAGCTAATAGCTATTGAACATTTAGGGAACCAGGAATGGTGCTAGTCACTTTATTTTCCTAATGGAATTTAATTCTTAGGAAAACACTGAGCAGTACTTATTACCACTTCCATATTATAGACAAAGACACTGAGGCTTAGTCAAACAGACTAATCTTTTAACAACCATGTTAAAAAAAAATAGGGACCCAGCTCTGGTAGTAAATCAACATATGAGATTAGACGAGGCTTAGTGCCTCAGTTTTTTATTCTGTACCAGAAGGTCATGAAGCAAGCATACAGAAAGAATAAGACAGAGATGAAACACACACATACATACACACCCACACATGCACAAACCACCAAAAGACAAAAATCAAACACAACCAGGACCTCCTACGGATTACTTAAGGAATTCCCAGGCCCTAAGACAAGTAGACTCAGTCCAGTGTCCTTCCTTTTCCTTCAAGTGTTTGCTATTAAAATGGATTTCACGAAGAGTAGGAGCATAATATCTGAGTTACTAAAGCATAAGTCATTCTGTATATTAGAAGGTCAGCAACTGGAGGTGCCTCCCACACGAGCAGCCACCAAAGCTGCCACGCCAGCCCTCAAATATGATGAGCTGGAGCCACAGCCACTGCAGCCAGAGATGAAGACCAAGTTTCATCATGCACATATTACAACATATGCTATTTTCTTTGTACAGGAAGCTCAGCATTACTAGAGGTGCTGTTCTTTCAGACCATAGAGATGCCTTCTTGTTACTGATCTGTCTTGGGGTGGAAACCATTGTAAATCATAATATTTCACATCTCTGGGTTTAGAAAATTATCCATATTGTCTAATTAAAGCATTTTTGTGAGATTTTTGGACTTACTCCCAGAGAACTCAAGCCTTAGTCCTCTTTATTGGACTGGATATATTATATTAACATCACTGATTTATCTTATTTGCAAATATATGATGACATTGTAACACACATGTTAAGATAACACTATCTGTTATATTTCTCAGGAGTCATTTTTTTCAGCAAACCAACAAAGCAAGCAAAATAAAATAAAGTCAAGATAATGAAAATAAGTCAGTGTTGTGTTTATGAAAAGAAAGTGTGTAAACTTTATTCATTAGGAAAGACTATTTATAGATTCCATAAATATTTTCATCAAGGGTTATAGAATATAAACTGTCAATCTGTGGTTGCCAAAATAATTAAATTGACTGAACAGTCAGTTCTACCAGTACCCAGTTTATTGGGCTTTAATTGACCCATGTAATGGGTGTATAGATATGTGTATGTCTTGGGCCTTTATTCTTTCTTTCATTTAACAAGGATTTATCAAGTGCCTGCTGTGGCACTTGACAAGGTAACTGCTACAAAGGAGTTTATATTCCAGAATAAACAGATAAACAAATGAATGCAAGATGATAGCTGTGCATGAAATAAGCCAGAAAATGACAGGTGTGTGTGTGTGTGTGTTTATGTGTGTGCATTTAGGGCTGGGATTTATAATGGCAGGTATCACTGAAATATGATGGTTAAGGTGAGATCTGAGTGATTAGAAGCAGCTGGCAGAAGATCTGAGACCAGAGTCCCAAGCAGGGGAAAAGGAAAATTCCCAAGGAGACAACGAGCTTGGTAGGTTTACAAGAAAGTAGGAAGATCCTATAGTGACCCTAGGCTCCACAATGAACCAAGGAAAAATAGCTGAAAATGAGCTCAGAGAGGTCATGTAGAAGAGTGCGATTTGGTCTTCAAGCTGTAGTGTGGTGTTTTGATTTCTCATTAAGTGGCTTGGGAAGTTAGAGGAGAAACATATGATCCAGCTTACATTTTTAGAAACCACTCTGCTTCTGTGTGGCAAATGGATTGAAGGGAGATGGAGTGAGTTCTGAGAGGGATTGGGAGAACAGATGCCTGGCAGTGAGGTGGTCAGGGAAGTGAGAAGCCCATGGGTTGGATGACTGTCTTAGCTACCTAGAAGGGATCAGGAGTGTTGCAAACAGGAAGACAGCCTGTGGGACTAAAACCTTCTATGGACTTGTGGGAACTGCCATGAGGACGGGCTGGAGAAGTTAAGCCGGCGAAGAGGAACTTCAAATACATTGGCACTTTTGAAATATGAAGGAGAAGAAATAGATTGGAAGTAGCAATTGGGAGGAGGGCCACCCTATTTCTCTCCAAACTTAGAGGCATTGGCAAGTGAAAAAACATGCAGGGATGGTGATGTCCTCACAAGATGGGGCACGAGAAGGTAAAGCACATTCAGAGAGTTGGTAAAATTTTAGGGGAACTTCCAAGGAGAGGCTCTGCATGCTGTGGTCAGATGGAGGGATACACAGAACCTCAGGAAGACTCTACTGCTTTGAAAGCCCCAAGGAGCCCAGATTAGACACAGAAGTGGGGCATGGTTTGGCTCTGAGGGTGGGTGGAAGGATGTTTGGTATCGGGGCAAGACTGAAGAAAAGGGACACCAGCCTCTTCTCTCACCTGCAGCAAAGCCACCAGCCACTATCTCCTTCCTGGGGTTTGTCTCTTAGGCACTTTGTGGTGTGGACACCAGGGCAGGGGAGGCCTGTGAAACATCAACGTTTCCTATGCATCTTGTACAGGGCAGCATCAAGTCTGCCAACGAGGCTGTGCTGGAAGAATGGAGTGTTCTTACAACATACCTTCCTAACTTCTCTGCATGACAATAATACATGCATTACAGCATTCAGTCATTGGTTCTGGGGTTTATATATCCTGGGTAACTAACGAATTATACTAAGGAAAAAAAAAAAGAAATTACAAAGAAGACAATTTAAGCAAAAACTAGTGTCCTACTTTTGATAAGAATCCAAGTGAGAGAAACTAAGAGTCAAAGAGCCTTCTGGATCTCAATCTAAAAGAATGAGTCCACCCACAACTGAAAGCTTGGGAAAGTAACTTAAGATAATGTTCATTACAATAAAGCAATCTTGGTGTAAGGAGGTCCTAATTTTATTCATTTATTTATTGATTTACCCCCTCAATTTTTCGCTAGCCTCTATCTGTTGCATGCAAAATGAATAAAATGTATCCATGTCTGCAAGCACTTTATAACCAGGTGGGAAAATATATACCTATTATTAACTAACCAAAAACATGGCAGAATAATTGCTATGCAGCCCGTATTTAAGATGAATGGTATAAAATCTCTATGCTACATACACATTTGAAACAGGGTAATCCTGGCAACGCCTCTCTCCTGGGAATGTGGAGTAACTGACGGCTCTCAGGCTCGGGGCCAAGAGCAAGTGCACCTACCTCTAAGTGCCAGGGCCTGAGGCCAGGATAGATGTGTTCTCGCCGGCACCTCCCCAGCAGCTATCTCCTTCTCGTTCCCTCATCCTGCCATCTAACCCATCTAAGCATAGAGATCTGAGATCAGAGTGAGAGGCAAAGGGCACAGGGCATGAAACTATGCATAACAATCACAGGTCACCCTAAAATGTAAACTTGGTAAAGGTTATTTGTTCACCCTAAGCAGCAAGCTCCTTTGGGACAGGATAGAGTACACTGAGAATCTGTCACTATATATATTTTTGATTATGTCAAAGTTGATGTTTTGCAAAAAATCAGAGAGCATTCTGGCCCACTGTGTGCATTTTGAATGTGTCTGTGCATCCTAAAATGAACCCCCACCCTTCTGCATTTCTAACGTCTGAGTGCTGATTTAAACAGCATTCCTGTTGGGTGAGTCGAAATAAAAACAGCGAATTTGTACCGAATCGCTAAGTATCGAATGAAAAGGTATGGCCCAGCCTCTGCCTCTACAGGTCTCCAAATCTCAAGCAGAGCAAGGACACATATGAGGTAAAACTTCTTGCCTGACCTTCAGCAGGCCTGGCACATTCCCAGATGTCCCCAGCTGACCGAGTAATGATTCCAGAACAGAGGACGCTCCTGCCGTATGCATTTATTTACTGATGTATTGTTTGTTCCAGAAAGAACAGAAAGCAGCTTGTCAGAAATCATCAAATACAAGAATGTATAATAAATCTAAAGGAGGAGTAAAAGGAAAAGCCAGATAGGGGATATGGCATTAGAATGCAGAACATTAAACCCTATTCCCTTGCCGTGGGCATGCCAGCAGTGCTCTGGAGTCTTCTTAGCAAGCAATGTGAAAAGAGCACCAGTTAGACAGCTCCAAGTGCTCACAATCAGAGCAGACCCATTTCTCAGTGCGACCACAGTGGAATGCCATCTCATGAAGGAGAGCCTGCAGTTTAAGGGCAGCACCACGGACAGCAGACTCAAAGCCGTCCTTAACAGGAGGTACAAGGGAAGCTGTCCCTCAATATAGGCGGATGTCATTATGCTGTGATGCAGAGTACAAATTGAACAGTATTCTGCTGCTCTAGCTCATCTAGGGATAAGTTTTAGAAGATCTAGGCTATCCTCTGAGTAACAGTCCTTAAATATTATTTCTCCCAGAGGAGATTGGGACAGATGGTGGGTGACAGTGACTTCTGAATATACTTTTTCATGGAGTGGGGCTCTGCCGTGTGGTTGGTTAAATGTAGATCTATGTGCTAATGTAAATCCACCACCCTGACCAGGGCTTTACACCTGAATAGGGGACCATTATTCTCCATTTGGATGTGAACTGAGGAATTATTTTAGAAAACCTTTGAAATCAACCCTAATTCCCAGATAGATGGGGGAATGCAGGCTCACTCAGCATAACTTTGAAAATTTTCTGCAGTAAAATGGTGGACATGCAGGTGTTACCAGATGCCCTATTCTAACATCTAAGAGTAGTGGAGATCCTGAGAGAACTGAAGCACCATTTAATAGGGCCAATGAACTTGTAAACTAAATGAAGGCACATTTGTGTCCCTGCATCAGATATGCTTGAGATGAGTTTGCCCTTTGAGCCAGTGAACAATTCAGTTGGGTTTGAGTTGAGTGAAATTAGTGGAGATTGGATGCAACCGGAAACCACATTTGGAATGTGTTTTTTTCTACAGTTTTGTGCACTCTACAAGTGTTTGGGTCCTCCTCAGAGGGATTCCTCAATCTGGAGTTGTGCTTTATGGAGTATCCATAATGTGTGGGTCAGGGAGAGAGAGATGCTGTTCTCTGCAATGCCAATTTCATGGTGGCTTCTGGGACTCAAATACAAGAGATGTTTAGGGCTCCTTAAAAGTCATGAGCACAAGCCCTTCATTTTTACAGATGAGGAAAGTGACAGAAGTTGGGTTAACCAAGTTTACTGAGCTATTTATAAATCTCTAACCCATAAATGAATGCTTTTTAATATTGACTTTCTTTTTAGGAAAATTCTGTTATCAGTTCAAGGATGCAAACATTATTGAGTGAGTCCCATGAAGACTCCTAAAAATGCATGCTGTTAATCATATGACAAAACCACAATCTTTTGTGGTAGCTGATCTATATTTTTTTAAAAAAATATTTTATTCTCTCCCCTGTATATGAAATGCATTCTTAGACAACATTTGAAAACTTAAACCGTAAAATGGACAGCAACAATTACCCATTATTTTCCCAGTCAAAAGGCAATTACAGCTAATAATCTGATTTATTTTTCTCAAGCATTTTTTTTCCTATAAAAAGGTGTTTTTTTTTACATTGTGGTGAATATCACATATGCCATTTTATCTCCTGCTAATTTCACTTAGCATCATAATATAAGCATTTTTTACACCTTCCAAACTCTTGGCAAACATCATGCTAATGGATGGCTGCAACAAGCTTAATTTAATCATATATTTGTTTCATGGTATGCTCAGTTATGCCCCAGCTTTTGGATAGTATTTTTTCAGTGTTTCTTCCTTATAAACAATGCCATGCTGAACATCTTTGTTTGAAAAAATCTTCTTCCCTATCTAGGGTACTTATCTCAGAAAAGATTCTCAAAAGTAAAAACCTTACCAAAGGGACAAATTAAAGCATTTTGATATCTTTTTTTCCTGATTGCACTTCACTAGGGCAATGCCAACATATGATATTAAGAGGGTGAATACAAGAAAGCACCTTTCCATTTCATCCTTCCAATAGTAAATCAGTAATTCTATCAACTACTTGTAGAATCTCTCCTAAGCACTGTTCCTTATGCTGCTTAGTATCTATGTGAATTGAGTGTCTTATTAATGGATACTCAATTCACGAAGGCTCTTTTAGTCCAGAAACATCTTACAGATGTAATGTGAATATTCATGTAGTTTATAATAATAATTCAACACCAGCCTAGAAGTTGTGTGTCTTCTATTTAGTTTCTCTATTCTTCTTTACTGGGACCTCCAAATGACATATAGCCTACTATTTTGTAATTTATCTTCCTTCCCAATATGCTCCCACTAATCCTTCATGTCTTTGAAAGTAGGAATCATCTTTTACACAAAACCAGTGTTCAGTACAGCACCTGATAATGAGCAGGAACTACTCAGCAAAAGTTTGTGGAATACATGAGTGTATGAAAAAAAAATACTTCTTAATGCATTGTGGGTCACTTTAAAACAGTTTGGATTCTTTTTATAAACTTTATAAATTTAGGTATCAAATAGACAGCAATGGAGAGAGCATGCCTAAAGTATTTGTGAATTATTTTGCAAAATTTAAAATAAATTTTTCAATATATGACTTTATGACCTAAGAACTATGTGGAGAATTTCAACATAGAAGAAAATTCACAAAAGTTTGAAGGGACTAGAAACAGGAGGTATTAATGAAAAGCACTCACTGGCACTCCCTCACCCAAATGCAAAACAGCATAATGAGTTGCATTTCTAGAACATGATAGAATGAGTTACTCAAACTGCTCTAAGATTCCTTGTGTCTAAGAGTTGCAGGTCAACTCTGGCATAATACACATCCCGCTTTTTAAGCTTAAAAGGATATAAGGCTCGGTCAACAGAAGTCCTTTATTTCTTACAACAAGAGGACGCTGTTTATAATGTGACACCAGCTGCTCAAGCAAAATGGGTTCTATTAGAACTAATTTAATTTTCCATAAGTTGATCTATTTGCATTTTGAGTCCCCAGTTAGACAACTAGGTGCTACTTTACAGACTGATCTTATATTAGGCTTCACTGTATGGACAATGCTTAATCAGTGTGTACACCAGAAAATAAACATAACCATCAAGTACACTAATTAAGCTTAGAAAGCGTTGTGACATGCATACAGTGTATGGATTAACAAGGCAATTCATTAAAAATCTTAATTACAGATACTCTATTTAAGATACTCTATTTCTCATACATTTTATTCCACAATGCTTCAGATGAGTTCCTATAGTGCGTTGACACTGCTCTCTTAAGTGAATTTCTTTTAAATAGTGACACATCTGTGCATCCTTTCCACACTGAAGTCTCTATAGAAATAATGCTTTCTTTTGAATTAGATAACTTGATGTTAGAGAAGAATAAATCGACTGTCACTAGAATGGTTGATGAGCATTAAATTTTAAATTGAAAGAAATATATCAGATGCAATAAACACTAAGCAGCATCCCACTCCTATACTTTCACTCCTGAAATGTAAGGATTGATAGTTAATGTGCCACGCAGAATTCCTCTAGAAGAAAATGTACCCAAAAAAGTGTGTACATAAATTATGCATATAAATACATATATACCTATGATAACTATGCATATATATATGTAAAATACATATTTGTTTTCAAAACATATATTTTCTTCATCTGAATGCTTTTAAGAATTCAATATAGGTGGAAATAAACATCACATTAACAGACAACAAGCCAAGTTTTACAACTTGTCCAAATCTATAGTCAAGCTTTTAAATCTGTAAGAAAGTGAAACTCATTTCATTTTCTCAATCGATATGATAATTTCACTTTCCCCAAATTTTTGAATAAATAGAAAGTTATTAACTTATGGAGGGATGTCATTTCTGCTTCAATTGCACATATTTACTTATCTAAACATGTGAGATACACAGAAAAGTTTCATTTTTTAAATTTAAACCAAGTCTTCTTTAAAGTATCAAAATATTTTAATTCTGATGTGCTTTTTTTGAAAATGTTACTTATTTCTCCAGATTGAAAACTTGTCAGTATTGCCATATTTGGCTTCTTTATGATGTAAGGAAATGGAAAATTTGAGATATTAACTGATAAAAAATTTAAATTTGAATATATTTAACAAATTATATAAGAAGATATGCTTCTATGCCTTTTTTCCTTGCTACATGTAACAACATAAAATAAGCCTTACCTGTTGAACCTGGAAATAGGGAAATGATGTGTGTGAACAGAAGCTTTTTGACCTTGTAAATAGAAACTGTGCAGTGTCTTTTGCTATCTAGATTATGATTTGTCTATTATGTCCTTTTAAGAATTAAGCTATCACTAAAATGAGATGGATGGCTTTTGTTAAAGTTCACTTCAAGTTTACATTCATTTGTTTCAGTTTATCAACTTTGAAGTGATTTTGTCTCACTGCATTTGCTGTGTCCTATCATCAAGCTTTGCCAAATTCAATCCATCATCACTGAAGGCCCAAACAATAATAATTTCTTCATTACTGAAATGTAAGGACAGTACAAGTAGATGTTTATCTGTGGGAAGTTATTATCCCTCTAACTAAAAAGTCGGAAGAATTGTAGAGAATATGCTATGATTTTTAGAAACTAAGCAGAATTATCTGTAAGATGAGGCCGCCAGAGTAAGTCATTTAATATTTTTGATTGGGAGGGTGTCACAAACCATTTTGTGAGGCTGATAAAAGCTGTGAGTCCTTTTCATGAATAAATCCACATAGGATTACAAACCAAAGTTTTCATGGCACCATAGACCAGTGCTTCTCATCCACAGCCCATGTGACTGAGGCAAAAGAAATAAACTAAAAATCACTGAAATTTAGATAGTCGAGCACACCCATGCAGCAGAAACAAACTTAAGAAGCACTTCTCTAGGTATCCACGGTCTCAGAAAAATAAAAACACATGCACATATGCACATGCACATCTCTGTACAGGATCTTTCCAAGAACCCCCTCAAAGAAAGCTATCGTCTCAGTTCTTTTAGGTAAATTCTGCTGGATATTCAGGAGCCTATACTTCGTGACAGGAGACAAGCATTTTGCTCCAGGAGAGGAATGACTTCTCCTCCCACCCTCTCCTCAGCTCCTGATCAGACTGTGGACCACGAGGCCTCACAACGGTAGGCTCAGTCCCTTAACACCAAACCCGCACCCCTAACTCCATATGGTATTAAATAACCTGACTATTTTGAGAATGGAAAACACATAAATATTTGCCCAAATTATATTCAAAACAATGAACTCCCTTCTGTGTCAACTGTACTTGAAGTCTTTTAGGTCAGGGATTGTCTGAGGGTAGAGGGTAGCTAAATGTGGAATAATGCCTCAATGGGTAGCCTAAAATTTTCTGGGTATAAAGGAGGAAGTTCAGGATAAGGTTTTCATTGCATCTCATCCCTGCTCACCCAGAACTCCGTTTCTTGGTGATGTCAAAAGCTACCTGAAGTCCTTTCCTTCCAGTCCCTGAGATCGTAGTCCCTGAAATCATGGGTATTTCGTTTCCCTTAAAGTTAAATAATGTTCAGAATAGCAGAATATCATACTTTACTCCAGATTCCTACAATGTAATATTCAGACTTCAAACCAAGGAAAAGATTTCCCATCTCATGATGTTCTCAGACTTCCAAAGAAAGTTATTAACTATTTTGTGGGTTTGATTATACACTACGCTCCTTTTCAAGGAAGATTTGAAGTTTAATGAGTAGGCTTTTTAAGATATGCTAAACATATAAAATATTGTATTTATTCATCAAGATTATTAGTAGCCAGTTGGAACTTTAAGAGTAAAAACAAGCTTAATAGCTGCTTAACTTCACTAACAGTGACACTTAGAATATATTAAATAATGAAAGCATTTTGGGTAATCATTGAACACAAGGGTTACTTATGAAGTTATTCACTTATAAAGCTTTGTAGGGTTTGTAGCTGAGATGAGTATATTTACACACCAGGAATATGTGATCTTTTGAGATCATTTTTACCTTCTAACCATTTGTCTGTTACCAAGACAACCATGTAGATGACAGGAATTTATTATTGATACAAATATTAGAGGATGTATAGTTAAAATGAACATTATCTATCATTAGATATGCACAACTTTATAGAAGTGAATAAAATATTACAAAACAAATTATTTTTTTTTGTAAAAATATACTATGTTTTAGAAGAGAGAACTTCTTACACGATGATAACACATTCATATCCACAAATGATTATAACAGCAACAACTCTGGATTGCTTTTCTTGTGCTAAATGCTAGGAACTTTTACCCCAGATTTTGACACTATCCTATTAATTGATCTCTGTCCAGGCATGAACATAATGATGGCTTCTTGGCATCCTAAGTTCTGGGAAAGAATTTTTTTCATAGAGGATAATAAGGCATTATGTAGATTCCACTTGCTGGCAATATTTAGCGTCAATGGCAGTTTAAAAAAAATAAGCCTTCTAATAAAAAATATATTAAAATGCAGAATATTTATACATCTATTTAGATGTAGAATTGAGATAGCAAAAAAATAAAGGAGATTCTCATAAAGAAATGAATAAATAACATATATATGTGAGCAAGACAGGATGCTGACAGACTTTTCAGGACATCTGCCGATCCCTTGTTCCCTGGAGTTTTGGTTTTAGTTAGCTATGCAAAGAGAATAAGAGATAAAGCCTAAGGCTACGCAAATTGGGAAAGAGAGTCAGAGGTTCCACCCTGTAAAGCCTGGACCCATGCAAACAAATATTCTGGGTGAAAAGATGAAGGAGAAACAAACATATTCTATAAAGGGTTACTAAAAGAAAACTTGCCCCTCTTCTCCCAGACTTGGCTCTGGATGAAGATGGAAAATAAACTGCCAACCTAGAAATACATGGTAAGCAATGCTATCTTCAAATAATGATAATTTTAAACAATAATTAACCCCTCACATGGCCTCGGCTCTTGAGCTCACCTACTGTCATGCCCCAGAGAAACCAAGTTGAGAATTTAGTTTATAGTGTTCTGGGTTGCCTCCTGGTGGAAACAAATTACAAATCTTCCCGAAGGAAAAGACTTTAAATCAGCCCTCAAAGAATCCCCACAGATAAGGCTCCAGTGCACATAAACTCATAATTTTTTTAAAAAAACAATGATAAAACAAATGAGGAAACAGTTGTAAAATTATGAAACAAATGAGTGAGAGTTGATAAACAGAATTAAAAACAGCAGTATCATACTTATAGAGATTGAAAATTGTGGATATAACGGATACAGAAAATAAAATGTGATGCAATTACAGGAATAAATGAACACATCTAATCTATGATCAATGAACAGGAAACTATAAAAAATGGCTATGCAGACTTGAGAAAGAAATAAAATAATACAATTAGAAATGAAAAATGTACAAATAAAATAAGAATTTCAGTAGCTGGACCAAGCAAGAGATTAGATACATTTGAAGAACTGAGGGATGAAACTGAATGAAGAAAGTTTTCAGACTGTAGCAAAAGAGATAAAAATATTAAAATATTAGAACAATTAAAAGATATGTATGATAGAATAGAAAGCCAAACATACATCTAACAGAAATACCAGAAAGAAATATTAGAAAGAATAGAGAGTGACAGCAATGCTCAAAGAGTAAATGAATGAAAATTTCCTCATATTTTTAAATCACAATGAATTCCAAGCAGAATAAACAAAACAAAATCTACTCTTGCCCACATCATAAGAGAAATGCAGACTACTTGATAAATAAACAAGAAGATTTTTTAAACAACTATAGATTACTTGTAAGGAAATGTGGTAAATTTATGGACAGTTTATGACAAAGCCAAGAGTTGGTAGAT
The DNA here is from genome assembly GCF_023851605.1 of Tamandua tetradactyla. Lineage (NCBI taxonomy): Eukaryota > Metazoa > Chordata > Mammalia > Pilosa > Myrmecophagidae > Tamandua > Tamandua tetradactyla. The sequence continues at coordinate 95,507,691 of NC_135332.1, forward strand.
TGATTGAGAAGAAAATTTTCATTAGTAAAAAGTGAAAGAAGAAAGAAGAAGAAACGAAAAAAGAAAAAAGCAGAACAAGGAGAAATTATAAAATAAGACGGTAAAAATAAATTTATATATATGAAAAAATCACAATATATTTAAGTGGACTAATCACTCCAGTTGTAAGACAAACATTTCCAGTCTGGGAGTTTCAAAATTCAGCTGCATACTTTTATGAATCCACCTACCCATCTTTCTATGTTTACAAACATATATACCAAATATTGACCTTTGTTGTTGTGTACAGTTATATATTTATACATGTATATCTTTAGTAAGATACACACCTAAAACTTAAGGACATAGAAATTAGAAAATAAAAAGTTTAAAATATTCTGTCAAGCAAATTAAATCAAAATCTATTCTAAAGCAACATCATTATTAAAGATAATCATTATATAATGATAAAATATTTAGTTCATTAGGAAGACATAACTACTCTAGACTTGTAAGCATCTAAGAGAATAGCCTCAAAATGTATAAAGCAAAACATAAGAGAATCCTAATAAAAATTTTAAAAATCCATGATTACAATCTGAGGCTGAAAATAATGCTCTCAGTAGCTGATTGTTGAAGCAGACTAAAATCCATAAGACTGTTGATGAACTGAACTATACACAAACCTGAGCTAGTAGACACATATAGAGCCCCCCAAGTGGAATATACACATTCTTTAAAAACACAGGTAGACTATTACGAAAATTGATAATATATTGAAAATAAATTTCAAAGAATTAACATCATAAAGAGCATGTTTTCTAACAAGAAGTTAATTAAGTTAGAAACCAGTAACAAAAAGTAGCTTAAAAGCAAAACATTTATGAGGAAATAAAATTAAAAAATATTTCCAAATAGCTGATAGATCACACAACAATGAGAAAACACTCTTACATGAAGATAACAAAAATATTAGGTAAAAACTGGTGGGATCAGGGTAAAATGTTATCTACTTAGGAGGAATGTATAGTCATAAATGTATATATACTTCATGTAAAAAAACAAGTCTGAAATGTAAGGAGTCAAACAGCCAACTTAAGTAAGGAAAAACAAGCAAGTGAATAATCACAAAGAAATAATCAGAAAGTAATAAAAAATTGCAGATGTTAATGTAGGTGAAAAGAAAGATAAAGCTGAGTACTCATCAGAGTCAAACATTTGAAAAGATTAATTTTAAAAGATAAATCTCAGGGGTGCAAGGGTAGTTCTGTGGTAAAATTCTCGCCTGCCATGCAGGAGACACAGGTTTGATTCTCGGCCCATGTACTTCCCAGAAAACAAAAAAACAAACAAAACAAACAAAAATTAACAAATGGTGCTGCAATAACGGGATACTCACATGGAAAAATAATGAAATGTGACTCCGCCATACAGCATATAAAAAGAGAGAGAGAGAGAGAGAAAGAGGAAACTCAGGTGAGAATGATCAAGAAGAGAAGGGTAGTTCAAATAAACAACAGCAGAAATGAGGAAAGAGGAATGTTAATAGAAGCATTAGAAATGAAAACAATCTGAAAAACTTTATGTCAACATATTGAAGACTGGTTAAGTGAACAAATTCCTCTAAAAACATGAATGACGAGCCTGACTCAAAATGATCTGGATTTCTAATGGTCTTATAGCATTAATTAAATTGAAACAGTAAGTAAAAATCTCCCTTGAAAAAGAAACAAACAGTTCCAGAAGGTTTAACAAATGAATTTATTGAAGCATTAACAGACAGATGATTCCAATCAGAGGCAAACTCAAGCAGAGAATTAAAAAACGAGGAAATACTCTTCAACTCACTTTACAATGTTACATAGAATAATATCAAAGCTGGAGGGAAAAAAATGAGAGAAAGAAAATTCCAGGATAATGTTACTTGTGAATATAGACACAGAATCCTAAACAAAATGTTAGTAAACTAATCCAGTAATGTATCAAAAATATAAGAATTTAAAATAGACAAAGCATGTGCTAATGAGTGGCTTATGACTGTGGGCAATTGGGGTCCACCCACACTGGGGGCCTCTGAGAGACTGTGAGAACACGCTAGTCCACCAGGGGTGAGGAAGCTGAGGCACTGCCCCACTCACTGGGCAACGGGTCTCTCCCTGGCACCTCCATCTGTCCTGTGCAGGCTGAGCAGAATTTCCCAGCAGGAGAGCAGTCCTTGGGCAGAGATAGAGTTTCTATCAGGTGCTCCAGATAGAAACCACTTGGCCCTTCCCACAACTATCCTCCAACCTGCAGGTGGCCTCTGGGCTGGATTATAGGGTAAGGGGAGTGGGGGGGCTCTAACCACATCAGCTCCATGAACAAGAGTTGAGGGACAGCCAATGTAGAGACTCGGGACAGCAGTATACCTAGTGCATCAAGATGGATTATGTAAAAAGTTGGATTAGAAGGATATTGGCCTTTAATCCCCAAAGAAGTGGAGGGGTTTGAGCAGGAGAGTGACATGTTTTTATGTTCTTAAATAAGTGCTCTGGCTAACTTGTATTTTGAAGAGTGTACCAAAAGCAAAGGTAGAAAAAGGAAGACCAGATAAGTGGCTCTAATCCAGATGAGAGGTGATCATAGCTTTGGACCAGGCTATGTATGATAGAGGTATTGACTGGATATAGCTTAAAGTTACAACTGATGATTTGCGGATGGCTTAGGCATGGAATGGGAGAGAAAGAAAGAAGGCAAGGACAGCTCCAAAGCTTCTGGCTTTGAATGTTCCTTCATGGGAAGCTTAGTTTTAGTCAATGTCCAAATGCCCACACCTGAGAACAGAAAATATGTGCACTTTAAAAGGAAAAAACATTATAATTAGTGCTGAGCACTTTATGAAGTTGGCATTATTTCCTCTATTTCACTTGTGAAAAATAATGACATTCAAGAGATGAAACAATTTGCCTAAAGTCAAATAGTTGTGTGGAAAATGGCAGAATAATGTTTCAAGCTCAGGTATTGGACACAAATTCCACCCTGTTCCTGTGCTCTGCTGTCTCTGTGTACAACATATTTTTAAAGCTGTTGAGTCTGCACACACTTAAAGCAGTCTTATCACCATTATTATTGTGTATTTCTCCTTTTATTTGTATTAATTTAATATGCTATCTAATTATTAACTAAATAATTTGTTTAAATAATTTAACATGCTATGACACATGTTAACATTCTATGAAATTTCATTAATTTAACATGCTATGAAGATTATAAAGATAGTTGTAATCGCTGGCCAGCAGCTAGGAATGCTGATGAGCACAGAACACGGGCTTTGGGATTTTCCTTACTTTGAATCCCAGCTATATCTAATTCAAAAAATCATATTCATTCCACAAGTCCCACTGCCTCCCATCAACATTATCTGGCTGCTAGAAATATTTAATTCAGTGGCTCTCGAAGCACAATCCTTGGAACAGCATCACCTGAGGACTGTCAGACATCAAATGCTTGAGCCCCACCCTAGACCTAATGAATTCAAACTTGGATGAAAGGTTTAAGAAACCCTCTAGTTGATTTTGAGTGAGTCTGACCAACACTCAACTTGAGAACCACTACTCCAAAGCAAAAAAGAACTAATCAAAAATGTTTTATCTACAATGTCCAAGACTGACACATTTTACTGATTTTCATAGGAAAGCCGCTCAAAAATTAAAATTGATAATTATAGTAGGCATTTTGAAGATTAACATAAAAATATTTAAATATCCAGATAAAATTGAAGAAATGCAGAATGATGGTGATTCTGAATTTCTATGTACTTAGAATCTACTCAAGTTTTATCAAAGACTTCGCAAGGGTTGTTGAGTATTTTTACCAGTTGTTATGTATAATTATCTTATGTGGTAAGATTATAGCAAGACTACCTAATATTTTGCTTTGCTAACTACTTTCTTTTTCTCCTTGTATTTTGTTATATTTAAGGTGACATCTCAGTGCTCTTTGGGTGAAGAGGTGCAGGATGAAGAAAAGCATGGTACCCCACAAGTCTTTCTAGCTTCCTTTGTTAGAACAAATAAGCATATAACTTAAAAGCTTAAATTATAGGGAATTTTCAGACCCTGATAAAACATCTTCAACAAGCCCATCATAGAATTTCCCACAGAAGAAGGCAAAGGGGACAAAGGGAGCAGCTTTATAGGGAGAAACAGATATTGACAGATACCAGATAATCCTACCTCTAAGCCTTGGCACTGCATAAATCTGAGGGGAGGTGAGGGTATTCCAGGTAGGACTGAAGGTAAGTTTTTTTTCTGCTCAACCAGCAGAAAGGAAGCCTTAAAGATGCTAGAAGGTGTTTTAGAAAATAAAGTTACATTATCTGGGTTAAGTTCCATCTATTACAACTTAATCGACACTAATTCTGCAGGAGTCAGCTCAGCTCCAATGGACTAGATGACTTCAAACAAAGCCACCAGAGATCAAGTTGAAGGACCTAAAGACCCACTGAGGCAACTTTGAGTAGTACTGCCGTTAGCCTGAGACAGAATGGATTGTGAGTTTTGTAGACAGACCTGTGGCCAGCCAGCCAGCCGCAAGGACAACAAGTGTGTAATTACCAAGATTTTCCTTGCAAAGGGCTCAGAAGGGCCATGAAATACCAGTCACAATCATAAACTAAAGCACGTTATATAAGCACTTTGAGAGCCTTTCTTCCCCCAACTAGCCTTCGGAGACACATCTACCAAAAGCTTTGGGAGCAGGTTGATGTTAAATGCATATGGGGGGGCGTGCTTCCACCCAGATCTCACCTAATGCCGCCCTGTTGTAACGATGTCAAAATTCCCCCTCTATAAACTATTTCCTCTTTTGGTATTACCCTGAGTAGCAACAGAAGTTGCTGATTTTATTTTGATGTATCAGGTAAAGCATTCCTTCACAGATCCATGGAATCCGTAAATAAGACTTTGAAGAAAAAGAGGTGGGGAATTAAAGGAATAAGATGAGACCACGATGAGAAAGTGTGATGAGAACAAGACTTCAAAAACATAAGAAATTCAGGGGATAATTCACTGTTGTCACTTAAGAGAATTAATACCTCCAGAAATTTTTAGAAAGATAAAGATTGTGATACTCAACCCTCCAATGACCAAAAGACCATCAGAAACATTGGCCAGAGCAGAATCTAAGGTATATGGGGTGGGATTCTGGCAAGGCAGGGTCAAAGGGAAAAATAAAGTGAGAAATGTAGGCCAATGTGCACTGGGCAGATGACTTGTGGCTCTGCCTTCCACCTTCATCTCGGTCACGGAGCCTGTTTTCTTAGGTCACCTTTCTCAGGCAGTCAGTAGCTGTTATGGATTGCCTTTTAAGATCTATACTGAAATACCCAAACTGAGTTGTAGCAAACAGCCTCCCCTCAGGTCTAAGAATTCCAGCCTTTCTTAGTTGGAAATGATCTTGGAAATTACCACTTTACAGATGAGAATATGAGGTGTAACTTTGAAGAAAAACTTATATCTAAGCCTGGGTTTTCTCACTATCACTGTCACTATTTCTTATCCTTATCATATGATAATAATGATATTTGAATAAAATTGATTTCAGGAAGCAAAAATTTTCACAGGTCTTATGCAAAATTCCATTAGCATTTTATTATTTGATCATCCTACCACTGGGTAGGTCCGTTACTTTGCTTGCCTCAGTCAAATGCCATTTTTGCCTTTCTCAAGGACTAATAGACCCTCAGGAAGTGTCTTCACAAAGTTGAAGTAATAATCTCTTTTCACTCTCTCCCACTGCAGCCATTAACCAGTTTCTCTCTGCACACCTTCACTTGCAGGGAATAGTGAGCTATTTTAAGGACATCCTACTATTTCTAAGGCAGTTAATCTGTGCTAGGTTCTTTGGCAAACATTGTCTTTTTCCCTCGTTAAAGATGTGTATAATTATCTCCTTTTGAACAGATTGGGAAATGAAGGTACAAAGAAGCTGAGTAACTGGCCCAAGACCATGTAATAGTAAAAGTTGGAGGCAGGATTTGAACACAGGTCTTAAAGCAGAGACCATAAGCTCATCAGTGTTTATTGTACACTTAGCTCAACTCTGACTGCTGCAAGTTCTTTTTATGTGCAGACCATCTCTTTCCCTGCAACTTTGTTTTCCATGCAGCCTTTCCCCTAGCCTACTACCAATCACAAATCTATGCCCCCTCCCAACCACTCTTCTTCATATTACTGACAGGTAGCTAATTAAAGGCTCCCACTGAGTCTTCTTTTCTCCAGGGTAAGTATCCTTAGTTCCCTAGTAAGCTGGACATTTGACATGAATAAAAACCTCTCATGTTCTTAAGGAACACATTGAATGTGTTATGCAAAGGGAAGATACAGTTGAGATCTAATTGGATATAAAGACGTTTAATTAATAACAACTTGAAATAATGGAATGTTTACCTAATTGTAAATAATTTAAAATATTAAGAAAATTCTCTTAAAATTTTCAAGGGCAGAGAAGTGATAAAAATTGATATACAACAGCAATGACCACTCTGAAAAGAAGATTAAGAAAACAATTCCATTTAAAATAGCAGGTGAAAGAATAAAATATCTAAAAATGAATTTAACCAAGGAGCTGAAAGGCCTGCACATTGAGAGCTACAAATCATTGCAGAAAGAAATTTAAAAAGTCCTAAATAAATGGAGAGACATCCTGTGTTCATGGGCTGAAAGAAAATATTGGTAAGATGTCAATACTACCTACAATGATATGCAGATTCCCTCTAAAAATTCCAGCCAGCTTTTGTATAGAAATGGAAAAGCTGATCCTGAAAGTAATATGGAATTGCAAGAGGCCCTGAGTAGCCAAAATAATCTTGAAAAAGAAGAACAATCTTGGAGGACTCACAATTTTCAACTTCAAAACTTACTACAAATCTACAGTCATCAAAACAGTGTGGTACTGGCATAGGACAGATATACGCCAATGGAGTAGAAATGAGAATACAAAAATAAATCCATACATCTAAGACTAGTTGATTTTCAACAAGAGTGGTGCACTAGTTTCCTGGCTCCTGTGACAAAAAACACACAGTGGGTTGACTTAAGCAATGAAAATTTATTTTCTCATGGTTTCAGAAGCTGGAAGGCTTGTTTCCTCCCAGATATCAATATCATTCTAGCTGGCTAGACATCTGTGGAGTTCTTTGGCTTTCCTGTTACATGCCAATATCCTCTCCTTTCTCTCCCAGTTTCCTTTGATTTCCTGCTTCTTCTCCTCCATGTGGTTTTCTCTTCATAAATCTTCTGGTAACAGGATTAAGGTCCAGCCTTATTCAATTAGGCTACACCTTAAGTAAAAATAACATCTTCGAAAGATTCTGCTTACAATGGGTTCACATGTACTGGAATGCGATTAAGATTAATAATATGTTTTTTCTGGGGTACATAGTTATACCTATCATAGGTGGTAACTCCATTCAATGGAGAAAAGAATAGTCTCTTCAACAAAGAAATACTGGGAAAACTGAACATCCACATGCTAAAGAATGAAGTTGGGCTCTTACCTTACTCCATATGTGAAAATAAACTCAATACGAATCAATGAGCTAAATACATAAAACTCTTAGAAGAAAACATAGGGAAAATTTCCATCACCTTAACTTTGGCAATGGATTCTTAACTATGACAAGAAAAGTATGAAAAGCAAAAGAAAAAAATACATAAATTTAACTTCACCAAAATTAAAAACATGAAGCGTGGATTAAAGGACATTATCAAGAAACTGAAAAGACAACCTACAGAAGGGGATAAAAATAGTGGCAAATCACATATCTGATAAAGGTTTAATATCCAAAATATATAAAGAACTCCTATAACTCAACAATGAAAAAATGAACAACTCAATTAAAATGGGCAAAACTGGAATAGATATTTCTCCAAATAAGAAATACAAATAGCCATGAAAATAAGCCCATAGAGAGATGTTTATCTTCATTAGCCTTTCATGAAATGGAAATAAAAACCATAATGAGATATCACTTCATATCCACTAGGATGGCCATTATACAAGACAAGGAAAATAACAGGTGTTGATGAAGATGTGGTGACATTGAGCCTTCATGTATTGCTGGTGGGAATGCAAATTGGTGCAATGCTGTGGAAAGCAATTTTGTGACTTCCCAAACACTTAATATAAGATTACCACATGATCTGGTGATTTCACGCCTAGATGTATAGGCAGCCAAGAGAATCTAAGGCAGGTACTCCAAACAGATAGATGCACACCAATATTCATAGCAGCATGATTCATGATAGCTAAAGGTGGAATCAACCCAAGTGTCCATCAACAGATGAATACATAAAAAAAGTAATATATGCAAACAATGGAATATTATTCAGCCACAAAAATGAATGGATACATGCTATAAAATGGATGAACTTTGAAAACATTTGCTAAGTGAAATAAGGCAGATACAAAAGGACAAATACTGTGTGATTCCACTTATATGAAATATCTAGAATTGATAAATTCATAGGTACATGGAGTAGATTCAATGTTACTAGGGACTAAGGCTGGGGGAAGTGGTAATGGGGAGTTATCACAATGAAAGTTGTGGTAATAGATGGAGTTGATGGTTACATAACATTATGAATGTAATTAATGTCACTAAGTTGCACATTTAAGATAGTCAAAACAGTAAATTTTATGTTTATGTGTATATAATATATATAACCAAAATAAAAAAATTTTAAATGCTGATAAATACTTGCCCCACTTGATATTATAAAGATAATAGACTAATTTATTAAATATCCTAAATGTGTTAATTTACAAATACAGAGATTTGTGTAAAAAGCAGGGATAACTAGTCTTATCCCTCAATGTGTCCCTTGCCCGAAACACAAGGAATAGAAGACCCTTCTTTATCCTCTTTGTTCTAGTTTGCTGGCTGCCGGAATGCAACACACCAGAGACAGATTGGCTTTTGATAAAAGGGGATTTATCTTGTTGGTTCTTCAGAGGAAAGGCAGCTAACTTTCCACTGAGGTTCTTTCTTACGTGGAAGGCACAGGATGGTCTCTGCTGGTCTTCTCTCCAGGCCCCTAGGTTCCAACAACTTTCCCCGGGGTGACTTCTTTCTCCATCTCCAAAGGCCTGGGCTGAGCTGCAAGTGCTGAGATGAGGAATGCTGAGCTGCTTAGCTGTGCTACATTGTGATCTCTCATTTAAGCACCAGCCAATTTAGTCAAACATCATTCATTGCAGCAGACACGCCTCCTAGCCGACTGCAGATGTAATTAGCAACAGATGAGGTTCACGTACTATTGGTTTATGTCCTCAGCAACAAGACTAGGTATGCTCTCCTGGCCAAGTTGACAACTGAATCTAACTAACACACTCTTCATCTAGCTATCTTCCACTTTTGAACAGAATCCAGATCAAAGAGGGCTCTCCTCACCATCCCTTGATTCCCCACTACCCCCCAAGCTCTCCTCACCCACCCAGGCTAGGTGAGGTTTTCCTAAAGTAGGATCTCACAGCTTCCTGCACATGTTCTCCATGACAACTTCTTTATAGCCACCTTGTTTGAGCTCTCTTCCTTCTTGGTTCCTATCTTAGGGCTTGGACCAACTACTCCCTCCCGTGAACACTGTGCTGTGGACCTCTGGCAGTTGGTATGGTAGTTTGAAGATGTTACATACCCCAGAAAATGCCATGTTCTTTTATTCCATTGCTATGGGAGCAGACCTGTTGGGGGTGGGAACTTTTGATTAGGTTACTTCAGTTGAGATGTGACACACCATGAATAAGCCACCTTAATCCCCTTACTGGAGCCCCTAATAAGAAGCTAAACCACATACAGAAGCCAAGAGATGAAATTAAGAGAAGCTTATGAAAAGACCCCAGAGAAGTTGAAGGAGGAAGCCACTGAAGCTAGAAGTTGGAAGCAATGAAACCCAGGAGAGGAGGACCAGCAGACATTGCCATGTGCCTGGCTATAAGATAGAGCAATCCAAGATTGACAGCAGCCTTTCTGTAGGAAGAAGGTGTCATCCTGTTGGTGCCTTGATTTGGATGTTTTCATGGCCTTGGAATTGTAACTTGTAAACTAATAAAACCCCATTGTTAAAAAAACAGTCCATTCTGGTATATTGCATTTCTTCAGCTTTAGCAAACCAAAGGAGTCATTCTCTGGATCTGTCCAGCACTAGCTTGGACAGTATCTTCTCAACGTGCCTTTAGGAGCATGACCTTGAAGTCACTGCAGTCTTTCTTTCACTGTACCCTGTTTACCTGAGAATGCACTATTGAGTTAGAGTCCACTGCCCCACCCCAACATGAGTCCCAGGTCAATGGAGATCCCATCAGAGTATTCAATTCCCTGTCCTCAGTGCTGAGCACCTGGTAGGTGACACCGATTATCTGCTGAAGAAACTGCAGTTTTTTTGATAGAAGCACTTCTCTCCCAGGAGACAGGCCATGCATACCTGTCTTTGCACTGCTCGCTACTCTGTGCCACACTGGCATATCATAGAAACTTATTTCACTGGTTTGAGACACTGAAGGGTTGTTAAGAGTTATGGTTGTTGTTTGCTTTGTAAAAGAAAAATTAGTCTCTAACCATCTTTCCCTTAACCATCTGTCTCTGTTCGTCAGGCTGCTATGACAAATGTCACATGATGGGTTGGCTTGACAACAAGCATTTATGGTCTCATGGTTTTGGAAGCAGAAGTCCAAAATCAAGGCATCACCCAGGCCACGCTTTCCCTCTGAAGTCTCTAGCATTCTGGAACTGGCTTGGGTTTCATAGTTTGCAGCTTAGCTTCTGTCACATAGTGATCTCTCTCCCTGTGTCTGATCTTCCAGGTTTTGCTGACTTCCAGCTTTTCTCCTCCCTGTGCGGACTCTACTGACCTCTGGCTTCTGGTGTCTTCCTTTTATAAGGCCTCCAGTAGTAGGGATTAAGACCCTTCTCATTTGGTTGGCCACACCTTAAATAATAATATCTTCAGAAAGTCCTATTTATAAATAAATTCCCACTCTCCCCCCCCCCAGGAATGTGGATTGAGATTTAGAACATGACTTTTGAAGAGGTACATAATTCAATTCTATCACACCATCTATGAAAAAAGTTATTAGATTGTAGGATATTGTCAACTTGGAATATTAAAGAGATCTTGTTGTCTTTCTCTTTTGCAGTATCTTTTTAATAATATAGTTGATGAATATTTTACATTAATTATACACCAATGAATTCTTGTACTTTAAAGATCTGAAGCAGCTAAATACTGTTCAAAATACATTACTATATTTTCCTTTCTTGGTTTACCAACAACCCTTATTGTATTGTGTCTCCTTTTTAATTTGCACTTACTTTTGAGTTTTATTGGTATGTTCTCCAGTCTTTGACATAGTATTTGTGCAATCGATGAAAATGCACATAAACATGACTTTTATTCATAGAAAACCTCTAAAGTAATTATGATCTCTACTTTCAGAAGAAAAATTGACCTGCATAACTTAGAAATGTGCTGATAGTTACCACTCCTAACACCCCATGCATTAATGCTGAAAAAACCCCACTCATTTCTGCACAATGCTTGAGAACTCCCTATATGTATGTTTTCATAAAGTGGTGTCATTTCACTTACAAGGAAATATGCTGATGTAAGAGTGCTGATGTTTGGAAGCCAGATGTTTCTGCGTCATATGTCAGTGCTGAGGCAAATAGAACTGGTTACATTCATGCATGTGGGTACACCAATGGACGGAATGCACAAGGACATATATTCCTTGTGCATGAAATGTCTGGCAGGAGATGTGATGCCACCAGAAGAAATTATTTCTTCCAAATGTATGCACCTAATGCCTTAAACAGTCTCGGGTGTGTGCCTATCAGACAGAATCTCCACACTCTTGACTATAGCATGTTATTAACATAAAATGAATAAGCTACAGACACACTTTTCTACAGGGAAAAGTCTTGGCTCAGGATTCCCTTCAGTGATCACTGGGAATAGGGAAGAAGGCATTTAACTCCAATGTGTGTCTATTGAATTTAATTGTTTTTACTTTTATTCAGATTTACAATCGCATGTTTTTAAATGAGGAAAACCTCATTTCACAAGCAAACAAACACAAGCCTTAGGTTTTATAATACAGAGACATGAGTGTTTAGAAATTAGGTTGTCAATCAACTCTGTCACCTCCCTCCAAATAAAGGATGAAAATCTCAGGTATGGGATCTGGATGCAATGAACTTATTCCTCTTTCTTATCAACAAATAGGCATACAGAACTTGTCTAATTAAATACCAGCCTATAATGGCTTCAGCTCTTCTCTACGGAAGGTTATAAGTTAATAGATAATAAGAACTATGGTGTTTTTCTCTCTGGATCTTAAATTCTGTGTGCATGGAGATATTTAGGCATCTCTGCAGATCTCCCAAAAATGTGGTTTTACTACATGTATGAAGAAAAGAAGTCTCCATTCTGCAACAGCATATGTGAAGTGTCATACAGGTCTTCATAGTCACACTTCATCATACTAAAGAGAGTTGCTAAAGAAGAAAGAAGGGCTAGTGGAAGGGGACAGAATTTAGAGTTGGAAAGCAAAGACTGATGCTCTATTATGGGAGCTGGGTAACTTACACAACACATGTTCAGTATTAAGTATGTCCCTTCACGTCTTCCTAGTGTTATAAAGCCTTTCTTCTACTCTGCACTCAAAAAGAAAAATAAGAGAAGGGTACTTTCAGAGCCATCATTGCCCTGAAAGACAAGTTGGTCAGTAGCCAACCCAGCTTCATTACAACATTTTGCCCTTCTCATTTCTTGCATCCAGCCTGCAAATTTTGCTGAATTATTCATACGGAAAAAAATTTTCTTTCTGTTTGTGCTTCTTTTATTTTGACTGGTCTATAAAGTTTGATGAAATGAGCTAGAGATTCATTTTTGTTATTGATAACTGGGGACAATGATAATGCTTTCCTCATGGGTGGATTAAATTGCAGATTGTTTATAAGTAATATCAAAGTAAAATAATATAGCACCATCTCCATAGGGCATTGCTGGGAGAAAACCTATTTCTGAAAGGGCTTTTCCAAAAGACAAAATAATTGGCCTTGTAAGGGCTTCTGAGAAAATGCTACACCTGCTGATGAACTGTTTCAGTCCAGTAGAGAGTCTAACAGAATGGACAAATACACCATACTTGTCGATGTATATCTGCTCCCCACTTTCTAAGACGCCCCTATGTAAAACAGAAACCTAATATCAGAACATTTCTTCATTTGCTCTCGCGTTGGTCCCATATATTAATTTCCCTTTCCAACTCCCTTGGCTGACCCCCTTTCTACTTTCTGGATGAGATGCGGCCCAATTCATAAAAAGCCCAATAAAGCTGTGAGATCCTGAATTTAATGTTGTTGAAAAGTTTTTCTTTTATCACTAATATATTGTTTTACACCCTATAATGTAACTCCACAATGGTTGGTAAGCTTTTAAACTGAACTCCAGGACTATATATATCATTTCTTATCCTGGAAAGATGACTTCCCCTAAATTCCGATTCAAATGCTACATGGGGATTTGAACAGTGCCTCTGCAGGCTCTCCATCGACACCTGGGCACTCCGTCTACTCCCTCACAGCCTCTCAGGGCACCTTGCCCATGGCCTATGACCTTGAGTGCTGGGTTGTGTCCTGGGCACAGCACCTCTGCTTTGAAGAATCCACATGTGATGTGAATGAGGATGCCAGACTTATTTTTTTAGAACTCCCCAGTGTCTCTGTGAAGCCTTAGGAAAGGACACTTGCACACATTATATGCATGATACTTTTTAAACAAATTTTCTATGAATAGGTGGGAAATATCATTGGCCCAAAGTGGAGTCAACCTGAGATCCTTCATTTGCTTCTGACCCTGAATCAGAAAGGAACTGAAAAATTGACTGGTTGAACTCCCTGAAACAAATGACGCTTGAGTGGTTTCATGCATAATAACTGCCTTTGATTTAAATGGGGCCATCCGTCAGCAGCTTCTGCATTTCTACAAGGTCTCTCACCCGAGGGCCAAAGCCCATGGACAAAGATGCTGTTCTGAGCATATCCCAAGCATAAGAAAAAAATCAGAGCCCCTTCACGACAGTGGACTGATCCTCCATAGAAGACATTTCCTCTGATAACTAGGGAGCCAGCCAATGTCCCTTCTTAAGTTTTAGCTCTGTGTGCTTATGCAAAACTATAAAACATGTTTTTTTGTTCATGAAATCTATAGAACAGGGGTTTCGCTTCCAGACACCATCCTCAAAGATAAAACTAAAAAGATTCCTTCAGCCCCAGGTTTTCCTGTTTGTTGGTCCAGTAGCCAATATAAGATTTGTCTCAATACTTTGTTCTCTCGTTTCTCACATCCAGAATGTTATTCGTGACCAGGTAAAGCTTCACAGTGAGGCTAAATCTCTGGGCTTAAAGCAGCTGTGTACTGCCTAAAGTTTCCACGCACAGCTCACCACCTGCTCATATATGAGCAAACTGCTATATGCTATTGCGCTTTATTTCTTTTAAAACAAATATATGTGTATATGCTTGCAGTTTGTGTGATGAACTTAGAATGAAAATAAAAGGACATGGATAGGAGTCATTTTTGGACAAGCTTTACCTCTACGGAGCTGACAAAGCAGCAATTCATTTCATCACCCCCGGCCTGACAAACCGCTGACATTGAAGTCAGAGTCATGTCCTAATCGTCACACATGTAACCACTTTTTTTCTTTTTTTCACATTTGTATGCTAATCACGGGAAGCAAAAATAGACTTAGATTGGAAATCAAAGATTGGTTGTACACAGGTAATAGAGTGCTTGAATGCTTTATTTAAAGATAGAAGGCTCTTGAACCAGGCTTTATTATTGAACTAAGACTATCTATCCTTTTTGACACTTTTTAAATTAAGTTCTTCCTCTAATTTATGTTTTTGTCAGCTTTCTTCCCTTACCTGGTTTTAAACTGGCTTTTTCCCCCCTCTCCCTCTAAGTAATAAACTACTCCAGCGCAGAGAAAAAAAATTTTAATGACCCTAGAAATTCAGATTAACAAAATGGATCATTTGTATACAGCCACAGAGTTATGGACCCTTCTAAAATATCTGTGCAGAAATTTTGCCTGATGCAAAATTTCATTTTCTCTCTCTCTGACATCTCTCTGACTTTTGCCTTTTAAAAATGGAATGGTTATGGTGCCTCTTTAGTAAGGTCAAAATCTGAAAAGTAAAGGAGTTTGGGGGACAATTTTAAGGCTCAAAAGAGAAACTAATTTTGGCCTTTGGAATTAAGGGCGACAAGCTCCCACAGTGCGTTAGCATATCAAATAGAAAGGAGTTGATGTTCGCGGGACCTGCCTCTTCAAGGGATGCTCAATCTGCCTCTTTGTTATTGCAAAGCTAGCCAGCCTCCCAGTACGTTCTGCTTCCCATCTGATTTCCGCAGAGTTCGAGGGAGCTTAGGACAAACAGGACAGGGGAGCAGCTGTGCGGAGATGAGGGGCGGTAGCCAGATAATCTACAACGATGTTTGGTTGGAAAAATTGGGGGACAAACTAATTTCTGCAGCTTGACACTATCCCTGCCTAGAAAATGCAAACCAAACTTAACCTGCAAATCCTTGGTCTGGTCTACATTATTTTTATTTTAACATGGTGCCTATTGGGGTAGGGGGTGGGGCGGAGAGCGAAATAGTATTCCGCTAAGGGAAAACAGAATTTTACATTGTTTAGATTTGATCAAGAATATTTAGGCATCACATATTATAATAATTAATAATGACTTGTTGGGCTGGCCACGGTGGCTCAGCAGGCAAGAATGCTTGCCTGCCATGCCAGAGGACCTGGGTTTGATTCCCAGTGCCTGCCCATGTTTTAAAAAAAAAAAGACTGATTGGTAAGCATCTTTTCCCCAGTTTGACTCTCAACAGACGTTTTTCACGGAGGTCTGGTTGAGTTCCACAAATGACACACTTTCTGCTTTTCCCGCATTGAGAAGGCTGTTTTTGCTTCTGCCCATAATACTTTGCCTCCTTCTCTTGACGTACCTGTATTTGACCTGCCCCTCTGTACCAAGTGAAGTCCTATGTCCTCTGTAGCAACTTCCAAGACCACCATATCTCATTCCTCTGAGCAGATAATCCAATCAACAGAGGCACACCATCACACAGGGCAGGTAGCACTCAGAGGCCAGCGCCGCCAGCCAGGGTTTGAATTCTGACTCTGACATGCACTAGCACTTCCTAGGACAGCTCACTCAACCTCTCCAAGCCCAGCGTCCTCGTCTCTGGGATGGGGCAACAATAGCACTTGCCTTTTAAAGTTGTTATATGCACTAGAATAAAGCCTGGCACACGGGAGGCAGTGTAACTGATAGGTTAACTAAATGAAATGGTCTACAGAGCCCAACGAGAAAGAATTTAATCAGCCAGAGATTTGCTGAATAACCACAAGAAAGCACAGTGCCAGGTGCAGCACATAACTATTCATGTCTTTAAAAAGTTTGCAGCCTAGTACAAGACCAAAGGCAAGGATACAAATAAAATAAAACTCCATAAAAAAGACTGGAATGACTCCAAAGGAAAATATCAATAAGGTGCTCTTGAAATTCAAAGAGAGACGAAGATGCAACGAGTTGAGGAGATGGCAGTTAATGTGAAATTCTTTGAGCCTTACTAATACTTTAATAATGATAATGTGACTCACAGAGCTAAACGGATCAGAATTGATATCCCGGAGGCAAACCCCAGTTCATGTAAGAATTTGTGTATAATAGAGAAAGGTTCACCTTGACTACAGATAGCCACTGTAACTTTTTGAGGAATGTGGCATTCAAGGAGGGGCCGAGACTGACTGCAGGCTTGGAGATTAGACAAGATGTTTGTCAGCTCCTGGGTTCCCTTTTGCATCTCTAAAATAAAATGCTAGTAACAGTGGCAATGGTTGAAGTTGCGCATGTAAAGCAGTTAGTGCTTGTTCATTAAGCACCTGATATATGGTACAATTATTACTTATTCTTATAATTGGTATTTTTTATTAAAGTGAAATTCCCGTAAAATACAATGAACCTTATTGCTTTTTAGATTATATGTTACTTTTCACAAAAAAGGAAAAGAAAGTCGATTGTGATGATAAAAAAAATGTATATTTATTCCTTCTCTCCTCCAATGCTCTGGAGCAGGTAGAGGGAGAATTCTGAGATGATGGTGATGGTAGCCCATGACAAACTCTGGGATCTGCTCTGTATCCACTTGTTGAAGAGTGCTTTGAAAACTATTGCTTTTTTCTTTCTTTGCCTTGCACATATGTTATAAAATAAAAAAAGTTATTTCCCCCCCAAAAATACAATTAACCACTTTAAAATATTAAATTCCGTGGCATTTCACACACTCACAATGCTGTGCCACCACTACCTCGCTCTAGCTTCAGAACTTTTTCATCATCCCAGAAGAATATCCCACACCCATTAAGCAATCACTTTTCATTCTCCTTCCCCTTATCCCCTTGCAAGTACATTTCTGATTTCTGTCTCTATGGATTTGCTTATTCTGGGTACCTCAAATAAATATTTTGTGTCTGGCTTCTCCCACTTAGTACAATGTTTTCATTCACACTGGAGCATGTATCAAACCTCATCCCTTTTTATGGCTGAATAATATTCCATTGTATATATATACCACATTTTGATTAACTGTTCATCAGTTGATGGACATTTGGATTGTTTCCACCTTTTGGTTATCATGAACAAGTGCTATGAACATTTATGCACAAGTTTCTCTGCGAAAAACAGTTCGGTGGCTCCTCAGAAAGTTAAACATAGCATTTCCATGTGGCCCAGCAATTCCATAGGTATAACTATTTTTAATGTTAATTCCTGTCCTCTTCATATAACAAAATGAATTTCAGAGAAAGAATTTAATTTAGGACTTAAAGCCAAAAAAAAAAGTTTGCTCATAAGAGTGCTAAGATTTTCCTAAACATAAAATCATTGGAATGAATTATACACACAGAAAAAAAACAATAGGTTTGACATCATAAGCACTAGGAAGTTAAAAGTATCTATGTCAAAACTATCATAAATTGCAAAAAATATCAATAAAGTGGGAAATATTTGCAACATACATTTAACGAAATAAATAACCGGAGGGAAAAATTCTTCTTTAGAGCAGGATGCCAACAAATAAATACAGAAGGAATGGTGCAACAAGAAATTCACCATTTGGCCATAGTTAATATCAGTGAATGCTAAAAACTATGGGTGAAAGTTGGATAAGAAACTTCTTACCTCTCAAGAGACTCACCCTCCCTCAAATACATATTAATTACAAAGGAAAAAAAAGTAACTTTATAGTGAAAAAAGCTGGCAGATAACCACTGATTTGGTTATATAGACTGCTCTAGCAAATTTCATTAAATGTTTTGGCTTAAACTGGGAATTTATTTGCTTACAGGTTTGAGGCTGGAAAATGTCCAAATCAAGGCATCATCAAGGCATCATCAAAGCAATGCTTTCTTCCTAAAGACCAGTTGCCAGCAATCCTTGGCTCCTCTGCCTCATGGCAAAGTACATAGCAGCATCTGCTGGCCTCTTCTGTGGATTTGAGCCACTTGCTTCTGTGGCTTTCTCTCTCTTTCTCTCCTTCTGTGTTCATTCCATGCATAATGGACTCCATTAATAGGATTAATGCCCATCCTGAACGAAGTGGGTCATACCTTAACATCAAGGCTCATAAAATGCTAGTACTTACAATGGGTTCACATCACAAGAATTTATTAGATTTAAGAATGTTTTTCTTGATGCATAGAGCTTCAAACCACCATGCCCATGTTAATTAAGAGATCAAAGTGGGCATTATCAGTGTTTTAGTTTTTTAAAGTTGCCAGAATGCAATACACCAGAAAGGTGTTCGCTTTTACAATGAGGATTTATTAACTTACAAGTTTACAGTTCTGAAGTGTGAGAATGTCCAAATCAAGGCATCACCAGATGATATCTTGTCTCCACTGTCACATGGTGATGTCCATGGCCAGTGGTTGCTGATCCTTCTCTCTTGGGTTTCATTGCTTTAGGTTCTGGCTTCAGTGGTTTCCTATATGTTTGCTGTGTGCCCTCTCTCAGTTTCTCTGGAGCTTTTCTCTGTCTTTTATCCTCTTATAAAGGACTCCAGTAAGAGGATTAAGGTGGGTCACATCTTGATTTAAATAACCTAATCCAACGGTCCCACCTACAATAGGTCTCTACCCCGAGGAGTGGATTAAAAGAATATGATCTTTTCTGGGGTGTGTACAGCTTCAAATAATCATAATCAGTAATGGGACAGTGAGGCAATGAGAAGAATGTATCATCATTTCTGTGTTGTTCTTGCATTATTTTGGGTTTAACCCAAAATTCATGTGAGAAACACAAAATCGATGAAGGCAGTTGAACCAGTAGTTCAAGAGCAGAAGAACTCAGAAATGCTAGATAAAGGGTGAAGCTTTAAAAGTTAATGGGATTTTTATGGGAAATACATGGATGTTACATAGAGGTTCTTTATAATGGGATGAAAATGGTTAACCAGCAAAAAACAAATCAAACAAAAACCTTAGAGAACAATTAGATGTGAATTCTTGAACTTTCTTCCACTACACAAACATATAAAAGAAAGCAGAAAGTACTAAAAAAATCAATGTTCTAACCTTTCTTAGAATTCATATTTAGTAGAAATGCAAGTACAATTGAACCACATCATGAAATAAGCTAAGTAAAAGTCTAACATTTTTGTAAAATGCAAACTAGGGTCTATGTATTTTCCAGGCAAAATTTTCAAACTGAGGATTTGCTGTCAATAGAAAAACTCAAGATGTCAGTTGCTACATTTATGACTTAAAAAGAAAATATATAGGGCTGACTCTAGAACAAAAATAGTGTGAAATTTCTATTGCCATAGAAGGACTTTCTAAGTAAAGTTCTTTTACTGAGCCCAACTTCCAAGCTCCAAAATGTAGAGAGCTTAATGAGATACTGAGATAAAACCAAATAATGAAAAACCTTAGGTCTTTTGAATGATTTGAAGAGTCCTCTCATATTCATCATAATTTGGGGTATTCTATGAAAGTCCATGGCAAATAAAAAATCCTTAGTAATTAGGATATCAGTTAATTATATGCAGATTAGTTGTCATGATGGTATTCAAAAGTTTTTTCTCAACCCCAGAATTAAGGGTTTTTTTTCTTTAATTTTTCTCTTACTCATTGCATAACTTTAATTTTAATAGCCATTATTTTTCTGAATTAAAAAGCAATGAATGAGATTCTGCAAAGGTTCCATGCACTAGGGTAACATTCCAGATGGCCACAACCTCCAGATGGGTCCCTGGACCAGATAAGTCCTGAAATGCAGAGGCCCAGCCTCTCCAGAACACCAACTAGTTCCATCCCCCATCCCATATTATTGACAGCCCCTTCCAACATGAAGAAGTTAGACTAGGCATAGCCCAAATACCCCTAAAGAGTGGGAGAAAGATCAGAGGTGATGGTGGAGTTATACAGAGAAGGTAGGGTTTAGTAAATGTGTATGATTGCTGAATCATTATACTATTTCTTTTTAGTCTCCAGTATCTTAGGGCAGCTAGAAGTAAAAACCTAAAAGGTAGAACTGTAACCCATGCCAAACTCTGAAATCTGTTTTGCATGTATGTGTTGAAGTGTACTTTGAAAATCATTGCTTTTTCTTTGTATATATGTTATATTAAACAATAAAAAACAATTTTGCAAAACAAAACAATAAATGGTCATTTCAGGAAATTTTGAAAAAGTAAAAATATCACCCCTGATTTTATCAAAATAATCACTGTTAAGATTTTTATATAGACATTCCATTTTAATTACTATGCATGTGTGCATATGCTATATATGTGTGTAATACTCAGATACTCAAGTTTTATACACTGCCTGTACCTTTCTATATTTTTTCACTTATTATCATGAGCAATTCTCTTTGGTAAAACTCTTTTCAATAATCTTGTAAAAGTTTCATGAAATCTTTTGCACATATAATGACTTAATTGACCATTCTCTAACATGGGGTTTATTGGTAGTTTCCCACAGGAAGGATAAAGCATGTTTCCATGTGTAAAATGAAGTGAAGAGAGAAAATAAAAACAAAACAGAGCCTTACATAGCATGAATGCTTCCCTTAGAAGGAAGAAGAGGAAATGCTTGTAAATGTGTTTTCTCCCCATCACTGGGGCTGACAACAGCATGAGAAGGTTTCAAAAACTCTGCCAGTAAGGGCCCATAGAATGAACATGCATCAAATTGTCCTATAACATGCATAGAAATATTTCTGTAAACAACCACACTAGTCTGCTCTCCCATACCAGCACTGGTCCAAGAAACACAATGAAATCAGGGTGAACAACCCACTCAGGTGGTAAGCGATGGTTCTCTGACATAGTGACACAATTCTAGACATTTCTTAATTTTAAATTCCAAACAAAGAAAGAATATTCTTTACATGTTATACTTTGTACAGCATTTTACTATGCATTTTCCCACTTGATTTTCAAAATAACTCTGGAAATTTGGCCATGCAGGTGATTACACTAATTTCACCTATGACAAAAATGTGGGCTGAGAGAGGCTGTTTTATCTGCCAAAGCTCACACAGCCAACCACTAGCAGAGCTTGAACATAGCTTCTGATCTTTCTCAGTGTGCTCTCTAATGTTATTTCAGTTAGGAAAATAGCCAGGGGGATTACCTGAGAGTGAGGAACATTTCCAGTGGCCCCACTCGAAAGGAGAGAGGTGTGTGCCCACCTCTGAAAGGAGAGAGATGGTCCTTGGAGTGCTTGGCATTGACAAAGGTCATTGGCAAAGAAGACAGGAACTGCCTCAGACCCATCAGGCTCACCCAGAGGTAAGAACTTCAGGGAAGAGGGTTGAGCAGTTGCTGGGAAGGGAGCTGGCTCTACCCACCCTATTCTCCATATACCCTGCTAAGACGCAAGAGTGCAAAGGCCTTGGGGGTTTGGCCAATCCCTATCAAAGCTAAGATTTTAACTAAGTGCTGCACATCTGCTGGTACTCAACATGGTACATAGATGGACATATCTTATTTTTGTATTGTTTCATTAAATATTAGCTAACTTCCTACTATGTATAGTCATTGTTGTAGATACAGGTTGCCAAGGGGACACAACAAAGCCTCTCCCTTCTTTCTAGCGAGTAGTAAGGATTACAGTTATAAATAAACGCATATCATAGGGTTGGTTCGGTGACAATAAAGCAAAGTAATGCACAGGGAGTGAAAGTCGTGGCTATTGTAAGTGGAATAATCA
This sequence comes from Tamandua tetradactyla, assembly GCF_023851605.1. Taxonomy (NCBI): domain Eukaryota; kingdom Metazoa; phylum Chordata; class Mammalia; order Pilosa; family Myrmecophagidae; genus Tamandua; species Tamandua tetradactyla. The sequence continues at coordinate 95,530,005 of NC_135332.1, forward strand.
TTCATTGTTCCTATGGATAGTGTTAGAAATACATGAGTAATGAAGAAAAAGTATGAGTTAATGGGTATTATTGCACATCAGGAGGCTAAAATTGATTTCTTTTAAACAGTGAGTTTATTTAAATATAAATATTGATAGATAATAGTACATAGGTGATACATCTGTCTAAAATAATTGGGAAAATGGCACCTAAATGACACACATCTGGGGGAAAACTGCACAACTTCTCTTTGTCTTGCTGTCTTCTCTGCAAATACCTGTAGCATGAGCTATTCTGATTCAGAGCAATGTGGGTCCCATGATCAGTAGCTCAGTCCCTTAAACCAAACAATTTTATTTTCTCCACCCAGGAATGAGGAACAAAAGCCCTTAAATATAAAAACCTGGATGTTCTTGATTCCTTTTTTTCCTACCCCATGTTATATATTATATGCATAGTGTATGTAGGGATGATATAAAGACAGAAATCAAGAAGTGTTCATTTTATATCCTGAATTCGAAAAGACCTAGCTTAGTCTGGTAGCTTAGTCATTCAAAACCTCACCTATAGTCAATCCATACATATTTTCAATTCTATATTTGTGACATGTTTGATGTCCGTGGCACTTCAATGCTTGAAATATGGATTCGAGAGACACAAGAGACCTCATTTTTCATCATACACTCTAATGGGAGCGGCGATGGCATAGTAATTATGCATCTTGGTTGCTATAGATATTATCAATGTTGTGAAGAGATAAGGATAGAGAAAGCCACTAAAGGACTCCATGCGTGTCTGTTTGTGATAATAAAACAACATTTCCACAACTAAGGTATTCACACACTTGCACAGGTTCATCAAACATAATTGATGCTGCATAACTGGTGTATTCTTTATTCTCTCTCTCTTTAACTGCAGCTTGCTCAATATTTGCACCATTAATCTTTGTTTTCTATGACATAAGTTTCTATTTTTCTTTTGAATTGGACTTATATCTAAATTGTAAGCAAATATGTAAGGTGGAGGGAGTTTGTCTGTGGTATTCTGTGCTTTGTTTTGATAGGAAACAATTGCTGAAGGAGCAAATCACTTATAAGGAGAAAATACGTGTAATTCTGAAAAGCCAATTCATTTTTTTTTTGCATATTATTCCCTAATGTTCATGAAAGTCCTCAGATTCCAGGGACAATGCAATGAACCTCAGTCTAATTTTCCAGACTTCTTTTTCTCTCTTCTTCATGCAGCCTCCAATTTAACCAAAGACAGGCCAGTGGGCCTTGGCAGCCATGGCCAGGAATATGGAATTCATTCAAGTGTAATAAGGAGTCCCTTGGAGCTGTGAGCAGAAGAATGATGAGACCTGAGTCCCTGGGACTGCTTTGCTGAGAATGGGCAGGTGGGGTGAGGAAGCAAGTGGAAGGACAGGAGAGGTCAAATGCAGCCACCTGGACACAGGGATAAGGGTCAGATTTGAGACATATTTTTGAGTAAGCACGAAAGTCTTCTTAATGGAACAGATATGGGGATGACAAAAGAGAGAAAGTTCCAAGATTCTGATCAAAGCCAATGTGTGAATGGTGAAGGCCAGGAGAGAATAATCAAGTGGGTCAAAATTCCATTTTGGATGCATTAAGCTTAAAGACATTATCAGATTCTCCAGAGGAGATGCAATTAGGGATGGATATGAGAATGGGGTATAGTGGAGATGACAGAGTGGAGTGGTTATGTGAGGACATTTTCCCTGCTTCCCTCATTATTTCCTCTCCCTTACTCTTCAGAAGCATTCACTGCTTTCACCTTGACATGACCTTAGCACCTGTTCTATTCTGCAAGCTGCCAGAATGCGATATAACAGAAACAGAATGGTTTTTAAAAGGGAGAATTTATTAAGTTGCCAGTTTACAGTTCTAAGACTATGAAATGTCCAAATTAAACAAGTCTATAAAAATGTCCAAATTAAGGCACCAACAAGAAGTTACCTTCACTTGAGAAAGGCCGATGAAGTTCAGGATTTCTCTCTCAACTGGAAAGGCACGTGGTGAACATGGCAACTTTTGCTAGCTTTCTCTCCAAGCTTCTTGCTTCATGAAGCTCCCCTTGGGGTGTATTCCTTCTTCATCTCCAAGGGTCTCTGGCTGTGTTGGTTCTCATGGTTCTCATGGATCTCCTGTGGCTCTGATGTTTTTTCGAAAATGCTTCCTCTTTTAAAGAATCCCAGTAAACTAATCAAGACCACCTGGAATGAGTGAGTTACATCTCTCACCAATCAAAGGTTAATACCCACAATTGGGTGTGCCACATCTCCATGGAGATAACCTCATCAAGTTGCCAGTCTACAGTGCTGAATAGGGATTAAAAGAATTTTGTGGATTAAAGTGCCACAGGATTGGATCAGGATTAAACCTTGGTTTTTCCCAGGGTACATAATCCTTTCAACCAGCACAGAGCCTAATGTTGCCCTTTGCTCGTAGTGTGTCCTTAGACTCCTGGCCCAGGAGTCATAGCCCTATAGGTTTAAGTACTGGCTACTCTGTTACTGCATGTGTAACCTGGAGAAGAGCTTACTCTCATCTATGTCTCCATTTTCTCAGCAGAAAATGGGCTAAGTGCCTGTATTGGTCAGGGTTTTCTAGAGAAACAGAGTCAGCAGGTGATATCTGTAAATATGAGATCTATAAAATTGTCTCATGTAACCATGGGAATGAAAGAGTCCAAAACCTGCAGGGCAGGCTGTGAGCTAGTAGCTCCAATGAAGGGTGTGGATGAACTCCACAGGAGAGGCTTGTTGGATGAAGAAGCAGTTAAGGAGTCTCTCTTCTCCCTTAAAAGTTTCAACTGATTAGATGATCTCATTTGTGGGAGACAGGCCTTAGCTGATCACAGATGTTATCAGCCACAGATGCAATCAGCTGACTGATGACTTAATATACCAGCCTTCCGGTTCCAGTTTATCAATGAGTCTTGAAATATCCTTGCAACAATGGTCAGGCCAGTGCTTGCCTGACCAGACAACTAGGCATCATCACTTGGCCAACTTGACACCTGAACTTAATCATCCTAATGCCCCATTTCCAAAGTTTGGAAATTAAAAGTATTTAGCACAATAGCTAAAAACAAAAAATACTGCACACTACTAGCATAGAGTACCTGGGATGAAAACAAATCACAGAAATTATGTCTTACATGTGTGTTTGCAGCTGATTACACACAAGTGCATTCATAGACTCCCTTGCACTTACCTCCCATAGGATCCCCATGAGATATGTCATCAGCTATTGTCCAATGTTTATAGTTTGGAAAACTGATTGAGAGGTATTTAAAAATTTCCCAAAATCAGATAGCTAGAAGACAACTGGTGAGGTGGTCTTGAGCAGCTATGTCAGGTTCTGTCCACATTTGACCTAGTAAGCTTCTGAGGGAGTCAACCAATTTCTCTGAGGATAATGTATCACCCATGACCTTCAGGAAAGAACTTGCCATTTTGTGCATAGAAGGTGGCTAGCAGGCTGTTCCCAGCATTAATGCCTCAAAACCCACCCACTCGCTCTTGAGCTGAGGTCAAGTATAGCTCCTGATAGAGCTTGGGCAATATGCATTATATTTGTCTACACCAAGGCAAATATATAATACTTATTAATTTGAGAAAATGTGGTCATTATATATTGAGACTAACTATATTTTACTCTCTGTGGTAGATTGAATTGTGTACCCCTGTTCAGATATGTTCTTAATTTTACTCCACGTCCCTGTGGGTATGAGCCCATTGTTAATAGGACCTTCTGAAGATGTTAGTTTTAGAGGTGTGGCCTAACTAAATGAGGGTGGTTCCTAATCCATATTCCTGGAAACTTATAAGGAAAAGGCAACAGGGAGAAGGGAGATAGCAGGAACACAGAGGAGAAAGGAGAGGACAACATTCCTATGGGACGGGAAGCGGAGCTGCAAGCCAAGGCAACCCAAGGATTGTGGTAACCAGCACTAGAATGCAGGTGACCCAGGGAAGAAACAAGCCAGCCCCTGCAACTGTATGATAATAACTTCCTCATGCTTAAGCTAACCTGTTGTGTGGTATCTGTCATAGCAACCTGGCAAACTACTCATTCATCAGACATGCAATATGTACATATACATATATCCACACAAGAACATACCCTTTTGCATAAAATTTTTGTTTTAGACCTTATAACCGATTAACCATTTTTCCTATAAGAATATTTAATTCGTATTGAAGCATGGATTAGCAATGGAAAGAGTGTGGTTTAGTCACATGGTAAGCCACTAATCTCTAACACATTAAATCCCTCCAAAGCCTCCATATTTTGTCTCAATAAAGCCAAAGTCTACCTGATGGTCTATGGGGTCCTACAAGGTCTTGTCCATGCTTCCCCCCCCACCTCAACTTCCCTTGCCACCTCCAGCTCTCCCCACCCTTGCCCTTGAACATTTCATCCCAGATGTCCACGTGGCCAGCTCCTTCACACACACACAGACCAAGACTTTGCTCAAATGATACAGACCTGGATTATAATTGTGTCCATCTTCCCCCTCACGCAATCTACCTCATCCTGTCATCTCTTTTGTCTATAGTACTTATCATCTTCCAATATACTCTTTAACTGACTTATTTAATTATATTTTCAGCCTTCTTCCACACACACAAAAAATGTATGCTCAAATTAGAGCAGGAAGATTTTATATTACATGTCCCTGCTACCAATTACCTAGACAGTTGCCAGAACATAATAGAGCTAATAAATGTTTACTGAAGAAAGTATGTTTTACAGATAAAAGCAACATAAGTATTTGCATCAAACCAATTTAAATTTGAATCGTTTTATGTGAAAATCTTTCCCATGTTTTCTGGGTTATGTACATTCACATTATTTATTCTTTCTTTTATTATTTTTAATTTTCCAAGTTGAACAGGAACAAATCTTCCTTGTGACAATTACCACAGATAACACTAGAATTTGACATTACCTTGAAGCAAAACCACCACAAGAAGTATGATGTGCATCCTTCTGGAACATTCTCTACTTATTTATATGCGTATAAAGTAAAAATGAAATGCTCGCCTTCCATACAGCAGATTTGGGTTTGATTCCTGGACCATGTACCCCTCCCAGTCTTCCTACCCCAGAAAAAGGATTGGTGCTTTGTGTTTATAGGTAAGTGGTATTATGTTGTGCATATTCTACAACTTAGAGTTTCCATTCAAAAATTTGCCTCAGTGGCATATGCATATTAAAACATAGTTCAACTTTGCTACTTAAAAACCTATAGTGTGAATGTTCTGACATTTATTTACTCATTCCCAAGGATGAACATTTGGGTGGTCATTGAATATGCTTTTCTTTGTTTATGTCTATGTATTTCTTGAGAGGAAGCACCAGGAATAGAATTTCTGAGTGATAGGATACACATATTTTAAATTTTAATAATTGCTGCCAAAATCCCTGCCTGCTGCATGGGCTGGCTTGGACTCCCTTTGTAACATACAAAAGCAATTCTGCACATATCTTCATCTACATTTGACATTATAAAACTCTACAATTTTTGCAAAAGTTTTTATAATTTGTGTAGAATCTGCAGTTTTATAATACTGAGTTTTCCCAGGAACACAGTTTAGCTCTACATTCATTTAAGTCTTATTTTACGGACTTCATTAATTTTTTATAGTTTTCTCCCCAAAGACCATGGTTATTTGGGTTAAGTATTATTGTAGACATTTTATACTTAGTGCCACTATTTTTGATTGTAATCTCTTTTTCTCTATTACATTTCATATCTGTGCATAGAAAAAGTGATGATATTTTCCTTGCTAAAGTCTTTGTTTTCAGCATTGCCATTTAGTTCAATTCAGCTTTCTAGTTTAGTGGCCATTTCATAGGCAGTACAAATCTGGTTCAATGTGTTTGCATCTTAAGACCTGTTCTCATCTTAATGAATTAGTAAGAACCACTAGGGTCATGTGGAAAAGGAAAGTTTAGAGTGAGCTTTCTTGATTTGAGTGGGAATCTTTCTAAAGTATCACCCTTTTTGGGAATTCCCCTACCAAGTTAAGAAGCTTTTTTCTCTTCCCAGCTTGCAAAAAATGTTTATCATGAGTGAAGGTTAAATATTATCCATTTTTGCTGCCAATATCTTAATTTGAATTTCAATCAATTTCTTAATTTAGTGGATTTGGTTAGTATTTTAGAAAACCATCTTTTGATTTTATTGCCTGTGTTGGGTTGATTGGTAGCCCCATAAGTTATGTTCATGTGCTAATATTCAGAAACCGAATGTGACCTGATTTGGAAAAAGGGTCTTTGCATATATAATTATTCAAGGATCTTGAGATGAGGTCATCTTGGATTATCCAGGTGGGCTCCAAAATCCAGTGACTAATCTTTACAAGAGACAGAAGGGGAGAGCAGACAAACACAGAGAAGAAGCCATGTGAAGATGGAGGCAGAGATGGGAGTGCTATGGCCGCCTGCCAAGGAACCACATGCAGCTGGAAGATGAAGGAATGGCTTCTCCCTCAAAGCCTTCAGAGGGGGCGTGGCTCTGCTGGTACCTGACATCAGACTTGGGACCTCCAGAATGATATGTTTCTGTTTTCAACCACCTGGTTTGTGGTCATTTGTTACAGCAGCCCATGAACTAATGCATTGTTCAATTGTACATTTTCATCCCTATATCGTTATTTTCTCTTTACCTACTAAAAAAAATTTCCTACCCTATCTGTTTCATTTCTAAAATAAAAGTTCTTAGAATGAAAGATTAATTCCTTTATTCATCTTTTTTTCTAATATAGTCATGTAACGCTACCAATTTTCCTTCTTGCATTCTATTTTTGCCATATTCAACAATGTTGAATACATAGAGTTTTCACTGTTTCTAATTTTAAAATGGTTTCATTGTTTCTAACTTTTGAAGGTTTCTAAATTTAAAATGGCAACCTCCATTTGACTTTCCTCCTGATAAAAGTTATTTAGAAATCTTAGAAGTACTGAATTTTGGACCACATTTTTATTGTAAAATTCTAATTTCATGTTAATTTTCAGTGAAAGTGGCCCATATTAATAATTTTTTTTAATTTGTGGAAAATTTTTAGTTAAATAGGATATGATCAATTTTTGCCAATGTGGCACATGTGTTCTTGAAAAATAAATGTATCTTCTATTTGATAAAAGGCTTTTGTGCATGTATATATATATTAGCTAAACATGTCACTCAAATCCTCTAAATCCTGCAAGTTTTTGGCTACTTGATCAGTTATTATCTGAGAAATATCTGTAATCTTATGTTATGATTATATATTTATCAATCTCTTCTTTTAGTTTTCACTATTTCTTCTTTGTATATTCCAGAGCTGCATCTTTAAAATGTAAGCATGTGTATAAAACAGTGTCTTACTTTGTTATTATGAAATATCTTCCTTTTTGTTTTTAATTTTTTTAAAAAAATTATCCTGTTTTGCTCTATAATAATTGGTCTGTTCTGTGTTCTAGCGCTATTAACAAATTGTCCTAAAGCTTAGTGTTCAAAACAACAGCAAAGGCTTATTTGCTCGTAATTTTTAAGTCAGGAATTCAGGAAGGGCTTCCTGGGCAATTCTCACTTGGGTTCTCTCATGTAGTTCCAGCCACATGGCAGCTGGGGCTCTGAGGTCTGACCCAGCTGGACTGACACTGCTGGCCATCTTCTGGAGCTCTTGCCAGAGCACCTATGTATGCCTTCTCCATGGGGTGGTCTCCAGGTAGGTGGACTTCTTATAAGGCAACTAGCTTCCCCAGAGAGTGAGTGTGCTAGTTTGAAACTGTTGTGTACCCCAGAAAAGCCATGTTCTTTAATCCTGATTTGATATTCTTTATGGTGGGATCATTTTGAATAAGTGGTTTCCATGGAGATATGACACCTAATTGTGGGTGAGACTTTTTGATTAAGTGGTTTCCATGGAGATGTGTTTATACCCATTCAAGGTGGGTTGCTTACTGGTGTCCTTTAAGAGGAAACCATTTTGGAAAAAGCTCAAGATCCCATACAACCAGAGACCTTTGGAGATGTAGAAAGAAAATGTGACCGGGGAAGTCATTTGAAATAAGAACCCAGAAGAGAAAGCTAGCAGATGTGGCCACTTGCCTTCCCAGTTGACAAAGAAACCACAAATGTCATCGGCTCTTTCTTGAGTCAAGGTGTCTTTTTCTGGATGCTTTAGTTTGGATGTGGCTTTAGAACTGTAAACTTGTAACTTAATAAATTCCCTTTACAAAAGCCAAACCATTTCTGGTATATCGCATTCCAGCAGCTTTATTATACCCAAACAGTGAGCATCCCAACAGGACCCGGTGGAACTCTTGGTCTTTTCTAATGGAGCCTTCAAAGTCACATGACATCACTTCAGTCATACTTTATAAGTTGAAGCAGTCACAAGCCCTCCCAAATTCAAGGCAAGGAGATATGGACCCCACTTCTCAATGTCAAGAAAATGTGGGGCTGTGTTTTAAAACTACCAGAAACATATTCTGTAAATATTTGGCTCCAAGATACATTATTAAGTGAAAAAAGAAAGTACAAAATAGTTTGTGTAAGCAAGAAAGAATTGCATATATGTGTGTATCTGTGTCTACTTGTATTCATAGAATATTTTAGAGAGGATATTCAAGAAACTGATCTTCTGGTAGCCTTTGGGAAGGTAACTTGTGGGGCTGAAGGACAAGAAGGGAAGTAGACTGTATAATCTTTTGTAGTTCTGATAATTTGTCACATGAAAATAAAATTTAATTTAAAAATAAAAACTTAAAGTGTTTTCTGGGAGAAGATATATCCAAAAATAAAATTCATGAAGAATTCTGTATCAGAGTTTATGAAGAGCTCATGCATGTTAACCGAAAATACAGAAAATTCAATTTGGATAAAGGTAAGCCAAAATATATTAATGGTCATTTATCAGAGGAAGACACCCAAATAGGTGAAGAAATAAGATGATCTCACTAATAATTAGGAAATTGCTACTTGATACCACAGTGAGATAACGGTCAGATTGGAAAACACTGGAAAATATCATAATACCAAATACTCATGAAGATGCCAGACAAAGTTCTATGATAACACAGTAACTCTGAAAATGATTTGGTAAGGTGTGGCAAAGCTATAGGTGGATGTACTGTCTGACCCATAAATTCTGTTGCTAAAGATATAGCCTAGAGAAACTCTAGAATGTGTTATAAGAAGACATCCACCAGGAAGCTCATGCCACATTGATTGCAATAGTGCAAATAAACCAATGCTCAGCCACAGAGTCATAGTATGAGATATTCACACCATGGGATATAATTGAGTAGTTAAAATAATTGGTTAAACTTACCTGTGGCATTATGTTAACATTTTGTAAACGTAACAAGGAGTGAAAACATTTCAAGTTGCAGAAGGACCAATTCAAAGGATGCTCCAATGATGCAAGTGTCCAAAGTCACACAAAGCAATGCCACATATTATGTCTGTGTGCATACACATGTGGGGAAAATACTGTAAAATACCTTCCTATTTCAGGGTGAGGATGACATTTGGGAGGAAGAGGAGGTATTGGGGTCAGGAAGAGGCACAAAGGAGGCTGGAGACCTGTGAGCACCACTTAATTGCTTTAAGAAACAAAGATCTAAAGAAATTTGTCAAGATGTTAATATTTTTTTTCTACCTGGGTGGTGCCCACTAACTATTCGCTCTGGTTGTATCTACACTTCTCTGTCAATATGAATATTTTTGTAATGACAATCAGAAAGAAATGATAAAGGATCTGTAAAATTCATCACTATTTAAGTAATAATCTAGACAATTTGTCATTGGTAGCAAACAATTGATCAATCTTTATTTGCTGCTTTGAACTGATTCGGCTAAGATTTTTAGCTGCAAAGAGCAGTGAAAGGAAAACGAGTCTCCTTGTCTCCTAATAAGCAAAGGGCTTATTTTTGTGTGTTTCTATAATCACACAGTGAAGACCTATGTAAGTTACTATGTCATATGAGTTTAATTACTTTCAAAACCTGTAGCTAAAATATTTTCTATATAAAATTAAAAAAAACTGTAGCAAAAAAATGAATTTTTAAATTAAGTAAAAAAGGTGTGTGAATATACTTGAAAATTTTAAAATTCAGTTCTCAACTTACGTAACTAAGTTAAGGCCATTAAAAAAAAGTGTATTACCTGGCAGGCATGGTGGCTTAGCAAGTAGAGTTCTTGCCTGCCATGCCAGAGATCCGGGTTCAATTCCCAGTGCCTGCCCATGACAAAACAAAAAACCAACATAAAAAAAAAAAGTATTACATCGAACACATGGCTTTTCTTCCCCACCCCCACCCCCATTACACAGTCACTGTGCAAGCACCCATTTTGCACAATATGAGGTTGCTTTCTTGGCACAGTTGATTGGGTCAGAATTGGGCAAACAACAAAGTTGGGTTAGTTAGAGTTCTCCTCTGAAGGTTTTGGAAAAAAAGGTATTTTCTCGTAAGAAAGGAGAGTGAAGTCTGTATGGGGCCTGGAGAGAAGTGAGAGGAAGTCTTTGCAACAGGTGAGCTCCTGTATCCAGTTTTCCTATGATCCTTGCACTTTCAGTTGTTTCAATGTCTCGTGAGATATTCAAATACTTCCAGGAAATCCCTCCTCTATTCTTTTTTTTTTTTAGCATGGGCAGGCACTGGGACTCTGGCATAGAAGGCAAGAACTCTGCCTGCTGAGCCCCTGTGGCCTGCCCCCTTCTCTATTCTTATTTGCTTTAGTAGATTGCTTTAATTTGCAACAATGGTCCTTTATCAATACTCTTACTGGCTGTCATTCACTGTATGTGCAATAAATAACAAATCATAAAAATTTTTGTCACTGATATCTGATCAATTTTTTACATTAAAACATTCGCTAAATAATGACTTTAATAACACAATAAAGAATAAATGATACGTAATGGGGTTATTTCCTGATACATTATTTTTGATGAGATGCCATCCATCCCATTGTCTGTGAGGACTGATCACCTGTCCTGTTGGTTCAGAGACATGGAGTTCAGGGATGCAGGGTTTTAGTGTAATTAGAAAATTGTGTCTTTCTCCCTCACCTGAAGGCATTTCTTTCCAGAAGAGTAAATCAACTAAAACACTAATTGTTTTAATATCCAAAGAATACAAACTCCCTTTATAATTCAATTCATTTTCATTAAAAACCAGGCAATAAGCATAATTAAGTGATATCTTTAGGCAAAGAAAAAGCTCATCTTCAGGAATGTACGTTAAAGCAGTACTGGTAGCAGTCAATTTGGTGCGTTATTGAATATTTTGAAAATATTATATCTATTGCACCTAAAAGAATCAATAAATATTTATTGAACAGTGATTATGTGCTGGGCATTACATTAGGTGGTCTGGAGCAGTGACAGTCAAGAACATCTCCTTAGAGCCAGCTCCTTAAAGATGGCCACAGCCCAGAAATCAGGTCATATTCTTCAAAATACTGTGCCATGGTAGCACTATGGATGGGAGGGGTGGACACCAAAGCAGTGTGTCTAGAATAAGAATTTTTTTTAATCAAGTGAAACTAAGGGAAGACAGAAGGCTGGGTTTCTTAGTTCTACTCCATATTTAACCACAGATGCTCCCCTTGATCTGCTTTATATTGAGACTCAATGAAATATTCCATTTGAAGTAAAGATGACATCATTAAAAAATAAGCTTTAAGAGCCATCACTTTCGGAGCTTTAAGAGTTAAGAAGTACAACATCTTCCCGGCAGGAGTCAGTTCACACTTTCAATAAGGGGACTAAGTTGGTCATGGTGTTACTGACTTATTTTTTATTATAAAATTTCAACTTGTTGAAGTCTGAAAGAAGCTACTTTTATGAGCACACTTACTTTTATCTGTATTACACTGGATTCTGCTTTTCCTACTGGATATGGAATACCATAATGAGAGTGAGAATAGATTCTAGTTACAATTGGCTGCAAAAAGGGTCTCATTGTAGTATTTCAGTTGGTCCTGTTTGCATTGAAGTGTCCATCTCAAACTTTATAGCCCTTCTGGCTCCCACCCGAAGACTTCTAGAACAATCCATGTCTCAGAAGCTTTGTGGAGCAGGGTGTGTACATTTTTTGCCTCAGGGCACCACCCTTGTCAATCTCTTCTAAGCATTACCTTGTTCCACTTGTTGGGGTAGAGGCTGCTAAAGAAAGAGACAAGCCTGGCTTTTGAAATGTGGTGAAGTCCAGAGCCCCTTGCTCTCCTGACTGTTTGTTGGCTGGTGAAGAGTTTGGTGACCATGGGTAGTACCTCTTGCAGGCCAGGGGGTTGTGTCTCTCCACCCAGGCACACATCCAGCCAGGGGAGACCATACAGCCACCTCTGCACCCCAAAAGGCTACCAAACTGGGAGGGAGGGAGGCTGCAGTTGGTGTTTGGGTCCCCAAAGGGCCAGATCCTCTCAGCCTTGGGGAGAGATGGCCTGAGGTTCCTTGAGATCTTCAGTGCCTTTGAGCCTCAGGTTTGGTACTGTCTGCTCTTCTAGGACAGCAAGGAAAATCTTATCAGTTCTTCACAGACAGATGATAGATATGAAAGACTAACAGATATGTGATAGAGAGAGCATAAATAGATAGATGATACAGATAGATAAAAGATAGATAATTGATATAGATAGTAATGATGAAGAGATCACAGAGAGATAGAGATTATAAGAGATTGAAAGATAAAGATAGAGATGATAAATATAGATAGCAATAAGTAGATATATAGATGACAAATTTATTACATAGAGATAGATCATCCATCGATGGTAGTAGATAGATTATATAGATAGATATGGAGATAGATATACGGATTAGATAGATGATAGATTATTAGTCAGATAAATGATAGATAGATAGATAAGTTGATGGATGGACACAGAGAGAGATGACAGGTAATAAATAGATTTTGGATGGTGGATGGATGAATGGATGAATGGTAGATGGCAAGAACACCTGGAGGTCTCAAATGTATAGCTTGGGCAGTAAGAGTTCTGAGGATATAAAGAAGACTATGGATCCATGATTGACGAGGTTTTCCAGAAAAGGAGGACAAGAAAGGGACTTGGAAGGATGGGCAAAGGCTTTCCAGGTAAAGGAACCATGTAGGTAAATGGAGATAGGAACGAATAACCAGTCTTGACAGCAAGAGCTATGATTGTTAACATTTCTGAGCTCTTACTGTATGCCAGAGGCTGCACCATGTACTTTACAAAAAAAAGTAACTGTTTCAGTTAACCCTTACAACAACTTTATAAGGACTGTATTATCAGTACCTTTTAAGAGAGGAAAAAAACAGCAAACATTTTTTAGTGTTAATGTTTTCTAGGCACAGATGAAAAAGACTTGGTGTGCATTATTTCACTTAATTTTCATAACTGTTTATGAAGGAAGGACAATTTTTATGGCACTAACTATAGGGATTTTGTTTGTTCTAAATAAGACAAACAAACTAACGAAAATCTAATATGTGACAAAGTTGGATTTACAACCCAGGTACGTATAATCCAAAAGATCAATAGAGGTCATGTTTGTGAAAGTCCTGGGAAATAAGTTTAGAACAATAAGCTGGACATGATTTAAGTTATAAATACTAGTCTAAGGACATAGGGATTAATTTTTGAGCAATGGTCACCACCAAAGATTTTTAAGAGCATGGTGATGTGATAAAGCATTACTTTATGAAAGATAACCAGCCTATACTGCTCAGATTAAGCAATGAGTTGAAGAGACAGAGAAATAAGTAGATGATTAAAATAACATAGGTGCCAACATGGAGGTGAAAATGGTGCCAAGAGAAAGGATGAAGACAAATATGAAAAAGGGCAGCATAAGGAAATCATCGAAATGCTTGATGACTAATCTGAAATATTCTAATCCTGGATAACTGAAAAAACAATGGCATCATTGACAGAAATGGAAAAGTCCTGAGGAGATCATTTGAAAGAGATTTGGTCCATTATTCTCTACTAAAAATTCCTAATTCCATACTTCTTAAAATGGAACAGTTATTAATATGTTCTTATTGGATCTAATCTAATGGTCAATTTCTGGTATTACTAAATAATATCTAAGAAAGATATACTCTCTATAATTTTAATAGCAATGTGTCCTGAATACTTAATTAGAACAAGGTGTCTGTCTACTGTTTTTATTATTAAATAATAAATTATATATCATTATATAATACCCAAATTAATATCAAGGTAATTTTTAAGAAAGAAACAATAAAAAAAGGACAGAGAATAATTCCCTTGCATTTTAACCTCAGAGTGACTTTTCTGGTCTTCAATATCTGTATCTTAAAATTAAAATGCAAAATTCTATGGTTCCTTAATTTCAAATTCATTGTAGTATGTTGATTTGATCTCTTTTACACACGGGAAAAGCAGATTTCCAACACATACGCTGCCAAAGAAACTCGCTGTATTCCCAGATACTGTTAGCTAGGAATCTTTGCCCAGATGTTTTTCAGACCATCTGAAATAATATCAGATTCCAAGATGTTATCCTCTTATCTGGTCTTACTCATCCTCATTTATGAATAATTAGGGATTTCAAAAGAAACAGTCCTCATAGGCTCCTCGATCACACAAATAAATTAAATGTAGACCACTGAGAGCTGACCATATAATACTTGTTTGTTTGAAATTCCAGCAAACCTTAAAATTCTTCCTTAATGTTCCTTTTCAGTATATCTGGATACTAGCACTAAACTGCTTCTGAGATGGTTGTAGGGAATATTTAGTCATTTTGTCATAAAACCTTAGTTGAATCCTAACTTGACTTTACGATTTTGTCCTTAGCTACCTGAGATCATATGCATAAAATTACAAAGCACAGACAAAATTTCAGAAATCCTTGTGCCTCACAAAGCGCAACAGACACATTTCCAATAGTTTATATTCCTATTTAGCACAGTATTAATTCCAAAAAAGGAGACTAAAATTTGATAGGCAAGTCTCCATCTTAGCATATTGTCCCATTTCCACAGTTGTGACACCTTAGTTCAGCATTCAGCCATAGGAGAGAGGACAGAGGGGCTTTAGAAGAACCTGGAAATGAGGGAATTGACCACAGACAGAAACACGGAATGCTAAAAACAAAATGTGTCTGGCAAACTTAGGTGCTATCATGTAGGAAACATTTATTGGTATGACCTTTGGTTTAGTATATGAAGGTTTATATGACTGAACACAACCACAGGGTTCACATTTGCAGTAATGAAAGATGCATAGTAATGATTCACTCTGCACTAAAATACCCATTAGATGACTGTATGTTCAGCCAGGTTAGGTAACAGAAATATCATAATCAATAAATAGCATAAGGCAATCAATGATGCCTCCTTTGTCTCAATAACAATGTGTAAAGTATTTTTTAAGTATAAATGTAAAAAAAAGTGTATAGAATATAAAATGTATATTTTAAAGCTAGGAAGTGAAAATAATGGAAAATTTCCTGGAGGAACATCTAAAAAGGAGCACAAAGGCCCAGAAACCAGGGGGAGCAACACAATCTCATAAATACTAAAAAAGAATTATTGTGAATTCCCCACCAAGACCATTACATGTGTCAGAACTCAGGAAATTTAGGGGAAAAGATTTAAAGCCTGAGATAGTGCCTGCCAAGAATGAATATGTCAGAATTTATCACAGGAGTGAGGAAACCATCATGGAAGCTGGTCGCAGGCAATCACCAGCCACTGAAGAGTCCACTGATTCAAGCCAACTCCTAACAGTGCTTCTAGGGAAAGCAGGGAGACCATGGTAAAGGGACAACACTTACCCCGCCAATGATGCCTATTGGAAAAGGAACCCCACGTTCTCCATTTGGGTGCAATTTTATAGGTGCTTGGGGCACCATTGCTTGTAATGTTTGCGGCTGAACCACTCACAAGCAATGAGGGCAAAAATGCCAAAGAAGTTAACTCTACTCTACAATCTGCAAATATCAGGGCAATTCCCTACTGGTCAAGTTCATCTAGCATTTACTCATAAGCATCCCAAGAAAACTTTCCTACTGAAGTTATCTCCGGGACTCTGCATTCTTCTGTATCTAATCAGGTGGAGAAGACATTATGTCAAGCCTCCTCATTTTTATGAGTGATTCATGTGGCATGACGGACCAGCCTTGTTCTTTCCTGAATTCTGTCCAACCATGCCTACCACCAAGAGACATAGTGCGTGGTGCACACTATTCCCTGTTTTGCTTGTCCGGGAAGCAAGGGATGATTGAAAAGTATACTATAGTGATTAAGAAAATAGTGTTATTTTCCTATGGTCTAGAGTAGCCACTCGATTTTCCAAAATCTTTCATTCCTCTGATATTCTCAGCAACTTGTTCAACCCCTCATGGAGCACCACAGTTTCATGATTTCCAGGCATCATTTTCTCCATATTGTTTTAGACATGTGCCATTACAATCACTTGCAATTGACCAGCAATTGTCGCAGAAGCTGGCCTCGCTTTGCCAGCGCCACCCAGTTGCTGGACGACACCCAGCCAAGTGCAGTAAATTCCAGAATCCAATCAGTATCCAGGTTTCTCACTTTGAAGTTGAGCCAGAACTCACTTCAATGCGACACCCTCCTCTCACGGGGCACACACAATGGCTTTCGATTGCAGCTGTGACTCGAGTCCCTGAAAACCTCTGTAGGAGAGCTCAAGGGGAGACACGGCCATGGTCATTAACGCACGTTCCTGCCTCTTGTGTTTGCTGTTGGCTTTACAACCATTACAGATACATGTGTCCACACCTCATCTGGAAAATGGGAAGAGTAATGTCTTCTTTCAGGAAGAGTTATCATCCTAACTCAAGAACACAAAGCTAGAGTGCCACATTCGGTCTGAAAGAAATGAGAGAAGAGCCTTGGGGAGGATAACTGCCTCTAACTGTTCATCCTGCCCTTGGCTTGTGATTAACTTTGAATCACACATGGAAAGCACAGACACACAATCCCTCACTAATTAAGCCTCGGCAATTTTCCTATCTTCTTGGCTATTCAGTAATGAGCAACCTAGAGTCATAGAAAGCGAATGAGAACTTATTAGGATGATGATTTTTGGACAAACTACAGAACCTGCTTGATGCAAAATGACATTAATGAAACAGAGCGTCCTTGGCATGTGGCTATGAGGGGTTGACCGCATAGGTGTTCAATGTGGGTTTGCTCCTTGATGTAACTTCCCACTTCATCTATTAGTAATAAAGTGATAACAACTTGCCTTTAAAAATTGACTGCTATTGAGAAATCAAATATAGCATGCTTCAGATCCCCAAATTAGCCTATGATCTTTACCTCCGCAGAATTTACAAAACCCGTAAGGATTTTTTAATTGCAACACAAGCTCTTTATCAGCCACGTCTGTTTAAGCAGCGCCTCTCAGCAACACTCACTAGAACTCAGATGCCGAGTGCATTGCACCCATCATCCCAGGTACTTGTGATTTCATATATCCCTAATCATGACAGAAATTTAGAAAATCATCCTAAAGATGCATGCCTTTGAAAGAAGCTAAGGTTCAGTTTTTCCAATAAAAAATAGAAGCACTTTTCAGCGAGTGGACCAAGTGTGCATGTGAGTGTGCCAGCCGGCTGCTGATAAACAGGAGAAGTTCCAGTCTGTTGGGTGAAGGATATGTCATCTCTCCCTGGTGGTCTTGGCTCCCCCCCAGCACTCTTGCCATTCACATTGGAACTTGGTAAGGGGACTGTTCATAAAACAGAACTCTCCCTTCCCACTTTTCATTGCTTCCTCAATATCAACTTCCGTGCTCTAATTATTCATTTATTTCAGTTCATCTTTTCCTTGGTATTCATTTGCCTTCTTTCTCTCATCATATTCCAATGACTAGAAAAAACAGGAAAATCTTTTTAGGTGGATGGCTTGCATGTGCCTGTGTGGGTACATATATGTGTGTGTGCGTGCAACTGTGTGCTTTTGTGTGTGTGTGCATGAAGGGACTGTTTGGGAAATAGTAAGAAATGGCAGACCCGATCATGTAGAGAGAAAGGTAATAATGGATTCTTCCTCCTCGTCTGTGTAGTTCCATGGAGTCTGAATCATACAGGGTCTAGCATACCCAAATATATGCATTCGTACAAGAGAGGATCTTCACTAAGAATGTTTCCTGTTTGTAAATTCCCAAACCTCTAAGAATACTGAAAAGGGTTTTCTTCAAACCTTGTTTTTATTATTGCCTCCTAAGAGGCTTAAAAGAGTTGAAAAATATCACTGCCTTGGCTTCTGCTTATGTAAAAGGCTGAATAAGCTGCTTTCCCGGCTCGTGGTGAGTTTCCTGGTTGGCGTTTGGGTAGCGTTATGAAGTGTGACCCTTGGATGGAGGTGCTCTCTGCCCTGTATGTTTACGTGTTTGTAAATGATGGAGTGTAACCAAGCCCTCCTCATCCCAGGACTCTTATGGAACCATGGACAGCAGACATTACAAATGATCTTAGACTATGCATTTGCCCTCACACCCAGAAGGAATTTTACACCATTTTATGTGTCTAGGAGATTAATATTGCTTTTATGTTAATATGTGAGTTTATTATTCTTGTTATCTTCATTTAATGTCCTAAGGAGCCAGGTGAGGCGATTTTGCGAGTTTAACGATTGCTGGCATAAAGTACACGTGAGGGTCGCTCAGGACGCGCCATCCGTTTCAAGGCACTTTGCCAAAAGAGCCTGGAGTTAATTAATTAATACTGGGAAATCCCCTGCCAGTCCCAGCTTCGAGAGACAAAAAAAATTATAAGAGTCTTCTAGGCTGTAGGCCAACACACCTCTTCTGTAAAATTAAAAGTCTAATCAGAACTCTGACATCAAATGTCCTCATTCAAACACAGCTAATATAGAATTCATTATATGAGATAAAGGAAAAATATGTGGTGGGTCGACCCACTTTCTGGTACAATATATGGCATCCTTATCCCTCTCTATCATAGATCAAGTTACCTTGAGGTTGCTGTTGAAGATTGTCTTAGTTAGCCAGCTGCTAACACAAATACCATATAGTCAGTTGGCTTAACAATGGGAATTTATTGGCTCAAGGCTTTGAGGTTAGAAGTTCAGACCCAGGCATCAGCAAGGTAATAGCCTCTCTGAAGACTGTGGCATTTTGGGCTGATTGCCTCCATCCTTGGTCCTTTGGCCTTTTTGGCACACAGCAATACACATGATGGCATCTGCTCCTTTCTCTTTCAGGTTCTATGGCCTTCCATCTCCTTTTCTTGTGGCTTTTCCCCCATGCCCTCCTCTAGAAGTCGTCTGGTTTAAGGATTAAGACCCACTCTTATTCAATTGGGCCACCCTCAACTAAAAATAACCTCATCAAAAGATCCTATTTACAAAGGCTTCATACCCACAGGAATGGATTAAGATTAGGACCATGCTTTTCTGGGGTACATAACTCCAAGCCATCATGGAGTTTTTATATTGACAAGACAGATTTTAGATTGACTATGACCTCACAATAGCCATGTAGAGGTGATCGCTCTGGGCATACCCTGACTCACCTGGTAGGTAGAAGGTTGGGCAGGATAGCACAAATCTGGCTTTACCTTGACATGAACCCTGTGGCAGGGCAATGAGCAGAGAACTCAAGAGAGTAAAACACTGAAGGGTGCTTCTTCTGCTCTTGCAAGCTATCTGTGTGTGGTTTGTCAGTGTGCGTACAGAGAAAAAAAGCAAAGAGGGTGCGACTGAGAGAGAGAGACTAAGAGACACAGAGAGAAAGAGAAAAGAGCCACAGAAACCAAGAGATAGGGAGAGAAAAACAGAGAAATTCTCAGAGAGGCACTGCAAAACAGCAAGAAACAGACAAGGAGACAGCAGTCAGGACAGAGGACAGTGGTAGAGAGAAACAAGGGCTTCCTAGTCAACTCTGCTCTTGTTCAATTGGCTGTTCCTTCAGAACAGGTTCCCTGGCTGCAGTTGCTGTGCAACTGCTTCCTGCAATTAAGAGATTTTATTTGCTCTGTCTTTTCCATTCCCCTCCATTAACCTTTTGTTTGCCAAGCCATCTGAGAAGTTCACAACCTTGGTTGGTAGAGGTAGATTTATAATAGCACCCTGTACATCATAACAACTTGCATTCACTTGGAACTCTGTGTGTGTGTGTGTGTGTGTGTGTGTGTGTGTGTACATGCACATATATCCTGTCACTTTGTAAGCCATGGGAATCATTGTGCATGCCTACATGTGCACATGCGCACACACACATACACACACAGATAACTAAATATCAATACATCCAGCATATCACAGCAATGAGAAATGATGAAGGAGAAAAAGTAAGTGTAACATAGTTCAGGGTAGGGTAGTTATAGCTACATAGACAACATCTGGCAAAAGGACTGGGGAAGTGGGGCTACATGATAAACTTAGTGAGCAAGTGAATGAATGAATGAATGATAACACATCATCATATTTACCAATGACTTTGATTAAATTTGTTTACAAGGTTCTTCTGTGGAGACAAGTTGGCCTCTTGATGCAAAACAACTGGGAAACAACTTTAGGGTCATGATTTTCTGTAGTGGTGAACAGTTGGCTGAACTTAGTCTTCTCAGTTATCTATAACAAAGTCTTTAGTCAAAACCATTCATGTGTAGCAAGTACTCTGTAAACATTCGGGGGGAGTTGAAGAGAGAAGGAAAGGCTCCTCCCTTCATATTCCAAAACCATCAAATAAAATTTAGAATTTTGTTGGATAATCCTATGATGAAAAGTGTATCATCTGGTTCAAGCATTGGTCAAATGTTAATGATAAAATTTAAGCAGGTTATGGAGAAATGGGAAAATAGGTTTATAGATGTACTTTAATCTATAATTCTTTTTTTCCCCAAAAAGCCTCCACTATACTCCATAACTACTCATTGTTACATGTTACATGTTAAATATGTATGCTAAGCAATCTAAAAAGTAATCAAAGCAGATTTTCTCTGTTGGAGGAATAATACTTCTCATGGAACAGACATACTTAATTAATTGAACTCAATTTTGACCATGGTCTCAATTTGTACTATTTTTAAGGTATCTTTTTTTATTGTAAGAAGCATAATTACAAAATTTCTCCCACCTGACATCTTGAAATTTCCATACCTTGCTCAGTTTTACTTTCACATTCCATTTAAGAGAAGAGAACTTTTACACCAAGTCACATTCACCTTTACCTCTAGGTCATTCATTCTTGGTGCTACCAGAAGGCATGAAAAAGGTACAACTTCCATCTCACCAAGGAACAGCCAAGGTAGCTTAGAGATTTAGCAAAAATTCAGTAAGTCCAGCCTATGGGATGGATGCATCCTATTAATAATTTGAACCCTAAAGGGCCTTATTATTATCACCACTTTGCAAGTTCTCAGCAAGGTTGACCAACCTGCCCCAAAACATAGAGCATCAGAGGCAGGATGTGGATTTGGGTCTGTGGACTCTGGAGCCCAAGTCCTCAACCACTGAGAGAATGACCCCCTCCTGGGGCTGGATGGCTGAACCAGCTCTGCGTTGAGCACCTGGTGCTCCCTAAACTAAGCTATATATTTGATATGTCAAAGAGGAAATTCCTTCAACAGAGTTAGCCTAAGTGCTTCTCAAGGGAAAGTTTTCTACATTTTCCTGCGTAGCTATTCATTCTACCAGAATAAGACTTGCATAGCATTTTCTATTAGAAAAAAAATGAAAAGGTTGAAGAGAAAAGACAAGTGCTGAGACGACCACCGCTGAGAATTCTTTAAAGAAATCTATCCACACAGCAGCAGGGATGCCTATATTTAGCCACTGAGTCAGATGCATTTTTCACCTAGGATACCAAAGAGCTGAGGGAACAGGTTGTAGTTTCAGGTGAAAGGAGGCAAGAGATGATTTGGAAGAAAAGAAAGATGGGAACACTAGAACAATAGGATTCTTGAAAAAGAGGGAGAGACATGAAGATATAATGGCAGAGTCAAGTCAGCCAAAGAAAATTGGGAGGAGAGGGAAAAGGAAAAGTAAGGAGAAGAAAAACAAATGTCAGGGGAAAAATAAAAAAGAACATGCTCTTCTAGTTCTTTCTTTACATTTGATAAACTGAAATCATGTTCCCTTTTACTAAAAATGATTGTGCACCGTTTGCAAATCTTTGAGTGCCTGGAAAATATGAATCTTCTGCTACTGGAACTTGAAAACAAAACATGGACTATTTTGCTTCTAGGTTTCCTAATTACCAATACTAGCATCATTTTTAGAATTTTTATCAGAATAGATAAGTTTATGCAAGCCCTCAGATAAAGTTAGGGTTTCAGCGTTTGTGGAAGAGTGCGGTTTTGGGGAGTGAGGGACCCCAATCTGCAGGAGACACCCTGGTCAGCCAACAGGCTTCTCCAGAGATCCCAGGAGAGTAAATTTGCTCTCAATAAAAATGTAATTAAGCTGCATGGGGTGCGGAGGTTAATACATGGGGACTCAGTACTTTCTGCATGATTTTTTTTTTTTGTAAACCTACAACTGCTCTAATAAGAAATGAAAAAATAAATAAAACTGACTTACCACTGAAGATAAAGACTATTTTACATTTCAATTTTAATTTTATATTTTCTGTGAGATAATCTGATGCCACAGGCTACTTAGTTTGGTTGAAACAATTTAAATCTTTCTTCCACAGTTTAGCCAACAAAATGTAGCATCTTAATTCACTGATTTATAAAATACATAGACAGATGGACAGATGAATAAATAAATTTCCACAAAAAATAATCACATTTGACAAACTTTTTTTCTAACTTCATTGTTTCAGTTGATGGCATGATTTAAAATGTGAAGGGAAAATTTATTTCACCTGATTCCCATTGCTTCTAAAATGCATTTTTGGCTAAAAAGGAAATTCCCCATGTGTATAACTTATTTTTTAGAATTTCCATAGGAAGAGCACTCTCTCAAACAGGAATCTGGATCGCACGATCATACCACCAGAGAATTTCAATTTGGACAATGATATATAGATAAATACTGAGTTTGGATTTGGCTTCTTTTTTTTCCTGGTCTCTGAGACATTTAAAGAAAAATCATCCTGCCTTGTTTTAGGGATCAGTTAAAGTAAATTTCTACCCTCTGAGGTCTATGCGACTGGAGGCTTTTCATGTCTCTCTGCTCAAAAATCGAATTCAATCGTCTGCCTTTCAAAGGGAACTTAGAAAAAACTGTTTTCCGGAAGCTCCCTCTTGCTGTCTATTTTTCTTTAGGTTGTTGTTAGGATTCCAAGGTTCTGATGGAACCAGCTTCCATATTCCACATTCCTCATCTCCCTCTGCAGTTTCTGAGACGCAAGATGCCCTCTCTGTCTCCTGACTCCCTGTCTCCACAGCTCATATTTATGAACTAGTTCCACCCACCCTCCATCTCAGAGGCAATAAAAATTAAAATGTTGCCACAATTTGTTGGATAAAGAACAAAATTAAAATACTTGGAAAGAGGGTTGTGAGAAATGAATTGGAGATTTCAAATGACCACTTGCTTGATTTTTTTTTGCTTCAACAGTTGCAGAATTTTCTAGAATTCCATTTCATTTCCTGCATTTTTTTTTCATTAGATGATGGTGACCTCCACTATCTGGTCAGTCTATTCAACTGCCTCTGGACATCTTTTGGCTGTCTAAAATGAACCTTATAAGTGACACATCCAAAATGGAATGCAAGCTCTCTTCCAATCCAAACAAAATAGTCCCTTTCCAAAGCTGTTGTCTGCCTTTGCAAATTCAGAGCTAATCTTATTGATATGACTTCCTCAATACTGCTCAAAGCCTGTGCACTTCTGTTTTCACCTTCTCCCAGCTCCCCTGTGGATCTACCTCTGAGCTGGACATTGAATATCTACCAGACTAACCATTCCACAGACACCCCACCCCGACATTTCCCTCAATCCATTCTCCACAGAGCAGCCTGCTAGGTGGGTTCTACAGGCACAAATCTGATCTTTTTTACAGCCAGCCTCCAATTATTCCAGGTTCTCCGATTGCACTTAGAATAAAGACAACAATTCTTACGAGCCTCTCGTTCTCTCTCCTACCTTAGTCCCTTAGTGCTATTCAAGCTCCCCAAGAAGCTTCCTTGATGCCTTCTTCATCTGGCCAACTCCTGTATGGAGACTCACCAATAAATAGAAATGCAGCCAATGGGATTCTCCATCGGTATTGCCCTTGCTTTTTTTGTTATTTAGGTTAAAATACTGTAAAAATTCACAGAGCCATCTTAAGAAGCAGGTTTAAACCTTCTACTGCTTCACGGTCAGAAAGAAAAGAAAGATGAGGACAGTAACTGGGTTAGTACAATCTCCTGAGTATTGACCAGAGAAGGGGCTGGTTATGGATAAGCTGCTATTTCTGAGTCTGGGGAGGGTTGGGGTGGGCTGGGGTGGACTAGGATGGGCTGTGGAGAGTGGGGGAAAGAGGATTTATTGAAGTCTCACTTCCTAGTTTGTCAATAATATATGCAATTTCCCAGGAGAGGAAAGCATAAATGCTGGAAAGTGGATAAGAGACCATACTTTGTGACATTCAAGGATAACGTATAGAGTGATTCCAGCTGTGTCTTTATATAGTTCTCTGTCACAATACACAATTGTGCATGCAATAATTTTTTCCTGCTCTTAAAAATAATGGAAATGCCATCTACCTTCCTCTTACCCAATTTTGACACAAAATCAAGGCAACCGGTTTCTTACAAGTTGACCAGAGCTTTCAGAAACATATACCTTTTCATGGTTCTTTGAAATATCAGGAAATCATTTTCAGAAATTCCTTTCTTTCAAATCTTTCAAAACCATGTAAAGATGTTTGTTTTTTTTAAAGGTTGCTTAATGATCATTCTTTTTGACATTCCATGAGGGAAAGTCAACAATGTGACATTTGCCATAAGAAAAACAGAAAGATGGGACCGAAAAATACAATAACAAGAGCTGCCACTGCAACAGCCAGGAAGTCTGGGATGATTTCTCAGTGCAATTTGTTTCTTTTAGTCTGGCAAAGGTTTTGGCTCCAGTTTCGTGTTCTTTGATTATTATTATGCCTGCCTACTAGTAGAAACTGCAAGTACTCTCTCTGCCTTTCCATCCTGGAAGAGTGAAAAGAAGAAATGAGGCAAATCTGCTTGGAACGTAAGTTTAAAGGAAAAAAAAATACTGTTGACTTGAAAGGCCCAGAATGGCAATTCACTATACATCCTGATTGACTAGATAATTCTTCAACTATTTAGTCTATTCTGTAGTGTAGGATAAAATCTCTGAAGAGCAATGTGTGATGTATGGAGTTAAACTGAGAAGGATGTATCATATAGTCTCTTGGAACTATTTGTCCAGATAAAGCCATCAACTTTATTGCAAATAGAACTGGCATTTCATGGTGATACCCAAAGCTTCTCGATTTACCATCCACCCTTCACTAAACAGTTTCATGGGGTGCCACTGCCTCAGACACAGTAGGTGAACAAACCATGCTTCTCGAGGCAGTGGTCTTTGAATAACTGCCAGATGACTGTGTGACAAACTGGAGCCTAATGGGTTCTTCCACCTGTTTCCTTCTGGTGCCCTAGTTTTAAGGCAAAATTGACATAAACATATATTCTATCTCCTTTATATATGGGGACTATATAAGATTGTCAGAATGAATAGAACAACATCTTTCAAAGGGAAATGACATTCTCAAGGTGAACGTTTTTTAAATGTAGGGAATATGGGTATATCTATTTCAAGGAATTTTCTCTTTAATGACATATTTTCTGAGGATTCCTGATGCACAATTAAAGATATAATTTTCATTTAAGCTATTTCATGAATTAGTTATAACTCAACTAAGAGAGTTCCACTGAATTCCAGTAATAAACAATTTCTTTATAAAATTAGCTCACAGGGTAAAAGAGTTTTCTGTTGCTGCATAACAAGTTCTCACAAAGTTAGCAGCTTGAAACATCATGTGTGCTTGCCCATGCAAACAAACAAACAAACAATGTATTTGTTAGAGTTCATAGTTCTGTAGATCAGAACTTCTGGCCCAACATGGTGGGGTTCTCAGCTTAGAATCTTACAAATGGAATGAAGACCTTGGCAGGGCCTGGTTTCACCTAGCACTTGGGACTCTCTCCCAGGCTCACTTAGGTTGAGGCAGAATTCAGTTCCTCATGATGTAAGACTGGGGTCCCTGTTCCTCTGCTGGCTGGCTGCCGAAGCTACCCTCAGTTCCTAGAACCCGTTCCCAGCCCTTGCAATGTGGCCCTTCCATCACCAAAGCCCACAGTGGAAGCGCTCCTTCACGGACTTCAAACCTCTTAAAGGGCCATGCAAGTAGTTCAGGCCCCTGAGGAGAAGCTCCATTCCCATGACGTCACCTGATCCTGGAAATGAAATCAGCATAATTCTCATCACAGGGTGATGTGGGGCATAAACTGTAGAGGGTGAAGATCTTCTACATGAAGTTTTGAGCTTTATTGAGGGAACCCAATTCCATAGATTCATCTGTTGGCTTTTTTCCTCTGAGGAGTTTGGGCTCAAGCACAGGGCACAGGAGGGCACTGAACTGAAAGCCGGGGGTCCGATGCCATGTGGCTTACCACTGTCCCTGGGCGCCCAGGACACCCCTGCACAGTCTCAGAAGGGGCCCCCGGAGGTTACTGATCCCAGCTGTCATCTCTCTCTCCTCTGTCACCTCTTCTCTAGTTCTATTTTAGTTGCTTGGATGTTACTCATTTTTGCGGATCTCTTGACACCTTTAATTGCTCTTCTCTTCCCACGCCTATTAAGTTTTCTCACCCTTTGATATTGGCATTAGGAACATTTTAAATATTTTGCCAAATAATATTTACCACTGCTGTTTTCTGTAAGTTATATTGCTTTGCATTTAACCCTATATTAATTTTGCTGGAAAGTGTTAAGTAGCATGAGATGAGGTTATGTTACACCAAAGACTGTAGGACCCTTCATACCTAAATGTCTTTTGTCTAATGGCTACTAACTCAAAGTCGAGGCAAGTCATATTGAAAAGTTGCCTTGAAACTCATAAAAACTGATTTTAAAAAACAATTTCACCATTTGGTTTGCAGCTCAGAAGTGTTATCCAGAAAGACACTGAGTATTCATTCTAAGGAGTTAGTGAATTTTTCCAATACTGAAATTCAAAGGCTTCATAAAGTTAACACATAGAATTGCTATAATTAATACTAGAACTACGATTCTCCAAACCCTGACATATTTCAACCGTGAACTTTAGAGGAGTTCTGAGGTTTGGATTTAGTTTCCTACTCATATGAATAAATTCAGACCCCAGAACTATTTCTTCTGTTCCTTTTTCACTTCATGCATGGTCCACATGTTGGTTTTGGGTGGAAAATGGGGATGACATGACGCTCTGTGCCTACAGTGACACAGTGGGACCCTGTGTTTAATCATATATCTAGGGCCTGCAATGTAATAGTGTGGAGACCCTCCTTCCTTTTGTTATGTGTCCTCTTCCCAGCCCACTGCACACAGGTTCTGAAAAATTTGGCCCACTCTCCTGCTAAGTCACTCCAGTGCTCTGTAGACAAGGAAGAAAGGGACCGTTCTCTTCTTTCTTCTAAAGTACGGCTTAAAATATGTCTCCCCTACTGTCACTGGAATCATCTTAAGTTTAAAGTAAGGGAAAAAACTTTCCTGGAGTGAACCTTGAAATTTATTAGAAGGCAAAAGTTCTAAGAAACACCTCATGAAAAAGAATTCAAAAAGAGAGAATGAGTTTTGAGGTCTCTGTCTTAGTTTTCCAGGCAGCTGTGACGAACACCACAAATAGATTGACTTAAACAACAGGAATTAGTTGGCTCATAGTTTTGTCATCTCAAAAGTTCTAAAAAGTGGAAGGGGGGGCAGAAGAGGAAATCAAAGTGATGCAATGTGAAAAGAACGTCGCCCACCATGGCTGGCTTTGAAGATGGAGGAGGTGGTCATGAGCCAAGGTATCTGAAGAGGCCCTGGAAGATGGAAAAGACGAGAAGGCAGCTCCCTCCCAGAGCCCACAGAAATGAACCCAACCCTCTCAGCAACTTAATTTTAGCTCTGAGAGACCCATGTCTGACCTATGACCTCTGACCTCCAAAAAGGTAAGAGATTAATTTGTGCTTTTTAAGCCACTGAGTTCCTGGTGATTTGTTACTGCCACAATAGAAAACTAATACATTATCTAATACACCTTTACTAACTGACTTATGAGAATTAATAATTTCTGAATTGACACATCTTAATCAGTATTTGGGAGTTCATCTTTTGACTATGAGTGGAATGGCTTGTATTAAGCTGTTGGGTTAACCAGTCAAACCACTGGTTGCATTAATGATTTAGAAAGCATAAACATCTGCATTAATGATTTAAAAAGCATAAACATCTTAATTCCATGAGTGGGGTTACTGTTGTGTTTGTGATTTATGATCTTTCCATGTTTGAATGTTGGGACCCCAGTGAGCAGGGATAGAATCGAGACAAGAGTCTATAATTCTCGATTCGTGGTCCCATCCTTCAGAACTCTTTATAGCAGAAGAAATGTGGCTTTTCTCCCTAAGGTAAATTACAAGGACCAAACCCAATCTATTCCCATACAGCCCCCCTCCCCAAATTTATGCAACCAATCTTAAAGTTTAAGTAACATGTATGCTTCTGTTTAGATTTCTAGGTTATTTCTGGAAAGCCAGGGATCAGAATTCTGCTATGAATGAGAAAACAGACGTGTTGCAGTCCCCTGAAGTTCACGTGGATGATTGAGCCCCTCTTACGCCTGTGTGTCCACTGTGCAGTTCTGAACATGGGCTCAGAGCTGTCGAGTCGGACGCCTTCCAGATCCACGGCAGCCCCAGAGCTGATGTGCTGGGCTCAGAGCAGCCCCTGACTCTGCAGGCTCAGCCCCACCACTGCAGGGCGCAGGTGGAGGGGACTGACTTCCATCAAGCAGGACACCTGCTGGGTTGCAGAAGAGTTCCTGACACCCCCACCTTTTATTCAAAGAAATGCCTTCCCAAAGGAACATGCCCTTGAAAACATGCTGTACTCAGAACCAGGAAATAAGGAGAAAAGACGTGGTATTTATAGGACGACTCCAGACCCCAAATGAAGTCAAAAGAAAGAAAAGGGGGAAAAAATCAGCAAAGTCACTAGACTCTCATGTGGGGCTTCTTGTAACTCTTACCTGCCCTCACCCCCAAATGAGTATGAAAGGATCTAGGAGGTGAAAAGCTGTTGTTAAAGAACAGCATAGGTCTTGGTGTATTCATTCAACAAATACAATGGAGGGTTTCCAGTATGAGAAGAGCTTATGCTTTATCATATTGCAAAATCTCTCAGCAGAAGTGACCTTCCCAGAAAATGACTTATTTCGAGTCCATCAGAAGTACATCACCAACTTGGGTGTGCACACAAATCCTCTGGAGATGTTCCTACAAAGTAGGTGTTGATTCAGTAGGTCAGGAATGGGGCTTGAGACTCTGCATTTCTCACGTGCTCTGGGGAGACACCGGATCTGCTGATCTATGCCCACACTTCGAGTCCAAACAGCCAGAAACCAGGACTTCTGGCTTGTTTTGTCATCTTGTCTTTCTGTTGGTCTTCTGAGAACACTTTATAAAAACCCTGAGAAGAGGTATTTTCCCTGCCGCTCTTGTACAGTGCTACAAAAGGGAAAGATAATGATTTTTCTTTGATTTTTAAAAAAGATTTTTATTCTGGTAACACATTCATACAACCTAAAATTTCCCCCTTTTAACCACATTCAAATATCTAATTCAATGGTATTAATTACATACACAATGTTGTGCTACCATCACCAATATCCATTATGAAAACTCTGCCATCACCCCAAGTAGAAACTGCACTAATTAAGCAGGAAATCCTCATTTCTTATCCTTGTCCCCACCCCCGATAACGTGTGATCTACTTTCTGATTTAGAATTTGCATATTGCAATTATTTCCTATAAGTGAGATCATACAATATATGTCCTTCATGTCCAGCTGATTCCACTCAACAGGAGGTCATCGAGGTAGGAAATATTTTTGGATGTTGATCTTCGTGTCATACGAAAGTCCACAATAAAATAAAAGGATAAAGTACATGTTTGTTTTTGTGTGGGGGGAAGACATATGGGGGAGGTAGAAATCTGGAAATGCATTACCTATATTCATCAAAGTCGAATGACTCAAAATGTCAACAAATCCAAAGCTCTTGCCACTGACTAAGCCAAGCAGGTGCTGGATTGTCAGCAGGAGGTGGAAAACTAGCCCTGCACAGGTAGGTTATTGTAGGATTCACAGACTGTTTTCAGGAAAGGGAAGCTCTTGCAACAGGGCAGGGCCAGGGACACAGAGTGGAAGTGAGTGTACCACGAAGAGAAATAAACCAGCCCATTACTAGCCTGCCAGCCAATAAAGCTTCCGGGGAGCCGGCTTTTACTACCGTATTTTACAGAGCACGGTGCCTTCAACTACTCCCTGAGGCGCAGTTCAGGTTCACGCACCTCGTTTCCCTTCCTACTTTATATGAGGTGATCATATCTTTTACTCACAAAGCTGGGAAAGATGTCCTTGACTGTATCAACCACAGACATTTCTATCATTAAACCCTGATTATAAAATCTCCCCTAAGAACAAACGGTAGGGACTGCGCTGGCTTTATAAAAGTTCCATTAGTCCTAGGAGCAGCGTCTCCACTGCAGAAACCCAAATCCCTGGCTCGCAGCGGAGCCATCGGGACAGTAAAGGACAGAATGGCTATGACCTTTCACACAGAGAGTCATTTGTAAGTGAATTAAAGATATCACCAAAGGATTAAACTCATCCTATGAACCAACCACCTCTGATAGACGGAAGCTGCTCTGCAAGCGAAGTCAAGTAGAATAAATGGGGTTTGCAAAGCATTCCTTTTCAAATCCTGACTCCACACCCCTGAAATGCTTTGAAAAGCCTGAAAGTACGAATATTTCCTCCCAAGTGAAAAGAAATGTAATATTCTGCAGGGGAAGTGCCCTCTTCTTGCTAACAAACACACAGTATGGATATGCCTATAAAGTATTTTGAAGCAGCAAAAAAATAAATAAGTAAATAAATAAATAAATAAAAGAAAACCATTTTATGCAGATGATAATGTAATGTTTCTTTTTACCCAGTAAAATAATTTCCTCATTCATTACAATTGCTGTAATTATAATAGCAGTATCCTCATTAATAGCTATATAATAGCCCTACAGTTATTAATACCAAGGAATAAAATCAATTTAAATTTAGCCAGAACTTTTGTTATCAAAAAGTTATTAATATTCCCACTACTTGTAATTTTATATCCCCCCAAAGCATTCTAAATAGTTGAGCCAAATAATAAAGAGACAGATAGCATAAAAGAAACCCTACTTTTTTTATTCCCAGAACTAATACAGATCTTGTATTAGGGTCTAAATTCTTTTAAGATAGAAAGAGATGCTAAAATAATCTAATTTAAACAAGACCTTTGGTGACTGTCTTAAGTCCCTGGTTAAATGTATTAAATCTGGTTCAATTTCCATTTAATAATTGCCACTACTAATAAAAGAGGGTTTTAATCAATATATCACTTGAATATGCTAATATGTTCAATATTTCTAAAGTGAAAAAATAATTTAACAAATTAGATTAATAAAGCTAATATTTACAGAAGTTTTACTATGTTCCAAGAACTTTAGCACTTTATATCCTTTATTATGCTGTTTGATTATGAGATATGTATTATCATTAATTCCATTTTTCAGAAGAGAAGACAGAGATAACTAAAATGTGGCAGCCACAGGATCTGAACTTAAATTCCTGAACTTAAATTCCTCTTATATCAAACTTTATGCTCTTAAAGGATAGGCTAAGCCAACTTTAAATTAGGTCTAAGAGTTACCCCCAGAGAACCTCTTTTGTTGCTCAGATTTGGTCTCTCTCTCAGCCAACATGGCAAGTGAACTCATTGCTCTTCCCAGCTCTATGTGGGACATGACTCCCAGGGGTGTAAACTTTCCTGGCAACATGGGACAGAAATCCTAGAATGAGCTGGGATTTGGCATCAAGGGATTGAGGAAACCTTCTCGTGCAAAAGGCGTAAGAGAGAAATGAGACAAAATAAAGTGTCAGTGGCTGAGAAATTTCAAACAGAGTTGCAAGGTTATCTGGAAGTTATTCTTATGCGTTATACAGATATTCCCTTTTTAGCTTATGGTATACTGGAATGGTTAGAGGGAAGTACCTGAAACTATAGAGCTCATGTTCCAGTAGCCATGTTTCTTAAAGATGACTGAATAATGATATAGCTTTGGCAATGTGACTGTGTGATTGTGAAAACCTCACGTCTGATGTTCCTTTTATCTATGCTATGGACAGAGTAAAAAATATGGATAATAAATAAGCAAATAATAGGGGGAATAAAGGCTAAAATAAATTGAGTAGATTGAAATATTAGTGGTCAATGAGAAGGAGGGGTATGGCACGAATGGAGAGATGCAATTGTTCAAAAAATGATCATGGTGATGAATACACAGTCTTGTGATGATATTGTGACACATTGATTGGAACCATGTCAAGGATGTTTGTACGTCAAGAATGTTTGTGCGTTTGTTGTTCATAATAAAAAAAAAATTATGCTCTTAATTAACATATTTTGCTACCTCAGTATATATAATTATTACATGATCTTTAGTTCTCAAACAAAATAAAACTAAGGGAAATGTCTCTTGTTCTCAATCAAAAAGATAACTTAGACTTTTGTAACTGGTTTTCCTCTAACTAAAACCAGTGGTATATTCCTAGTACACCACTGGAATGAAGGCTAAAATCATAAAAAGAAATGAACTTAAAGAACAAAGATAATTGGAAAGGTATTTGCCAACTAACTGAGAGATTGTAACAAATTTTTAGATGATTGAAAGCAGGTAAGAGGAGAAAGATGAATGAAATTCATGGAGAAAGCTATCAACGAGTACCTATTATTAAGAGGATTCAAAAGAAGTGAGGTCTAATTTACCGAAAATTCCAGAGAATCCTAAAGTCAAAAGTATGTTGTGAGTGGGAGTAAGACATGAGGCTGAAACAGGTGCAACCCAGGACAGCAGCGTCTGCTGCCCCCTGTGCACCACAACTCCTCCACCTGTGCCCACAGTGTACAAACAGCTGGCATTTCCATTCAGGCAATAATCATACCTGCTATTCTCTTAAAAAATTGAATAAATTGTCTGGGAAAATCCAAGGCTTTTGATGTGCCTATTTTACCACTTTGCAAAAGCCCTTCTCGCTCTAGTAGCTGTAGTGTTCTCAGCCTGTTCACTTCTTATCTGCTTCCCAGAAGTGCAACAAATTCTAGAAACTAAACCCTTACCTTCTCCATTCCACATGGAAGGCCCAGCAAAAATTTCTACTTAAGGGAGAGATATAGATTAAGTAAATCCTAAATACGCAATAGTTCAGGAAAGTCACAATTGTTATTCAGGAAAACATAAATGGAACATTCAGCATACGAGGAAAGAGAGCATCATGAAAGAGAAAGACCTAGACACATAAATAGAAAACTGACCTCAGAGAAAATAGAATAAATTCAGGAAACACAATGGAAACTAAAAAGCAAAAACTCTAAATAATAAAATGAAAGATATAAGTTGAGATATTATAGCCATACAACAAGAAAAAGATCTTATGTGCAAAGCAGACATCAGAGAATAAGAGCAAACTCTTAAAATTAAATGTAGATTCACCAAAATAAAAATTTGAAGTGAAGGCCAAGAAAACAAAAGTCAAGAAAAAAGGAAAGAGAACTTCCAGGAAAGATGGTAGAGTAGGGGTTCCAGGACTCAGTCTGTCCCCCAATGTAGCTGCTAAAACAGCCAGGAACTGTCTGAAACAACTGTTCTAGGGTTCCAAAGGCCAGGAGAATTCTTTACAGCATCCAGGGAAGAGTGGGGGGTGGGGGAGGAGAAGAGGCTAATAACCTGTGGTGAAGAGCTGTGAGCAGCTGCCTCTGAGGTGACTGCCAGCACCCATCACTCACTTAGGGTCCAGTTCCTGGCTGACTGATGCTGCCAAAAAGGGATGTAAAAGTCCTTTACCCCAAGAATGGGGTGGAGGTGGGGGCAAGCCAGCACTGATCATGTTTTTTGTTTAGTGAATTCAGATCACAGGGTCCCAGCTTTAAGCTACTGTTTCCACCTGCCCTGGACAAAGGCAGAGGCAGCCATTGTTTCAACCCTTCTTCCAACAGGGGTGGAATCAGTGGAGACCTAAAGGAACAGGACCTCCTCAGAGCTGCGGGAATAGGATGCTGATAGCACCATTTGATAGGCAGGCCACAATAGCACAGATTTGGGGAGCCATCAACATGTTTCGTGTTTTTCCAAGTCTCCTCCCAAGGGCAATTTGGAGCAAGTCTTCATCTCCTTCTTGGGTCCTTGGTCCTGTTTTGGCTGGGAAATACTGACTTGGAAAGGTCTGCTCTGGGGTGACCCTCCTCCCAGAATTTGGGCCCCAGGCAAAAGCAGCCAGAGACAACTAAAAGAAGATTAAAAAACAATAGTCGAATAAAAATAGAACAAAGCAAGTCAACATTCTCAGAGAAGGAACAGAGGAAAGGATGCTTTCTTCAAGGAGTGAAACAACTGCACAAATAGTGCAATCTCAAAAATTGCAATCTTGCCTATATATATATGAAGAAGAGCTGAAAAAATCTGATCAGTTAAACATGGGCTATACTAGAGGTTTAGGATAAGTTGAATCAAGTGCCAAAGAAGAACCTTAATGTAAAGTCAACCAACTATAAAGCCCTAGGTAAGAGAGACAAGCTGATCTCCAGAGTAAACTCATCAAGATAAGTATATGCCTAGACATCAACAAAAAATTACAAGCCATACTATGTGTGCTGGTTTGAAGCTGTTATGTAGCCTAGAAAATGCCATGTTCTTTTAATTCATTCCTGTAGGTTCAGAAGTATTGTGGGTGGGAAATTCTGATTAGTTCATTTCAATTGAAATGTGACATATTCAATTCTGGTTGGGTTTTAATCCCTTACTGGAGCCTTTTATGATGATAAAAGACAGAAAAAGCCTAGGTAATTCAGAGAGAAACACCCAGAGAGAGCTGAGAAAGAAAAGCCTGGAGATGCTAGAAGAGGACACACAGAAGTTGAAAGAGCCACTGAATACAAAACCTGAAAGCAATGAAATCCAGGGGAAAAGGACCAGCAGACACCAGCCATGTGCCTTCCCATGTGACAGAGATGTCCCAGATGCCAGAAGCCTTTCTTCAGAGAAGGTATCCTTCTGCTGATGCCTTAATTTGGACATTTTCACAGCCTTACAACTTTAACTTGTAAGCTAAAAAATCTCCATTGTTTAAAGTTAGTCCAGTTCTCATGTATTACATTTTGGCACCTTTATCAAACCAAAACACTAAGAAACAGAAAGATATGGCCCAGTCAAAGGAACAAATTAAAACTTCAGAAGAGACACATTATCTAGAACAACTAATCAAAGATGTTCAAACAAAGCTCCTAAATCAAGTCAATGACATGAAGAAAAATGTGGCTCAAGAGGTCAAGTATATGAAGAAGACATTGTGTGAGCACAAAGAAGAATTGGAAAATATGAAAACAAACACAATATGGGAATGAAAGGCAAAATAGAAGAGATTAAAAGTACTCTAGAAGCATACAACAGCAGATTTGCTTAAGCAAAAGAAAGAATCATTAAGCTATAAGATTGGACAATAGAAGATAGAAGATAGAAGAACGGTTAGAGAAAAGAATGGGAAAAATTGAGAAGGATCTTGTTCTAGTTTGCTAGCTGCCGGAATGCAACACACCAGAGATGGATTGGCTTTTAATAAAAGGGGATTTATTTTGTTAGTTCTTCAGAGGAAAGGCAGCTAACTTTCCACTGAGGTTCTTTCTTATGTGGAAGGCACAAGATGGTCTCTGCTGGTCTTCTCTCCAGGCTGCTGGGTTCCAACAACTTTCCCCGGGGTGACTTCTTTCTCCATCTCCAAAGGCCTGGGCTGAGCGGCAACTGCTGAGATGAGGAATGCCAAGCTGCTTAGGCTGTGCTACATTGGGATCTCTCTCATTTAGGTACCAGCCAATTAAGTCAAACATCACTCATTGCAGCAGACGCACCTCCTAGCTGACTGCAGATGTAATTAGCCACAGATGAGGTTCACGTATCATTGGCTTATGTCCGCAGTGACAAAACTAGGTATGCTCACCTGGCCAAGTTGACAACTGAATCTAACTAACACAGCTCTTAAGGATTTGAATGGCAGCACCAAATACACAATATATGAGTCATAAGAAGGAGAAGAAAGTGGGAAAGGGGCAGAGAGAATATTTGAGGAAATAATGGCTGAGATTATTCCAAACCTCATGAAAGACATAATGTATATGTTCAAGAAGTGCAACATCTCTAAACAGAATAAATCCTTGTAGCCCTAATCCAAAACACGTACTAATTAGAATGTCAAATGACAAAAATAAGTACAGAATCCTGAAAGCAGAAAGAGAAAAATGAGTCATCACATACAAAGAAATTGAAATAAGACTAAATGTCAATTTATCATCAGAAACCATGAATTTGAAAAGGCAGTGATGTGATAAATTTAAGGTACTGAAAGGGAAAAACTGCCAGCCAGGAATTCTTTCCCTGGTAAAACTATCCTTCAAAAATGAGAGAGAGCTTAAAATATTCACAATAAACAGAAACTGAGAGAGTTCATCAATAAGAGACCTGCCCTATAAGAAATACTAAAGAGAATTCTGCGGGCTGAAAGAAAAAAAAAAGCAGAGTTGGAGTAGCAGATAGAAATGAACATTACTCATAAGGGTAATTAAAAAGGGTAAACAGAGAGACAGAAAAATAAAATAAAAGATATGACATGTTAAAAAAAAATAAAGGGTAAAATGGCTGAAGCAAGTACTGCTTTTACAGTAGTAACATTGAATGTTAATGGATTAAATTTCCCCAATCAAAAGACACAGACTGGCAGAATGGGTTTAAAAAATCATCCAAATATATGCTGTTTACAAAAGACTAATCTTAGATCCAAAGACTCAAACATGTTTGAAAGTGAAAGGCTGGAAAAAAGATATTCCACACAAGCAGTAACCAAAAACAGCTGGGGTAACTACACAAATATCAGACAAAACAAACTTTAAATGAAAAACTCTTATAAAAGACAAAGAGGGAACTATATATTAATAAAAGGTGCAGTCCACCAGGAAAAATAACAATTACAGATATTTATGCACCTAACCACATGAGGCACACACTGGCAAAACTGAAGGGAGAAAAAACAGCTACAGAATGATAGTTGGAGACTTCAATACACCACTCTCATCAATAGATATATCATCTAGACAGAAGA
Organism: Tamandua tetradactyla; assembly: GCF_023851605.1. Lineage (NCBI taxonomy): Eukaryota > Metazoa > Chordata > Mammalia > Pilosa > Myrmecophagidae > Tamandua > Tamandua tetradactyla. Next base: position 95,567,410 of record NC_135332.1, read on the forward strand.
TCAATAGAGAAACAGAGAACTTGAATAATACAATAAGTGAAAAAGAAATAACAAAAAAAAACTGAACAATACACCTTCAAACAGTAGGATATACATTCTTCTCAAGTGCTCATGGATCATTCTCCAGGATAGATCACATGTTGGGTCACAAAGCAAATATCAATAAATTCTGAAATACTGAAATTATGCAAAGCACTCTGACTGTAGTGGAATGAATCTGGAAATCAACAATAGGCAAAGAACTGGAAAATTCTCAAATATATGGATGTTGAACAGCATAATCTTTAACAATCAGTGGGTAAAAGAAGAAATTAAGAGAGAAAACAGTAAATATCTTGAGATGAATGAAAATGGGAAGGCAAAATACAAAGACATATGGGATGCAGTGAAAGCAGTGATGAAAGGGAAGTTTGTAGTCAAAAACACCTACATTAAAAAGGAAGAAAAAGCCAAAATAAAAAGACTTAATTGCACACCCAGAAGAACTAGAAAATTAACAGCAAACTAATCCTAAAGTGAGTACAAGGAAAATAATAACAAAGATTACAGCAAAAGTAAATGAAATTGAGGGAGAGAAAAACAACAGAGAATTAACAAGGCTGACTGTTTATTCTTTGAGAAAATCAATAATAATGACAAACCCTTAGCTAGACTAACAAAGAAAAAAAGAGAGAAGATGCAAATAAATAAAATCAGAAATGAGAGGGGGTATTACTACTGGCCCAGCAAAAATAAAAATGATCATAAAAAGATACTATGAACAATTGTAAGCTAACAAATTAGATAATTTAGATGAAATGGACAAATTCCTAGAGACACATGAATAGCCTACACTGATTCCAGAAGAAATAGACCTCAACAGAGCAATTACAAGTAAAGAAGTTGAATCACTCATCAAAACCTCCCAACAAAGAAAAGCCCAGCACCAGATGGTTTCACAGGTGAATCCTACCAATCATTCCAGGAAAAATTAATATCAATTCTGCTCAAATTCTTCCAAAAAACTGAAGAGAGATGTTTCGTTTTGCTAAAACTGCTGGAATACAATATACCAAAATTGATTGGGTTTTAAGAAGGGGAATTAAGTTACAAATTACAATTCTAAGGCTACAAAAATGTCTAAATTAATACACCAAGAAGAGGAAACTTCACTGAAGAAAGGCTGAGTGTGTCCGGGTTCCTCTGTTACAGGGGAAGGCACATGGTGACATCTGCTGGTCCTTCTCTCCTGGGTTGGTTTCAGAATGGCTCTCAGCTCCTTTGTCCTTCTGGGTTCTGCTGGGGTGTTTTCTTTCTTAGCTTCTCTAAACTCTCTTGGCTCTCTTAAAAGAATCCAGCAAGTAGATTGACTCACCTTGAATGGGCAAGGTCACATCTCCATGGAAACCTAATCAAAATGTCCCACCCAATTATAGTTTCCCCCCCTACAGGATTGGGTTTAAAAAACAGGTTTTTCTGGGTACATAACAGCTTCAAAACAGCACAGGAGGGAACACTTCCTAACTCACCCTATGAGGTCAATATCACCCTAATACCAAAGCCAAATAAAGATCTTACCAGAAAAGAAAATTACAAACCAATTTTTCTAATGATCGTAGATGCAAAAATCCTCAACAAAATATTTGCAAATTGAATCCAACAGCACATTAAAAGAATTATACACCACAATCAAGTGGAGTTTATTTCAGGTTTGCAAGAATGATTCAACATAAGAAAATCAATTAATATAATGCTCCACATTAAGACCGTTTGGCGATTCCTCAAGTAGCTAAGTACATAATTATGATCCAGTAAACCCATTACTAGGCATATATCCAGAAGAACTGAAAGCAGGGACTTGATAATTTCACATAAGTATTCATAGCATTATTATTCACAGTTGCCGAAAGAGAAAGCAACGCAAGTGTCCATAAACTGACAAATACATAAACAGAATATGGTATGCATATGGCAGAATATTATTCAGCTGTAAAAAGGAATGAAGTCCTGATGTACGTGACAACATGGATGAATCTTGAGGCTATTATGTTAAGTGAAATAAGCCGGAAACAAAAGGACAGATATGGTATGATTTCAATCTTCTGAGCTAATTATAATTGGCAAACTCATGGAGTTAGAGCCTAGAAGATAGGTCATCAGGAAATAAATTAGGGTTTGGGAATGAGGAGTTGACCAAAACTCATTCAGATTTTCTATTTAGGCTGATGGCAAAGGTTTGGAAATGGATGGTGGCAATAGTAGCACATTATTGCGAATGCAGTTAACAGCACTGAACTGTATAGGTCAATTTGTTTAAGAGGGTAATTTTAGCATATATATATATGTTACTAGAATAAAAATTGAAGGATAAAACATAGGAACATACAACAGAGTGAACCCTATTATAGATGAAGGATTATAGTCAATAATACAAGTATAAGAATGTTCTCCCATGAATTATAACAAATATACAACACAACACTAATTAATGCAAGTTTTCCAGGGTGAGAAGAGATGAAGAAGGACTAAATAGAATGAATAGCATGATTTTAAGAAAAAGGATGGGGAGAAAGAGCAACCTTGGTAGTAAAAAAGAGACTAAATGGAGAATAAATGGAATAAGGTGAGGCAAAAGGCAAACAGGAATTCTGAAATAGTCAAAAAGTATAGAAAAATGCTAAGGTCCAAAAAAAAGGCAAATGAACTGTGTTTTAATTTTAAGACAAAATGGCATGTAAGAAAATAAAAGTCATTTGGCCTTGATGCTGGAAACAGGCTTCTCAAAGTAACCTGGGAATCACAGCTTTGGGCACGTGGAGGTAGGGCATCCTGGGGCACTGCCCCTTGGCCTGGAATATGTCATTATTTACACGGTTATAGTGACATAAATAATGTTTATTCCTTTTTAGATTGTATGGTTAGTCTATAAACAATTCAAGAAAGACTTGGTTGTGATTGCAATGTGAAAAGTAACCACGTACAGCCTCAACATTCTGAGAGTCTCAACTGATGGGAAGCAAGTCACGGAAGAGAGGAAAAGCAGAGGGAAGGGAAGAGGTACATGTCTTTATAAAGGAGAGAGTCAGTGGAAAATGGCAAAAAAAATGATGGAACAGAAAGAGCAGTCTAAGTGCATCATCTGAAATTCCAAAGGTAACCAAAAGAACTAAAAATATTAGTATATTAAGCTTTGGGAGGAGAAGAGAGAAGAGAGGGATAGGAATAAAGGTGATCACTCCTCATCTTTCTGGATGGGGATTCAATAAATATTTTCTAAAAGTAATAGATAGCATATAGTGTAATAACAATTAGCCAGCCCTTAATGACTGCTCACTATGTTCTGAGCACTAGTGTGTGTGACTTGTATGCACTGACACATTTACTTCTACAACCACCCTAGGAAATAGATAAAGAACTGGAGCACACAGTTGTTAAATCATTTTCCCATGGAAATGCATCTGTTGAAATGGTGGACCTTAGATTCAAACCCACCCCATCTGGTTTTGCAACCTGTATAATTAACCCCTGCACTGGACAGCCTTATTACAATAACAATCACTGTGCATTTCAGTGTGTCAGGCACGATTCTAAGTTCTTTATAGGGATTGATTTAGAGTTTTGAAAAATACAGTGTGGACACCAATGTTTTCCTCATTTTATAGATGGCGGAAGTGAGGCACAATGAGCTTAAGTAACTTGCCCAAAGTCAACCGTATTATCTAAAACCATGAAAGTGATTAAAAGAATAAAAAGCAAAAGGAATACAAGATGGTACCTCAGAGAAGCAAGACAAGGGTGGACTTAAGAGATGGTTGCTTTTCATGATTAGCTTTTCTCTACTATTTTGCTTCTACGTATGTTAATGATTATGTTCTTCTCTTTATCCTGGGTACCTAAATCGACTATATTTTCTAGCACCTTAAATCAAGAGAGGTCTTGAATTCAGGCCCCTTACCTAAGGAGGTGAAGGATAGGAGGAATGTGACTAGATCAACAGGTAAGAAAAGGTGGCCCTCTCCACCCTCTGTCTGTGCTGGCCAAGTAGAATGGACTCCACAACCTAAAGGAGAAGGGCCAGCAAGAGGGGAGGAACCTGGGTTCCTGAATGACTTTCTGGGGCAGAGCAGCCCTCTTTACTCACATTCTCCACCAACCCACACTGGACGGTGTGAGTGAGATAGAAGCTTTTATTGTGTTAGGCCAATGGAATTTCTGAGCTATTACAACAGTTAGCCTATCCTACAAATTACAGATTTCTAATTATTCCCCAATGTTTAATGTCCCCTTCTTCTATAGTAGAGGTCAGCATGCTACAGTTCGTGAGCCAAATCTTGGTCATGGCTCATTTTTAAATGCCTCATGAGTTAAGAACACTTTTTAAAAATATATATTTATAAGGCTGGAAGAGGAAGTAGTAGTAGAAGGAGGAGGAGGAGGAGAAGTGGCAAAAGAAGGAGGAAAAGGAGAGGTAGAGAAGAAGTAAAAGGCAGGATAAGAGGAGAAGAGAGAGGAAGAGTTGAGGATAAAGAAGGAAGAGAAGAAGGAGAAGCAGAGAATTATGTGTACTGAAAAGCCTAAAATATTTACCATATCTGGCCTTTTATAGAAATAATTTTTCAACCTTTAGTCTATACTATTAGTAAATCATGTGATTGTCAAAATAAAGACTATTTCTCAGCCTGCTTGCAACTAGGTAAGACCATGAGACCTCACTTTGGAGAGTCAGACTAAAGCAGAAGTGTCACAGGCAGCTATTGGTCATCTTTGTTAAAAACAGGTGGCATGCATTATTGCGCTATTCTATTTGAGTCTTATCCTTCCTCCTGTTGGAAAAATGCTAGAGACCTGTGGCCCTCAAGGCTTTGTGGAACAAAGCCGCCACATTTGTCCTGGACTGCCAGTATACTAACTTTCACATGAGTGAGAAGTGCATTTCTATCTTGATTAATCACTTTTATTTTGGGTCTTTTCTTCTCCCAGCTAATCAATAAAATATGTGAATGTATTCCTCCGATTTTTACAAATACAACTTACTCAAATGTATTTTTCATAGAGTTTGAGTCATCCCAATAAACCATCTAAAATTAAGCTATGACCCCATAATACAGGAGCGTGAATTTTAAAATAAATTATAACCTTTTCTTACATAGCTAACTGTTTTCTGAGAGGAAAAATAAAAGCAGAATGCTAAGTGTTTGCAGACCATCTGACTTATAGAAACCAAAGCAAAATAAATTTCTGATTTCTAGCATAAACGAGTAGCTCAAGTCACTAATCTACTTTTTCTGTGTATCAGTCAGGGTCCTGGTGGGAAGCAGATGGTGTACTCAGACTAGGTAATTAGAGGAGTGCTAAATGAAGAGTCTACAAGGGTGTAAGCAGGGTAGAGGAATCGAGAAGGAATGCTGTAATTTTAGAGCTAGTGTGGAGTTGGGGAGAAGGGTTGTAGCTGTGTGGGGAAGCCCCTGAAAGGAGTTACAGGTGTGGAGAGTGGTACATCCTGTCCCCAAGACAACTTGGAAGGGGTATTTGGGGGAGAAATGCACCAACCTCGCTACCTTCCTGCTCTCTGGTCTCCTGCAAGGCCCCCCAAACACAGTACCCACCTGAAGTCAAAGGAAAGCACGGGGAGGGCAGTGTGGGAGAGGCGGTCATAGTGAGAGCAGGGAGAGAGTAGGGGAAGAAGGCAGATGGCAGGCAGATTGGGCAAAATGGGGGCAGGGCAGACTGGGTGGGTACAGAGGATCAGAGTGGGGGCAGGATGCAGAATGGATCTGGAGGGGCAAAGAGAAAGTATTCCTCAAGTTCTCTGAAGGTAGAAAACCAGAAGTGTGTATTTTTAAAAAAATTTATTTAGGCTTTTACTCAATAAATTATCAAGTGTTTGAAAAATAGCTTATTCTGTTAGAAGCTCTCATTAGGTTTCCCATCACTGTAATCTCTCAGGGACAAAGGAACAGAGTGAATCACTGCATCAGAGAGTTTTCTGCCAACCTTGGGAAAACAACTTCTGGGTTGTGTTTGACCTTGAGAACAGCTAGTCTAGTAATATTCCAGGTGCAACATGCAGGGTCAGCTTTAGAGATTAGAAACCCTCATAGCTGGAGAATCAGGGCTCAGTACCAAACATCAGTGGGCACACACCTCCATCAACTGTTCAATATCTATTTTAATGTGACACGGAGCACAATCAAGTTGCAGCATGCGCCAGTACTTCATTCCTTTCTAGAGTGAATGACAGTTCATTGTATCTACACCACACTTTGGTTATTCATACATTCATTGAGGTGCGATCACCCTTCATTTGGAAAGCCCAACATAGGCATTTCTGAAGTCTTGGAACTTTCCTTACCAAGTATTAAATGGAGTACAGCTGTATATGTGTCCGCATGGGATGGCAGAAGGCAGTGATGACGTGGCCTTCTCTTTCATCACTCTGTTGAATTTTCATCACAACCCTTCCCTGTCATTACCTGATATCTTATCTATTTCTTTTTTTTACTGCTGCCCACCCCAGCAAGAAATGTGAGTGTCTTCAAAACAGGAAATTTGCCGTAACTCCTAGTAGATTATTCAATAACGTTTATTAAACAAATGGATGTCAAATATATATTCATTTTCTGAGGCATTATTTGGTATGAAACACATAATTTCAGAACAGCTCAGTACCACTTTTGAGTTTGTCAGCTCCTGATGAGATAAGGAAGCAATGAACTCCCCTTTCCAGGGACACCTCCTCCATAAAGCCTTCTACAATCAATTAAAAGTACTGCCTCCACTGAATCTCTCAAGTACATTTGGCTTATCTTGCAGGTTTTGTTATTCTTGTATTGGTTTCCTAGGGCTGCTGTAACAAACTACAGCAAACTGAGTGACTTAAAGAAATGGAGATGTATTGACTCCTGGTTGCTTAGGTTAGAAATCAGGAAGTCAGAGGGGCCATGCTCCCTCTGAAACCTATAGGGGACGATCCTTCCTTGCCTCTTAAGGTTTTGGTGTTTGCTGGCAATCCTTGGCATTCAATGGCTTGTGGATGCATCACTCCCCTCACTGCCTCTTCTGCTTTCACATAGCCTCTCCTCTGGGTCTGTGTCTCTTCCTCCCTTCTTATCAGGGCAACATTCATATTGGTGAAAGGTCCAGCCTACTCCATTATGACCCCATTTTAATCCATATGATTTTCAATCTGCAATGGCCCTATCTCCAAACCAGGTCATGTTCACAAGGCACTGAGGATTAGAACATCAATGTATCTATCTCTTTGGGAGATGCAATGCAACATCTAACAGTAGTTTTTTCTATACATCACTTAACACTCACTACCATGTTATTATTAATAGATTGAAAATTATATGAAAATATAAATAACACAATATATTCCTATATTAGATAATACCTTTTGTAATACAGATATATAAAATATATAGATTATAATAATGGGAATATTGAGTCCTTGAAGACAAGGACTAATTGCATATGATCTTTTTCTCATACAGTGTGCTTTACCTTGTAGGAACAATGAATATTTATTGAATCAGTGAAATGGAGATATATTAGAACTGCTGTGACATCAGGAAATCTTTTCTAGTTTCTACCTTTGACATTGTTTTCACATAGCTCCTGTGTAATTCTGAAAGCAAATACATGCCTAAATGGCCCTGTGAAGTGGAATTAATTCAATTCCCACCACTTCAAAGGTGGGGGAGGGGAAAAAGATGTTAAAAAAAAGTTAATATGCTCATCAAATATTTAAAATATTTACGCTATTATTTATATATATATGAAAGTGAGTGAAGATTTTGCTGCCCACTTCTTCTAACTTCAAATTAAAACTTCATCAGTCTAGTATCAATGGATTTCAAGGCCAAATAGCATGTCTTTTGGGTGGATCACAACAAAGAATAACCAATTAGAAATCTAGAATATAAAGGTTAGATAGAACAAATGATTTTCATATTACACAGTGACTAAATCTGAGAAGAGTGATTCAGTCATTGGTGTAAACATATGTAAGCCACTGGCATCAATTTTATAGGGATCAAAAAAAATGCATGCAAGTAGCTGCAATGGAAATTCAGAAAAAAACAATGCATGTCTGGCTTCTATGAAGAATCCAACCCTGCAGAGCTCCCGGAGTCGGAAACAGGTAGATGAAAGAGCCAGAAATGCAAAGCATCGTCGATTTGGCAAGTTCTGAGGCCAAGCAGAGCACCTGCCCTGCTTCTTTGTGCTTTCATCCGCTTTGGTCTGGCTCTCCATGTCTGTTTGAGTGACTCTTCAGGAGTAAGATGTAATGGAGACACAATGGAGGCAGGGTCAGTCTGCACTGGATTTTGCCGGGTTTCTTCAGGCATCGAATTACTTGCACGCTCTGTGATGATAGATTTCTTCACTACACAAACAACACAGTGGGCACAAAGATAAATCAACATCTTCAACTGGGTGGATTATTTTTAATAAGCATAAGTAGCTTCATGAAACCCAGAGAGTTTTCAGAGTTTTAAAGGTCCACGCTACTTGTTCTTTCACAAATCTGTATGCACATCTACTATCGAATTTTCATGACTAACTGAGAGTAACAGTGGCAGCTGAATGAAGCCTTTAGACAAGCCTAGGAAGGTTTCCCAGGAGAAGGTAGGCATACCTACGTAAGAGATTTGGATCAACAAGGATTCAGCAGCACCTACCTCCTGCCAGGCATCGTGGCCAGTAGTGGAGATACTAATGTGAGCCAGATATGGTCCCCATGCTATGGGATCTCCACAAATTAACCTAGTGTGTTTTCAAGCTGCGTTTACTAACACAAACAAAGTTCTGGACTGGGGAAGATGTTACAGGCAATTGTGGGAGAAGTATTCCTTGCTGAGCAACCAGCTATGTAACATTTCCTCCCCACAGATATTTTGCAAGTTATGGGACTACTATACAGCTTAATAGATGGACAAATTGAAGCTCAGTGTAAGGGGAAATAACTAAGCTATGATATCACAAAAATTCTGGTGGACTCAGGATCCATTCAGCCTAAACTGATCCCAAACTCATCTTCTTTCTATATCATTTCACATGGTATACCCACAAAGATACACAGAATAAATGACTTGACCTCAAGAGGTTTGTTATAGGATCAAGGGAATAAGATACATTCATAAGTGGTCAAACTCTAAGACAGAATTATACACTAAAAGACTAAAGGTCATGGTAAGACGAGAGAGTACTTGGATAGTAATAGCAATAATATTTACTGAGAAATTTGTGATGTACCTGGTACTTTACCCGTTTTGTCCAAATTTCTAAAAGTATAAAATTAGCATAATCTTTCTTAGCTGACTTATGGTAAATGAGTTATTTTGAAGGCATCAGGAATAATATGGTACCCTGTTGCAAAAAAAAAAAATGCTATAAGTACTACTTATAGAAAGTCCACTGGGTACAGCAAATAATGGTACTAGATGCTGAGAGGAGATAAAGAAATAGAAGGTATTTTCTTTGCTGCCAGAAGGTTTCTGGTCTAAATAGAAACACACATGCATACAAAGAAATGTATGAGCAAGTAGGAATTAATATGGTAAAACTATTTACACAAATATTAATAGGAGGCAAACTAAATGTATTTTAATGGAAATAAGAGTTTTGATCAGGTGCTTTAAACCACTTGCCACAGAAGAATGAGAGATAATTATAAGGTAAGGGAAATGGACTAGAACTGTAAATAAATAAGAGAAGAAAGGATTAAATATAATAAGATAATTAGTCTAAAACACCTAGCAACATGCCTAACGAAAAGGAAATGCTCAATGAATATCAATTTCTGCCTCTTCCTTAACTCCTGCTTTAGTTAAGGCCTTTGTTTGCAGGAAATAGGAAACATACAGCTTACCTGTACATACTGCAGGTTCAGTTGCAGACCACAAGAAAGCAAATATCGCAATAAAGTGAGTCATGCAATTTTTTGTTGTTTTCCAGAGCATATAAAAGTTATGCTTATACCATATCATAGTCTATTAAATGTGCAATGGCATTATGTCTAAAAAATACAATGTACATACCTTAATTTGAAAATACTTTATTGCTAAAATACGCTGACCATTACTTGAGATTTCAACAGGTGGTAATCTCTTTGCTGGTGGAGGGTCTTGCCTAGCTGTTGATGGCTGTTGGCTGATCAGAGTGGTGGTTGCTGAAGGCTGGGATGGCAGTGGCCATTTCTTAAAATAAGACAACAGTGAAGTTTGCCACATCGATTTACTCTTTGTTTCATGAAAGGTATCTCTGTAACATGTGATGCTGTTTGATAGCATTTTACCCACAGTAGAACTTCTTTCCAAATTGGAGTCAGTCCTTTCAAATCCTGTCACTGCTTTATCAACTAAGTTTATATGATATTCTAAATCCTTTGATGCCATTTCAACAATGTTCACAGCATCTTTACTAGGAGTAGATGCCATCTCAAGAGCCATCTTCTTGGCTCATTCATAAGAAGCAACTCTTCATCCATTCAAGTTTTAACATGAGATTGCAGCAATTCAATCACATCTTCAAGCTCTACTTCCAATGCTTGTTCTCTTGCTATTTCCACCCCATCTGCAGTTACTTCCCCCATTGAAGTCTTGAACCTCTAAAGTTATCCAGGAGGGTTGGAATCAACTTCTTCCAAACTCCTGCTAATGTTTGTACTTTGACCACCTCCCGTGAATCACAAGCGTTCTTAATGGTATCTAAAATGTTGGGTCCTTTCAAGAAAGTTTTCAATTTACTTTGACCAGATCCATCAGAAGAATCCCTTTCTATGGCAACTACAGTCCTACAAAATGTATTTCTTAAATAATGAAGATTGAAAGTTGAAATAGTTCCTTGATCCATGGGCTGCAGAATGGATATTGTGTTAGCAATCATGAAAACAACATACATCTTGTACATCTCCATTAGAGCTCTTGGGTTACCAGGTGCATCATCACTAAGCAGGAATACTTTGAAAAGGATCTTTTTTCAGTGCAGCAGATCTCAACAATGGGCTTAGAATATTCAGTAAACTCTGCTGTAAACAGATGTGTCGTCATTTAGGCTTTGTTGTTCCATTTATAGTGCACAAGCAGAGTAGATTTAGCATCATTTTAGCATCATTCTTAAGGACCCTAGGATTTTAGAAATAGTAAATGAGAATCAACTTCAACTTAAAGTCACCAGTTGCATTAGCCCCTAACAAGAGAGTCAACCTGTCCTTTGAAGTTTTGAAGCTAGGCACTGACTTCTCCTCTCTAGCTATGAGAGTCCCAGATGGCATCTTCTTCTAGGATAAAGCTACCTCATTTACATTGAAAATTTGTGTTCCATGTAGCCACCTTCATCAGAGATCTTAGCTAGATTATCTGGATAATTTGCTGCAACTTCTACGTTAGCACTTGCTGCTTCACATTGAACTTTCAAGTTATAGAAATGACTTCTTTCCTTAAACCTCAGAGACCAACCTCTGCTAGCTTCAAACTTTTCTTCTGCAGTTTTTTCACCTCTCTCAGGTTTCACAGAATTGAAAAGTTAGGGATTTTGCTCTGGATTAGGCTGTTGCTTAAGGGAATGTTGTAGCTGGTTTGATCTTCCATCCAGATCACTAAAATTTTCTAATGTCAGCAATAAGGCCATTTTGCTTTCTTATCATTCATGTATTCACTGAAGTACACTTCAAATTGCTTTCAAGAAATTTTCCTTTACATTCACAATTTAGCTAACTGATTGCACAAGAGACCTAGCTTTTGGCCTATTTTGCTTTTGACAGGCCTTCCTCACTAAGCTTAATCATTATTACTTGTCTCTTAGGGAACAGGGAGGCTGGAGGAGAGGGAGCGAGATAGGAATGGTGGGCCAGTGGAGCAGTCAGAACACACACATTTATCAATTAAGTTCACTGTATTTTATGGATATGGCTCATGGTACCTCAAAGTAATTACAATACTAACGTCAAACACAATTGACCACAGATCACCATAACAGATATAGAATAATGAAAAAGTTTGAAGTATTGTGAGAATTATCAAAATGTGACACAAAGACACAAAGTGAGCACAGTCTGTTGGAAAAACGGCACTGAAGATTTGCTTGATGCAGGGTTGCCACAAATCTTCCGTGTGTAAAAAATACAGTATCTGAGAAGCGCAAAAAAAGCAAAGCACAATAAAATGACATAATCCTGTACAACTTAATCTGCTTTAAGCCACACAGCCTTATTTAGCAGCCCACAGTGCAGCAGCAAAATCCAGGCGCCTTCTCTCTGTTTCCCAGCCCTCTCCTCAGGGCTCTCTCTTGCTCTTGGGCACAAGCATGCTTCCTCCAAATAGAGGCTTCCACTCTCTCAGCCCCGAGACTAGCATGTGGAAAATGATCTATCCTCCCAAAAGTTTGAATAATTATCATACACTTGGTTTTCCTTGGCCAGAATTGTGTTTGGGCTTACCCCTTAATCCCTGGAAGACTTTAGCTTTTAGTCTAAAAGAAGCAGACCATTAGAAGCTTTTATGGAGAAAAGTGACACGATTTGACTTTCATTCTACAATAATTGCTTGAGGTGTAGCAGGCAAGGGTGGAGCCTGGAAGCCCCCTGGGAGGCAGGACAGCCCCCGATGAGTTGGGACAACAACCTGGACTGGAGTCAGCTGTGGAGGACAGGGGAGGGGTCAGATCCAGCATGCAGCATTTTGAAGGCAGGGCAAAGATGATTTCCCCAGTGACAGGGCGCAGTAGGTGAGAGAAGGGGAAAGCCAAGGGTGGGTATTTAAGTCTGAGTTCCTGGAAGGATGGCCTGCCCTTACCTGAGATGAAGCAGGTGCACAGAGAGAGCAGGCAGCATCAAGATGCCAGAAGGTCTGAAGAGGAGGTGGAGCTGAAAACCAGACAATGTGAGCATAACTAGGAAAGAGAAGGAACCAAGGCCTGAGTCCCAGATGCTTCCAACATTACTGATGAAGAAGAGGAGGAAGAAGCAAAGGAAGCAGGAAGGTGCTACCAGTGAAGTGGGAGGGAACTCAAGAGTGTTGTGTCTCAGATGCCTAGTGAAGAAGTACAGTAAGAAAGAGGGGTCCACAGTGTCAAACGTTGCAGCAGCCAACCTGCACCTCTAGACATCCCACTTTAGTATGTGCAGTACAGGGGCCAGAGTACAAATACAGTCTCTCTGGGCTCTACATGTCTAAAAGTTGTAAATCAAGTTCAAAGACTGTTCATTAAAACATGTTCCATGGCGGGCCACGGTGGCTCAGTGGCAGAGTTCTCACCTGCCAAGCCCGAGATCCAGCTTCGATTCCTGGTGCCTCCCGTGCAACAAACAAACAGACAAAAACATGTTTCCCTCTCTTACACTGAGAAATATGCCTACATACATGCCTAGAAGCATTATTGATAAATCACATACAATTTTATTGATAAATCACATACATGTCTAGAAGGTCATGTTCAAAGTGAGAAGTTTTGGTTTCCTCAGAGCCCTAGGGGGATCCCAGAGCACAGACCTGCCCCTTCCCCTGGCATCTGGGTTCCCTCCCACACTGTGAGGGGCCTTGAATGGACATCCCAGCCCACACTTAGACTTGAAAAGGACTTGGCTTTTCTCAGGCTGTGCCCCTCACCTCCCCCTGTTCCCATCAACCCCACCAAGAAGTCCACAGAGCCAAAGGGACATCCCCACTCACGCCAGTGCCCTCCCCTCTGAACCATGCTAGGGTGCCAGAGCCCATGGAATCTTCCTATCTAAAGGCTGCGTGCCCACCTCCAGTGCCCGTGTCGCTTACTACCAGCTCCCTCCCCCTAACTGAGTGCTCCCCTGCCTAAGGATGGCCAAGAAGCAGCCATCTTGGGGAATGTGGATAGAACCGGACCCATGGCTGGATGTCCACATTGTGGATGATTTCAGAAAAGAGTACAGAAGAGATAGGGCGCAGGGAACTGCAGCACAGCGGTCACTGCTGTCTCCTGCCGGTACAGGGCTCACATCCTAACGGGGATTAGCCAGCATCTGCTGAAACGTATGATGTGCCAGGTGTGATTCTAAGCAGACTGGGTACAAGCTCACTTATTCTTCAGAGCCATCCAATGAATTAGCTTACCTTCTTTTCACAAATAAGAAATTGAGGCCCAGAGAGATCAAATGACTTTGCCCAAGATCAAGACGCCAGAAAGTGGCAGAGCCAGTGTTTTAAGTCAGACAGTCTGACTTCAGAGATTATGTACAAAACTATTATGTTATATAATGTCACAACCCTGAAGACATGGAGAAGTTGCTGCTAAAATGCCTAGGTCTCCTACTGACTCATATTTTGATTACTATAATTAGATTTGGCCACTACACATTCAGGTTGATAAAGGTACACGGTAAATAATCTGAAAGGTTTTCAGAGAACAGGGAATGCTGTAGAGTACCTGGTAAATCCGTCATCTGCTTACAGTCATTTGAGGTAAGAATAGACGTAGTAACAAATAGAGAATAAAATCTAGTTAAAATGCACATTGTAAACCATAGAATCAGAAGTGATTTCCATACATCTAGCTGAAATCACCGACTCACGTAAAATTAGAACAAAAATTGAATTTAAATATTATCAAGTCCAACTTCCTCCTTCTTTAGTTAAGGAAACAGTTTCAGAGACACAACTTACTTCTTTGTGCCAGTGCCCATAACCCAAGCCCTATCTATTTCTTTAGCATATTACACACAGGTGTAGATTCACCTATCAGATTTCAGAGTCAGTAGGCAAAATAACTTAAAATGAAATTTTATACGAAATACTTAGGTTGGACTTCTTTTTATGTAGATGTATATGTTTAAAATATTTTTAAGAATGCTGTGCATTCATTCTATATAATTAAATATAAATAGACTACCGTACATGTTTTCACATTTCAGCCTTTGCATCTTAACACAATATTGCAATATTTGGATTTCGGATACTGCAAAGAAAATGATTATACCTAAAACAAACATTTTCTCATAATATAAAAGGAGGTGATGATAGGGAAATAGCAATAAGAGCTAGGGAAATCCTATAGCATCTTGGAAAAATCAAGTAAACTTTGACAAATTTCAGGCATTACTGAGTTTGGATAAACCCCAAATAAGTGGTGCTAAGTATTTTTTCTATTTATTTTATACCCATGTGCTATAAGGAAAATGTCACCCATATGTGTTTAATTCAATTTTACGTAAGCTGAGAATGATATAATTGTTGAGGGGTTATTTAGTGTCCAGTAAGTTTTATGAGCTTTACAAAGCCTTCCTACTCTCCCCTAACAAACAAGTGGTGTTTTGCCAGCACAGAACAGAACTTAAAAAGGGGGCAGATTGAGTTTGGTTCTAAACTTAGAGCACACAAATTTGAGTGACTGCCAGGCTTGCTGAAATGTGTTTTCTTCTTAAATCACATGAGGATCTCAAAAGGAAAAATTGTAAAGCATTTGTGAGTTTTCTGTTATCACTAAATATCATTGAAACAAAAACCCCTATTCTATATAAGATTGTGATATCTTTTATTAGGTCTGGGTTTCAGTATATTCCACATTAGTATATTTTCCCCAAAAATGCTATATTGCAATATTTTGAAATCTATGCAATGTCCTCTATTTGCATATAGAATCAATTATCCCTGGCCACAATGCTCTTGAAATTAATCTACCTTTAATAGTTAAAGAAGAAGCAAGGAATGGAGGAGGGAAATACCTATATAAAAAGACAACATAAGATCAATAAGGTTTCTAATTTTTGCTCATATCAAGGAGTCCAAGATGATTCACAAGAGTCTTGGAGGGGGATGTGAAAGTATTAGTTAAATCAACAGATTGATCCACACATATGGAAGGCATGGAAGATGGCTGAGAGTGGGAGAAGGGAGGAAGGACATTCAAAACAAGGTACTGTGTCAATTAGTTCACTCAGTGCCAATAAACTGAAAAATGTCATGGAGAATCTACCATTTAAATGGGATGACATTTAAGTAAGTCCTTTTGTTCATGTTTTTGAGACTTCTCTATAATTCATAAAGCAATATGAATTACTTTGCACATTTCTATTCCTTTTTAAAAATTTTTTTCACTTGTTTTCAAATCTTGATCATTTGCATCACAGCTAAACTATGCTGAAAAATACTAAGGAGGCTCAAAGAGGCAGAAAGAGTTAACATCTTCAGGAATAAATTATTTAGTTGTTGAAGAAAGCTGGTATTTGGGATCCTGCTGAGAGGTAGGATTTTATTTGTGGATTTGATTTATTAGTTATCATTTCAACTGATGAAGGATCAGATCTCTATATTCATCTCTACAATTCCAAACATTTGTTGCTTTCACACCTCAATTATTTTTCTGTTCAGGATTAAGTCCAATATGTTACAAAGATTTTTTCCATTGGTTTTGCCTCAATCTTATGTTAATTATTGATATATCTATATTTTTGATACTTTGAGCCTGGATTTTTAAAAAATATGCTGGTTCAGGAGTTTGAAAACTCCACCCAGCTTTTTAACTTCTTAAAAGAGGGAAAATATAAAATCGGTTTTCATTTTCATGCAATTTGATTGAGAGTGAGGATGAACTTGGAATATTTTCCCAATTGATGTCTGTTGATAGCTGCATTCATGGTCACTCTTGCATGATATGTGACATCACTCTCAGGCAT